>NC_135499.1:102678454-103308454 GCF_052857255.1 Amblyomma americanum | reverse complement strand
AGTATGAGAACCATGAAGCTTGCTTCACTAACTGGGACGTTTTTTCGCCTAGAGCTCTTACCCACGTTCAACACCAGCGAACGAAAGGAGAACGCGAAATCGCCTTGCAATCGAAGTCGCAGTAGCCGAACGAGAGCGTTGCCATGTTCATCGAGGAAATGACGCGACTCTTCAATCGCGCCGACCGTGCTATGGGCGAGGCCAAGAATGTAAGCCATTTAATGCGCGGCGTAAAAGAGCAAGTGTTTGCCGGACTGGTACGTGATCCGCCAAGAACAGTGGCCGACTTTGCCAAGTAGGCAACAAGCATGGAGCGTTCTCTGCAAGAAGGAGTGCCCACTACTGTCGTCAGGCTAGTGTAGCAGCCACTCACCACTGTACGCCTACATCGGTACCCACTGAGGACCTTCGAAAGCTTGTGAGGAGCCTGGCACGCGAACAACTCAAGAAATTTCACTTCGAAGCTCCACAGGCCAGCGTCGCTGCCATACCGGACGGCAAAGCCATCCTAGGCCTGTGATGCAAGCTTTTTGCCGCGTTACTCCTGTGCCTTCACTGCGGTACCCAGTTGCAGCTGTACCAACTGTACCGCAGGAGTGCCGGTCCACCATGAGCAAAGCGTACGTTTGTCGTACGCAAAACAAGTTAAGGGGGTTTGCGCCTGACTCACCTCGACCGCGTTACGGGGAATGGCCGCGATATATCGAGCACTACCTGTCCGATAGCGTGCCGCCATCGACCTCGCAGTGACTCCAGTGCCGGTTGCCATCCCCACGGCGGTTTTCTTCGCCCAGCCGCCCGTCGTCTTCCGGCCAGTTCAGAGGCACGTCTCCACATCGGAAAAACTGAAGACGGAGTCCTGCGGGTGTAGGGCCACCGCTATTGGACCAAGTCAAGAGCCTCCACCCGACGATCCGCGGCTACGATTCGACCGACGGCTGCTCGCCCTCACGACCTCAACGACAACGACACGCTGTGACCGACTGGTGTCTGCCGAAATCCCAGTAACCGTTGATAATCGCGATGTGACCGCACTTTCGGATACCGGCGCTTATACTTCTGTAATGAGCAGTCGGTTAGCCACGGCCCTCAGAACGGTTCTGACCTTTCGGTTTGGACCGCTGATACGCACTGCCGGCGGCCATGTGGTTTCGCCGACAGGCGTCTGCACGTCACGGATACAGATCCGCGGTGCTAGTTTCCCTGGTAACTTTGCTGTGCTGTCCGAGTGCTCCAATGAACTGATAGTCGGTTTGGATTTCTTTCGGGAGAACAGCGCCGTCATCAACCTTCAGGAGCTGGTCGTGTCTTTTTCCATTCAACCCCCTGCTGACGGCGATCCCGAGCCACGCGGGATAAGTTACGCGTCTGTGACGACCACATACTGATCCCGTCAAGAGCCAGCATGTTACCGTAGATTGCGATAAATGGAACCGGATCTCGTGGTATCGCTGAAACCAACATGTCGCTGCTCCTTGGTAGGCAAGTCTGTGTTGCTCGCGGAATTGTTTAATTGTTTAACAGTTATTGCGTATTTCGAAAAACCCGGCGAATTCGCTGGATAGCACGCTTTGTCCGAAGCGCAAGCATTAGTGGAGATACCGACCATTCCCACAAAAACTGACGTGAACCCGAACTTCCCGCGTAATCAAAAACGCTGCCTCGAAAGCGTTATACAGTATTTCTGCGACTGCTTTGCCTCGACCGCCAAGGTTAGGCAGACACCGCTCACAAAGCATCGAATCTATTATTTTTTATTTATTTGTTCCTCAAAGGTCCACGACGTACATTACTTGAGGGGTGGGATGAGAAGACAATTAGCGTGTAAACAGATGATGTTCGAGGGTGGGATTGAATCTGCTGTAGTCGTTGATGGTTGCCACTTCGGATGGAAGGTCATTCCAGTCTTGGGCTGTTTTCAGGAAAAAAGGCTGATGATATGTTTCGGTGCGAGCTTTCAAATGGTAGATAGCGTTAGGGTGACAATTACGGGTAATACAATGAGTGCTTGCGATAGGAATAATTTCTTGAATAAAAGTATAGAAAAATTTATGATAAAAGGAAAGAGGGGCGATCTTGCGACGACCAGGCAATGTGGGGAGATTAAGCTGGAACTTTAGTGCGGAAACGCTAGTGTGGTATGAAAAATTAGAACAAACGAACTTTGCAGTGCGATTCTGGACTAGGATCACAGGTGGCGCATGCAAACTCTTATTTCGACCGTACAAATGTTAAGTAAGCAAGCAATTTTATGGAACGCGGTGCTAAGGCAAGGTTACGACGCAGGTGCCCTAAAGCTTGATTAGCTTAATTAGTTACATGATGAACGTGTTGAAATCAGGTTAGATTTTCACTTAAATGAATACCGAGATATTTATAAGAATCTACGACATAGTTGACGCCAAAGAGCGACCGTTATGTCAGCCGCCTTACCGGATCTCTTCAAAGGAGCGTGATGCCATTCGCCGCCAAGTTCAAGAAATGCTCCAGGACGACGTGATACAGCCGTCGACGAGCCCGTGGGCGTAGCCTCTTGTTCTAGTAGCAAAGAAAGATGGAACCCTATGGTTCTGATTTGATTACAGACGTTTAGAAAGGTCATGAAAAGGATGTTTATCCTCTGCCGCGCATTGATGACTCCCTGGACCGGCTGCGCCACGGCAATTACTTCTCGTCGCTAGATTTATGCAGCGGTTATTGGCAAATCGAGGTTGAAGAACGCGACCGGAAAAAGACCGCCTTTATTACACCGGACGGTCTGTACGAATTCCGGGTGCTCCCTTTCGGCCTGTGTTCGGTTCCTGCAACCTTCCAGCGGATGATGGACACCGCTCTTGTCGTTCTAAAAAAGCAGTCCTGCCTCGTGTACTCGGATGGCGTTGTAATCTGCTCTGAGACATTCCAAGGGCACCTGAGACGCCTGCGCGCTGTGTTCTAAGCAATTCTGTCGGCCTGTCTTTCTTTGAAGCCCCGAAAACTGTCACTTCGCTTCCGAACAGTTGAAGTTTCTGGGCCACATCTTGAGCGCTAAAGGGGTTTGCCCAGACCCCAATAAGACATCCGCCGTGGCTGCTTTTTCTGTGCCCACCGGTAAGAGAAATGTGCGCCGCTTCCCGGGTCTCTGCGCCTATTATCGTCGTTTTATGCAGAACTTCTGCCAGATCGCTGAGCCACTCACCCGACTCACGAAAAATTCCGGACCGTTCTTCGGTGGCATGGAGCAACAGCAGGCCTTTGAAGACCGCCGAAGTCGTCGGAAAAGTACGCCCATCCTTGGCCACTTCGGCGAGTCAGCCGACACTGAACTGCACGCAAACGCCGGCAACATCGGCCTCGGTGCGGTCCTTGTCACGATTTGAGGGGAACAATTCCACTACCGAAAAAAAACGCCCGGCTATTGTGAGGGCAGTCACCCAATTTCGCGCGTACTTATATGGCCGCCCTTTCAGGGTCGTCTAGTGACCACCACTCGCTGTGTTGGCTGGCGAACCTCAAAGGTCCCTCGAGACGGCTTGCACGCTGGAGCCTTCGACTTCACGAATTTGATGTCACCATCGTCTATAAGTCTGGTAGGAAGCACAGTGATGCGGACTGTTTGACTCGTGCTTCTATCGAGGACCCCCGAGCTGACCCCGACTACGATTCAGTTTTTCTTGGCGCCATCTCTACGTCGATTCTCATTCAACACCAAAGAGACGATAGTGAACTACAGCCCCTCACTGAGTTTCTGGAAAGAAGCGCTCAGTCTCCCCCGTGAATCTTCTCGCGTGGACTCTCGCCTTTCTGTTGACGTGACGGAATCCTGTATAAGAAAAACTGCAGCCCGACGGAAGCTGTCTATCTACTCGTCGTGCCTACTGCTCATCGCGACGAAGTCCTGCAGGCGTGCCATGTTGGCCCATCTTTGGGTCACCTGGGTCTCTGTCGAACTTTGGGACGAATATGGCAAAAGAACAACTGGCCCAGGGTTGCTGCAGTTGTGAAGCGTGACGTAAGAAATTGCGGTGGGTGCAAGCGTCGCAAGACGCCGCCAAGTAATCCAGTCGGCCTACTGCAGCCTATTGATCCACCTCAGGTCCCCTTCTATCAAGTCGGCATGAACTTAATCGGCCCATTTCCGGAGTTCTCGCCGGGTAACCGCTATAATGTTGTCGCCAGCGGCCACCTCAGCATATACTGTGAGACCAAAGCTTTTCGCCTTAGTAGCGCGGACGAAATTGCGATCTTTTTATTCAAAACATTGTGCTTCGTCACGGGGCACCCCCCGTTGTTTTAACTGAAAGGGGAAAAGCATTCACCTAGGCACTTACGCAGGAGGTTATGCACCTGAGCGGCACCAGTCACCGCAATACAACTGCTTACCTCCCTCAAGAGAACTGCCTCACCGAACGGCTCAACAAGACGATCGCCGGTATGATTTCCGTGTATGTCAACGCGGACAACTGGAACTGGGACGCCATACTCCCTTACGTCATATTTGCCTATAACACTGCGGTTCAGGTCACGACACTCTTCGCTCCATGTTTAGTACATGGTCACGAAGCCACAACCATGCTGTATCCAGTGCTGCTTCCAGCTAACACTACCTCCTCTCTTAAGGGCGCTGCCCAATTCTTTCATTCCCCTGAGGCCACCCTCCAACTCGCTCGATAGTGCATCCGGCACGAGCAAGTTCAGGACGTTCGGCGCTTTAACCTCCGCCACCGAAATGTGCGTTGCCAGCCCGGCGAACAAGCCTGGGTGTGGAGCCCAATACGCATGCGAGGGCGCTCTGAGAAACTTCTACGCTGATACTGTGGCCCCTACGAGCTGCTCCGCAGCACGCGTCGTCATCGCCGATGTTTTGTATGTTGTCGAATTTTTAGTCCTCCGTGCCAGCTCCCATGACGTCATCCTCAGATGGGATTTTCTCTCCCTGCACAGTGCCGTCATTGACTGTGCCCGTGCGCACGTCGTCTTCTCTCCACTCTGCGATGCGCTCCTCGACGAGCCTCCGTTTCGTTGTGCTGCTAAGCTTGTGGTCGCCGAGGACACTGACATTCCCCCTGACAGTGCCGTGCTTGTCCCTGTTTGCGCCGCCTCAGTTTTTGACGCCACCGTTCTCTTCATGCCTTCCCCTGTACTTGCCTCTCGCGGACACCTATGTCTTCCCTTCGCCGTCATCGACATTCACCACGGTGCTGCCGCCATCCTCGTCTCTAACACCTCATTCTCCGCGCTCTCCCTGCTCCGTGTCGAGTGCCTCGGCCATTTTGAAACCGCTGCTTTGATCTCTTCCTTCGACACTGATGTAACCTCCTCCAGTGCCGAAGTCGCTGCCCTCACCCCACGTGGTGCTACTCCAGCTTTGTCATGGGACATTTTCGACCGCTGCATTGACCGCGCTCTCGACACTGCTCACCGCGCGCAGCTCCTTGCCCTGCTCAACCAGTTTCGCTCATCGTTTGACCACCAGTCGACTTCTTTGGGCCGTGCGACCACTGTCGAGCCCCACATTGACACCAGAACCCATGCTTCTTTCCGTCAGCGCCCCTACCGTGTGTCGCCTCCCGAGCGCCGCGTCTTAACTGAGCAAGTTGACGACATGCTACAACGCGGCATTATTCAACCTTCCGCCAGTCCTTGGTCGTCCCCAGTCGTCCTGGTTAAAAAGAAGGATGGCTCGATACGATTTTCCATGGACTATCGCCGGCTCAACAAAGTTACGCGCAAAGACGTCTACCCGCTACCACGTATTGACGACGCCCTTGACTGCTTGCAAAGCACCGAGTTCTTCTCCTCCCTGGATCTCCGTTCCGGCTATGGGCAAGTTCCGATGGCTGAGTCCGACCGTCCTAAAACGGCGTTCGTCACCCCTGACGGCCTCTATGAGTTCAACGTGATGCCATTCGGCCTCTGTAACGCTCCCGCAACGTTTGAACGAATGATGGACAACATCTTGCGCGGCCTGAAATGGACTGTTTGTCTCTGCTATTTAGATGATGTTGTCGTGTTTTCGCCCGATTTTCCGACGCATCTCAAGCGCTTGCGCCAGATACTGAGCTGCCTCACCAATGCTCGCCTTCAACTTAATCTCAAAAAATGTTACTTTGGTGCCCGGCCGCTGACAATACTCGGCCACCTCGTCTCCAAAGACGGCGTCCTGCCCGATCCTGACAAACTCCGTGCTGTCGCTGACTTCCCTAAACCGACTTCTACAAAACAAGTGCGCCGATTTGTGGGTCTCTGCTCTTATTTTCGGCGATTTGTTCCCAATTTCGCCTCCATCGTCGCGCCCCTGACGAAACTTCTTAATGGTCCCGCCGACCTGTCTACGTGGGACTCGGCCTGCGACGACGCTTTTGCTGCGCTCCGTCGTTTTCTCACCTCACCACCTATCCTTCGACACTACGACCCCAGTGCCCCTACTGAAGTGCACACCGACGCAAGCGGAATCGGCCTCGGGGCTGTCCTTGCCCAGCGCAAGCCGGAATTTCCTGAATACGTCGTTGCGTACGCCAGCCGTGCCCTCACCAAGGCTGAGTCGAACTACACCGTGACGGAAAAGGAGTGTCTCGCCGTAGTGTGGGCTCTAACAAAATTCCGCCCATACTTATATGGCCGCCCGTTCACCGTCGTCACCGATCATCACGCTTTGTGCTGGTTGGCTTCACTCAAAGATCCCTCAGGGCGCCTGGGCCGCTGGGCCCTCCGTCTTCAGGAATTCGATATCACCGTAGTTTACCGATCGGGCCCCAAGCACTGCGACGCCGACGCCTTATCCCGCTCCCCACTGCCCTCTCCTGCGCCCTCGTCGCCAATATCTGCATCCCTACTCGCAGCGCTCACTACCATGGACATGCCCCATCAACAACGCCAAGATCCATGGATTTCATCGTTGCTCGACGTACTTCGTGCACCCTCTACGGCCTCCTTCCCTCGAGCAGTTCGTCGCCAGGCTTCCCATTTTGCCATTCGCGACGGTCTTCTGTACCGGCGCAACTATCGTCCAGATGGCCGCAAGTCGTGATTCCCCGACATCTCCGCACTGAGATTTGTGAACACCACCATGCCGATCCTCAGAGCGCTCACGCTGGCTCGCTGAAAACGTACGAGCGACTACGCCAGAGGTACTATTGGCGGGGCATGTACAACTTCGTTCGTCACTACGTTCGCTCCTGCACGGCCTGTCAGCAGCGGAAGTCGACGCCTCGCCCTTCGACTGCCCCGTTACAGCCCATACCGTGTCCGGCTCGCCCTTTTGATCGTGTGGGCATCGACCTATATGGGCCACTTCCCTTCACGACCGCTGGGAATCGCTGGATCATAGTCGCCGTGGACCACCTCACTCGGTATGCTGAGACCGCTGCCCTACCTGCGGCTACTGCTCGCGATGTAGCCTTCTTCCTCCTTCATCACTTTATCCTGCGTCACGGCGCTCCTCGCGAACTTCTCAGTGACCGCTGCCGTGTTTTCTTGTCTGAAGTTCTTCACGAGCTTCTCGCTGCGTGCCACAAAATCCACCGCACCACTACTGCTTACCACCCTCAAACCAACGGCCTCACCGAACGCTTCAACCGTACTCTTGGGGACATGATCGCCATGTACATTCACTCCGACAGCTCCAATTGGGATCAGGTTCTTCCGTTCGTCACCTATGCATATAACACCGCCTCTCAAGCAACCACCGGCTTTTCCCCATTCTTTCTTTTATTCGGACGCGAACCTTTTTGTATGTTGGATACAATCCTTCCCTACAACCCCGACAGCTCGGAATATGCTTCCCTCTCTGACATCACCCGCCATGCTGAGCAGTGCCGCCAGTTGGCTCGCTCCTTCACCGCCGAACGTCAAGGTCTCCGTACCCATGCTTCCGATCAAGACACGCCCGCGATTCACTTCTCCACTGGCTCACTGGTCTGGCTCTCTGTTCGGAATACGTCCAAATTTTCGGCCAAGCACATCGGCCCTTACCGCATCTTGGAGCGTACGTCACCGGTCAACTACATTATCGAACCGGTGACACCTTCTTCGGACCATCGCCGCCCTGGCCGCGACGTCGTTCACGTCAGCCGCTTGAAGCCGTATTATAGCCCCCTCGTAGTTTCCTCTCCTTGAGTCGCCAGGATGGCTCCCTCTTTCCGCCGGGGCACTTGGAATGAAGAAGAGTGCCCCGCCGCGGTGGCTCCGTGGTTAGGGCGCTCGACTACTGATCCGGAGTTCCCGGGTTCGAACCCGACCGCGGCGGCTGCGTTTTTATGGAGGAAAAACGCTAAGGCGCCCGTGTGCTGTGCGATGTCAGTGCACGGTAAAGATCCCCAGGTGGTCGAAATTATTCCGGAGCCCTCCACTACGGTACCTATTCTTCCTTCCTTCTTTCACTCCCTCCTTTATCCCTTCCCTTACGGCGCGGTTCAGGTGTGCAACGATATATGAGACAGATAATGCGCTTTTTCCTTTCCCTAAAAAACCAATTATTATTATTATTATTAATGAAGAAGATGAACCAGCCCCGAAGCCAACGACGACGAAGCGCTCGCGCCGCCGGTTGGATGCTCGTGCTGGATGGAACACTGCCGCTTGTGTCTGGTCTCTCGGTTCTCTGCCTCGTAGATTGCCTGTGCCAAGGTCTTCGTAGCCGGCGCTTCCATCGTGCCAATAAACCGCTGTACAGTGAATATATCTGTATGGTTTCGAAGAATATGGAAGTAGTATTGTTGTAAATATTCTTACCTCAATGATTGTTGAGTATAAACTAGAAAAAGAGAGAACCACATTTCGACGGTGAGGTCTGAACAAACTACATTTGTATGTTCCGTACATGGCTCTGCCAGCTGAGCTACAGCGGTTGTGGCTCGACCTTTTATTTTCGAGTGCGTTTATCTGGCGTGTCGCCTAACCTTGAGCCCGCTCACAAGCGTCAAAGTCGGCCATAGCGGCTGTATGGAGTACTTTGTAATACTGCTTTTAACCTTTATAATAACCTCTATGCATTAATCGAAAGAATTTTATATAGTCCAAACTTGTGTATGCGTGCACGCATTAAGTTATCGGGGCGCACATGAGGCCCCTGTGTAAGCTGTCTAGAGGGGGATAAAACGCGAGAAGCACAATGAACGCCAGCGTCCACATAGAGTACCACTCACGCACCTCCAAACCGGGCCTGTGATCTCAGCGGCTTCTACCAGCCTTGCGATGAACCTTCACCCGCAAGAACAAAAACAAACGTGAACAATATCACTGCCATAACAATCGCAAGATATCGCACTCCGCGTGTATTCTGGCGTCAGGCCAGCCGGCCAACGTTAAGCGCGATGGACGCCGTACACGTCCGACAAGTGGTTTTTTTTTTTTCAGATCGTGTGCACTAGACCGGGAGTGCAGTGACCTACGCAGGGGGTGGCAACGAAAAAACGAGCCAGTGGTTGAGAGAACGAAAGAAAGAATGGTAGAACACCGGGCAAGCGTTACTGCTGTCACGGGAAAGGTGCGTGTTCTTATCGGTCTGCACGGAGTGAGAGAGACAGGAGCGCTCACTCCGCTGATAAGAAGGGGTAACAATTGCTACATCGGAGGAAGCTTAGTGAGGCATCAGATAGATGGCGCCAGGATTCGGCTACGGCCTTGGTAGAATGCTCCCATCGCGTGACGCAGCACTGGCCTGTCACTTGAGTCAGCTGCGCCGCTGGTCGTCACAGCAATTCGTTTTGTGGCAGTGTCGACAGGTTGCGCCTCTGTTAGGTGATTTCTTTAAGAATGATAGCGAAAGAGAGAAAGCGGGCACAAAGCCACCTCGGCGAGGAAAAGAGGGTGGAGGGAGTAACCACAGCGCAGAGTTGAGCTCCGAGCACGTGGCGGGCGCTCGTCAAGCGAAATCAAAAAGCAAAAGCAAAGTGTCGGCGATCCTGTCTAGCTTACTACGAGAGCGTCTGAAAAGTTGAAATGACGCACAAAAATCGGCTATTTGCGAAGAGTCATCTTGTGGCGGCTAGAAAAACGATAGCGAGGGGACTTTTTCTCTGACTGAGCGAGCGAATGTGTCACTGCTTATACCAGGCGCTTCACCTAAAGTGGTTTGGAATTTTTAAAACTGGCCTTTTCCACTTAGTAGAGCGCTTTTTTAGGCATAGCATTGTCACCGGCTAGTGCATCAGGATGGAGCGTAGACGTGCAAAGTAGTAGGCTGGTTAACTAATAATAATACATAACTTTTTAGCCATTACTGTTAATCTCTTTATTGATATAGTTGCGTGTGGCCCACCGCAAATAATATCCATATCAGTTTTTAGAAATTCGAAAACCTAGTTACCTTCGGCGCTGTAGCCCAGCAAGTTTTGGCTGGATTGCGCCAAATACATGAGCTTTAGATGGTATTGCAGGGAAAGCAATCCCTGCAGCGCACCTAACTTATCGAAAGAGCCAAAATTTGTTAATGAAGTGCGGCCAGTGTAAGTGTTTTTACGTAATTCTAAAAACGAATTTCAATATTACACACGAGAGGAGGGGCATTACTGAACCTAGCGGTCAGAACCTCGTAACTGTATTCTGATGCACGAAGGTTAAAAACATGTCGAAGCTCTCTAGTATTGCGTCTCCATATGCCACACTCAGCGTCGGTACATGAAGCCACAAATTTTGCAATTTATTTCTATTAAACCTCACGGACCATGTCCATTATTCGCGTCTTTTTGAGACGCAAGGTAGTGATAACCTAACCTGAAGTCAAGCAACGACGGCAAAACTACTTGTGGCGTCGTGAAGCTACAAAAAGACAATTTGAAGAGAATCTAAACGCAACCCGAGAGAACAAATAAGGTATGTGGCCTAGGTGGCCCACCAAGGTTGCTTCTGTAGGGATTTTTTGTTCCCAATGATGCCGACGCCAGATTTTCTGCATAACGGAAGCCTTTAAGCGACTCAGGCTATGAGGGACGCCCTAGTGAAGGACTCAGGAAAGTTCGACCACATGGGTTCTTTAACGTGCACTGACATTGCACAGTCCACGGGCCTCTAGGATTTCGCCTCCATCAAAATACGACCGCCGCGGCTGGAATCGAACCCGCGTCTTTCGGGTCAGTGGAAGGCTTAAGGCTGTCGCGTTAAAAATTCTTCATTACGTGCTAATTCTCTCTGCGTGTCTGATGAACGTCTCTGAAAGCGTTATCACGGAAAGGTTATTCCGTTCAAAATGAGACGAAGGCAGCACTCTCGTGCCGGTGTTTATCACACTGGCGGTGCTTTCGCGTTTGCACAGAGCCACCGGTAGGTGTTGCTGGAGTTCAGTAGTTTTTAACGCGACAGCGTTAAAGGCATCGTTAAGCAGAAAAATCCGTTGTCGGCGTGGTCAGCGATAAATAGGATGGCGTAGGGAGGCTTGGGCAGCCGCCCCAGGAGAAGCAACCCAGGGGGTAATCTAGGTCACGTGTCCTTGTGGGGTCTTCACAACTTACCCATCGGATTATGAACAAACTATCTACCCTGGCAGGTGACAGTTAGATTTATGGTTGATTGGGAGAGGGTTCTCGCGAAGAGCAACTTGGCTCGGGCAGACCTACCGGTTTCAACGCCTCCTTCTCAGGGCAGTTGTGCTTTCCTTAACCGCTGCACCGTTGTGAAAAGAGATCTATGAGGACTCCCAGGGACATATGACTAAAAACTTGAGAATGAGCAATTCTGTATAAATGGGCATTAACTCAATAGCTCTATCGCTTCCTTAAGGTGGAGGTTAAGTGTCCCCTCCAATTTTTCAGTCAAGTTTCGTGTTATATACACCGGCGCGCAACAACCTTGTCATGTGCCTTCGCCGCGTACACAACGTCACTAGGCAGCGTTTAGAATGAAACTATTTCTACTAGTCAGCGGATGCACGATAAGATTCTCGGTCATACGTTTTTTATTTAGGCACTCATGCTGCTTTGTTGTCTGGCCAGTTGTGATTGCAACACAATGATCCCCATGCACAGCTTTTGCCACATCAGTCCATGGCTGAGATGTGTGCATAAATAAAATCTCAACATTGCAGTCTTTGCGTTGCACATTGCATGGACCCATATAGAACATAGATTGAGCATTCACTGCGCAATGAGGAAGTCTCCGTGTTGCTTCTAGGTGACTCAACGACCGCAGATAATTCTGAATTTGTGCATTCTATGTTGAACTTGCTTATTCAACTGCTAGTACGTGGTGTGGTGACCCCAGGCTCATGCGGATTTTCTGGTTCGGGACGCGACATAGCGGCCTACCATGCACTACATGGCGCTACTTGTGGCTGGCGACGTGGCGTTCTCTGCCGCATTTCACGTGCCGTATATCTGCGGTATCTGTCTCCCCTGTTAGTGGCTGTCGCCCGTATAATTACAAAAATAAGTGCCCATTCTCGCACTTTAGCACGAGGAATGTATTTACAGGAATGCCGACAGCGCTTACACTGCGCAGACCTCAGATAGCGAAGAAATGCGTGCTAGGTTATGTGTATGTTATCTCTTGTGCTCGTATTTATTTTTCCGACAATAAGAACCCGACATTATGATAGGACGGTATGCACTAAACCTCTCATTCATGCATTCGTCTTAAAAAGGAGTTTACGCATGCGCTGCATATTTGGCTTTCATTCTTCTACGGCAGTTTGCGTATAAAAATTCTGTCTTACAGGAAATGCGATCACAGTTTGCAGGTAACTTGGCAGCACGCAAGGTCAAACATTTGTCAATTTTTGCTGATAAATAACCTCACTTTACAAAACTTACTATGCATTTGGATGAAAATCTACCAGTGGCAAGCAACCTGCACTCGATAATATAGGCTCGTTCTCTCGTGAAACTTCTATTGCGCTTGCACTTACCCTATTTCACTTGACGCTGTTGACGGTAAGTGAAACGCGATTGAGGTCACACTTACCGCCCAAAAGCAGCTCTTAGGCTATGAGAGTATCGTAATTAAGAGCTTCGGATTTAATTTGACCACCTGGGGTTATTAAAAGCGCGCTGAGATAGCACAGCACAGGGGTGTTTTAAGGAGAAAGCTGCCTGTCACCATTATCATCAGCACCAACTGCGTCTAATGCATGACAGAGGACCCTCAACTGACCTCGGAATAACCTTATCCAGCGCCAACTGTGGCCAACTCATCCTTACAATTTCCTGATTTAATCCACCAACCTGGCGCTCTGCCGCCACCTCCTACGTTCGTTGTCCCTTTAAATGCATTCCGTTGCCCAGAGGGATCATTATTTTTTTCCCTTCCATTCCATTGCCCTGCCTACGCCGAAATTTTCTTCTTGATTTAAGCTAGCATACCTTAAATCGTTTGGGCCTTGAACCACTCCAATCTCTTCCTCGTGTCTTGTTGTAAGAATCATATTCTTTTCCGTAGCTTGGTGCACTGTAGTCAGTGTCCTCCATTTATTTCAGGTCTCGTCGTCAGTATACAAGTTTCTGCGTCTTAGAGTACTGGATGGATAAAAGTTTTATGTACTTTCATCCTGAGGCGTACTGGAATGCTGCTGTTCAACAAATGAGTTTAAGGCCCTAAAAAAGTCGTGCTCGCACTGAATGGAGCAGTTTTTTTAGGCTCATTAATCACCGAATCCCAGTGGCCTGGCATGCCGTGGTAGAGGGCAGTTCCAAAACATAAAGAATGATGACTACAACAACACTGCTGAAGCAACATTTCAAAAGAAAAGGCATTCGTCTTACCGTACAGTCGCGCAAAATCGCATGAGCTTTTAAGAGACTGCTTGGAGGCCTAATACAAACATTGTTCTTCCGGCGTCTCATAATGTATGTGCAGCTTTCAAGTTTCACAAACGAACCTCGAAACCAAAACGTGCGCATGCGAGAGAAGGAAAGGTAGGGTCTTCAAAATACTCCTGTCATTGCGATCACTGCTGCATTGACCAGTGTCAATC
Organism: Amblyomma americanum; assembly: GCF_052857255.1. Taxonomy (NCBI): domain Eukaryota; kingdom Metazoa; phylum Arthropoda; class Arachnida; order Ixodida; family Ixodidae; genus Amblyomma; species Amblyomma americanum. Next base: position 103,294,569 of record NC_135499.1, on the reverse strand, counting down.
ATATAGTGGACTGCAGCAGCATAATAACAGTGTGCGTAAATTGCGTGCAGGAGAACTCGCCTGACGAATGCGGCGGCCACTGTCTTCCTTATTTTAAAAGACTCGTGGTTATTGAGAGTCGCCCATTGCATATCACGTGATAAATAATACAGGCTTTTCAGATAGGCAGATTGGGAAGTCATTTTTTAGGTGTTCGTAGTTGCGCTTCTGCAAAAAGAGATTGGCCATCTTTATTCAAAGGGGGCGAAAGTGACCTGTTTTTAATGTTTCTCTCGGAGCGAAAACCTCTCTTCCTCCCATGCTGAGTCTGAGAATCATCGGCCTCTTGGATGTGACCCCTAACGGGAGGCGCGCCGCATGTGCAAAATTGCGCATGACAGATGCCTCGATATTCTTCTTCATCGACGCCATAGCTGCGCGCTTGGCAGTCACGTCCGCCGCAGTGCTGGCTGCTGCTCGGCCGCTCTTTCTCGCCATCTGTGGCATGTGATGTGTCTCGTGATTCGTTCTTGGACTTGGCTGTCACGTCTGCCGCTGTGCCGATCGCCGCTCTGGACGCTCGCTCTTGCACTTCTGGCACGTGATGCATCACCTGATTTGCTCCTGGTGAAAAATTTGCTCTCGCTGAAGTTGTGCAAAAATAAAGATGAACAGAAGCTAGACCAAACGAGCTAGTACTCAGGCTATAAATACATCCTTGAGGCTGTTGGTAAGCGCTAGCAAAATGCGATGTCCTGTGCGTCCGTCTCTTTCCGTATGCTGCTAGTACTTAATAATACCCTCAAGAAAGCTGAACCGTGTCTAACCATGCTTAACAGGGCTTTCGCTCTGTATATCCTGGCTCAGGTGAGTTGGGCCGCAGCCACTTTTTACGTTTTTCGGAGACCATCACTACGGCGTTCCTCATAGCGCGAGTCACTTTGGGACGTTAAATCCCTGAAAACCAAACCAAACCATCCGAAATCCTTACTTTTCCTGAAACAGGTCTTATAAGAAACTCTAACACATATACAACCAAAATATTTAATTTGAAACCCAAGATTTCTGAGCCGGCTCGACTCCTTCTTCAGAGGTGACCGGGTCTAGTAGCTATTGGCTTTAAGTGTGCATGGAGAGGAGCAGGAGGACAAAATACTGAAAGCTGTGATGCGAAAGGCGTGGGTAAGGAAGGGTAGGGGGTGCCGCTTAAGGCTGCGAGTGACGTTGTCGCACTGCAGAGAGGCGGTCAATGGCGACTTTTTCTTCTTTAAGCTGCAGTGCGAAGTCCCTGTGCATATAATGCGGGCAGGATTCCCTTCGTGCGGTTGACTTCGTTAGGGGTAAGTTGAATATGCCAGTATTTGGGTAAGAGCATATTTTGGTAATTTCTTTCGTTTCCGAGGATGATGGCTCCGTCGAAGTAGAGTCTGCAGTCTGAGTTTTCGGAACCTTCGGCTACAGGATGGCGCTCTCTTGCTAAGTTGCGGACGTCCTTTTCATGTTGCCGAATTCTTTCTTTGAAATTTTTGGTTTCGCCGATGTAGTTTGCGTCGCTGTCGGCGCAAAGAATTTTGTAAATACAGCCTTGGGCTCTTTCTCTCCGTGGCAGGTAACAGTTAGGCAAAGCGCAACAGTGTTTGTAGGCTTGTGCGTAACCTGGAGACGCTCTTTTTTCAGTATTCGGGCGATGGTTTTGGTGGCACCTCGGACATAAGGCAGAGTGACGTATTTTGGTGGTGGAGTTGTCTGTTGCGCGTTGAAGTCGTGGCGCATGTTGTGTTTTGGGGGGCGATTGGTTTTTCGAATATAGTTGTTTGGTTAGGCGTTCCTGCTAATTTCTTTGAATATCGTGCGGTGTTCTTTTGTTCTTTCAAAGTCAAAGTCATTTTATCCAGGCAGCAGTAATAGATGCCTAGGAGGCAGACATAGAGGTAAATTAATGCCTTACTTAGTGTCGGCCCTCTTCCCCCATCCCTAAACACATGACTCAACAGCAGTTACAGTCACATCGTTGAAAAAATTTTCGATGAGTAATACCCACCATAAAAGAAACACATTAAGAAAACATAGCGTGCAGGACTAAGACATATTGCGACAAAACAAACAGCTTAATAAGCGACATGTAGCAAGATGTTTAGGAAATAAACAGGCAGGAAAAATAAAACGCATGCGTAACAAAATCATCTAGTGTCTACTTAGAACCCGGCAAAAAGAAGGAAATAGTGAAAATTATGGGCTTATAAAATTTGTGTTAATGTTTTCTTTTAAATTCTTGATCTGAGAAAGTTTCAATAATGATACTCGTAATCATGGCGTGCTTATTCAAGGAGTCAGCGCCGTGTCTGTGCACTTGTCACGTCCTTTGTCCCCTGCGCTGCTGAAAAAAACCAGAAATCTGATATGTTGGGCTCGGCAGCTGTGCAAAGGTACAGTTATCGAATCTGGCTTTCTTCATCATGCGGCTGCCCTTTCCCGCCTCCGCTTGCCTTCTGCTTACCGTGTTCTTCAACGCCTCCCGGGCCCTCCTGGACACTTCCCGGTACTCATCCGAATTTTCTTAGAGCGCCGTCGAAGACAGCAACCGCTTCATGAAGCCACTACAGACTCTGCTCATTTACCGCATGTGAAAAACTGGACCCTCGACTTCGACTTGGAAACACCATCAGCAGCAACATCACTCGGCGAGCCACCTATAAAAGACCGGCAATCACCTCGCAGGCCCGTGCTCTTTCCTTTTCTTTCTTCCTCTAAGCAACATCAGTCAATCAGCCGCACAATCTGTGGGCCCGGCAGCTGTGCCGCGGCACAGTTATCGAATCTGGCTTTCATCATGCAGGTGCACTTCCACGCCTCCGCTTGCCTTCTGCTTACCATGTTCTTCGACGCCTTCCGGACCCTCCTGGACACCTCCGTGTCCCCAGCCGAGCTTTCTTGGAGCACCGCCGAAGACAGCCACCTCTTCGACAAGCCATTACAGACTCTGCCCATTTACCGCATGTGAAAAACTGGACCCTCGACTTCGGTTGGGAAACACCATCAGCAGCAACATAACTCAGCGAGCCACCTATAAAGGACCGAAATTAACCTTGCACGATCAGTGGGCTCAGCAGCAGTGCCACGACACAGTTATCGAATCTGGCTTTCTTCATCTTGCAGGTGCCCTTTCACGCCTCCGCTTGTCTTCTGCTTACCGTGTTCTTCGACGCCTCTCGGACCCTCCCGGACACCTGCCGGTCCTTAGCCGAGTTTTCTTAGAGCGCTGTGGAAGACAACCACCGCTAAATCAGCGCCATTACAGAATCTGCCCATCTACCGCATGTGAAAAACTGGGCCCTCGACTTCGACTGGGAAACGCCGTCAGCATCAACATCACTCGGTGAGCCGCCTATAAAGGACCGTCAATCACCTCGCACGATCTGGGGCTCGGCAGCTGTGCCACGACACAGTTATTAAATCTGGCTTTCTTTATCCTGCAGGCTAGTGAACCACTCAGTCTGCTAAAAATCCAATAATTATTTCCTGATATAGCTGCCGAGTCCGAAGTGTAGACCGCTATTTGTGCCGAATGTTGCCATAGTGTACGGTGCTTATTACTCCTTGCTGGTGATATTGAAACTAAGCCTGGACCTGAAAAATTGGATGTCGTACTGGCTGAATTAAAAAAGCTGTCTGATGGCCAGGCAGAACTAATCTCTGACCTGCAAGATATAAAAGGACGTATGCTTTCAGTGGACAGAATAATATCCGATTACAATTGCCGCCTCAGTGAACTCGAAGAACATTTCCAGACTCTGTCTACAGTTAAATCCGACGTTGAAATCATTCATTCAGCAGCTAGCCAGACAGCTCTTTTGGTTCAAGACTTACAGCTTCGTCTGGATGATTCTAAAAACCGCTCTGACAGGAAGAATCTAATTTTCTATGGTCTGCCTGATTCATTCCCCCGTGATACGTATGCAGAGTCTGAAAAGATTATCATTGAGCATTGCTTAGAACACGTGGAAATAGCCTTGATCCCTAAAGAAATAGAGCGCGCCCACCGGCTTGGCCGTCATACCCCAAACCATCAACGCTCTATCATTGTGAAATTCATATCATCCAGGTTAAAAGAAACTATTCTATCTAAAGGGCCCAAATTTAAACGAAATTCAGTGTCGGCGAAGATTATTCCCGCTGCGTCCAATATATTCGAAAGAACTTGGTTGCACTTTAAAAAGCAATTGATAAATTCTCGCTCCGCTATAAGACGCTTCATATCGGGCCCACGCGCTGCTTCTTCGGCGAAACGACGGACACACTGAAGGAAATCGAATAGCAGATATCTTTTCGGCGCCGCTCTCTATAATGCCCTCTATCAGCTTGTCGTCCTAGAACAAACTCCCGAACCACCTTTACTTTTCCGTCGTTTTCACAAATATACGCAGCTTCCTTCCCAAACGAGACCTTCTATCTAACCATGTATCGTAATCCGGAAGCAACAAAGTAGTACGAACAGAAACATACCTCAGCGAAAAGATTAGCGATTCTGAAGTTCTGCATGATTTGCCAAATTTTCGCCTCTTTCGCAACCACCGCGAAGGTTCTCGAGGGGGCGGTATTTTAGTCGCTGTTAATCAAGAACTACCATTCTCGCTTGTCAACAACACATCTCCCCTTAAAATTATGTGGTTCATTCGCCGCACTGCGCCAATAACAACATTAACTGGCGTCTGCTATCGACCGCCACATAACAGCCCTTATTTCTCCCGTGAGTTTAGCAGTGTTTTCCTACAATTAACAGCTACGTCACCAAGCGCACGAATTATTCTTTTCGGTGACTTTAACTACCCACCTGTAAGCTGGCACCAACCTCACGTTAAGTTTTCTCAAGGGCCTCGAGAATTTGTTGATGGAAGTCTCAATTTTAATCTTTCATTGTTAATAACTGGCCAAAACGCATAACTGAGAATTCACAAAACATTCTTGATTTCGTTCTAACCAGTCGTCCTGGGACGTTGGCTTCTATTAATTACCTGCGGGAAATCAGTGACCATAAAGTTATTCACGCCTCACTTAACACTACTCCCGTTCAAAGGAAAGTCTCCAAAAAACAATAAAGCTTTACGATGAGGCCGACCGCGCAGGAATAATTAATGAATTAAACTCTTTAGCTCTTATCAACTTTTGAACTTCACTTCGATCAGCATACAATCGACGAAAACTGGTCAATCTTCAAACGCACAATTAGTGATCTAACGAGCAGATATATTCCAAAGTGCACTATCAACACTGATTCCAAAATCCTTCGTTCAACAAAACACTCAAAAGACTACAAATAAAAAGCAGCGGCTGTACCGTGCAGCGAAATTTAGACCCATTTCTTCTGCATGGGAAAAATACTACAGCGCAGAAGATGTGTACTTGGCAGCAGTGAAAAGAAAATTAACCCGCCGCGGTGACTCAGTTGTTTGGGCGCTCGCCTACTGATCCGGAATTCCCGCGTTCGAACCCGACCGCGGCTGCTGCGTTTTTATGGAGGCAAAACGCTAAGGCGACCGTGTGCTGTGCGATGTCAGTGCACGTTAAAGATCCCCAGGTGGTCGAAATTATTCCGGAGCCCTCCACTGCGGCACATCTTTCTGTCTTTCTTCTTTCACTGCCTCCTTTATCCCCTCCCTTACGGCGCGGTTCAGGTGTCCAAAGATATATGAGACAGATACTGCGCCAATTCCTTTCCCCAAAAAACCAATAAAAAAGCAGTGAAAGTGCGAAATGTTTCTACTCAACGACTTACCTAAAATGATAACAAGTAACCCTAGAAAAATTTTGAGGACGCTTAAGCTTCATCTTTAAGAGTGAGACGCGACAGCGTGTCGCAGCGTTGCCGAGGAGTACACGGCCCGCTCGGCACGACGCGTGATCCGTTGGAGAATTTAAGGAAAGGACGCCTGTCTCACATATCTCGACGGACACCCGAACCGGGCCGTAAGGGAAAGAAAATTAAATGAACAATTGTTTTTAAGGAAAGTAAATGACACTTGTCTCACATTTCTCTCTGGACACCCGGGTCGCGTCGTAAGGGGAGGAAAAATCAATCAATCGATCGATCAATCAATCAATCAATCTTTAACGCTGTCGCGTTAAAATTTCTTCCCTTACGGCGCGGTTCAGGTGTCCACTGAGATGAGTCAATTTTCGCTCACGGCCAAAGACGCCGACGCTGACGACACCGGCTTTTCTGCGACACGAGCTCCTTAACGCTGTCGCGTTGCGTTAAAACTTCGGAACGTGATAAATCCCCAGCGATCGCACGACATCACCCTTACTAATAATAACGGTGACTCTATTAGTGATGCTCAGTGTACCGATGTATTTAATACTGCCTTTTCATAAGTATCCACGAAAGAACTGAAGGTACACTCCTTTCACTAACCTCCATTACTGAACAGGCAATGCAAGCCATCATTTTTAATCCTAATGGCATTTCGTGCGCAATCGACAAATTAAAAATTTCATCGTCAGCCGGAACCAACAACACTAACACAAAGTTTCTCAAAAACACTAAAGGCATTTCATCGAAGAATTTGTGCTTGTTGTTTTCTCAGTCACTCGCCACATGTATCATCCCAGAAGACGGGAAGATGGGGAAGGTCGTTCCTGTTTTCAAATCAGGTAACAGAGACTCTCCACTCAACTATTTTCCAAATTTCCCTGACTAGCATCCCTTGTAAACTCAAGGAACACATCATCTACTCCCATTAAATGCAGCGTTTGACTCTATAAATTTTTCTAAATCCATGTTGGGATGGAGTGAAAAAGCGTATCGTGCGAGACACAGCTTGTCATCTTTCTTCACGATCTTCATTCCAACCTCGCTACTAACTTACAAACTGACGCCATCTTTTTGGACTTTGCCATAGCATTCGATAAGGAACCTCCTCGACGTCTACTCTTAAAACTTTCCAGACTAAACTTGCATCGAGAAATTATTGCATGGTTAAAAGAATTCCTCCCACATCGTTAACATTCCTTTACTATTAACAACTACTCCTCTAACCGTCTACGGGTAACATCAGGCGTTCCTCAGGGAACTGTCCTTGGCCCCCTCCTATTTTTAACTTATATTAATGATCTGTCACGAAATTTATCATGTCGAGTCCGTCTGTTCGCGGGCAATTGCGTTATTTATGTCCTAATTAACACTGCTGATCAAAAATCCCTCAAGGACATCTTAACCGCATTTAGTAAAGATTCAATTACTGGTTGATGACGCTTAATTCCAATGAATGCAAGCTCGTGTCGCAATCCACATTTATTTACTTATAAGATTTCTGATTATGCTGCCGAACTTGTCCCGTCCTATACTTACCTCGGCATCACTATCAGCAATGACATATCATGGCGCGAGCACGTAACAAAGCTAATATCATCTGCGAATAATATAACTAGGCTTTCTTAAACGTCATCTTCACGACGCCCCTCAAAATGTAAAGCTACTTGCTTATAAATCATTAACCAGGCCAAAACTTCAGTATGCATCGGCCATCTGGAATCCACAGCAAGCATACCTGATTGATTCATTAGAAGCTATGCAGAACAGAGCCGCCCGTTTCATTGACCGCTCATACTAATCCTATATTATTGTTTCATCTCTCAAGCTACAGTACCAACAATACAGTCTTTTTCTCTGTCAACGCATTTTTAGCCTGTGCCTACCTGTGCCTATTTCACAAATATTATTATTCCCAGCTCAAACAGCAGCCATACATCTGCGCACCGCCATCACGCACGTCTCACCGCATTGGTCACCGGTTGAAAGTTCCACGCCAACCTGCCCGTACAACTATATTTTCCAAGTCATTTTTCCCCCAACCTTGAAGCGACTGGAACCACCTTCCTCATGAAATTGTAGCCATCACCTGTGCATCAAACTTCCTAGAAAAAGTTACATCGCACCTGTTATCATAAAAAAAATGTTTTTCTTTCTCATGTTATGAAAATGAAATGAAATGAAATCTTAACTTTAGTGTTCCGCAGTTTGTACGAATTCTGTCTTTGTTATAAATGACATGCCAGATATTATACACGTGTTCTATATGAGCATATATCTCTATGAATGATGATGAATTCTATTTGATTTGAATGTATATCACTGCTTCTAGGTCATTTACTGCTAGGTTTTTACATTGTATGTTTGTGATAGTCAAGATTCGGTGTTTTTGAAATAACGGGGCTGAGTGAGCTAAGCGCAGGACATTTTTTATTTGGCATAGAAAATGTTTTTGTAGTGCATGTAGGTTTTGTAAGTTTGTTTTCGTGGTCGTACCTCACACAAGAGGACAGCAGTGCAGATGGCAGTGTACTAGAGCACAATACAATTGCTTTTTAACCATGGTGGTAGCAAATCCTTTAGTTTATAGGCGAGCCACATCATTATTGAGATATCCGTTTGTACTTTTGCGTTATGTGAAGACCAATTTAGGTTTTCCTTGAAGATTAAACATAAGAAATGTATTTATTTCACGCGCTTCGTTTGTTCATTGCCGAAGTGGAAAAGAAAGTCTAACGTACATTTATTTCTGGTCGCAATACAATATATTTTGTTTAGGTCACATAGGTTACATAGGTACATATTCGCCTGTCTCTCATTATCTATTACATTCGCCCCAGAAAAAAAAATGCGTTAATATCATCAGCGTACAGGATGATTTATGGGGTTGGCAGAATATTTAGAGTGCCATTATTATAAAACAGAAATAATAACGGACTAAGTATCGACCCTTCTGGTATATCATGTGCGATAATGAAAATATCTGACTGCACTTTGCCTACCACTGTGTGCTGGAATCTGACAGGTAACTCTGATGTCTACAGCAACACCTCTAATTCCGTAGTAGGGTAACTTTTGTAGTGAGATTTAATTTTTGATACAGTGAATGCTTTTTTTAAATCAAGAAACAGTCCTGTGTATAATTTATGCTCAAAGTTATCTAATAATTTATTTTTAATATTTATAAGGGCCGTTTCCGTTTACTTATATTTTTGGTAACTATACTGTTGATCTACAATGACGTTGTTTTGCTGACAGTAGTTTAGAAGGCATGTATTTAAAACTTGTTCTATAATTTTAGAAAAAAATGGCAAGACAGAGATACTTCTATAGTTGTTACGGTTACATTTTTTGCTTCCTTTATGAATAACGGATACTCTTGCAATTTTCAGTTCATCAGGAAAGACACCCGAACTTAGGAGCATATTGCATATATGCGACAAAGGGGCCTAATAATATGTGCAACTAATTTTATTGGTGGCGCTTTAAGGTATGCCACTCCGCAAGCACTTCTGTTAGTTTTTTTAGGAGTGAAAACATTTCTGCCTCTGTAGTAGGAGTAAAATAAATTGAACCCACAATAGCCGAACTCATACAAAATTCGCTGTCAAGGTTAGAGCTATTCGCGTTGCTCGTATTAAATGCTCCTGTATTTAGGAAGGGTTAAATGAATTTGTTTACTAGCGAGGTTCCCGTATAAGTTGTGCCTTCAATACTCATCTCTTGGAGTTCTTTCTTCTCAGTATTTCATATGAGGTGGTTTACAGTTTGTCATATTTTTCTTGAGTTGTTGGCAAAACCTGCAAAACTCTTTTCGTAGTAAGAATGACGCGATTTTTTAACGTCATGACCTAGTCTATTTCTTAATTTATTTTATTGATTTAAATAGCCCGGAGCTCTAGTTGTGTACTGCAGTGTGTCTCAGCTCTTCTGAGCAATGTCTTCACCACTGATGCTTTATGAACTGTTGGGTGCTTCGAAGTGAAGTGCAGACATCGGCCTGACTGAGTTGATTTGCGGTATACAGTAATTGAAGGGCGCTTTGCTTTCGGAATACGAGGACGTCCAAAAACGGCATGGAGTCTTCTTGTTTCACCTCTAGCGTGAACTGCATATCTGGTTCTACGGAGTTTAAATGAGATACGAAGTTTTGGACCTCAGATCTCTTGATAGTTGCGAAACTGTAGTCGACATACCATAGGAAAATCTTTTTTTTTGATTGGAATGAGTTTAGGGCTTGTCCTCTGATGTGTTTCATAGCTAGACTGGACATGACGACTGTGATGGAGGCTCCCAGTGGTGTTCCTTTTACTTGTATCTAAAATTCTCTGTTTGACGACAAATAATTGTGTGATAGGCAGAGTTCCAGGAGGCGGAGCACATCATTTACGCTCAGCGGGGTTCGTGCGCAGAGTGTGTTGTCGCGTTGTAGGGCATCTCGTGTAGCGGTCACCGCAAGCTTTAAAGGGATTTTAGTGAAAGGGGACACCACGTCGAAGGAGACCAGGTATTCGTCGGCCTCAAGGGTGACTTGGGATAACAGTTCGATGATGTGCCGAGAATGACAGATATGGTTCGCTGTTTTTCTTCTGATTGTAGATATTAGCTTGCGGAGGAATTTCGACAACGGGAGAAGCAGGGAACACACGAAGTACACAATTGGGCGCTGAGGAATCTCAGATTTGTGGATTTTGGCATGCCGAGAATAGTGGAGCCAATCTGTTGGTGCTTAATAACTGGAGGTAGAAGTTTCCGAAGTTGGGGCCTTTTGGAAGACTTCTTTCAATGTTTTGCTTAGCCTTGCTTGGGTAGTTGTGCAGTCCTTCATCAATGTCTAATATTCTTGACTGCTGATTAAAGTCGTAGTCCCATCTGTCAGGAACGACCGTTATGTTGCCCTTGTGCGCTGGGAGGATCATGATGTTGGTATCTCTCTTGAGTTCTTCCAGGGCTTGCCTCTCAACCGGTGGCAGGTTAGTTTCTTTTCAGCGCACTTGCATTGAGTGAAGTGCTCCTATTGTTTTGAGCCTGACCTCTTCTTGCACACGAGGTTCCGGTTGCCGGCTTCAAGCACAGATTCGATTACTCGAAGGAGAGGTCTATTCACCTGCCGGTTGAATGGTTGAATCCTCTCTAGTTTATTCTTTCTTTTACTCTTTTATGTTCTTTAATATTTCAGCAAACATTAGATTTAGCTAGAACTTGCGCCGGGTCTCATGACTTCATTTTTCTCCTCCAATCTTGGCGCCTTGCGTTATTCATTAAGATATGTTAGGAAAACTAATTGACCAAAAGGACGACCCTGAGGCTGTCCAGATGTTACTTTAATTATCCATGAGTCACCATTACTTATGTTTATTGGCAAATTGAAAAACACACAGTTAAAATGGAAAGCTTAGGGTCAACGTTATTATTAATCAGATTATTATTTACGATCTTGTCATAAACGCTATAAGATGGTTTTAAAACATTAAGAAACATGATATCTATTTGCAGTTTTAACGCATAGCATAAAGCTGCACGTAGAAAGCAGTACTTGCATTTCACAAGCAAATACGCCCGGCAAGCGTTGGAAGCCATGTTGCCCTCGTTTCAGAAAGACATTATTTTCCAAAGGGAGGCAGATTTGCGAACATAGTAGTGCTCAACTATCTAACAAGTAAAGCCTGATTGTGAAATGTTCTGTTGTATAAAGGACAATGCCTCACCTGATGTCTACAAATTACGTATTCACGCTTAAACAAATTTGACTTTTCATTTCGTTTTAGCAGCTATAGTTAAAGCGGCACCCCTTCCCTTCCCACGCCCACTTTCATCCAAGTGCAGCCGTACTCTTGCAGCTGCACCACTCATTGCGCGTCCTTATCCGCCGAGGGTTCCTTCTATCATGACTGATTACGCTCTGGCCAGGATGCTCTTATCAGACACGTGATCCCGTTTCCTTCCATTCCTTGTGGCAGCACAAAAGGTTTGTTGCAGTATATCGCGCCACTGCACTCAGTGTTATCTGTACCCCAATCACTCAATTGCACCCCATTGTTTAATTTGATTGAGCAGTAAGCTTGATGTGGCCGAAACCTTCAGAGAGGTCCGACCTCCGTCATGTTCGTACACTGCGTAGTCAGCACTATAGTATTGTTGATAAAGAAAAAGGCTGAGCAGTTTTTTTATAAGTTCGAGCGTACCGAGTGCGCCTTCAGATAAATTGAAGGACCGTTTGAAAGGAGGCGCTTCAAGGCACATAGTGAATTAGTAGAGCACTACCTCTTCATAAAAGACGGCCGGCTGTTTTGTTATAGGTTCATCCCGCTGACCAAAGCGTGCTTAAGAGTGGTCATGCAAAACTAAATGGGTCCTTGGTGGCTGTGCGGAAATTTGCAAAAACTTCTTAATGATGATTATGCATTTTTATGGCGCAAGAGCATCTATGGCCAAAGAGCGCTATGACATAAGGTATTTTGCATTTTCTCAAGGTGGGGTCAACGACCCATTTTCCAAGCATTTTACCCTAAAGAAGCCGAGCGCCAGACCAGTGGAAAGCTTTTGCCCATTCTATCACCATTGTAAAACTTCTTAATGTGGCACAAGAACGCGTTACAGTTACAATGCCGCGGAGACAGTAGGTGTGTTTAAGGAAGCGCAATAGGCGTGGCTAATTTTGTTGTCTATATGTGAGCGGTGATTGTATTGTAGGGAAGAATAAAATATTAGGACACCTGAAGACCTTAAAAAGAGGACTTACACTGGAGCTGGATACAATATATGCAATCAACGTCTGACAGCGCCAATATTGTTGATCTCAAAGATCGAAACGTTGCATTTTAGGTATTTCGTTATAGCAGCAGCGTGCTTTAGTTGCGTGTGTGTAATGCAGGGTACAAAAGAGAAAGCTAGAAGTGTGTTATGTAACAGTAACCACAATACGCTAGCCTAAATGACAGCACATTGAATAAACCGCAATTATTAGGAGCGTGAAGTTAAGGCGTCTACCAGGAAAGGAATACCTTGTTTCTTCCTGTGCCCTAGATGACTTTTCGTGTGATATGCTAATTATTCCTCTCTAGCTGTTCCTGCCGTGATGAGTTAACAACGCTTGTTGCGGCCAGGTGTTGTTGGATCTTGTGTTTCTAGCTACACTAAGATGACGTCAGTGGACTCCCTGATATGTGTCATCAACCTGCCACCGCATTGTTCAGCTAATACTACTGTAGGCTACTGTGAACCATTTTTATCTCGCGAGGGTTCAATCTTTCGACGCGAACATTCATGGTGTGATGTATAGCTGTAGCGGCTGCCAGGGGAAGCGGTCACTTGTTCCGCTACAGCTTGATCAAATAACCGCGAACTTGCAGTAGAATTACAGAATAGAAGCGATCAGACAAACCACCAAACATAGTCATGTTTAGAGTCTGAAAGCACTTTTTTATGAATATGCTCACGACGCTGCATTTTCCTTCCTTAGCGCATTCATATATGATGTTTAATTATGCACTTATAAATAAGTTTTGTGTCCGCAGGAAAAACAAAATAGGCGATAAGCTATCCGAAGATATAGCGTTAACTTCAGTTAACACTAATTTGTACGGATATGTATACCCATTGACTCAGCAATTGGTATTCCGTTCCGCTCTTTTAAATTCCGAATTACAAAATGACTGCATAAGTCCTCTCGCTCTGCTCACACATATAAACTTTGTGCTCACTCTCACAACGAGGAACTGGGATTCGGTTTAAACGCTTGAGCTCATGACAGAGCTCTTAACAGTTTAAATGCGCATGCTTCGCAAATATGAAGCCACTGTTCTATATAATGATCTGGCGATGTGCAGTCATCCCCAGATTTGCCTAGAGATCTCGAACGGCACACTCTATTTTGTGCGTTCATAACAATCGATACTGCCCGGCGGTACCGACATAGCTTTTAAAGACATAAAGGGTTCAACACGATTCATTGGAAAATGCATGGATGGTAAGGGGTTGTTTCGAGACCTAGGTTTTTTTGTAACTGACGGAAGTCTATCTGCCGGTGCGCCATTATTGTGCTCTGTACGCGAGTACCAAAGGTTTATATTACATGTCCTTCGTACGAAGAATAACTGTTACCTTTTCGTAAAGCACTCAACTCATGACGTACCAGGCATTAATTATACAGCCGACAACCATTTTCTGGTAAAGCCCTTGGCCGCTTACCTTGAATGTATTTGGCGTTCTCTTCCTGCGCAGGGGCCATCACTAGAACGGAGCAGCTGGTGTATAGAGTCGCTTTGCTTTGATGGGCAATGAGACGCTAAAGCGTTGTGTAGCAGCTGCAGTGCAGAGTGCACAATTTTTGTCGCTCGTGATTTGCGCCGGGCATTGTTGTTTACATCCAGCAGCGTAGAAAATCAATCGTTGTCAATTCCTGAACTCGAACCGATGAAGAACATGAGGGGTTGGTAATTTCGAATTAAAATCGTGTTCCTGCACCTGTTGATTTTCTTTTTATGCTACACTTGCAAGCAACTGATCTTTCTACTTATGACACCACCTAATTAATATCAAGCTTCCCTGCGCGTATGGCGTACGTACACAGAAAAGCGGCTCAATGCCTATGTGTTGGCGGTTTGTGCACGAAGAAGCAGAAAGTATTATTCTAATATTTCCGCCTGAAAAATCGAATTACGGTATAGTTACTATATATGACGGAATCCTACTGCCACCGAAACGAAAGGACATAGTGGTGTATTTTTTTAATTTGTAGTTTTTCGTCAATGGGAGAGTTATAAAAGCAGGAGGAAAATAAGCACGAGCCGTCGCTGGATCCGAAGCCACGACCTCCGAATTTCGCTTCCGGTGCTCTACTAACTGAGCTACAGCGACGCCTGCCCAACTGCTGCTTTCTAGGATATTTACGTGTAGTGTAAGCAAACCATGAGTGTTCACCAGCGCCACCCTCGTGCATAGCGGCGGATGTAGCACATCCCTGTATCACCGCGAGTGACACGTAGGAACGTGGTCAAAGGGTTAGGGCGGAAGCTGTGCGAGAACCCTCTGTTGCACCTATGGCATCAAGGCTGCGAGATTCGAGGCCTTCGTGAAATTATTAAGCATACAGCTTAAAATAAAGAAGTGCTTGTTATGGAATACATGACGGAAGCCAACAGCCACGGAAACCAAGAGGCAATGGGGATGTATTTTTTGTTTTGAAGTTTTTCGTCAATGGGGGATCAATAAAAGCATAAGAAACAGTCATATGCCGCCGGTGGGACCTCAAGATACGACCTCGAGATTTCGCGTCCTTTGCGCCTGCATTAGAATCCCACCAGTCGCGCGAGGTTGTTTTTTTTATTCTGCTTTCATTATTCTACCATTGATGAAAAACTACAACATAAAAAAACACATCCCCTATGCTCCCTGGTTTTGGTGGATGTTGGCTTCCGTCTTGTATGCCATAACGAGCGTCTCTTTTCTCATCACTTTTATGATTACTAATGTAATCACTATTGCTAAAATGGCGGCACTATATTAAATATGACAGTAAAACGTCGCTGATTTCTTTGGCCTTTATTTTAAATGCTTGAGCACACCATGTGCAACTCTAACCCTTGTTGATGGCTGCGCTAACACCCTTGGAGACACCTGCTGACACACCTTGCTGCACAGCCCACACAAAGGCTTTCTGGAGAAGACTGGCCCAGAAGTATTCTTCACTCTCGGGATCAAAGGCGCCTTCCGAAGCGGTAAGAGCGGTGAGCGCTTCAAGGACAGATTCTTGTTCTTCGGCGGTCAAAGACGATTGTTTTCCACTAAGGATCTTCCCGAGAGCTTCAGCGCTCTTTCCAGCTTTCTTCACCAGATCCAACTTTGCCGCTGGGTGGAAGTATCAAAGGTGTCGTTCTAGCACAGCATCATATCTCGCTCATGAAGATTAAAAAAACCGCAGACTCAAATGACTCTGCCTTCGCCGTTGAGATCATTAAAGCTGCATCACAAAACCATAGTGGCTCTATTGTCATCAATTATAGTTGTGCGATTAACAAAAGGTGGCGCAAATTTCAAATGACCAGTATCGGCGCAACAAAGCGACGATCTTTATCAAATAACATTCCTATATGTACTCTCCCGCAGAAAGGTTGGAACATAATCTGTTAAGTAGTTGATAGTAAACTTTATAATATTATTGTAAATCAAAGTTGTTCAAATGATTTATCGGGAAGGCCATGGCGTGCTTACCTGCACTTATGGCCTGGCTTTTGGCTTCAGCGTTTGGGCTGCTGGTCAAGATAAAGAAATAACAGAAGAATGTAGAATTATGGAGCCGCAATATAGAGAACTAAAGGAAATGTAATAGTGGTACTCACATCGTGGCGGCATCTTGGGCACAGAAGAAGTGAAAGAGAGAGAGGGAAGAAAAACAGACTTTTATTGCGCACTTACGCAAACCGGTTTAATAATCAGAAGATCGAGAGCACTTTCTTGCTGCGTACTGCTCACCTATAAACTATACCTATAAGCCTATAAAATGCCCGCATTCACCTTATTTTTTTCTCGGAGTTTGGTATATATAACATTAGGCGGCTTGTGTTACGGTTGCGCCACTGCCATTTCTGAGAAGCCTTTATGTCTTTTGAATCCACCGCAGTCAATAGATATTGCTGCATAGAATAAAGTAATAAAAAGCGCGGCTTGCCCTCTGCGCACAGTCCTAGACTTCTATGGCGTAGTTTGATTCCAATAGAGCGAAATTTCAAAGTTTAAGGCGCCGTGACTCCCGTAACGACAAAATCGTAAAACAATGGAATAATTAAGAACACGAGCAGGTTTTGAAAAGTAGAAGTGGAAAAAGATCTGCTTCCCCTTTCAAGCAAGTACGTAACAAAAATTGTCCAGCCTATTTCGCCCCGGCGTTGCGGTTACTGAAGTTCAGTGACCAGTGTGCTCACTGGTGGACTAAGACGGCGCTAACGTGCAGTAGCTATAGTATAATTTCACAGCCTCAAAACAACCTTTCCGTTCAACGGTAATGCAGCAAAGAAAAGCAACCATGAAATGATGATCAGTGAATTGTAACCTATGCGGTGACGCTTAGTAGAGATTCCTTTCTAATTTGCTTTCTACTTGGTTCAAATCTAAGCAGGAGGTTATGACAGGTATAGAAGGGAGGTAAATATCTTGGCTATGTATTTTGACGTTAGATTTCAAGTACCTGGCTTTTCTTTAGCAGGTGTGATTCATAAAACATGTGCATTGACATCTTTCTAAATTACGATGAAATGGCGAGTACTTTTGAGGACCTTCTTATTAGGTTTATGACTAATAAAAAAAACAACCGGAAGTTGAAGTAAACAAAGCGGATTTGCTTGAAATCGTATCAAATTTGGCTAACCCAAACCGAAAAAAGTGATCGCATTCGTACTGCTAAGAAATTGAAATCTATTTAATGTTGTTTTAGATTGCTCCTAACATTTATATTTATTTCACAACCCTAAAAGTGATCGTATTCTTCATATATATGTAAATAATGAAACTATTGCCGAATTAACGCGTTGTATAATCTATTTCTCCGAATTTTTATCTAACTTTGTTTCCTTGTGAACTTAACACTGGGATAGGCAGTGCAAAACCCGTTCCCCATTTTATCTGCTTCCCGTGTTGCCGCAGCCCTTCAGAGGCTAAAAAGAATACGCTGCAAATGCGTAACTTAGTCTTGTGCATTAGGCAGGCATAAATGAATTTTTTTCGCAATTCCGAATACTTAGCTTAAAATTTGAACACACATATCTCACAACAAGCTTGTAGTGCTAAAAGCATTCTTTGAAAACGCAGCGCGATTGCCTCGAAGTGTGCACTTCAAAAGCGCACGCGTAGAATATAATGAACGGTAAACCAAACTAGGCTATCGAAACACCCAAAGCGTTCAAAACATTAAAAGCAAATGTTTTTGTGTAACTCTTGTCTAAGAGCTTGCATAACGCTTGAGAAAAAGCAGCTGTCGTCTACCAAGTGTTGTTTGTTGGTCTCATAGTCCTCAGTCTAATTTATACCACTGTTCGTAGCAGAGCGTTGACTTACAAGATGATGCCGATAGTGCGAGTAGGACCAGAATCAAAGCGGTGTGCATGGCGGTGGAACAATACAGAATCTTTGCCTGGAAAAAATTAAACAAAAAATCAGCTATGCGACATCTTTGCAAAAAATCTATATTCCAACAACGCACACTAAATATTCTATTTTAAGAATTTGAAACTTCAGAAAACTCATTGTCGCACTTTCTTTTTACAGCGGTTAATTAGTAAGCCAATATATTCGCTCCTCAATGAAGTGCCTTTGAACCACTATTAGAGAGAAATTTGTGGAACAACCATTACTAGAAGTGGCGCTCACCTACTGAAAAAGGCGTCGGTGAATTGTTGCCAATACTCCTCCGTGTTATCGGTTGTGCTTTTATATCTCCGAAGGGAGTCCAAGAGTGCAAGAGATGACGCATTGCTATTATCATCAACCGCATCTGAGCTATTTGAACTGCTGAGCATCTTGTATAGTCGACATCACAATACCATAGCCTATCACTGGGGTTATCATGAAGCAGCTATCAATGCGCATGCATTCTGTAGTTTTTTTATCCTCCCTGGACAATACTGTTGGATTCCACTGAGTCGCCCTAAGAGAAGGAGGTTAAGTCGCAAGATATAGCAGCTTCAATATGCGTCTCTTACGAGCCAAGTAACTCTGGTTCTAGCTTTCTTTTGTTTACCGAATCTTATCACAGAAAAGAAGGTTAGACGACACCTGTAGACTGCCCATTGGGTCGCGCAAGGTAATACGTTAAGGAGAGGCTGTTCAAAATAGCTTCCGTTAATGAACTGATTTAATCTTCTTGAGGACGAATAGCAAAGTGTGGAATTTAGTACTACTTGGTAGTGAAGTTATAGCACAAGTTAATCACCATAAAAACATATCAGTCATGTAAAGAGAGGAATTAGACCATATGAAATTCTCAACAGTCCGGACGATAGGTTTCTTGATGATAATGTTGAGATAGAGGCAGACGGAAATAAGGAAATAAAGATAAAGTGGTTCACCGTTTTCCCAGAGTTTTATCTGTGGGAAGAAAGCAGTAGAGGAAGATCTTTAACTGCTTTGGTTTATTACATAATATACTGTGAATAACAGTAACAGAAGGCAATGCTGGTATTAGACACTTAATTTATGAAAAACATTCCTTCTTTTGAAGAAACAAATTTATAGCCGCTGTTACCGCTCCACTGCAACAAAAGGTTCAGGAGACGCATTCCAGGCTTTTTTCTCTTTTCGTGTCCGCAGTCGCAAGCAGAGGTTGATGAACGTTTTTACAAGCGTGTTTTTTGTTTTCAATATCAGATGTCCAGTTTCTTTATATACGGCTTGAAATAATACTTGTTTACTATACTCTACAGGCCTGTTTTACCTGATCTTTCTTGTTTAAGAGTTGTTTAACATGCATCGTTCCTAATATTTATTTCTACTACTGTGAAAACCGAGAAAACAACCCCAAAGCCTTATTCACGAGTCTTTAGAGAACAGACCAGCAGATCATCTTAGTTTAGGCGCTGAACCACGAAACATTTTTCAATAGTGAAATTGTAATCAAATCACTATACCTGTATGTCTCCCGAAATTATCCTTGAAGAAAAAAAAGGCAGGCGATGAGAAGGAAAATAAAT
The DNA here is from genome assembly GCF_052857255.1 of Amblyomma americanum. Lineage (NCBI taxonomy): Eukaryota > Metazoa > Arthropoda > Arachnida > Ixodida > Ixodidae > Amblyomma > Amblyomma americanum. The sequence continues at coordinate 103,275,099 of NC_135499.1, read as the reverse complement.
AAATTGTTATGAGTGGAGCGAGCTATGAAAAAGAAAATAAAAAAAACGACCGACGTGGAACTAGGATCTTTTGAAAATTCCCGTAAGAGTACATTAGCGGGAAGGAAGAAGAAATATGCTTAAGTTGTTATTAAGTTACGGGCAGTATATAAATGAGGGTCCAATCGAGGAACTAAGTCGACTCCAAAGTACAGAGCACCGCAGCCTGGTGTGGCCCAGTTTCATAAGAAAATTAAGATCTGTTGGGATGGCGTGAGTTTCAGTTTTCAAGGACAAGGATAATTGTTGATCATATGGAGAAGTCTTCGTGATGCGTTGGCTGTGGCTGAAGTGATGGCGATGATAGAGCCATCGCAATCTGTACAGCCATATATATGTATATCATGTATATCATCAAACCAAATTATAACAGGCAAACAACGACACATCACTTTTAAAGAAATTACGCACCGTTACGGTAGGCTCATCAAGTGGCATCGATGTGTAGAGCACTTTCGTTTGATTTTCGAGGCGCGCACTTTGCAAGCGCACATTAGCCTTCGTGCAGCTAGCCCTGAGCCGTGTGTCTTGGAAGTTTGACGGCCATGTTTTCATTCAGTAGTCCAATTATCGGTGTGAGGTATCAGGCATGTCCGAAGTACGCCACTTTGTCCTTTTTTGTCAAGGTCAGGTAGACTACACAATTTGTGGGACTGGCGACTCAGTTCGGTATTTTCGAAGCTATCCTATCTTTAGAACATAAAACGAAAATATTCTGAGTCTCTGCCTGCATACCGTCATCGTCCCAAGCAATGTATAATACAGTTTATACTAACCCCAATATAGTAGGGAAAAAATTCACAGGGTACAGTGCGATTGCATTAGAAGCGCATAACGCCTTTAGAGAAGCGATGGCACTTCCTTTCAGGTGACGTCAACTCCCTCAAGCCAATTAGAATTGTCCGGTCTGGCGACCTTACTTCCCTCCAGCCAAAGGACGAATATTATCGCCATTGTATATTTTTTTCCGGTGCGGCCTTTATTGCTATTGCATTAATACTATACTGGGGCACTGACCTTTCAATATAACTTGTGCGTGGCTCACGAATGAAGATTCGCCAAAGCTAATTATACTGTGGACTGAGTAGAAGCTTTTGTTGCTGCTATGAATTAAAACAAAGCATTGACACGCTCCATATACTGCCCTGTTGGTGTCCTTTCCCTCCTCTTTTCCTCTCTTGCCTCCTTTGCCCCCCTCCTAACATGTAAACCATTCAACAATGCGTTGTCTAGCGAGCCAATGTCCATCTCTTCATTTATGTCTCTCTGCATTTTATGGACGAGAGACCGGCCGCATGGTCAGCTGCTTGTCTGCAGTTCGCATCATATCTCGCTGTGAAAAGGCAAATGAACCTAGCAGAATAGCCCGTGGGTAGATCAGTCCTGTGACTATTTTCACATCATAGCTGCCCGCATTGAAGAAAAAAAGTTCATTGACTTGTGCTGGCGAAGCTTGCGCCAGTGCCAGTAGGCAAGGTTAATGAAACTGTGTATTTCTAGTCGTGGATGGATATGCAGCTTTGTTAGCTGAAAAAAAAGCAGATGCCGAATGGCGGCAGCTTTAGAAACGTAGAGCAGAAATAGCATACCCACTCCTCATCACCTTTATAGAGTCATGGAAAGTATGGGAATCGCATGAATGAGGTTCACATAGCCTTAGGTTGGGTTTAATCTATTTGCTACTTAATTTTTATCTTATTATTTATTGGTTTATTTGTCTTATTCCATGCGCTCGCCAACGGCATGACAGCCTGAAAGGAAGGTGCATTTTACGAAAAGAGAATACTATTCACGTGAGCACTTGACACACAAGGGCGCACATAAAAGCACAATATCATTTGCACGAGCTTCCAAGCATAAGGACTCCAAATAATGAGCGGTGCAGTGCACGTAAGAACTCAATTACACATCCGACCTGATATCCAGACGAAGCAGTGATGGAAAGAGAGACGTAAAAAACGTACCCAGCTCATGAAAGTTGACGGTGTATAAAAGTAACGTCTATGCTCAAAGCAGGCAAGTCATAATGGTAAATAGGGAACAAACATTAGAAATATTGAGGCTGAGGTCTCTTGATATCAAATACAATGGGCAGTGCCTCTTGGATAATGGGCAGCTTGTATATTCTGTGTTGTACATAAAGGCAAAGAAAAAAATTCTGATTGTTTTTTTAGAACAATCAGCGTTACCGTGCTGCACTTCATAAAAGAAAGCAATATATGGCGTCTCTCCATGTGTGACCAAAGGAATGAGTTTCATACGACCGAGTTGCGAATCATGAAAAATGCTGCTTACCAATGTATCGGTCATAAACAGAAAAAAATAAATTGTGCAGCACTCATTTTGTTTTTATTTTAAAGAAGAAAATTTTATGCACTATCTTTCGAGCCTCCCAATCGATTGCAGTGCTCCGCCATCACGCTGAAAGTTGCTGTGTAAAAGATGAAAGAGCCAAGAACACGCCATTCATGAACCAGATTGCACGATTTGTTGGAAAGAAAGTCATGTTAGTGGTAGAAAGTGACTCCAAGATCACTTATTCATGAAACTTTATTCATCGCATCTGAAGCTAGCAGTTACGAAAAGTGAAAGTTGTTACGCTTATCAGCGAATAACATTACCTGTGACTTTCGCAAGTGGAGTCAAAGTGTTTGATTTTGTACCATTAGTCAGCAGGGCTAGTATATTCTTGACGACGCATACGCTTAGCATAACAGTTGAACTGTGCAGAACGTCCGCATCCTTAACAGCGACTGTATTCTTAAATCACGGAAATAAATATTTGACCAGAAATAAATAGGAGAGGTCTAATGTTACAACCTTGAGGAATTTGAGAGTAAGTGATGTATGCATCAGATAATCTATACTGAATAAGATGTTTCGACGCCAGTTAAGGAAGCTGCTAAACCACTCACACTACTTGTTTCAAAATGGTACATATTGAGTTTAACTAAGAACAGATTCTGATCATCGTCACAGAAAACATTCGGAATATCAAAATGTTGCATTGCTGCCTGACCTCTATCCAGCGGTTCAAGCTGGCGCAAGGAACATGAAACGGAGCACAGGATCGACCCTACTTACTATTTCATAAAGAAGACGTGTTGAATTGATTTAGGCTCGTTTTTATGTACCACCATGATTATTCACAGAAACCCATGTCAAAAACCTCTGAAATGTATCTGATAATGAGCAATATGTGGATTGTTGTTTGCGTAACCGTGATAACCTTCCTTGAAAACGGCCTCTTTTCCAGAAAACTGAAATCAACCCGTAGACGGTGATTGGCTAACCAAGCAAAGAACAGCCGCTAAAAATTCGTCATATCCTTCCACGACGAATACCTAAATAATCTGCCATTAGCTGATGACATTGGCTTGTTGAGTCACTCAGGAGATACCGAGGAAATCTCGACACTGAGAAAATCGCGCTAAGTGGTACAGAAAGACGTAAACACAGACAGACCAAGCGTTGTGTATAAAAGCACGACAGCATTTGAAAGAAATCAGTTCAAATTACGCGCTTAGTCTTTGTATTTTCACGTCTTTCTGTAAAACTGAGCGTGAGTTTCTCAGTATGAAACGCCAACTAGCATCCGCTCTTGCCTTGTTGACTCAGAAGATGAATTGCAAATCATGATCAATGAGCTAGACAGTCAGAGTAGAAAGGTGGGCCTAAAAATATCATAAAGAAAACTAATGTAAAGTTCAACAATCTGGCAAGAGAACAGCAGTTCACAATTGGTAGCGAGGGGCAGGAAGTGGTAAAGGAGTATGTCTATTTAGGGCAGGTAGTGACCGCTGATCCGGATCATGAGAGGGAAATTACTAGAAGAATAAAAATGGGGTGGAGCGCATATGGCAGTTTCGCTCAGATCATGAGTGGCAATTTACCAGTATCCCTCGAGAGGAAAGTATACAACAGCTGTATCTTACCGTTGTTCAGCTATGGGGCAGAAATGAAGAGGCTAACGAAAAGGGTTCCGCTGAAGTTAAGGACAACGCAGCGAGCATGGGAAAGGAAAATGATAGGTATAAAGTTAAGAGACCGGAAGCAGGCGGAGTGCGTGAGGAAACCAACGCGGGATAATGACATCTTAGTCGAAATCAAGAGGAAAAAATGGGCTTGGGCAGGACATATACTGCGAAGGCAAGATAAGAGCTGTTCTTTAAGGATAAAGGAATTGATTCCAAGAGAAGGCAAGCGTAGGAGGGGACGGCAGAAAGTTAGGTGGCCAGTTGAGATTAAGAAGTTTGCAGGCGAACGGTGGGTGCAGCAGCCAAAGAACTAGGATAATTAGAGAGACATAGGAGAGGCCTTTTCCCTGCAGTGGGCGAAGTCAGGCTGATGATTATTAAACGACGAAACTAGGAATATCGCCAATCACATCGATAATCTTTCCGTCAGTCTTCTCACAGCAGGAATTGCGCCCGCTGACGTTTATGTGCTAGCAGATAGTCGTGAAGAGTTACTAGTGCGAGCAATAGGAGATAAAGCAAAGAATCTGATCTCTTTTTAAGCAAAACACACTTTTAGTAGAAAATGTCTTTACTGGAAACGGAGGAGGACAAATGCAGCTCTTGATATCCATGCAGGAAAATGCATGCAGGAAAACATACTGCCTGAAGCTTGTCGGCTGCTTTCTGAGTGAATGTTCGGAATCAAGATTGCTCTGCTGACCGCCAATTACATAAAAAGAAGTGAGGAAGGTAGATTCATGCTTTTGAGCATAAAGAAGCAAGAATGGGTGTTCAATTCTGCAAAAAATTATAAAATCAAAACCACTTTCATGGAGGGCGATCTGTCCATATATTAAGAAAAATAAATATTAGAGGACTTGGATGTCAGCCATCGCAAATCATAGTAACCTAATCAAAGATGACAAAAGTAAAGGCGAATTTTTCATGAAAGATTTTCATTCAGTGTTTACAAAACCCCGTAGCTTTGCTGTTTCAGATTCATCGATATGATTTCCAGAAGTAGAAAACATTTACCTGAACGAGATCGGAGTAAGCTTTGTCATGCAGTATGAATCGCATTCAACTCATATGCCCGACAGCATTTGAAATCACATTTTGAAATGCTCTTTAATACTTGTAGCTCCTCTAATTGTAGTATGAATCAGCAAATCACTATAAATTCAAGACATTATTGTGGCACCTAAGCAATTCTAATGATATGTAAATGCGACAGCACTCCTTGTCGCTCGTGTGTCGATCAGTTTTTGCCGAGGACAGGGGGGGGGGGGTGAACGTTGTTTCGCTACAGCAGCTTGCTTCACACGTTTCGCAGCGTTGCGATGATAATCAAATCAAAAGAAGCTTTGTTTCATAATTCAATGAAAATTTGTACAAAATATTTGGACCGATAGCCTGTATGGCTAGTGTCCGGTACAATACAAAGCAAGACATTTAGGCAACCGCATAAATCGGGAAAGTAAAAAAAGAAAAAAAATTAAAACAGAGAAATAAGACAGCAAAAGCATGCAGTGTCCGATCGGATGCAAAACAAGGCATTTGGGCAAAGGTATAAGGAAGCAGCACACCACCATTTCAGCAAACTATACGCGGGGAATTCAGACAAAATGCAAACACAGAAACGCAAAAGAGAAATCACATCATTACTTGATTATGCAAGAAATATAATTTCGAAGACAGTTTAAAATTTCTGGCAAGCTTTATTTCCAGTGGCAATGTATTCCACACTTTCGTCCCAATGAACTCAATCTCTCACGGTATGTGTTGTGATGGATCGGAAGATTAAAATTACCGTTGGCAGTGTGTCTTGTGTTGCGAACAGGCAAAGTGAATAAGCTCATCGGGAGTGGAGAGTTAGTTGTTAACATGCAATTTACTAGAAGGAAGATTTTGTAGTCGCGTAGAGAGGTAAATTTTAGTACTCGAATTTCTTCAAACAGATTGTTGCTTGGATGATGCAAAGAAGAAAATTTTATAATCCTTAGTGCTCGTTTCTGTAAGCGTAGCAGAGGTGTGAGATAAGTTGAGTATGTGTGCCCCCATGATTCGCTGCAATAACTCAGGTGACAATAAACAAATTAAAAGTACAAGCTGATCAGAAGTGAACCTGATCAGAAGTGAAGTGCCACTTCTGGCCAATCTTTGCTCTCTCGCCTATAATGTAGACGCGAGCGGTTCAGCTTTGAGAATGAAGACTCCCTAGCGTCGCAGCCTCACTCTCCGAAAATTGAAGGCCAACTGACGGCGAAGGCGGGAATTTCTCCTTTCGTGTAATTTTTAGCCGCGTTTACATGAATAACACAGCTGCGTATCGTGTTTCGTAGGGTATCTCACGAAGGCGACACGACACTGTTTACATGTACCATGTACCACATCAAGTGAGGCGAGACAGTGCCGTCTCGCCCAGTGCATGAGACGTAGGAGGCCAGCCGCTCCCATCTTGATCCTGTTTTTCTTTGGTATTCGAGTGAGGGCGTAATATATAGCGGCACCGAGGGAGGAGGAGCGCCCTCAAACCTGTTCTCATTCATCGCGGGAATTGATTTGCCCTTCTCGAAGAGGGAGAATCGCATTGATGGTGATGACGTCACTCGCGCGCAGCGTATCTCCCACGAGTGTCTGCCACTCGTGCCTGCTACCGCTTTCTGGCTACGGCAGGTTTTTCACACAACGAGCCTAGTAACGCTTTTGCATTAAAAATCCCTAAGAATGGAAGGGAGCCAATATCGACGTGACGCCGATGCGTAAAGATGTCTATTGAACAGATGTAGGCATTCACAGGCCAGTGTCTAACGTCCATCTGCCGTAAGATGCTCGAATATGCTGTTTACTCTAATCTAATGAATCATTTTCAAACAAATAACCGATTTACCTCAGCCGACAATTTTCGCTCCGATTTGGTATGCGTAATGCAATTAACGCAATTCGCGTATGACATTGCAGCCGGTTTGGCCAATGACGAACTAATAGATGTAGGAAGAAGACGAAGTGTCCCTGCTAAGGTGGCGGCACAACGCTGCAGGGAAAAATCTCGCCATTCGCGTAAATAGGTTCCTTATATCAAGAGAATTGACTTCACATCATCTGAGGAAGCTCACGAAGCTCATGCGCCGTCTGACTGGGTTGCAGTCAGAAAATGTCCTTCAATCATCCCGGCAGCTGGTCTGGGCTCACAAGGCAGGCGTTCCTGCCCAGCGTACGCCAACCAGGTGGTGGTCCCGAGAGCGGTATCGGTATCGTATAAAGTGGCCATTAAAGCTCTGGCAGCCAAAATCCTGGCAGTCATTCCGAACAGGATTGTTCAGGTGAACCTAAAAGAATGTGTTGGGACCAAAGGTTTTCGTGGCTTCACGGCTAGAACAAAATCTAATACCATCGCTGTGTGGCTCCCGACTTTCGCTGCTGTCGAGCGTCGGCAAACGCTCAAGTGCATATCGATTACATCTCGGTGCCGGTTCAGGTATACCTAGTAGAAGGTTAGGACCTACAACGCTGTGTTGTTTACAGCGTCGACGTTGCCGAAGACCAGACGACCCTCCAGCGTGAGTTGTACTGTCCAACGCACCGTGTCATTCAAGCGCAGTATATGGGAAAGGGGAGCTCGTGCATCCTCACACTACAAGGCCCACCTACTCTTCCAGAACGACTTCAATACTATGCCTGTATTCTGCGGCCTCGCCCTTACAAACCGAGTGCTGTCTATTGCTACAGTTGTTTCAAGCCTGGCCACATGCGCCGATCATGTCCTTTTACAACGCAAAATGAGGCTCGGCAACAACGCACACCGCCTTACAGATGCGGACTTTGCACGACTAATGACCACGAGATCACCTCTCCAACTCTCCCAACAAAACAGAAAGCAACTGAGAAGGTTTCGGCGTGGGATCCGTAAGCAAGTGCCTCCGAATCAAAACATATCCCCGATAAAGACATCCAACAGGTTTGTGGCTCTCCAGTGGGATGAAGACGACTGGCCGGACATTTCTGAGCCCAATCCCTCTGCAGCCCCTGCCCAAGAGTCGTACAGTGATAAAGTGCGCAAGGATCGCCGTCGCCTTCAAGCTACACAAAAGCACAGCATGCTGGAGTCGTTGCGTGAGGACATGGCAGAAGTTGACGGCAAAATTGCCCGCATTTTAGCCGAGGTAGCTAAGCAAGGGCAATGCCGTAAACTGCTGGCTCGCCGTAGACAACCAGCGGAATCCCACTCCATGCCAGTCAACGCTGCAGCGCCTTCGACTACGTCCAGCCCTCATGCGTTTTTCCAAGGTACTACCAGGTCTTCTGCAGCACTGCAGGATAACTCAACAACATACTTCCTCCGATTTACGGTAAACCAGTTATCTAACCTGACATCAGTCCTATTACAACGCTTGGAAGCGTAATCGTAAATAGCGAGTACATGTTGGGGTGGTGTGCTCCAATGGAACTGCAGAGGGCTCTCCACAAAGCTGGAAGTGCTCAAATCTCGACTTCGCATGAACAAGCTCCAGGTGGGGGCCTGGCACTGCAGGAGACCAATGCCTTGCCATCCATTCCGGGCTTTAATGAATACATGTCTCCTGCAATGAACGACCGTCGTGTGCGCACTGCTGCCCCTCCGGGAAAAACGGCGGTGTACATTGATGCGCTTTTTTCTCAAGTTCGCCTTTCTCTAGAAAGCTGGTGCACCTCACGTCAAGAGGTAGTCGCAGTGGCTGTGAAGCTTCCCAAGGCAACTGCTGTAGTCGTGTCATACAATGTAAGACGCACCGGTGGCGCTCCCTCCCGCATTAATCGGGGGGTCGTTATTAACTCTACGACGACAACGCCCAGGGTGGCCTATTTTAGTTGGTGGTGACTTTAATGCCCCTCATCCGGACTCGGGGTACCCCACTTCAAGCCCCCGTGGTAGGCGTGTGCGGGACGCATTCGCGGATGCGCTGTTTGTTTTACTCAACTATCCAGATTCAGAAACGCGGACTGTGGGCCATGCTCGAATTCCAACATATGCTCCCGACCTGACGTGGTGCTCAGTACCCGGCACTCACTCGTGGCACCTGGAGGCAGATTGCTGGGGAAGTTACCACCATCCTATCATCATCGGCCTCCATCCATCAAGGGCCCGCCTATTACGCCGTAGGTGTTCTGTGGTCATTTGGGACACGTTTCGCACCACCGTCGAAGATCTCTCTTTCTCTGCAATCATCTACACTACTTGTGGACTGCACATAAACTGCGCTGAATAAGGCTACTGCTGTCACCTGGACGGAGGTGAATCGCCCGGCGCCGGATGTGGATCTGCTTAACTTGTGGGTTGCTCGCCGACAAGCGGAGATGGCAGCTTCTCGAGACCCGACTTCTGCGCAAGCATGGACAAGGCTGAGTTACCTTACTGCCAAGGCTCAAAGATATGAACGCGATCTTTAGCGACGGCAGTGGCATGGGTGGTGCAAACAGTTCTCGACCAAGTCATCGAATGCTGCTCTCTGGCGAACGTTCCGTGCAATGGAACATGGTTCCCGTCGTACAGACGCTGAGGCCATAGCATGCTTTGCAGCTAACTTAGCTCCGGATGGTTTCGCCAGTGAGACAGCGTGGAATTTTTTCCCCAAGTATGATGTGTTGCCTCCAAGAGTCATTGAAGCCCCATTGGCTGAAATTACAGCATATGTCGATAAGCTCCCATCTACAGCCGACAAGAGGGAATTGCAAGCCCAATTTCAATGCCCGAGTTGCTTGGAGCAATAGATGAGTCCCGACGGAAGACTGCGCCCGGTCCGGACTCCATTCCGTACGACGTTTACATGAACTTAAATTCGGCTGTACTGCCTCAACTCCTCGTCACCACTAAGAAGGTAGGAATAGAAGGCATCGTACCAGAAACCTGGAAATCGACTTTTGTGATCCTCATACCAAAGCCGGGGAAACCACCGACCGACCTCGGAGATTTCCGACCTATATCGCTTACGCCAACAATATGCAAGCTTACCGAAAAAATGCTTGCCACACGACTCGTGGTGGCTTGAGCACCATAGTTTCTACCATCCCGCCTAAATTGTCTTTCGTACACGTCCATAGCTACAGAAGATGGGCTGGCTGTCTTGGCGTCAGCATTTCTGGCCTCAACTCGCCGCCACAATGTACGTACTGTACTGACCATGGACGTTTAAGAGGCGTACGATAATATCAGTCATGCTGCCATCCTGGAATCGCTTGACATGCTGTATTTCCCCGTTAGAGTGCGCAATTTTGTTAAATCATTCCTTGGGGCTCGACACTTTGCCATACGCCTCAGTGGTGAGGCCGTCGGATCATTTGTGCCTCTTCGCGGCGTTTCGCAGGGATCGGAGATATCGTCATCTTTATTTAGTGTTGCTCTTATCTCCCTTGGTTGGCGCTTACATGATATCTCTGAGAATAAGTTCTTATTGTTTGCTTCTGACATAACTGTGCGGAGCACTCACAACGACCTGATGACTCAAGCAGCAGCCCTACATTCAGCCATAGATATTATGTGGCCTCATGCTTCTTCAATTGGTCTTCAGCTTTCAGTGAGCAAAGCCACGTTCGTGTCAGTCGCTAACCGTTGGGGGCGCTGTAAACTCGCTGCAACACCAACTCGTCTCCATCTGTCCGGAACTCCAATTCAAGAAAGTTCGACCGTAAAAATCTTGGGCTTGACAATACACGGGTCAGGAACACGTACTACTACTACTACTACTACTACTACTACTACTACTACTACTACTACTACTACTACTACTACTACTACTACTACTACTACTACTACTACTACTACTACTACTACTACTACTACTACTACTACTACTACTACTACTACTACTACTACTACTACTACTACTGTAGATGATAGCAAGAAAGAAAAGGAAAGTGCACGGGCCTGCCTACTGGCTCAAGTCGATCCATTCTCGCTGCGCGTGCTGGAAGTAGGAGAGGTAAAGGATAGGAGAGCAAAGATAGAAAGAAAAGGCGCACGCTAATACGCCCCGGGCTCATCCCGGAGGCAGTGCAATACCGTGTCGACCCGGGTCACCCTATAGAAACGGGCGAGTGCTCGGTTTCGCCGACAGCGGTGGTTGAGTGACGTCATAGCTGTCACATGGTTTAAGATTGATTCAAGGTCAAACGCACGCATATGGAGCCCACGGTGCATACGGCGAAGAACCTACGGAGCGGAGTTGTAAAGCTCTCGCTTTAAAAAAAGCTCTTCAGTCACATAACGTAAACAATATTTGGTTTGGTTTGTGGTGGTTTAACGGGCTAATGGCTATGAGGGACGCTTTAACAAAGGGCTCCGGATATTACGACCTTCTGGAGTTCTTCAACGGGCACTTACGTCGCAGTGTACACGGGCCTCTAAACTTTCGCCTCCATCGAAATGCAGCTGCCGCGGCCGGAGTCGAACACGCGTTTTTCGGGTTAGCAGTCGAGCACCATAACCACTGAGCCACCGCAGCAGCTGTAAACAATACTTCACTTCAAACCAGAGAACATGTTAAATACATTAAAGTTCCATTTACTGAAGCGCTTGACCGGTCCAATCATATTAACTTAGTTACGGCGAAAGCTTACCATCCTCTCAACTTTTAATAATAATTATAATAATAATAATAATTGGTTTGTTTTTGGGGAAAGAAATAGGCGCAGTATCTGTCTCATATATCGGCGGACACCTAACCGCGCCGTAAAGGAAGGGATAAAGGGAGTGAAAGAAGAAAGGAGCAAAGAGGTGCACTATTGGAGGCCTCCGGAATAATTTCGACCACCTGGGGATCTTTAGCGTGTACTGACATTGCACAGCACAAGGGCGCCTTAGCGTTTCGCCTCCAAGAAAACGCAGCCGCCGCGGTCGGGCTGCTTGAACTCGGGAACTCTGGATCAGTAGCCGAGCGCCCGAACCACTGGACCACCGCTGCGGGTAAATTCTCTCCTAAACTTTTCCGTACAAATTTTAAGCATTCTGCCTTATCACTGAAGCAAACTCGCATTTTACTAGGATTTCGCCTATTTTATAATGCGCATGCTTAACTTGGGATCCATACTCAAAGAACTCGATAATAAAGAACGTGCATAGAAACAAGCATCATGATTTGCAACAGAAAATTACTTTTTGGGGAAACGAAATAGCGCAGTATCTCTCTCACATATAGGCGGACACCTGAACCATGCCGTCAGGGAAGGGACAAAAGAGGAAAGGAAATAAGAAAGGAAAAATGAGGTGTTGTAGTGGAGGGCTCCGAAACAATTTCTACCACCTGGACATCTTAACGTGCACTTACATCGCAGAGCACACGGGCCCTTAGCGTTTCGCCTCCATCGAAACGCAGCCGCCGCGGTCGCGTTCGAACCAGGGAATTCTGAATCAGTAGCCGAGCGCTCTAACCACTGAGCCACCGCGGCGGGTGAATTGTAACGGGAAATTACGAATTAGTTACAGGATCCGCAATAACAGTTGTTACACTGAAAAGGAACTGCAGCGGCTGAACGAGGGCACCAGAGAAACGGACCTACACTTCAGCGTCGTCTACTTCTAGAGGCTGCGATCTCTTTCTTCATCTACTTCCAATCCTCGTGTCACTGCCCCCTCTTCAGGAGCATCGCCCCGATGCGGTGTTACCGTCAGACCGAATAGCGGGGAGAAAAAGTGTTCAAGAGGTACACCACGAGTCTGACATCACGGAATATGACTACATGCAGCCGGAAAGTCACTCGGGGGGTCGCTCGTAGTACGGCTTCATTCGCACCACATGCACAACGTCGCTGCTCTTGCCGTTGTGCGATGACCGAGCTGGCGAGGCTGGTGCAACTTCGTAGGTTACGTCGCTGAGGCGGCGGACAACAAGGTAAGGGCCGAAGTAGCGGAGCAGCAACTTTTCGGACAGCCCGCGACGACGAACGGGCATCCAAACCCACACATAGTCGCCTGGGTGGTAGGTAACGTAGCGGCGTCCAAGGTTGTAGCGGTCAGCATCGATCTGCTGCTAACGGTGAATGCGGTGTCTGGCCAGTTGCCGTGCTTCTTCCGCGCGCTGAACATAGGTGGCGACGTCGACAAGTTCACTCTCACTGTCAGGGGGTCCACGGGTAGCATAGCATCGAGGGGTGTGGTAAACTGTCGACCGAAGACTAATTCGAACGGAGTGAACTGCGTCGTCTCTTGCTGCACGGTATTATACGCGAATGTTGCGTATGGGAGAATTTCGTCCCATGTCTTGTGCTCGATATCAGTATACATGGAAAGCATGTCGGTCAAGGTCCTGTTGAGGCATTCTACCAAGCCATTTGTCTGCAGTTGGTAGGCTGTTGTACGTCTATGGCTGGTGTGCGTGAGCTTTAGTACAGCCTGAGTGAAGCGGGCCGTAAATGCAGCTCCACGGTCAGTAATGATAGCTGCAGGAGCGCCATGACGCAGGACGATGTTGTGGACGAAGAAGTCGGCGACTTCAGCAGCAGTACCGTGGTCTCAGCGTATCGGGTCAAATAATCTCTCGCGACCGCAATCCACCGGTTTCCTCTGGTCGACTCCGGAAAAGGGCCGAGGAGGTCTATGCCAATTTGCTGAAAAGGGGTCTTTGGTGGTGCTATGGGCTGCAGAAAGCCGGCTGGCTTCAGAGGAGGAGATTTGCGCCGTTGGCAATCCCGGCATGTTGTTACGTATCTACGCACGGATTGGAGTAAATTGGGCCAGTAATACTTAAGCCGAATCTTTGCCAGTGTGCGACTAACCCCCAAGTGGCCGGCGGATGGTTCATCATGACAAGCGCTTGAGATTTCGGAGCGTAACTGGGATGGCACAACAATCAGAAACGTCTCTTTGCTGCTGTCAAAGTTGCGCTTGTAGAGGACTCCACGCCGCAGAATGTAGGTCTGTAGTCCACGGCGAAACACACGAGGTACATGAGAATTCAAACCCTCCAGATACTTAACGAGTGGCGCCAACTCAGAATCTGCTCGTTGAAGCTGCGCCATACGGGAGATGCTAATGGCACAAAGAACAGGGCAATCTTCGGGGATGTCTTGCGTAGCCGGTTCCACGGGCGCTCGTGATAAACAGTCCGCGTCCTGGTGCTGCCGACCCGATTTATAGACGACCGTAACGTCGTACTCCTGTAAACGGAGGCTCCATCTGGCCAACCGGCCAGAAGGGTCTTGAATGCTGGCCAGCCAGCATAGCGAGTGATGATCGCTGACAACACGAAACGGTCGGCCGTAGATGTAAGGTCGGAACTTGCTCAGAGCCCAGATGACGGCAAGGCACTCTTTTTCGGTCGTCGAATAGTTCCGTTCCGATCGAAAAAGTGTGCGGCTCGCGTAGGCGATTACTCGCTCTGCGCCGTCCTGCCACTGTACGAGGATCGCTCCGAGGCCGACATTGCTGGCGTCAGTGTGGACATCAGTCTCTGCATTCTCGTCAAAATGAGCTAGTATTGGTGGACGTTGAAGGCGGCAGCGGAGTTCCTCGAAGGCTGCGTCTTGAGCACTTCGCCATACGAAGGGTGTGTCATCTCGAGTCAAGGCAGTCAATGGCTCAGCTAGGCGAGAAAAAGCTTTAACAAAGCGCCGGTAATACGAGCAGAGGCCCAAAAAACGTCGGAGGGCCTTCTTGTCGGTTGGGCGTGGGAGACTGGAGACGGTGGAAGTCTTGTCGGGGTCTGGAAGAACACCTTGTGCGCTGACATGTCCTAAGAAACGGAGCTCCTCGAAGGCGAAATGGCATTTCTCTGGCTTGATCGTTAGTTGTGCAGACTGAAGAGCTTGAAGGACAATGCGCAATCGCTCCAAGTGTTGTTCGAAGCTAGACGAAAAGATGACCACGTCGTCCAGGTACACAAGGCACGTCTGCCACTTCAAACTAGCTAAAACAGTGTCCACCATGCGTTGAAATGTGGCCGGAGCGGAGCAAAGTCCAAACGGGAGCACCTTAAATTCGTATAGACCGTCGGGTGTCACGAAAGCCGTTTTCTCGCGGTCTCGGTCGTCCACCTCGATCTGCCAATATCCGCTTTTCAGATCTAAGGAAGCGAAGAACCTGGCGTGCCGGAGTCGGTCAAGGGCATCATCGATCCTCGGGAGTGGGTATACGTCCTTTTTGGTAACATTATTCAGTTTCCTGTAATCAACACAGAATCGCAACGTGTTGTCTTTCTTTTTCACCAGGACCACCGGCGACGCCCACGGACTTGTTGACGGCTGTATAACGTCGTCTGCAAGCATTTCATCGACTTGCGTCCTAATAGCTTCGCGCTCTTTAGGCGAAACGCGGTATGGACGCTGACAAACTGGTGGCGTGGCCGAATCGGTGACAATGCGATGCTTGGCTACCGGCGTACGTCCGACCTTGGAGCTCGCCGCGAAGCAATCTTTAAAATCAAGTAGCAGCGACGACAGAAGGTTCTTCTGGTGAGGTGACAACTCCGGGTTGATTTCAACCTTCTGAAGGGCGTTACTTGGTGCGGCATCGTCGTGAAGATTCACCTGTACGGGGCACAGATTCGGCAACCTATCCACGTCGTCGAGGAAGGCGACGGCCGTTCTCTTGGCGAGGTGCTGAATTTCGTTCGTGAAATTCGTCAGAAAAACTGTCGCACAGCCGTCATTCAGTTCAACAAGACCGCGCGCAATAGCCACACCCTTCTCGAGCAACAGCGAAGGGTGACTGTCCGAAATACCTTCGTAGTCGTGAAACAAGTCGTTCCTCACTAACACCAGCACACTGGACCGTGGTGGCAGCATTACGTCGTCTTCGACTTATACGCAGAGCGTTGACTCCTGGGCCTTCTGTGTTACTGTGCGGCACGGCTTGCTTCGTCGAAAATGTGACTCGCGCCTCGTGTAGATAGATCACAGCACCGTTTGCCTGTAGAAAGTCGAGGCCCAGGATCAAATCTCTCGAACACTCGCTCAACACGACGAATTCACCCACGTAGACGAAACCGCGGATGCCGACTCGGGCTGTGCACCTTCCGGCCGGGCTAATGAGGTGACCTCCAGCCGTGCGAATGCTAGGGCCCAACCATGGTGTCAAAATTTTGCTGAATTCCTGGGTGATTGTGTGGCTCATCACGGAATAGTCAGCCCCAGTATCAAGTAAAGCGATGGTGTCAGTTCCGTCAATCCTCACACGCAAATCAGAAGTAGCGCATCGGATGCTGTCGCTACCCTGCCCCGGTGAGGAATCAGCGTATCGGTATATCGGTGGCGGAGGATCTTCAGTTTTCCCGACAGCAGCGGCCTTGCCTCCGGAGACCGATGGAATTAGTTTTCCCGGCGTGGACTGGGAGAACGCCGCTCAGGGTAGCCGGCGTCTCGGCGAGGGCTTGGGGAACGGTAACGCAGCGGAGATGACGACCTAGGATCGTAGCGACCGTATGTCCCAGGCCTCTGACGGGCCGACAGATGAGCTTCAATTTCGAATGGTCGTTCGCCATTCCGGGGGCAAGGTTCGTCGGGCGCGAAACAACGCAGACCGACTCGGTGGTACGGGCAGGCCCTGTAAAGATGTCCCGTCTCACCACAGTGGTAGCAAAGGGGCCGCCGGTCCGGTGCACGCCACACTTCACACTTCCGTGGCCGCTGATAAGCTGGTCGAGCAGGCACACGGGAAAGACCAGACTGCTGCGCTGCGTGAGTGGCGGTATTCACGTCGTAGCGTTGCGTTGGGGCCCGGCAGAGGACAGATGCATACGTTGGTCTGACCTCAGTCTGTCTTGGGATCTCAGGCAGTTGTTGCTGCTTTGCTGCTAGGCGCACCTCGTCCCGGACGACTTCAGACAGCGATGTAACAGACGGCGCGCTGGGAGGCAGCTGGAGGGCTTGTAATTCTTCCCTGACGATCGACCTGATTAGGTCCCGTAAAACGGCCGCATCGCTCCCTAGCGGCATCGAAGAAACAGCGGGCCCAAGCGTGCTTACATCCCGATTGTATTGCCGGGCTCGTTGCAGGAGCGTCGTCTCCATGGTAGTCGCTTCCGTGAGGAATTCGGCAACAGTACGCGGTGGACTACGCACAAGACCGGCGAAGAGTTCCTGCTTGACCCCGCGCATGAGGTGGCGAAGCTTCGTCTCCTCCGCCATGGATGGGTCAGCACGCTTGAAGAGGCGCGTCATGTCCTCTACATACATGCGGACGCTTTGGTTAGTCCGCTGGTTACGGGAGCGAAGCGCAGCTTCAGCTTTCTCCCGGCGGTCTGCGTTGGGGAATGTAGCTATGAGATTTTGGCGAAATGTCTCCCAGGTGGACAGGTTGCTCTCGTGGTTCCCGTACCATGTCCTAGCGGAGTCCTCGAGCGCAAAACACACATTATGGAGCTTACGGTCGTCGCTCCAACCGTTGTAGCGGGCGACCCGCTCGAAGATGTCCAGCCAGTCTTCCGCATCTTCGTACACGTCGCCGTGAAAAGATGGCGGTGTTCGCGGCGTGTGGTAGAGAATGGGCGCCGGGAACCTACTGTCCGTGGCCATTTCCCGTGGGGCCGTCGGTCGAGGCTGCGTCTTCCTCGTCGGGTTGTCAAGAGGCCCGAACTCAGGTGTCTCACCGCGGAGGCGGCGGCTTGGGCGCTGATGGACCGGTGTGAGTGCCGTCTTTATCTCGTAGGCGTACGCAGGTCGGGAAGCGTACCCAGCACTGCTCCACCAGATGTGTAACAGTTGTTACACTGAAAAGGATCTGCAGCGGCTGAACGAGGGCACCAGAGAAACGGACCTACACTTCAGCGTCGTCTACTTCTAGAGGCTGCGATCTCTTTCTTCTTCTACTTCCAATCCTCGTGTCAATATATGGGGGTTGAGCTGGAAAACAGTGCCGTAGCCCAGAAAAATACTGAGGTTCAAATTCCTTCATATTATACATATAAAAAGAACAAAATCTAGTTTTGACTAAATACTCTGACCCGCCGCGGTGGCTCAGTGGTTAGAGCGCTCGGCTACTGATCCGTAGTTTTAGGGTTCGCGCCCGACCGCGGAAGCTGCGTTTTAATGAAGGCAAAACGTTAAGGCGCCCGTGTACTGTGCGATGTCAGTGCACGTTAAAGATCCGGAGGTGGTCGCAATTATTCAGGAGTCCTCCACCACGGCACCTCTTTCTTCCTTTTTCTTTTACTTCCTCCTTTATTCTCTTACGGCGCGGTTCAGGTGTCCGCCGATATATGAG
Organism: Amblyomma americanum; assembly: GCF_052857255.1. Lineage (NCBI taxonomy): Eukaryota > Metazoa > Arthropoda > Arachnida > Ixodida > Ixodidae > Amblyomma > Amblyomma americanum. The sequence continues at coordinate 103,256,931 of NC_135499.1, read as the reverse complement.
ACACACATTGCGCCATTTTCTGTCACCAAAAACAAATTAAAGTGCATAAAGGAGCCACATTACTGCTCCACTAGGAGAGGCAATGCCATTAAGCTTGGAGCTTATCAGTGATTCATTAATGTTTTCAAATATGCATTTTTTCTATATGCAGATAATGAGTGTAAACAGCTCCCAAGGATGTGGTGGATGGAGGAAACAACTTTTATTAGAAAAAAGGAAAGAAAAAATTCTTCCAGGGTGGTTTCGTACTGGTCCAGGAGTCCACGGGCTTGTGCCTCAAATAAGGCCCGATCCACCAGCCATTTTTGGCCGGTGGGCTGAGCCGTCCGTAAAGCAACCTCCAAGGAAGAATGAGTGGTATTGGGGATGGGGGGTACTGCCTGTGCGGAAGGGCATTCCCAAAGGTAGTGGAAAAGCGTAGATCTGGGCACGCCACAGGTGTTACAATGAGGAGGAAAGGTGGAGTGAAAGCATGAGAGACGGTAGGGTGAAATAAAGCAGCCCGTCTGTAAATGCCGCCAAGTGGCGCTGGATAAGGGCGACAAAGTACTGTGGGTGGTGGAAATGTCATGCGGCTCAGTTTGTAGAATGCAATGATTTGATTATATGTATAAAGGACCGATGAGGCCTCTAGCGCAGGGTTGGGTGCCCGATCGCCCCGGGTCCGGGAGGAGAGTTCTCGGGCCAGCGCATGAACGCGCTCATTACCGGGGATCGAGGCATGCCCAGGGATCCACGACAGAGTAACCGTTCGGTCGAGAGAGGTGGTTGTGGCAAGAATACGGCGTGTGGCCGGCGTCGCCACGCCCTATAGGTAGTGGCGGTATGGGGCCTGGGAATCTGTGCATATTTCAGTTATGTTTTTGTCTCAATGGTGAAGTGGCCCAGCGCCAGTGCGATGGCGGCTCGTTCCGCCTCAGCAGGTGAATTAGTTCGGATAGTGGCGGCGGCTCCCACAGTGCCGCCTTCATAGGCTGCGACTGCCGTGAAGAATCCTACTTTAGAATTTTCTGCCACGTTGACATTATTATTATTATTATTATTATTATTATTATTATTATTATTATTATTATTATTATTATTATTATTATTATTATTATTATTATTATTATAAAGAATATCGGAGTGGTTGCTATATGTTTTGGTGTAATAGCTCGCTCGAGCCTGCCGCCTACCCTGATGGAAGCTAGCGCTCATATCGCGCAGTAGGCGCTTCTGGTATATAATCCTGCGTGCGCAGAGAAATAATTTCAGGTGTAGGGCTTGTTGGGGTGGTAGTGGGTGGATTGAGACGGAGCTGTCGCAGTAGGCATTGTCCTGTTTCTGTGCGACTCAGGCTGTCTAATTGGTTGGTGCGTTGAGCCTTATTAATTCGATCATGGTATTGTGGGTACCAGTGGCCAGGAGGCGTTTCGTGCTAACCGTCTGTGGAAGACGTAGGGCGGAGGTGACAGACGTGCGTATTAGGATGTCTGCCTGTTGTGTTTGGCGCTAAGTGAGTATGTGGTATGGGAGGTGGTATGTAATGCGACTGATGATTGATGCGTTTGTCATATTGAGGGTCTCGCGTTCAGAAAGCCCATGATTGCGTGCGGCCACCCGCTTGATTAGTGCAGCCACCTGTTTGGTGTGTCTTTGCAAGAGCTGAAGGGTGGCGGTAGCATCGAGTGTGTTGTTAATGAGAAGGCCGAGAATCTTCACCTGAGACACAATGGGCACTGGATTCCCGTACATGTGCAGTTCAATGGTGGGAAGGGGGAGTCACTGGGCAGGGGTTTCAGCTGCAAGAGTTCCGATTTATTTGGAGAGCAACGGAGGCCTGTGTTTGCTGGTTGTGTGGTGGTGATGTCTATGGCAGATCGGGATGTCTTGGGCTGTTCCAATGGATCCTCCCGTTGTTCAGAGGGTTATGTCATCTGCGTGTATGGCTGTGTGGAGCCCTGGGATAGCTGCAAGGGCCTTTGTCATTGGCGCTAGAGCAATGTTAAAAAGTAAAGGTGATAGGACCGCCCCTTGTGGGGTTCCCCGGTTAGGCATGGCGAAAGGCTGGGAGGCGACTTCCCCAAGATAGAGTTTTGCGTGCGTCTCTGAAGGAAGGCCTGAACATATTGCCATATGTGGGTACCACAGCCGGTGGTGGCTAATGTCGTCAGGATATGGTCATGGCTTATTGTGTCGAAAGCCTTATGAATATCCATGGCCAGTATGGTTCGCGTAGCGGCTGTACGGCGCTTAGTGTAAAAAAGAGACTCTTTAAAAGCGAGAAGAACGTCTTGGCGCCGAGATGTTTCGACGGAAGCCACACTGAACGTTGGAGGGGAAGCCTGTTGTTTCTAGGAACGGTTGCAGGCGATTGAGAATAACGTGCTTGAAGAGCTTGCCGACACAGCTCATTAAGGAGATGGGGCGCAAATTTTGAAGGCTGAGGGGTTTTCCCGATTTGGGTATAAATCCCATGCTGGATTGGGTCCAGGCTGACGGTAGCGTCCAAGCGTGCCAGTGCTTATTAAAGAGATCCGTGAGTTCCTGAAGCGAGACTTCGTCCAGATTGAGCAGTGTCTTGTACGTTATGCCATCCGGCCCCGGCGCCGTAGAGCGGTGAATACTAAAGAGTGCTCGGCGGACTTCGGTTAAGCTAATGTCGGCGTCAAGTTCCGGGTTAGGTGGAGGTAGATTGGGTGGATCTGCTGACTGAAGGGATGGGGGTATATAAGTGTCCCGTAGTTGGCCAATTACGCCTGTGCCCTTTTGAAGCTCTAGTTGTATTAGACGTTGTGTTCTTACTTGTGTCTCAGATTTAGTTGTTTTTGGATCTAAGAGAGTGCGTAGGAGGGGACCACGTGCGTTTAGTGCGTAATGTACCCTTGAGGTCTTTACAAAAGGTTGCCCAATTTGCGCGGGCTAGGGTGTTCGCGTATTCTTCTGCCTCACGAGTGAGAGCGGCTATGCGGAGTCTCAATTTACTATTGTGTCACTGGTGACGCCAGCGCTTGAGAAGTCCCTGTCGGGCCTTCCATAGATGAGCCAGATGCGGATCAACCTGCGGTGCCGCAGGGGTGTTTTTAATGCGTTTGCTGTTCGCCTGGATAGCCTCCACCAGACGGTCTGTCGAGTCGGTGGCAGTACGGGGCTCTGTAAAATCTGCTGCCAAGTATGAGCGCAATTTTTACCAGTCAGTGAGGAGCTGTGAACGAGGGATGAAAATCTTGGAATCGTAAGAAATAGTAGTGGAGAGTGGAAAGTCATCACTCCCAAGGCTGTCTTTGAGCCCCGTGTGAGATTTAACGATTATGTTCGGTGTGGCCCATGTGAGATCGGGTGTGGTGTCGCGGGTGACACTTGTGCCAATGTGAGTGGGTACGGTGGGGTTTGTGATGAGGCCAAGGTTGTAGTCAGCCATTGCGGTAGAAATGAGGTTTCCTTTGGGGGTATCCGAGGCTTATCCCGAGTGCGTGAGACGTGCATTCAAATCACCCACTACAAGGAGCTTTGAGGAACGAAAGGAGCTCACGATGCCCGGAATAACTCTGGCTTTATCTTTGGGATTGTTGTATATGCTAAGAATAGTAAGGCCATATGTGTGCCCGGGTGAGCTGAGCTCTATCACGGTATACTGAGTGTCCGTGCTTGCTGGCGTGTTTGTCGGTGTGCGGTCTAGCACCGGCATAGATGCGAGCGTCAAGATCGCCGTACGTGGCGTAAGAGCTGCCGTGTGATAACCACGGATATGAAGGCGATTTGTTTACGTCTCTTGCAGAGCGATGACATGGGGGAGGGGGGTTAGGGGAGTTTGCGATATATGCTGCTAGTTGCGCTTGTTCTCAGCGTATGCTTCGACAGCTCCATTGCCATATAATTGTTTCTTTTGGTGTACTGGACTGGCGTCGGCGCCGACCTTTTCGCGTGCTATTGTTCTGTGCCATGTTGCTGGTCTGCAGATACTGGATCAGGACAGGCAGCGGGTTGAACTACGCGCTGCTTGCGAGGCAATTCCTCATGAGGTATAAGTTCGAAAAGCTTATTGATGCCGGCTTCATGTTTTTTCAAGCGTGTGTTGATCGTAACTTCTATCCTGTACGTCATGGACTGTATCAGCTGTGCCTGGGCTTGTAGGAGCTGCTGCTGCATCGCTCCGAGTTGTTCAGCAGCTATAGTGTTGATTATGCTAGTGATTTCTGAACGAAATTCAGCGGAACGTATGTATTGCTTTACCGCCTCTTGAGGCGTAATAGTGGGGGGTCAGGGGTAGGATACGGGGTACTAGAGGAGGCTGCTTGGACAGACCATTCGCCCTTTTTAGCAGGGCCGGCTCCTTTCTCAGGTGTAGCGTTCCGGAGTGACTGCGCCTCTCTAGACTCCTGGATGTGGGCTGCGCATTCACTGGCCTTCGAGGTAGAGGCCCGCAGCTCGATGGCATCCGTCTTGTTACCACAAGGCTCCAAAGCTTTATGTCCGGAGTAAACGGTGTCCACACTGTGATTTTCCGTCTGGTTCTTGTTATCTTTTTCGTGCGACGGTTCCGGGTTCTCGGTCTCCATGGTCTGCTCCAAAGTTTCCTGGGCGGCCGTGGTGACCACTGGGTTCTTCCTCAGCGGTGGGAGGGGTGGCCATTCTTCTGTGCTTTGGTTCCAAGGTTTCTTTGGGGGGACGATGGGTGCCTTGCTTGGACGGTGGGTATGATTCACTTTCATGGGCAATGTTTTGCTGTTGCTATATCTTTGCTATTCTCCCGGCCGGCGGACTTTGGTTTGGCTCAATTTGGGTCGATGAGCAATCCTGGGTCGATGCTCGGTCTTGTGCTCCTGCTCTGCCTTGTGCTTCAGCGCAGTCTTTTGTTTCTGCACAGTTTTTTGGTTTTTCTGCACATCTAAAAGAGTGCTCTATGCAGCAATTTCTCCATCAGGACGGCGTCGGACTGTGGCTTTATCAGTTTTGCCTGCTTTTTCCTATTTTGCGGTAATTCTTCTGTCTTGCCGGACAGTTTGTGTCAATGGTGGCGTGATTGTATGTGTCAGACGATGCAGTACTTTTTGCAATCGACATGTCCTGGTAAAGGACTGCGTATTCCGCAATTGTAGCACCTTTTCTCCTGCGGAGTGGGGCATATGTCAGCTTGGTGTCCTGTTTTTAGGCAGCATCCGCAGACCTACATCACTGGTCGGAATGCTTTGCACCTGTATTCTATGCCGCTGAGGTAGACAAACCGTGGTACTGCTTTCCCTTCAAAGGTACATAGACATGCCCCCTTTGTGCCGAAAGGCATTGCTTGAATGATGCTTATTTGTTGGGGATATGTTTCCGTGCAGTTTAATAATTCCTCTTCTGTTGGTATCGGTAAGGCGCCGGTAATGATGTCTTTACATGAGTTGTCTGGTGATGCTGCATAAGCATTCATTGAATATTTCTTTCCTTCTAGATTTATTGCCTGAATGTCGCATATCTGTTCAGTGAGGTCCGGATCCGGGGTGCTCAGAATAGCGATATTTTCCTCAGTCTTGACTCAGACCCTGGCATCGTGTGTTAATTGGCGGCTGAGCTCGAATTGCAAAGCAGCAAGAAGTGACCTACCGGAGATGTTATGCAGCGTCACCCCTCCGCGTAGACTTACCACGATCTTGTAGTCATCATGCAGCAGCCTCGGTAATTTGACGGGGCGAGCGGGTTGTGATGTTTCCGCAGGTTTCTGTGCTTCTGCCTCCGTTATAGGTTCGAATCATTTTTTTTTCGTGCGTCGATCATCCTGAACCATGGCGTGGGCTTCGGGTAGGCGTCAGTCCTGTCTCGTGTCGTCCAGTTGGAAAACAAGTTGGAGTATGGGTCCCCCTGCGGCGTCCCGTGCGGGAGGCCCTCCTCCGGTGCGTGGGTGTGAGAACTTCCGGGTGTGGAGTCCTGACTTTTCATGTCGGGAAGTTCGTGGACTCCCTCCGGCGCCGTCGGCAGCGTCTACGACCCGCTGTGCTGGATGGCAAGGCAGCGGCGTCGGCCACATCGTGGTGGATGCGCCTGATATCAAAATTATATGAGTGCCTTGCTCTCAGGGCTTTTAAAGTTCTTTTTATTTTTTTTAGCATACACTATCTGGCGCGCCGTTTTTATGTTTGCTTTATTTGTAGTGCTTTGCAATGTTATTGCAAGCTTTATATGATTGAAAAATTGAAAAGTGGTTTTTACTGAGAGGAAATGGCGCAGTATCTTTCTCACATATCGGCGTACACCTGGACCGCGCCGCAAAGAAAGGGATAAAGGAGGAAGCGAAAGAAGAAAGGGAGCGAGAGGTGCCGTAGTGGAGGGCTCCGGATTAATTTCGACCACCTGGGGATCTTTAACTTCGCACAGCACACTGGCGTCTTAGCGTTTCACCTCCAACGAAACCCAGCTTCGCGGGCGGGTTCTTACCCGGGAACTCCGGATCAGTAGCCGAGCGCTCCAACCACTGAGCCACTGCGGCGGGTTTTGTATGAATTATTTCTGTGTTGCTATAAAGGGCAGTCGATACCATAGAAGCCTACGTTACAACGGTAGAACTAGAGTCTTCTCATCCCAAATCGGAGCTCCTAATTAAAAGAGACATTCCGAGAGTAGAGATATTCAGCCTCCCGCCTGCCAACATAAGCATACAATAGCAAGGCAAAGTAATTAGACAAGTGAATTCCATCCGAATCCTTGGAATGCTAATCAAGAGAACCGAAAAATACCGAAATAATCGAAACATTTAACGCCTCAGTTCACCAAACCATTAGACTTATCCGACGTATAGCGAACAGGAGAACAGGAGTTAAGGAAAAAGATCTATGTCAGTTCGTGCAAGCCTTTGTCATCAGCAGGATGAATTACGCCTCCCCTTTTTACAGTTATACAACACTGAGAAACTCAAAATTGAAGGACTGATCAGGCAGGCCTACAAAGCAGCCCTAGGTCTACCGGTCAACACCTCTATTGTGAAGTTACTGCAACTCGGCCTACACAACACTCTAGACGAATTGACTGAGGCCCATCGCAGAATGCAAGAGCTCAGGCTCACTAGAACCAATGCGGGTAGAGCTACCTAGAAAGGCTCGGAATAAACGCGGAACCGCTCAACGCGGATACTCGAAAAATCCCGTCCAACCTCCGAAGGACAACCACGGCAAAACCATTTCCGAAAAATATGCACCCCGTCCATCACGAAGGAAGACGCAAGGCCAGAGCAAAAGCCCTAGCTAAGAAACTTCAGGGCCGACAGGACGTAGTCTACGTAGACGCGGCAGCTTACCCAACACCCGGGAAAGCATTCGCGATAGCCGCGGTGACCGAGGAATGCCAACTCATAGCAAACGCGACAGTACGTACCAACTCTTCAGAAATAGCCGAAGAAGCGGCAATAGCCTTGGCGTTGACAAACCCGCGAGAAAAATGGATTGTCAGCGATTCAAAAGCCGCCATTGGCAATTTCGCGAAGGGCAGAATATCTCCCACCTCCTTCAGAATTCTCAGGAACTACCCCAAAGACAGGACAGAGGTGGAATTGGTTTGGGTACCGGCTCACTCGTCATACCCGAGTAACGAGGCAGCCCACGATAAAGCTCGAGTATCTATCGGCCGAGCTGTGGATGCTAACTCGGACGTCGAAATGACGAGAGACAGCCTTAATACCTACCATGAGATTACTCAGCATTACAGGCTAGAAAGGCTAACCTTCCCTGCTCCGCATAAAAGCCTAAACAAAGAACAGGAGGCACTGTGGAGACAACTTCAAACAAAAGCTCTCCCTAATCCAGCTCTCCTCAGCCATGTGTACCCGGGTAGATTTAAGCCGGAGTGCAGCAAATGTGGCGGCAAAGCCACCGTAGACCACATCTTCTGGTGCTGTCCTAGAGATCCCCCACCAATATCGCTCAAGAGGCTCGCACTCCCGGGCCCGTGGGAGACCTTGTTGCTCAGCTCCGACCTGGAAACCAAAGTACAGGTGGTGACGAGAGCCGAAGAGGTTGTCGCCAGTCTCCACTGACGGCCACCTAACAAGATCAACAAACCCATTTATAACTCTAGCCGATAATAAACGTTTTCCAATCCAAAAAAAATGTGTTGGTCTTGTCAGTTGACTTATTCATTTCCATTATGACAAGCATTTTACCAGTGTGTGACCTCTGTACTTAACCCCCTACATAATGCCTTGTGGCGATGTAGGCATTCTGAATAAACAAACCTTACAAACAGTCGCTCAATGATAAACGCATAAAAACTAGCCTCAATTAAACTTTGCTGTATTCATTCGTACAGCTAAACAAATTGCTGGTGGTTTAGTTCTGGTTAACCCTGGTCGAAAGCGAAAAGTTGCATCTCACTGGCTACGTTTGTGGTCGAGTGAATGGCGGTTTCCATGGATAGCCATACTGACATGCACACAGTAGTACGCATTGTTTTTTATTTGTTAGACATCTTGCTTTCTTCGGAACGACGGTAAAGGCGCTCACACAAGGCAGTATATATTTACCACAGCGTCGGTGATATTTACAACTGTAATAATGCTCTTGTATAAAGAGTAATGAAACCAAATCCAGTTCCAAACAACGCGCTAACACTGCAGACAATTTCAGAAAGACAAATGGAAAAAGAAATGGTATTTTGGCGGAAGGAAATCGCGTAATGTGGGACAGGCGTCAATTTCTTTTCTTAAAACCAACTTTCATTCTTCTTCGCTTACGGAGCGGTTCGGGTGGCCACCGAGATGTGTCAGACACGAGTAATTTTTTTTCCTTAAAACCATATTACATTTCACTTTCATTCCCTTACGGCTCGCTTCGGGTGTCCACCGAGATATGTGAGACAGGCGTAATTTTCTTTCCTTAAAACCAATTTTCATTTCATATTCCTTCTCTTACGGGAGCGGTTCGGGTGTCGGTCTCTACGGCAGGCGTCTTATCGATCACACCTACGTTCCGCTTTACGCATCAAAGTGCACCTGCGTTTAATGCAGAACACACTTTCATGAACATGCGATACCGGCAGACGCTTTCCCGCTTGACCGGCGGTCAACGTCAAGGTCAGAGGTCAAAGTCGAGATTGTTGGTGTAACAACCTTTGGTGTCGCTGCTGTAGCTGACGTCATGTGTCGAACCTGACAGCCACCAGTTACGCTCATGGTTTGACATCTACCTATATTCATGTTGAAACTTGTGGTCACCGTGACCTCTAGCTACATTAAGGTCAAACTTGCGGCCCCTCTGACGGCTCGAAAGCTGGAGTAGAGAAGGTTTTGTCTTCAAAATGCTAATCCCTGTCACTTTGCACGCTGGCGCTTTTGAAGCATAAAACACTTAATTGGTCCAGCCTTCCAAGATGCTTGTAACCTCTCTGCGTGACAGTACACAGTGTCACATAGTACCAGCACTGTGGGACAAAACATACTGCTCAACTCCGCCACCAGCACTTTAATTGTTACCGCCGTATCCCAGGCCATTCTCTTAAAAGACAGTGGCTACAGCCGCTCATATTAATTTCTTCAGCGTTTCTTGGCAGTCTGCACGATGCAGTCCTGCAGCCTTAACGTTCATAGAAAAAATGTTGATTTCGGGCTCTTTCTTTTTTCATACCTTCTGATATGGGTGTTTCTTTGTCGCACAATTAAATCCAGTATTTTGTGCTTGTTAAAGAGAGAGAGAACAAATTTATGTTTTTCATTGCGATCTCCGAATACCCATGTAAAGGGGATTACAACTGCTTGCCCAGCAGGTTACGGAAGTATTATGCCACGACAGGTAGTAGGTACGATTTGGTCCTCTGAGGTGAAGAAAGGCAGCTCTTGCAGTCATAGTATAGATTTTAAGGTATTCTGTTAGGTGGTTTTATGTGCGGGCACTCCCGTAGGGTGTGCGTGTTGCTGGGATGTGGATGGCAGTATGTGCAATTTGGCCTTCCAGTTGTGTAGGGCTTATAGTCTTGCGTCATCAGTGTGTTTTGACGCGGAAGGCGATGGAGTCCTCCTCACGAGCAATGTGTTTGGGTGGGAAGCGGAATGATTTTTGTCGTGTCTTAGTTCTTTAAGTTTATGCTTGCGCTCTTAGTAAAATTGTTTGCTATGCTGCCATGGATCGTACTCCTCTGTTCAAAGGGAGGGAGGTCCTGGAAAAATGAAGACGAGTATAAATTGAGCTGCTGCTTCTGCTGCTGTTGCTGACAGGAAGATTGAAATGGAAAGCGCACGGGCTTGCTACTGGCTCAAGCCGAGCCACAATCGCCGCCATGAGCCGAAAGTAGGAGAGTTAAAAGATAGCAGATTTTTTTTTGTATTGGATTGGAAAACATATATTATCGGCTTGAGTTATAAATGGGTTTGTTGATCTTGTTAGTTGGCCGTCAGTGGAGACTGGCGGCGACCTCTTCGGCTCTCGTCACCACCTGTACTTGGGTTTCCAGGTCGGAGCTGAGCAACAAGGTCCCCCACGGGCCCGGGAGCGCGAGCCTCTTGAGCGATATTGGTGGGGGATCTCTAGGACAGCACCAGAAGATGTGGTCTACAATGGCTTTGCCGCCACATTTGCTGCACTCCGGCTCAAATCTGCCCGGGTACACATGGCTGAGGACAGCTGGATTAGGGAGAGCTTTTGTTTGAAGTTGTCTCCACAGTACCTCCTGTTCTTTGTTTAGGCTTTTATGCGGAGCAGGGAAGGTTTGCCTTTCTAGCCTGTAATGGTGAGAAATCTCATGGTGGGTATCAAGGCCGTCTCTCGTCATTTCGACGTCCGAGTTAGCGTCCACAGCTCGGCCGATTGATCCTCAAGCTTTATCGTTGGCTGCCTCGTTCCCCGGGTTCGACGAGCCAGCCGGTACCCAAACCAATTTCACGTCTGTCCTGTCTTTGGGGTAATTCCTGAGAATTCCCAAGGAGAAATGAGATATTCTGCCCCTGGCGAAATTGCCAATGGCGGCTTTTGAATCGCTGACAATCACTTCTGCTCGCTGGTTTGACAACGCCAAGGCGATTGCCGCTTCTTCGGCTATTTCGAACGAGTTGGTGCGTACTGTCCCGTTTGTTATGAGTTGGCCTTCCTCGGTCACCGCGGCTATCGCGAATGCTTTCTCGGGTGTTGGGCAAGCTGCCGCGTTTACGTAGAGTACGTCATGTCGGCCCTGAAGTTTCTTAGCTAGGGCTTTTGCTCTGGCCTTGCGTCTTCCTTCGTGATGGACGGGGTGCATATTTTTCGGAAATGGTTTTACCGTGGTTGTCCTTCGGAGGTTGGACGGGATTTTTCGAGTATCCGCGTTGAGCGGTTCCGCGTTTATTCCGAGCCTTTCTAGGTAGCTCTACCCACATTGGTTCTAGTGAGCCTGAGCTCTTGCATTCTGCGGTGGGCCTCAGTCAATTCGTCTAGCGTGTTGTGCAGGCCGAGTTACAGTAACTTCTCAGTGGAAGTGTTGACCGGCAGACCTAGGGCTGCCTTGTAGGCCTGCATCATGAGTCCTTCAATTTTGAGTTTCTCAGCGTTGCATAACTATGTATATCTATGTTGTATATCTATGTCGGTTGGTGCAAGCATTTGTCATAAGCAGGAGAAATTACGCCCTCCCCTAACTACACTTAAGATAGGAGAACAACAATGTAAAGAAAAGAGACGCGCTAGTATGCCCCGGGCCGATCTCGGAGGCAGTGCAATACCGGTCCGACCCGTGCTAGATTGCTTCAAGCACTCCGCCGTATTTCTAAAAATAAGTTTAATATTTTGGGTCTCAATAGAACCTGGTTCAGATTTTAAACCAGATCGAAAAAAAGTCGACTGCAATATTTGGACACGTGTATGTAGTGTGGTTGTACATAATTATGTGCAGCACCACGTGAGCATTTTTCTTTTTCTTTCTCGTGCCAAGAGACTTCACACGCGCGAGTTTCAAATAGCTTATAATTTTGTCATATAATTAGATAATGCTATAATTTTGTTTGCGTGATCGCGCACCGTGAAGTATTTCTTTTGCACAACAGCATGCAAGAGGAGTGCGACTATCGGACACCAGCTGGCAATGTTAAGCGGCTTATCGGCCCGGATAATCACGACGGCCATCTTTCTTTATTGCACAGCTTTATTATCTCCCTAACTTCTCTTCATTATTAGTGTTCCTTCCCCTCTTTTCTTTGACGTGCCTGTCGACTCGCTCTTGCTTTCACTGCTGCTGTCCACAGCTCTGGTGCTTCAGGCTACAATAGCAAGTTACAATAGTTACAATAGCAAGTTACAAGCATGCTACAATAGTTGCGGCTGGCAAGATTTTTCGTTTTTGCATTTCATTTTGAAGTAAACAATTAAGAAGTTGAACTATTGCATATTGGAGCCATTTGAAGGACAGTATAAATCTATCTGTTGTTCGCCAGACAAAGAGCCTTACTGCCAATGTTATCTTTTATTTTTTTCCTAGCACTGCTCGCGGGTTACGAAGCAGGAACACGAATAGCGTCCCATCGCCAACACTTTGTAATACCTTTACGTTATTAAACTCGCTAATGTGCACTCGTTACCACTTCAAGACCTGCAGCAATTTTTGTTAGGAAAGTACCGCCAAAAACGTTGAAATTTTCAGCACCATCTATAAGAGAGTTAATTGAGAGGAGTAACAATATAAAAGAACTCAGGGGTGGCGTATGTTTTACTAACTTTGCCAACGCTACAGTTGTATAAAAAACCACTTAAATAGCTTGCTGCGAATGTGATTCCTATTTTTTAGTCAATGATTGTGTAGCATTTTTCCTTTTGAGCCATGCCTGCTTTTACAAAATATTCAAAAAGCGCGCACAGCGTCTACCTGGCGTATATTGATGTCTAAAACATGTAGCATTACTCTTAAAATTATTGGGTGCCCATAGCAACAATAGCCCACTTAGTTTATTTCGCATTAAGATATTCGTAATCATAACTTCTAAAATTCCAACTTCCGGTAGGTTGCATGGCATGCATCCGATTTGTCAGAAGCACCTGTACGTCTAGTCGAGAAAATCGCCGATAATTTAGAAACATGACCTCATGACAACCTTCATTCGTTGAGTCCACTCGCCATGTTGAAATTATCTTGCCTAGCCGGCGACGCATGACAACAGAAACATATCGCGAACATACTTTTGATGAAGAAAGAGGGGTACATACTCCAAGCGCAGAATTCGTCAATACCATCGTTCGTGTGTTTTTTCTTCGCAATGTACGTCACCGTCTAGCACAACTTGCCAATAAATTTACGCATGAAAATGCAGCAGCTCACCTGCAGGCCAGTAGTGAATGGAATGACCAGCCAATCTGGCTGGCAGCCATGTGGCTTCCTCATAATACGGCGTACGTCAAGACTATATGACATAAGCGCATGCTTCCACGGACCAAATGTGTCCTCCCTGTGCAATACGCGTTGCGCATCCCACCTTGAGGTATGGGAGGCAAGTAGGCAAAAATATTATCGTGCCCATCACTCGAAGAGAAAGGTACAGATACAGCATGAAGTTAAACGCAGTATCCTGCCCGACAAGAAAAGTTTACTGCCCACTTCTCGAATCTATCTCTCTCTTGTCTATATCAACAGTGCTGGAGTTCAATCGTATATGCTGATTCGCTCGGGATATGTGGAAAAATGGAGGCCGAGGGGCACCGGCATGACGATGGCTGAATTAGAAGGGGCTGGAGGATGTTACTGCATTATAGGAAAACGCAGGTGCTTCAATTAATCCTAAAAACACCCCCCCCCCCCTTAAACCGCCTCTAAGGCGTTCCGCATACCCGATGCGTAAACTCGGAACGTTAACACCAAAAGCAAAACAACGCATTATCAACCACAAATTAATGGATGATTTTTTCATTGAGCTCAAGAAATTTACTGATTTTCCAGTAGTTCTGAAAAAGATTTCCGTAATTTCCGATATCTCTGTTTGGCAGTGATGAAAAAGAGGCAAACTTTTTTCTACCGTGAAGTCTTTAGCATTTGTTCACTGGAACCAAACACCATCTGTAGATTTTAAGACCCAACAATTCAGCGAGATATAGGGATCTTTTTTGCTTAAATTGTCTAGTGTCGAACGCTGTTTTAAGATTAAACAACTTGGCAATTCTACTGGTTTAGATCTGGTGCACATCTGGCGTAAAGTTCGTCATTTTTTGCCATGCTGCAATTTACCAGATATGCACAACGTTTAAAGGGAGCCACTGCCCATGTCGCATATTAGTTAAGTGTTCATTAGACGAAGCATCATTTTCACAGGATGATGCAGCGCGCAGAGAGCCTCCACATGATACCACCTAATTAATATCAAGCAACACAGCATGGCTACTGTGTGTACACAAAAAAGCGCCCTAAAAGCTGTTGCATATCTTTTAATGTCTTCTTGTTTTATGAAGCAAAACTCGAAAGGTACTCTCCTGATTTTTAACGCCTATATTAAAGAATTTTGGTCAAATCAATATTCTCAATGATAGCGATATAATATTAGATAGTTGAGTAAAACGTCGGTGTTTTCCTTTGGTTTTATTCAGAATGACTGAGCACACGAAGTGCAGTTCTATCCCTTGTTGATGGCGGCGCTGACACCCTTGGAGACTCCCGTTGACACACCCTGCTGCACAGCCCACACAAAGGCTTTCTGGAGAAGAGTGGCCCAGAAGTATTCCTCACTCTCGGGATCAAACTCGCCTTCCGAAGCTGTAAGAGCGGTGAGTGCTTCAAGGACAGATTCTTGATCTTCGTTGGTCAAAGACGAGAGTTCTCCGCTGAGGATCTTCCCGAGCGCTTCAACGCTCTTTCCAGCCTTTTTCACCAAATCCAAGTTCGCAACTGTGTGGAAGAAACAAAGGTGTCTCGTTCTAGCACAGCATCACAACTCGGTAATGATGATTAAAAATAAGCGCAGAGAAAATGACTCTGCCTTCGTCGTTGAGCTCATAAAAGCGGCTTCACAAAGCCGCAGTGGCTCTGTTGTCATCAGTTATCGGAGTGCGATAAACATCATGTGGCACACTTTTCAAACGAGCAATACGGACGCAACAAAGCGAGGATCATTTACAACAATTTTCCGCGGCATATCTCCCCGGCAAAGGTTGGAACATAATTGTTAATCAAGTATTTAATTTATTATTTCAGTAATATAAGCAAACAGTGTTCATAACATTTCGGGGAAACAATTAACTCTTCACCTGCACTGGACGCCTGGCTGTCGGCTTCAACCTTGGGGCCTCTGGCGAGAATGAAAAAAAAAGAGGCGAGAGTACAGTTTAATGGCAACCGCTATTGCGACAAATAAAGGAAATATTATAGATGTACTTACATCGTGGCAGCATCTTGGGTGCAGAAGGAGCGAAAGAAAGAAAGGAAAAAACAGGTTGTAATTTCATAGTTCAACAAACATGGTAATTGTTCAGAACATCGAGAGCGCCTCCTTGCGTACTGCTTACCTATGAAGGTCTGAACGTCTACAATTGCGCCCATTCGCCTGTTTAAAGTGCTTACCACTGTACTGTTTCGTGCTTACCACTGCAAGCATGAAGTCGTAAAGTAATGCAGGGACTAGGTACACAGAAGTACATAAAGAAGTACACAAAGAATCTGCTTCCTTTTTCAAGCTTGCCCGAACTAATTGTTCCATATATTTCGGCAAACAGCTGCGTTGGCTGCCCTTCAGCGACCTGCGTGCTCACTTGAGGACTGCCACTAACGTACCGTAGCTTTAGGAGAACTTCATGAGCACGCATCGACAGTTAAGTTGAAGAATTAACCAAATCGAAAGGTGAGTACGGCGTAACAATCAGTAAATTGCAAACTACGTGGTAATTCTTAGAAGCAATGGGCCTTGAATTTTTTTTTTAATTTGGTCTAAATCCGATGTGGCGTTCATGGAAGCTATATAACAGCTGTAAATTGATTCACTATGTATTTTAAGGTGGAAGCCAGTTCAAGTAACTAGATTCTTTTTTCAGTAGGTGCGAATGGCAAGCCTCTCGTTTGATGTTTTTGTAAAGCATGACTAAATTTTTGCTTCTTTCCTGGACTGATAATTACTCTATAATGAATCCAAAAAACAGCAGCTGGTATGGTGCACATAAATCTCTTTCCATAATATTGTGTGACAACCGGCTAAGAGAAACTGGGAAATTAGTTGACGCAATCGATCTGGTAATTATTTAAAATGTATTAAGTATCGTGCGACAGAAGATAGCATTTATATTTACATCGGTCGCAGAGTGCCATATATTTATTGAAATGAACTCGTTACTTCATATCTTCCTTCTAATTTTCAAATAAAATCCTGTAATGAGCATAACTCTGAAGAGCGGGCGCAGAACCCGTACTCGTATTATCTGCTTCACCTGTTGCCCCAATCGCTTGAGAGGATGAATGCAATGCGCTGCAAATGCGTCTTAGACGGACGAGTTTTCTGCCAACATATATCGCATGGGTAGAGTAAATCAGAAGCCTCATTGGAAATGTTGAAAATAGGCAGCACATAAAAAGGTAGTGGTATTAAAAGCGTTCCTCCAAAATGTAGGGCGATTGCCCATCTATTTCTACTTGATATGGACACACTGAGAAGATAAAGTATAAATATTAAAATTAGGCAATCAAAATATTCACTTAACTAAAAATTTTCAAACAAAAGTTATGTAACTCTCGTTTACCTGCTTGCATAACAGTATTGCGAAAAGTCTTCATCTACAACTCGTCGTTCATTGAACTCATCGTTGTGAATGTCTGATTTATAACAAAATCTTTGTAGCAACGTGTTGACTTACAAGAAGATGCCGACAGTGCGAGCAGGACCAGAAGCAAAGCGCTCTTCATGGCGGCCGAACGATAAATAATCTTCACCTGCGAAACACCAAGCATGAAATAAGCTATGTGAGAATCACTTAGTCTCTACGGCTTCGTGAAAAATCTGTATTCCAAAAACGCACACCTAGATACCACCTAAAGAAAATAAAACAGTGAACTCATTGCCGGAGTTAGTTTTTATAGCAAAAAATAAAGAGATAAAATCTTCGATCATTGAACAGTGCTAAAACGAGGCTGTTCGGGTGGTTTCTCAACAACCATTAATAGTATTTGCGCTTACTTACTTTGCAAAGGCTCTGTTGAATTGACAGGAATATCCTTCTGTGCGGTCAGTCGTGCTTTTATACCTCAGAGGCAAGCCCAGGTGTAACCATCATGCTCAGCATGTTGTATAGTCGTCAGCAAAATAGGATAGCCTATCATTGGGGTTATCATTATGCAGCTAGCAATGCGCACATATCCCACAGTTTTCTTTTTTAGCCTCAGGCAGACAATGCTCTTAAATTCCAGTGGTGTGCAGCATCCTGCCTTACCTTGAGACAAGGAGAACAGATAGCAAGATATAACCGCTTAGGTATGCATCTCGTGTGAACCAGGCAACTATAGCTTTATATTTCTTGTGGCTATCCGCTCTTATCACAGAAAGCAAGTTACAACAATCACCTCTCGACTGCTCATTGACTCGTGCAAGGTACTTTATTCAGGCCAGACTACTCGAAATAGCCTCGGTGCTTTTTTTGCGTGCACGTTTTTGTGAACGAATAATAGTGCGTGGCATTTAGCGCTAAAAACGTTGTGGTCAAGTAATACCATACTTCATGACAACGAAATCAGCGAATTTATGGAAAGCAAAAACAACGTAACATTCCCAACAATCCGGATTATATGTTTTTAGACTATAGCACTGAGGCAACTGCAGAAGGACACACGGAAAGCGGAAGTGGTTCGCCACTTTCCCAAGAATATCTTTGGGAATAAACTGGTAGTTGAAGAATTTTAACTGCTTGTATTTGTTATCTAACACACGGTTAAAGTATAATAAAGTAGAATCCAATGCAGTCTTAGATATAAAATTCATTAAAAGCATTCTTTCTTTTCAAGAAAGAAATATAGTGCTGCCTTAATCGCTCTACAGCAGAAAAAGTTCTAGTAGACCCATTTCCGGCTTTTTTTTCTGTTCGAAGCAACAGACAGAGGTTAATGCACGCTCTTATAGGAGAGGTTTTATCGCGGGAGCGTTAATTAGTACCCACATGTCGAAAAAAACTGTTCGGCGTCATCGTCGGCGGCGTCAACCGCTTCAAACCCCGCAGCCGGAGCGCCCGGAGCAACTGGCCATTCCGGCAGTCTTGCTTGGCCAGCACATCACGTGGCCTTGTGGCGTCGTCACAACCTGCCCACCAGAGAGTGAGAAAACTGATCACCGGGGCAGGTGTCAGTTAAATTAATGATTGCTTGCGGCAGGTTGCTTGCCAAGAGCAACCTGTGTCACACAACCCCCACCGATGGCAGCGCATTTCATCACAGGGCATCGGTGCACCATTCCGCCAGATGGGATATGATGATTCCTAGTCTTTGTGAATGCAAAATCTAGAATTGCCAATTCCGCGTATATGGTCATTAGCCTATAACTCTACTTCGTCAGACCCTTACGGCGGAGCTTAAGTGTCTCCTCCAGTTTTTTTTTCTTTTGCTGTTATTATTGCATGTGAAGCATCTTCAGGCATGGCCTCAAATATGATCTGCTGCCTACACCGTATGCTCGGCTTTTACTGAATTTGTTGTTTTTCTCTTGTTTACCATTACGTTGCAGGGACATTGGCTATTTATTCATCTACTAATCCGGATTAGCAGCCCACACAGCCACAGTCATGAGGTTTAAAGGGAGAGAAGACAACGCTCTCAAGATTTTGATGATGGCGCTCATAAAATTTTATAGTTGACGATTTGCGATTAACATAACACTTCCTTTTGGGCTAGTTGGCGCATTTTGAACCCAAGAAAAGTAGCAGCGCTAAAGCATGCAACCACAACAGAAGTAAGAAGACACCAGCGCTTATGTTTTGTTCTTTCTTCTCCTATGGTTTCATGCTTCAGCGCTACTATTTATCCCAGATTCATTTGTAATTACATCATTGTGTTGCCATTTCTCCTGAATTAACATTTAAAATAAAACCTGAAACCAACAGGAAAGGTTTCTAATGAATAGGAAAGTGCGATGCGAGTTATTCGAAAGAAAATAAAAGTAATTGATTGTAATTCACTTTAGCATTATCATAGTGGAAAGAAAGAAGAAATGAACTTGGGTGGGAAATACATTACTGTCTGCATATAACACATAGTCCTTTCGAGGAAGTGAGCGTAGTCAAAGAAATAAAATACCCAACCTGAGAGAGCATGGTCTCATGACGACATAAGATAATTTGTACCGGTAGTGTGGTTCCAACTGCCGCTAATCAGGGCTGTTTTGAGATCATTGGGAGATGCTGTTGTCATGCTTTGACGTAGCTGAACTTATGCTGATGAAAGAGAGCACATATTTGGGAAATAAAATGAAAACAAATCATAATAGCAACATAGATATTATTTGACTGATGTATACTCTCAAAACTAATTATAGCGGGCGGACAGCATTACATGACGTCTCATTTGAGCGGTGGGACGAAGGTACGGCAGGTTTTTTATATTTAATGTGTGCTCTTTCAGAGCAGTGGGGATAAGATTTAATGGGGAATACCTTTATAATCTTCGATTCACTCATGACATTGACTTGTCAAGTGTGTAAAGGGAAGAATGAAAAAGAGGATGAAATAACTTTAATTTAATTGCTATAGTAGGGTACTGATGTGACTAATTTAGTATAACTTGTGCACTGCTCACGAAAGAAGATTCGCAAAAGATAGTCATGTTTTTGAAACATCATAACAGGAGTTTGGTTAATAGCGATTTTATATTTGCATTACACTACACGCAACTTGCACGGGCGGACTGCTGTAAAACCGTCGTTTTAATTTATTTTGAAGCGAACTTTTCTGGAGTAGGTGACACAGTTGTTTCTCGACACACAGTGCAGCTTCTGACCGTAAGCAGAGTCCACTGATAAATTGGTGCTTGATGGCTTATAGGTATTTCGCACAGGATTCCTTGCAATTCAGTGGAACGTTTCCTAATGTGCTGCACATAAGAAATTCGTTAGGAACTGCCATTTCCGCAAGAGTAATCGAATGCGTGCGCAAGAAAAATTGAGTCCAGTGGATTTCAGGACGCGCTGGTGCAATGTATACGCCGCTTCTAGTCATTTCTTGTTCAGTGTTTTGTGTGTCTTAAATCGACTACCTCTGGGGATTAAGGATGAGTTGGCTCTTACGTTGGCCACAATCGCTAGTAATATATATGGTCTGTGGCCTTCCTAACGCGCACCAAAACAGCCTGTAACAATGCGATCGTTAAAGTCCGGTTCCGAGGACTTGGCAAATGCGTCATTCACAGCTGGACCAATCAGGGCAACATCAATCTTATTTCTTCAAGTCGTATTCAAGTGCGGTCGTAAGGAATGAACACTAGGTGATGTCAGTGATGATAGAAATGAAGAAACTCCGCTTTCATGATTGATACCTGTGGCAACAAGGCAGGATGATAAAGAAGGAATAGTAGGAGGATGTTTTATTTTTGGTGTTGAGGAATCAATAGGTCGCTAGTGTAGGTGGTACTAAGAGCATAGTTGTGTGTCAGTGAAAAAATAGAGGCGGCCAAATGCGAATTAGGAGGGCTAGCACTCCTGTTTCGTTTCGAGGTTCGGCGTTCAAGATGAAGCAAGTTTCAGACAAAGATCAGCGAAATCGGACTCAGGGTATGACGCGGTAGCGTCAATTGGTTAATGCCCGTATATGAGGAATTGATCATACTATGCATTCATGGATCTTTGGAATCCTCATACGCCAGTGGTGCAGCAATGAAGCAAATTGCCACTGCTCTCCGATGGCACTTTATGTCAGTCGTGAGGTTTGTGAGACCCAGGTTGCCCTTCCCGAGCAACCTCGCGCCAGATGGCAGGCAGAGGCCAACGGAGTACTGGAGTGAGAACCAACCCAGATGCGCTCTAGCAACCATATTTAAGTAATTAGTCATCCGCCCAAACAATCATTCATTGAGCTGCCATCGACCACGTGGGCATTCTGCTCATAATCCGGTGGGAAAATTGTGATGACGTCATGAGGTGACGTGCTCTATTTGGCCCACCTGCTATCTAGGGGCCACCTCTTGCTGGCAAGTGGCCATCTAGGTAAGGTTGCCCACAGCCCGGTGAACACACAGAAGGACCTCACTGACATTGGCTAAGGGGTGAGTGGAGGCTCTAGTGCTAACACACTAAAACGAAAAAGAACAAATACTAGGTGGCCTGTTGTATTTATTGCTGTTCGCCTACGCCCAACTCTGGTTGCGGGAGAATTTAACGGCAGCGCAGGTGCGAAGAGACCATTGCGCACCTACTTCACTTAATGAGTGTCGATCATTTAGGAATGAACGAGTGTCCGGAGGCAGCACAACGCGGCTTGGGTCCCCGTCTCTAGACAAAACCAAGATTATGAGTCCTTGGCTCAAAACTTCTTCTTTTGGCGAAACCATTAAGGCCATCCTGAAATGCTTAAAAGACACTGGCTTCATTATCGGGGTGTAGATTTACTGCGGGGATTGTGCGCTGTTAAGGACTAAGACCAACAGACACGTGTTCCTAACGGAGATCTGAATTCATCTTTAATTCCTATTTCCTTGCACTTCCACTCCCCCTATTTCCTTATCTGCGTTTACGGTAGCCGACCGGGCACTGACTGACCAACCTGCCTGTATCCCCCTCTTCGACCTCTCGGTCCGGTTATCAGAGAGAGACCGGCAGCACGCGGAGCCGTTCACAGCCCATCGTGTTGTGCAGAGGCAAACGAACCTTGCAGCATGCGCCCGTAAGAGCATCAGATCAGCGAATGCCCTCGCATATCTATCTTTACAGCGCGCATATCGGCGAAAGAACGATCTTCATTGATGGCTGTAAACAAAGCTAGAACACGTAGCGGGTCATAAGGTTAATGT
Source organism: Amblyomma americanum (assembly GCF_052857255.1). NCBI lineage: Eukaryota > Metazoa > Arthropoda > Arachnida > Ixodida > Ixodidae > Amblyomma > Amblyomma americanum. The sequence continues at coordinate 103,235,079 of NC_135499.1, read as the reverse complement.
AACTGCGACGCTGAATTGGCGGCTCGATATGCTTTTTTTGGCAGCACATTGCGAACGTTGGCCGCTCTGTGATAAGTAGAGCTGCAAATACATGCCGACTTCTCCTTATGTTCTGTATAGCAATATGTTAATTGGTTAATTGTAGGAATCTCATGGCGCAGCTTTAAACAAGATTAAATGAAGTTTTTTTTTATTTGCTTCTGTGTAAGTTTAATTGTACACTAATTTGTTTATTTGTTCATTTTCACATTCGCTGCAACATTATGGTAGCGTACAAGGATGGTGCACGCTACGAAGCAAATACTCCGTGAGTAATTAGAAACCTGAATGACAAGGACGACCACTGTAGTATAAGAGAAGTGGTGGAATATTAGAATAATAATTACTCGTTCACCAAATAAAGCGCTCTATACATTATGCAGAAGAAGGAAGGAAGGCAAAAGAAAATAAGAGTTAGCTAATTCAAGTCAGGCAGCGGTGCATCGAACAAACACAAATGTACAAAGTATCAAAATCATAATGATAGATGGGCTAAAAATTATGAAAACGTTTGCTTAGGTCCTATAGGCACAAAGGTTTATTGATCTGAATACCATGGCCACTGCATCTAGGGCGAAGAACAGCTTGTAGTTTCAAGCCTCTACATTAGGGCACGCTGAAAAAAAACGGGTGACAGTATTTCAGAAGAATCGATGTTATCGTGCAGCACCTTATACAGGTAAAGAGTGCCCTGCGCTTCTTTCTACGTGACCAAAGAAATCAGTAGCAGTACGCGTAAAGTGAACCATATCAGAAAAATATCACTTGCCAATGAATCGGTTATAGACAGTAAAAAAAAAGTTTACAGAGGCCTCGCTTTGTTTCTATTCTGGAAAGCAACTTCGATGCGCGATCTCACCAGGCTTCTAAACAAGTGCACTATGCTGTCAGCATGTTTAATCTTGCTTTCTGGAGGGTGAATAGCATCAAGTACGTGCAGTGCCTGCGCCAGAATAGAAGGAACATCTGCAAAAACTCAAGCTGGTGTTCGAATATGACACCAATATCGCGAACGCATGAATATATATTGCTCGTATCAGAAGCTTAAAGGCAAAAAAATTAATGTAGCTATCCTTACTCTTGACATATATAACCGGCGTCTTTCCCACGTGAAGTCCAAGGTAGTTTAATCTGCACCATTAAACAACAGGACGAGTATCTTTTTGCATATGCATGCACTCAGCATCCCTTATGAGCTACCAAAGCACCCTTGCATGGTTAGCTTCCTTTTTTACACTGAATATTTAAATCGTGCAAATAAATAGTATTACAGCAACAATAAATAGATAATGTTCAAGGTTACAATATTGAGAAAATGAAACGTAAATGATGCATGGCACAACTTTGTCCCTTCAAGGACCATTTGTAATTCTGCGCAGGCAGCTGTGAAACCACTTACGGTATTTGTTACAAAGTAGTAGGTACATTTTCAGTTTAATCAGGAACAGGTCGTGATGAACTGTGCCCCAAGAATTTCGGATTTCAAAATAGTGCACCACTGCTTGACCTCGATTCACGGGACAAGTTGGCACAATAGGAGAAAGCAACACAATTTCGTTCATATTGACGCTTCGTTGAACAAGCCATGGAGCAGTGAAGAATTAGGCTTCGTTTTAAGCTACAAGGAAAACTGTTCATATACAGGTATAACTGTATCCAAATCTTTGGAAATGAAATTAAGAAAGCGAAGCTGAATGACTGTTGTTTACGTAATGCTGACAATCATCCCTTTGCACCGATCGACTAATTGCAGTCTTCCACAGAGCGGGGTAAGAGCCCGTAGGGAGCGATTGCTTAGCAAACGAAGCTGAATAGGCAAATTGCCACTTCTTTCCATGGCGGAACTAGGGATACCGTCGCAACCCATCGATAACTTCTCGTTCATTCTTTAGGCAGCAATTACTTCCTCCGTTGTTCCTGGTCTAGCAGGGATAGAGCCGTGAGAAGGAATCAATACCAGCAATGAAAGATAATGTGAGGAATTTGGTTTCTTTTCAAAACGAATAAAAAGTGAAGTAACATTGTCTGGATCTGGTTGTAAAGAAGACAAATGAAGGTCATAAAGTGATCTTCCCACAGCAAAGTCAAGTTTATATCAGTATTTACATGCCAGCAAACATGTCGCCAGTAGCTCGTTTGCTGTTTAATTAGTGCCGACCATTTGTTATGGGACGGCAACTCCAGCGGTAGAATTTTCGCCTTGAGCATAATACAAAAAAAAGGAATTTAGCGCTAACCTTTTTAGGTAATCTCTCAAGAATAAAGCGTAATAACAAAGGTCTCTTAGATACTATAGTATTCATTCAACGTACCAGGAAAAGCAACTTGTACAATTTCATGCTGGCACTATTGAGGCATTGATTAATTAGTTGGTCCAGTTTCCATGATTCATTCAACCTAGCTATGGTCTCACGGGCAACGCGCTGTGATAATTTGATGCTGAACTCCGCGACATACGCTCCACTATTCAATTTGTGACCGCCATAGTTTTCTTGAATGAGAGCACTTACCACAGCTCACAATCATTCCTCCACCGCATCTTCGCGGTTTAGCCCCTTGCCGCCATTGCCGGATCGAACGTTCACTGAAGTATTGTCGATTTCAAAACTTTCACTGTTTTTTATACCGTTTCACAGGGGGGGGGGGGGGGGGGGGCTATGTCGCACAGTGGACTCAAATTTCTCCTGTGTTTGAAAGGAATATATCTTTTTCTGAGTATAATATCTATATATGAAAATTACTATGAGGATGAAGTTGGCTAGAAAAACTTTTTTTCTTGAATATGCGGACCTGTATACAGGGTATTGAAAATTAGGCTTTAATGGTTTTCTTAAAAACATCTTAGAGCAGTGCACAAAAATCAATATTGTTATTTTGCTACAGAACCTGAGAAAATTGTCATCGTGAAGGAAGAATATAAAACTCAATATATTAACATTTTAGTTGCTGAAGTTGTATTTATATTCAAAACTTAGAGGCAGTAGCATTCAAGGACTATGCGATTTTGAACAATTTTCGTAACGCGCCTGTGTCTTGAAATATCACGTTTCAGCCCAATCCGTCTAAGTGGGCCTCCTAGATCGCAGCCCTTGGCTTGGAGCTCCTCCCTGATGTGACGCAGCTGTTGCGTATGGCGCTTCGACTGACAGGAATGTGGAGTCACGGGCGACGGCTGTGTGTTATCGCTGCACTTAACCCCATGCGAACTCCAGAGCAGCATCATGTCTTATCACCCACTCACGAAGGAGCCGCATAAAGAAACAGCGCTAGCTCAAACGACGGGAACAGTGATTCTTCAGCTTCTCTGGTCAAGAACGAAACGTTAATGTCACCTGCAACCCTACATTTTTGTCACGCGGACCGCCATACGCAACAGCTGCGGCGCAACAGGGAGGAGCCTCATGATGAATGCCGCGATCTAGCATGCGTTGGGCTGAAATATGCGACGTGCATATCTCAAGACACAGGCCGGATACAAAAATTGCACTGAATACGATAGTCTACGAATGCCACTCTTTCTATGTTTTCTCTATAAATATGGAAACTACCAGCTGCAAATACAAAGCGAATTAAAAAAAAAATTGTTATGGCTTAGGTTACGATGACTTTTTCTCGCTGTTTGTTTCCGGCTAACTACAGTCTAAAAGCAAAAAAAAACATTGACGTCCAATAAAAAGTGCTCTGAATAAGGAAGAGCAAAGAATTTCAAAGCCTAAATTCTTTATGACCAAACGAGGGAAGACGTAGTGCATATGCTCGCGGGCTTTTCTGAAGCGCTCTCACAATGCTTTGCCTTCACCGTCGCTTCGGTGGCTGGAGAGGAAAATTGCTACAGTGGTTGGATGAAGTTCTCTCTATTCCGTGGATACTAGCCATTAAGATGTGAGTCAAGAATTTGGATTCTTGCGAAAGTTGCCCAAGGCGCTCGGCCTGACGACACGGAGGGGATCGTGAGATAAGATCCCGATGAGGGGCAAGCTGAGAGCTCTCAAGATGCAGATACGGAAGGAAAGCAAACCCTGGAGGCACACGCAAACGAATCGGTGCGAAAGTCCAAGCGGGACCGGCAGCTGTCGGGCTGAAATGATGACATAGAACATGCCAAGGTGCACCCAAGCCAAGGTAAAGGTTTTCGAGATCCCCGACGTTGGAAGAAGGATGTCGTGGAAATTATCACACCGAGAAGTAGTTTGCACTTGAGAAGATAGCGATAGAGCTTATAGAAAGTAGCAGCGACCGTTGTATCAGCCACTGGGGGGACCTACGTAAGAGCCGAAATCAAAGTCAGGATCAGTGTGGAGACGAGTATCATCGTTGTAGGGATGAAGAACATAGGAGCGGCTTCCCTAATCAACAGAGTACAAGCCGTATTGTTGCACGGGAGAAAATGTAAGTCCGTCGCGTACATCAAATCCCCGGAGGACACGTGCAAAGTAGTTCTGAGGGACATCAACTCGGATGAAATTGACGACATTCGAAGAAATTTCAGAGCCAGAGGGAAGAAAATAATGGCTGTAAGAAAATTTGCGAGAACGTCTAGAGTGGCTATCAGCTTCTCGGGGAGCAGAGCTCCTTTAACGTCTAATAACGCGGTTTTCAAGAAAACGACAGAGGCCTGCTAAAGGTGTGGGGAGCTGGGCTACGGGGACGACGTTTAAACAAAATCGGAAGTTACGAGCAGTTAACTGTGCGGGACACGGGACCCTCAAGACGGAGGTCAGCGTGTAGTGCGGTGTTCAGTGTGTAACGGTGAACACAAGACAAACTCGAACGTTAGTGAGCAGAGAATCAAGACTCCCTTTATTATCATGAACAGGGGCGTGGAGAAGTTGGCGTGATTTCGGACTTGCAAAGGACGCGGAGGCAGGGCCCAAGACCAGGTTCGAGAGAGACGGAGGTGGCGGCCGAGGATCAAGCAGCCGTTCGCTGTCGGTCACTTGAGCGTCAGGCGAAAGAAGCAGAGGCGGACCGACGGAGCGATGCAAAGAGAAGGCCGAAGAGGAAAGAACGCTAAACGGGAGCTGAGTAGCATGAGTTTCCTTGGGCCCTGAATCGTTTGGGTGAAATAGTGAAAGTAAAAACTCGTTAAAGAGCTGCAAATGCATAGGAAGCACAATTGTAAACTTTAGGAGGAAATGAATTTAAAGGTCATCGTGAACATGGATAGTGTGAGCCCTGCCCTCCGAAAGCACGAAATTCCCCCCTCCCCGAAAAAAAAGAGGTTGTCGAAAATAGCCTCAAAGATATAAAGGATATGGTATAGAGATGAAAGATGCGTGTTGAGAGAAAAGTTTTTAGACGCGTTTTAACCTGGAGCCAATGTAATGCGCCATTCAACAGTTGCAGATCAACGAACATCAGCTCCAACAGGTGTCATGAAGAGCCAAATAAAATAACTGCCCTTATGATTAAGATAGAGGGGAAATATGAAGAGAAGAACGCTCGTAAGAAGCAACTCGGTGAGGAGATGCGCTGTCAACAGAGTAATGGCGATGATGATGTTGAGTGCCCCGAACAGATGGACAGTCATGATAAAAAGAGCAAATTAACTATAAGCCAATGCAACTGCACAGTATTTAGATGAAGAAGCCACACTACAGCAATACGTATATAGCATTGATCTCTAAATCGCGGTAAAAGCGCTGCGGGGGACTAATGCAAACGCAAAGCTAATTAAATACAAGACGTTCCATCTTCACCCAAGTACGTGGATGCTAGTGAGCGAAGAATACACCGCACAAATTGCTGATCTAGAACTGGATAGAGTACTAATACTTACATAAAACTGTTGACACTTCAAGCATGCAGCGAAAATACTTGGATTGTAAATATTGCCAGGTGGCGCTGAGGCAAAAAGACGTTGACGCTGGTGGCGCACGCATTGAAGGACGTTGAAGTTCGCCGTCTCTCCCACCGAAAGACGTGCTGCCGAGCCCTCTCTTGCCGGGTTCCTGTATTGTTACCAACACCTTGACAATATTTATAGCAGAGAAAATGTTACAAGGAGCAGGCTCGAAAAAAGTTTTGGAAAAGCCAGGGTATCTGCTAATGGAGGTGCACTACTAGATTCAAGAGACATCAACGCCGCGAGCTACCAAGAGAGCTCCTTGTATCAGATTGGGAAAGGAAAACACTTAGGAGACGCGATCAAAAATGAAGCGCTAAAAACCCTAGCAGACCCAAGCGAGCCTATGTTGACTAGTGTCTGTAAACACAATAGTCCACATCAGATCCAGAGCAAAAATATAAGAAATGAGGCCTGGGAAAATTTGAAGAACATGAGAGCGATCACTATATCCTGCTGACTATGGTGGAGTACAAGAGCAGCTGGAAATGAGGAACAGTGAAAATTCCATATAGTCAGGGAGTGCAAAAGTACAAAGCAGAGGTACAGCAATGAAGATTATGAAGAATCGATGAATGACCTGTGGAAGACTTGGAAACTTACAGCTCAAGGATTAAGACATCGAAGCTCTTTCCGGGAATGAACCCACATTTATTGCATGTATAGGAAGCGAGGAGAGGTCCCACAAAGAGGTGGAGGAGGCAGAAGCTAAACAGAAAACTACAGAGAAGAAAAGCACGAACATAAGGAGTGCACGGAGGTTTGCTTCGAACTTAGTCATGGGTAAATGGCATAAACTCTGCGATTCATACAAAGGAAAACTTAACGACAAGAAAACCTGGTTCATATTGAGATGTCTCTTAGGCCCAGGAATGGAAAAACAGAGCACTCAGTTAATCTTCTGAAGGCCATAAAAACTTCAAAGGAAATGGGGCCTATTGCAGAACTTATGAGTAGATACGTACAATCGGAGGGTGCCGGTCTCGAAATCGAAGCCTACACTGGCAAAGAGAATGAAGAAATGGACAATAATACCAAAACCTTGGAGGTGCGAGCCACACTCGTGTACAGCAGGAGGGATATTTGCCCTACAGAAGATAATGAAACTTGCAAAGTCCTAGTTAACTTGGGCGACCAGTCGTTGGAGGCTATCATAGAGTCCTCGAAATGTTCTTCGGTGGGAAAAATTCTCCAGGATTTAAGAGACCAATTTTCTTCATTACAAAACCCGGTAGAGAGATCAGCGTCGGGAATTTGAGGCGAATATCGCTTACTCAGTGTACCGGGAAGTTAATGGAAAATTAATATATAAGGGAATTGACTGGCAGATGTAAATAAGGGTAGCCTTATACGAAACACGGTTTTTGGTTTCAGACGAAACCTCAATACTGAAATGTAATTTTACAGCTAAAAGAAGACATCATCGACAAACCTAGATGGTATCAGTCCAAGCCAATTCTAGCATTATATCATAAAGGTGCCTTTGATAATAGCAGGAATAATATCATACTAAGAAATTGCACGAAAGAAATTGTAGTGCAAGGGCGTATACTCATATGCGAGCTTCCCTTCAGCCGAAGAGAATGTTTAATGTGCGTGAAGTCTAGTCAGAGTACACGAGACTGGGAATTAGGGGCACACCACTGGGAGCGGTGCTGTCCTCTTCGATCTTTAAAAATGTCCTAATACGTCCACCGTACATGCTGGACAGCTTAAAGGGTGTCAAGCACGAGGCGTATGATTACTACTTATTGTATGGACCTCCAGAGGGCCAACTGACAGCACGTAGGAGAGAGTACAATGTGCGGCATATACGGTGCTGGAATACGGTAATCGAAATTTTTAGCATAACTTGTACCGTGTTACCGTTACCGTTGCCGGAATAGCACGAGCTCGCCCACCGCTGGTAAGCATGCATTGATTGGTTCCCATGCTGCAGGCGCGCACGCAGCTGCCGAGTACCTGGCGCCATCTGGCGCAGTCAAGGCAATGTGCGAATGCGCATTGGCTACGCGTGGGCTTCCGGTACTCCTGTACCGGTAATGGCAACGCAATGCACGGTATGCTAAAGGTGTCTAATAATTCTGGATCCTAATGCGCACCAAACAAAACTGAGTTACTAATTTTTAGGAGCAAATGAGACTCTGATCGTATTGCAGTATTTGTTGGCAGAGCACGAGTTCCAAAACAACCAGTTGCGAAAATCTTAGGTCTGTTAATAGACAGCAAGTTTAACAACGGGGAAGTTATTTGAAATTTGCAAGCAAAAGCTCAGAAAAGTGGTGAGTATGATTTGTAACATCTCGAACCACAAGCCTGACTTCGAGAAATATCCACCATCCACTATAAAAAAAAACAACTCATCTAGCTCTCAAGCGCCCTAATGGTATCTGCATGAATTTTTCTAGGCTGCTTGAATATGCTTTTCTCAATGAGCACTTGATGGTATACCAATCAACAAGCGCCGTGACGGTATTTCGTCACCTTATCAAATCACTTCAACAAATAAACGGAACCTAAAGAAAAGATACTAAGACTATTGATCCGACATAAAAGAGATATAAAGCACTCCTGAAGCTTTTCACCGGTTTATGATGTCCGCGTTACCAGCATGCGCTCTTTAAAATGCCCGGTGTAACATTAATTAGGCTTTGAGGTGACTGTTACAGAGCTGTGACGCCTTAGAATACATTTTTTTAGCTGAGACCAATTTTATTTTTAAATGGTGTCTCTAAAAAGAAACCTGCCGTTAATTTCCATTTACAACCCACACAGAAGATGCATAACTTATTTTGTGTTCTGAGAATCAGTAGGCAAACTCAAATACAATGATTGTCCACATTTTGTCCCTCATGTACTCGAGAGACCAATGTATTTGCAAAATCATCGTCTAATGTTCTCAATGTACGAAGCAAGCATTAAAAACAGGCGTCACCATGAGACTACCTGCTCCTGCAAACTGCTTCAAAAAAGCTGAAGCATCTCAGCTACATATGGTGTGCTGCAGAGCTTTTCTACCTCGTTTAAAATGATGCCTCTGCTCGCTTTCTGGGTGGGCTGTATGAAGGGTGCGCTGGTTTCAGTAGATGAGACTTATAAAGCCGGCTGAATATCTGGGGCGCAAATTGTATTCTTACAAAAACATTCCATAGTCTAAACAGAACTCTACGCTTTCTTAATTTCTTGCTGAATCACTCTGCACTTGCACTTTTTTTTTACTGCAGTCACTATAATATACTGATAAAGAAAATAACAGCCGTTTCTCGCTGACATGAACAGCAGCATGTATTATTATCCAGGCCTCGCCCATCTTGAAAAATTTACTAAGGATCCTCGATGGTAAGGTGGTTAAATCCTTCCAGCACTTCAGTTTTACGAGATCAGTGCTACTACATTGCAAAAAAAAACAAATGTAAAACGCTTAACCGTTTCTGTTATGTTTATACAACTGTCAATGAAAACTGTGCAGCTATGGTAAAAATGAAGTTAGAATTATTCCAATCACAACTGTTTCATCACTGCGTCGGTCAGCAATGCTTAGATTTGTTTTCACATGTGAACAGTGTTTACATAAAAAAAATGACTTAGTTGTGGGCAGCTACTGGGTTAGCTCCACCTCTTTAATTAGAAAGGTGTGAGAAGACGTTCTTTTAAGAAAGAAACTGCATACCTCCTAAATAACTGGGCTTTGTTTAACGTACTTTATGGCAGTTTCGACTGCGACTTACTGTCTCTCAGACTCGCCTGACAAAACTAAGTTTCCAACGTTTTCAGCATCCCCAATCAAACGTTTTCAGGCGGGGTTTAAAATGATTGCAATTCCAACAGAACAGACATTACGTTCAGTAGAAAATATCGTGAAAGAGACAGGGATAGAGTTTATGGATGAATTAACCCAAATACACCAAAGGGCTGTTACTTCAATTGTGAAGTTTATTTGCAAGCATCTCTATACTTCCAGCAGTTCCTAATCATCCACTTTTCCTCCAGCTTTTCTTGATGCCTTTCTTGAGGGCTTTGTCAACTTCAATTCCCACACCGGTAGATACTCCCGCTGTGATGGCGGCCGCCGCGATGGCCTTCAGCAAAACAATGATGAAGTACTGCTCTGTGTCGTCCCTTCCCGCCAAGGAAGTGTTCAGGGTCTGAAGAGCGTTCAAGGCGCTATCCCGCTCTTCTGCAGTGGCGAAGGATAGCTCGCCTTGCAGTAGCTTGCCCAGCGTTAGCATGGTTTCTCCAGTCTTCTTGAGAGACGGCGACTCATCTCCTGGGGGAAAAAAAGCACCGCCTTGTTACAGCATTCAATGACAACAGTCAGTGTTGGACTTCTCGACACTATGGTCGATATTTATTTCTTGGTGCAATATTTTGCAGTACATAATCTGGTAGAATGCAAAGCAAATTCCTAAAGAGGTAATAATCATCGTGCCTGAACCGACTGCGCTTCGTATACTTAGAAATTGGGCTTCCATGAATTTGCCTGCTTTTTGTATTGTGTTTTCGTAAGGGTTCAGTGTCGCATACAGTGCGCAAAAAATGATACGGCTGATAGAAAAAGCTTTTACGCAGTACTGCTTTGGAATGATTGCAACAGGGTTGAACACCAAGCCAAAAGAATTTGGTCTTTTTGATGTTTGCGGCAATATGAGTTGCTCTTCAAAGGGTGGGCGTGCTTTGACTGAATCACATTGTTGACAATCCAAGATATGCTGATTCTGAACAGTCCAACCAAGAGCACATACACTTTAACAGGTAAAGTTAAATCAATACTTACCGTTATAAAGCTCGTGCAGATACCTTCACGCGATTATGAGAACATCAGTCCGAGCTTTCGTGCAATTCTAGGCGTTATATGCACCCGTAAATCTAGCTGACCGCCGTGTTATATATTTAATAGTCACACTGAAGCGTTACAATATATGGTTTTGAGGGGAGATCGAAGCAGTGCTCAACTGATTTTTGGAACTTAGCTGTTACGGACATCGGGGTTGGAATAAGCTTTCTCGTCCCATGGAGAAACACTGGAGGCTTCATGTTTGCATGCTAGCGCCTGCGTGCCGTCTTTTCCAAAATAGCGTGTTAATTATCAGTTTTAGCAGAGCCAATAAGATAGCAGTGAAGAAGTGCTTGTGTTTCGAAGCTTTTGACGAATTCTATCTCTTTGAGAGTAACACCGACCCTTACCTTTCTGTGAAATGGATTTCTTGAGCTCATCAATTGGGCCTCTGAGATTAATAAAGAGAAGAGGTAATGGTTATTATCATTCAAGATTAAAGGTTCAAATATCAAGAACTCGAAATAGGTTTACTTACAGCATAGCGGCGTCTGCATTGTGCGAAGCGGACATGGAAGGAAAAGAAACTATATTTAATAAACCGTTTACATCATGAACACTTATATAGAAGAACAAATATGAACTCCATCTTTCACTGCTGGCTCTCCCGCGGTCGTACAAAACAGAAGACGATATAGAGTGTTGCATGATTGCCTCTCTTAGTATGTCAATGCAGCACTTCTTATAAGATAGAGCTTGGACACGGAACTCAACCACTACACACGTTTATTGCGCATTTTATATTCCTAACCCAACCAGTGAACTATATGCTCAGGACATGCGCGATTCTCTTTCAAAACAGAATTACGTCCAGTATGTTGTGATTCTCACTCCCTTTGCCATTCGGCTCTTCGGCAAAAGTTCACAATGTGACGTTGTATATAGAGGCTGCATTTGCATGCAGGCAAAAGTTTTAACAGAAGAAATATGCAGATGTGTGGGCAATTCGCCCCTCTGACGAAAGAGAGGGACGGAAACTTTTTTAAGTGTTAACCACTTTTATTCTCGACCCCTCCATCAACATACGGTGGTGTAAATAAATAATGTTATTATTGTAAGAAAAAGCCGTTGCAGTTTTTACAGTGGTTGAGAAAAGTTTCCCGTCTCACACAATGCAACAATCATCAATAAATGCAACTTTATGTGCTTTTTGTTACAAAGTGCAGTGTGCGCTATTATTTGCATCAGTGCCGATTTACAAGCGCAGTTGTGTTGAAGTTTAATTAGGGCTAACAATTCATGCACCAATTTGAAACACACATTCGCAGTTAAGAAAAATGGGTAATCACTGAATATTTCTTCGGCACAATAAAGAGAAATCCAGTAGCTGGGTGACTACAGCTATATGAAAGAGTAAAGCAAAACAAAAGTAAAAATAAAATAACGGTAAACCCACTTTATACTGCTATGAAACCTTTATAATACGGATAGTTGGAATTTGTTTATAAGCTTAGTTTAAATCAATAAATTGTGCTCATAATAGCTGCCACTTTTGTTGAAACCTGTTCTTATATTTAAGTTAGAGTACCGCGCCTTTATTAAAATCAAGTGTGATGGTTAAACTCGCAGTTTGATGCCTTGTTCGAAAACTATGACATACTTTGCTATAATGAAGGTTTGTATGGTAGCATTATGACTATGAAAAACTCGCTCTTTCTGGTTTCACTTTCAATTTCTGACAGTGCTCTTGAGAGGCCACTAAAAATACGGAACATCGGCTTCAGAGCGGAATAAGTTTGCGCCGGCGTCGACCACCTTGCGTTCATTATTACGCAGGATGAGTACAGAATTTAACGCGGATATCTGGAAACATTCGATACCAGGGATTTCATGAAAATGAAACACATTCACATGTGAATTTTCTGTAGAAATATATACCCGGAGAGTTGAAAGCTTCATAACGTAAGATACTCAGTACATGATTCATAAGCTATATATTATGCATCTTTGGTCGATGTGGTTGCCTGACAAATGCACAGAAAGAGCTTTTGTCCTCTACTTTCAGCTTGCTGGTGCTTTCAAATGTGAAAGCGTAAGTTGAAACACCATTGCTTGTAGAAAAATGTTCACTTACAAGAAGACGCCGATAGTGCGAGCAGGACTAGAAGCAACGCAGTCTTCATGACAGCTGCGCTGCAAAGAAGGTTAACCTGGAAACAATAAAGCGAAAAATCAGCTGTGTGAGAAGGAGGCGATGCCATAAGCTTTCTCACAAGTGAAAATTGAGTAGAAATAATGCAAAACACATGCTCTATTTCGAAAGATAACCCCAGTGAACTCATTGCCGCGTTGTGTTTTCATAGAAGCAAATTAAGGAGACGAAATATTAGTATATGAAGGAATAATGTTTAAATAAAGCTGCTCGGCGAATTTTTGTACAGCAATCTGCAACAGTTCCGCTCGCCTACCCGAACAAAGGTGCTCGTGAATGGATGAGAATAGTCCTCCCTGTGGTCAGTCGTGCATTTATTTATACATTGGCGAAGACTTGTAAAGAGATGCCTTCTCCGTTATCGTCCAAAAGACGCGACCATATTGCAGTGCTCAACAAAGTGTAGAGTCCCCATCACAATAGCATAGCTTATCATTGTTATCATGACGCGGGTAATAATACGGACGTATGTGACAGTTTTCTTTTTCTTTGCTGTCCCCAACAATAGTCCTGTATTCTGAGGGATAGCACAGAATGGATGACGTTGAGAACAGGTGAAATAGCAAGATATAACAGCGTACTTGCCCGTCCCTTTCATAGAACGTAGTTATAGTTTTATTTTTTTCTTTGTTGTATCAGCTTGTCTTCGGAAAGCAAGGAGCGAAGACCCCCTTGTTCTAAAGAGATGCAAGAAATCAAATAAAATTTAAATGGTATTTAGAAAAGAGTTATCTGAATTATATTTTGCTTCGATTTATACAGATTAGTAAAGAACATTTTGTTATGATGAATCAGTAGGGCACCTAATGCGTTCACCTGGAGGGTACGAGTATCTCCTAATGTCATACAGTTTATGCTACATGTTTCGTTTTGAATATAACATTACACAGACTTGAGGAAGAAATCTCATGTAAGAGAACATATGGCTACGAATTCGGATAGATGGTTCTGCAACTAGGCGATAGTGGTACGCTGCCTTTATGTAGTCACAACTAATTAAAAATTATGGGAAGTAGGGGAGACATTCTATACTTCAAACTAAAATATCTGGCCTGGGACCTTTTTAGGCGCTAAGACAAAAATAGCAAGGCAGGTGCGTATGGCGACACGAGAAAATTCGTGCGATGTTTGCCATTGGTTTCTCTAATGACACCAGCGGGAGTTAAGTGGAAGGTTTATAGATTTTTTAATGATTGTTTCATTACTTATTGCACAGACAGCAGTAGTACCAAGGAATTTAAACGCGCCATTTCACACGAAATTCAAGAAAACAATTCATTCACTTGCAGTAACAACTTTAAAAATCGCCGTTATTCCTCTGCTGCAACATAATTATGTGAAGACATATTTGATGGATTTTAGATTTCAATAACCTTAAATGGAATTTCGGACTGAATAAACAGTTTTAAAAGATAGATCTTCATTTTCATGGTTAGAATTTGAGGACTTAAGCTATCGGCTTTAAATAACTTTTGTTGCTAAACTGTACCCCAGTTTCAACTGATCTCACTTCTGTAGCAGTTCTTTACGCTACTACTGTTTGATATGAGTTTTTATAACTATAGATGCGTGGGAAAAAGCTCCCAGAGCCTCGATGAGGGAAGCTGTAGAAAAAGAATACAAGGCTAACTTGATATTGATAATGATGCGCTTGAAACTTTAAAGTTTGCGAATTCGAATTCTATCGGGATAATCCTATAGCCTATAGGTTTTCAGATTTAAAGTATCAATCGGATATGAATGTGAAAGGTTGCATTCAAATTGATTTGATATCATCGACATATGGAAAGGAAATTTACCCCATAAATCTGCAAGGAAGAAAGTATTTTTATAACATATATTCCTGTTAATTGAATCATAGATGCTCTTACGACGAAATGAACTTAGGCACGAAATGTATTTAAGGCAGGACATAACCTATTCTTCCTTCCAGTAACTGAGCGGATTGTAAAAAAAATGAGGATAGTAGCCGGGAGAAGCACGGAGAAGTACGGATAAATTAATCCATTTGCAATGTTTCACTCCGCTGGCTGCAGTACTGAGCAGTTTTAAAATCATTGAAAGCAGCTCTTATCATGAACTGGACATACCTGGATTGATGACGACGGTAGAGCATACTTTACGAAAAGATTTCAAATCCACGGTATTCTTCACAACACTAATCCCGTGCTGATGATATTGTCTTATAAATTATAGTGAGTAATCAGAGCCATGTCATTGGCAGAAATGACATGTGACAGACATGTATAGCATACGCAGTACGCGGCTGCGCCTGGTTTGCTCTATCTTACTTAGGTGATGGCCCATGTGGAGCGCAGTTTTTTTCTTTTTTTAAATTGGTAATGCGTGCATCCTGAGTGAATGTTTGGTTTCGTGTATCTATTGACCTTATTTCATTCGACTAACAAGAATTAGAAACATGGAGAAATATAAGTGAAAAATTGCGAAGCACGGAAATCAGAAAGTACACGAACTCCCTGTGCGATGTACGTGGCTTTGAATATAGGCAGCCGTATGCTTATTTATTCATTTATTTATTTATTTACACTGTACCCCGCAGAACCAATGCATTAGAGTAAGGAAAAGAGGGTGTCACGATGTAATATATATTATCGGGCTATACAATTAAAAAAATAAATATTAGTGCAAACAGGTCTTAAGGAAAAAACAAACAAACCGTGAACAGTGGAGTTACACATCACTCAGTAAAGAAATAAAACTGTTGCTGCTGGCGCCTGCCATATGTGCTGGAAGCGTAACCCTTTCAGGGATTGTTTTCGGAAAAAAGGAGAATTTCATATAACTTTTTTGCAGGTATGGTCAGCTTGTCCGCACAATGGTGTGAGACAAGCGATTTAGTTCAGTATCATTATGTAGGTGGCTCTTATCATGGAACACAATACGAATTCTGATTCTATGCCTCTTCACTCGTACCGCGTAATTGAGTATGATATATATATATATATATATATATATATATATATATATATATATATATATATATATATATATATATATACCAAAAGTGATTTCTGGCAGCTGATTTGGTCAATATAATATAAAATCACCAAAAACTGAAGAAACATAACAGGATTTATTTCACGACGTTTCGGCTGGAGGAAAAAGGCTGGTCCTCCAGCCGAAACGTCATGAAATAAATACTGTTATGTTTCCTCAATTTTTGGTGATTATATATATATATATGTATATATATATATATATATATATATATATATATATATATATATATATATATATATATATATATATATATATATATAAACACAATAAAAGCTGCACTGTACAACTAGTGTTACTGGCGTTCTGATTTTTCTAATTTAAATTGTGTTCTGCTGAATTAATGCCAAAGATGCTTGTGCCTTTGCCGCATCACCAGAGGGGCTTTGTTCATTGTGATTTTACACTTGCACGACGCTCAACTGCCTTGAGTGCCACCACTGGAAGTACTGTCGTTGTAATCGTCGTAATAATTTTAGCTGAGCTAGGACCAAATATATATCCCAAGACCCGCAACCTCTCTCATGGCGCTGAGTAGTTCGTGATCAGAAGCCGGACGCAGTCAATAGCTGAGCGTTTTGTAACAGCGTCACACACGTTTACAGGAGAGTTAACTGAAAGGACGATGATCAATTGCGGATCAAAAAATTCATTAAGCACGGCCTACTCCGCTTGAGTGTTTGATGCCTTGCGCATGAAAAACTTCATGCTAACGAGATGTTCGGATGCTTTGGTACGACGTGCAGAATTCGGGCTATTTCTGATTCCCACTTCTGTGCGCCTTATTTCTGCCCCGCTGGGTATTCAGGGGCTGTAGTCCATTGCTGTAGCACTCATCACAAGGACTACCAATAACACATGTATTACCCACGACGCACCCAACCAACCCGTGATAGTGAGTGCTCAAGTGTGCTGTCCCGAAGTTCAGATAAATGCAACAGTGGCAGTATAAGTGATGTAGGGTGTGCTGAATTATTGATTTCGCTTTAGTATGCACCTGACTCGTTATAATAAGCTCACGCTAATAGATTCCAGCGACCACGTAGGCATGGCTGCACCTCCGCTAATCATAACGGGCAAGACAGCTGAGTATTGGAGGAAAGCCTTTTATTATTCTTGGGCACATGTCGTTACTTCATTGCTCTAGGACCCACCACGACGTTTGCTGCTCGGTGGCCTTTGAATAAAGTAAAATAAAAGTACAGTAATTCAATTATATTTCGACTGTCACTCTTTTATGGATGTGTAATTGCCATTGCTGCTGGTGCGTTGAGACAAATGCACCACTATCTATTTCGATGCTGCAGTCAGTCTGACAATGAACGAATATCTCGTTAAGCAGCACCGTCTAACCGCCTCTACTTAACCCTCACACTGCCTTACATCACTTAAAAAGGGCCAAAAAAACAGAACCTAGGCCACCACCTCCCTCTGCTAGGGTATTCATTAAGGCTATCATCAAATATTCAGAAGATACAGGCTAAATTATCACAGCCTAGAGTTACCGTGGACATTGTTTTTAAGGACAGCAATAACACGTTCCAACTGCCATCTGCTATTATATTCCTTGCCTTCTCTCTCTCGCTCTCTTATTCCTCCCGGTGCAGGTAAAGTATCCAACCGGACACTTTCTGGAAAACCTTCCTCCCTTTCCTTTCGTCTCTCTTCTTTGGTAGCAATTAAATGCCGACAGCACGTGCGGCTATTTCTGTTTGCATTTCACAACCTATCTCGCTGTGCAAGGGCTAACGAACTTGGCACAATACCTCCGCGGGCAGGTCAGTTCATCCACCCCTCTTGCACATATTTCACGCGCGTATTTGGCACAATAAAGAAGAGCAATAATACTAGCAGTTGAGCCTCCGCCAAGCGCATGTTCCTATGAAACTGTGTCACTCAAGGCACCGCTCGATATGCAGCAGCATTCATAAGCGATAACAAAGCACATTAACGATGTTCTAAGCTTTACAAAAGGCCAGCAGAAACTGCCTATCATCTGAGTAGCTGCGTTTAATCGCCTTTGGCGTCATAGCCGGTGTTGGAATGTGATGGCTCAGCTTTACAGGCCATTACGTAAGATGAGTGACGTAAGTAGATAAATGACTGCCACTTCCGAGAAACTGAATAAAATTTGGTTTACCACACTAAGGGTTCCCAGTTAGGAATATCCCATCTGAAATTGGACCTATACTGAGACAAACATCGGGTTATGTGCATGCGTGAAGTGGTTCTATGCTACGAGACACCTTTCCCCGCTAAAAGCTGGGCCATTGGTATTTACGCTGTGGCATATACAGAAGAGTCGTGACATATGCCATAGAGCATGCTGATTTATGGCGTCAGTTAATTAAGTTTAGAGCTTAAATATATTGCAGTTTGAGTGGCTTTTTGGCTTGTTCTTCATCCTTTAGGCTTCTTTCCTTGATATTGTGTGGACAAAAGGCGCTGACATGCACTAATTATTTTGGCAACCTGAGGCTGAAAGTCCAGTTCAAAGTTTGCATTGCTTTGGAAATCTGGATTGTTGTCTTTGAACCACCAAACCTCCCGATACTTCTTCCTGGCTTTATTTCCGAGTTTCATACTGCAGGTTAAATTTTTGAGGAAAGGCAATCTAGAGCTTTAATTAGCGTCTTATCGCATTAATAAACAAGAGCTGATCGCCATGAATGGTCTAGATGACGGGAGTGGTGAAAGGCCCCTTTAAAGGCTCCTTTTGGTTTTCTACACTAAAATCGGAAACACAACAGGCGGCTTTGCTCTCTTCCAACCGCTCACAGCAAAGGGCCAGCGCGCCAGCGTCCGAAGCACGGCACGGCTGCACAAGCTGTCCATGATGGTCTGGTTGCAAACTCAATCAATGGATCTAAATGCCCCGCTGCCATCAACTGCCTCCTCTCTGCCACTTACAACGGGATGAAATCACAGGCTACAATATTCCGCAATATTCTGAATCGTAGTGTCATAGCAAAAAGTAAACCTTCCAATATCAAAGAGTGAAATACATGGAGCGGGTGCGAAACGTAACTTCGTGCATTGATATTCTGAGGAGGCATGGATTAAATATTCAAGCCTTCGAGCATACCCATCCCAGCAGGGAAGTCTGATTACTGTCTGACATCACGCTGTGTACCTTTCTTTTAATAGTTTACACAATTTAGCCAATCTATCTAAAATAATTGGAGATTCTAGTTATTTCACGTTGGTAAACTCGTGTATTTTTTTTAATTTCTCCTAGAGATATAGCTCTTTTGAAGGTCTCGTAATTTTGAGGCGCACTGACAATTCAGGGCTCTACCCCCCGAAAAATTGAGCATCTGCTTTCGGGCTGCTATAGTTTAGTGACGATTCTTGTTCATTGAAATCCTGTTTTAGGAGTTAATTTCTTTTTAAATAATGTAAGCAGTTTATCATAAATAAAGTTAAAATTTAAATATTCGGTTGCAGTTCATGCTCTGAGTTTTCTGGCCATGTGAAAATTTCATCAACATTCAAAATGTTAAAAAGTTGCATTTTTAGGCACAAGGCTGTGGTGGCCAGCACACAATATGCAACGAATCACACTTCGTGGAAGCTGAGGAACATGAATGGACCTCAGGCGCGTAAAAGAAATTTAGTGAATTTGTTATCGGCATTCGTAAAATCTAAACACATGAACACAACAGGCTTAGAGTGTAGCATTTTTTGTCTAACCTTCAACCATGTTGATGCATAGCCTACCGAGTTCTTCTGCAGAGCAGTCGACCGCCCAGATGAGACTATAATAACTTGAATAATGCAGAAGACCGTGGCCTTCGCAGTAACGCGCTGGAAACATCTGCTTTGAAGATCTGTATGATTGCTTACACATTGGGACCCCGATTCTATAAACAAGAACCTGGAACGAAGAACCGCCGGGGCTTTATAGCAACACTGATGAAGGCTCTTCAAAGAGTTTGCCTCTGGCGCTCATCACGCATATTTCTTTGCGTCGAGCAGCACCCAAGGGAAAGCGATGTCTGATTCTGAACCACCCTAGGACCGCGCGCTGTATTGGTGGTGGGGATTTACATTATGCACATGGTGCCTAGCGAGTGTGTTACGCTTGCGAAGAATTCAGACAAAATTTTAAGTCTACGGAAACGTCCCCTGGGTACAAAGCTTGGCAATCCTTTTCATTTGTTGGCTCCTTAATATTTGTTTTTGATAATGCGAACTGCAATTGGTTACAATATGAATTTTTGAAGAGAAGCTTGTGTTTTGAATAACAGTACAGTCGTGACTGTTGGTTGGAGGCGAAACGCCAATTAAGAGAAAAAAGGAAAGCGAGAGACTGAAATATTTCTCTTAGAGAAAGAAGCGCTTTTTCAGCAGGCTCAACCGTCTAAGCAGTCAGTGAGAATGTATAAATAAATGTTCTAATAATTTTATTTTTGCATTCATGGGCAGGTAATGGCGTGCACGTGTTCACGTTACAAATACGGGAGGAATTAGCTAAGAGGAATTTGGTAGCGCAAGAGTGAGGGAGCCTAAAATGCTACAGGATAGCTCGAGTACATCGACTATGTAGGACTGCATGATAGAAATTTTGTGAGTGACCTTGTGCAGGTGAAAAGCCATGAACAAGGCGCAAAGCCTTGGTTTTCGTCAGTTCGATCAGCAGGTTGTCACCTTTCTTTCAGCGTAACCTAAAGCCGTTAGCTTGCTCGAAAACTGGGCAATAAGTAGGATGTATTTGCATGTTGCTTTTTTTCATTACTTGTCCTAATAAGAGGAAAGCAGGCGACGTGTGTACGTGTATGTGTGCGTGTGTGGGAGAGTACACGCAAATGGTGCAGAAAATGCCAGTGTTGCAAGAAAAATAGGGGGCGTCCAGAAGCAGCCGTATGAAGCACACAGCAAATCGAACACCGCCACTTCAGACAATCCTGTGCATGCCGTCGCCTATGCGTACTCCTCACTGGCCGTGCCCATGTGATGCCATTATTTCGCAGCCATTTGTTGTAGGGGAACTGGGGGTTGGGAAATACAATTTCGAGTTCATATTGCTCACAGGGGTTAGTCAGGTAACAGGCTAGCTTGCGAAAGGGGTTCGAACCGATGATACATACACCTTCAATTTTATGCATTCTCAGACTTTCGTATGAATGCGGTAATGCGACTGTTTGTCCTGCAGTGTTCCGAATGGTGTCACGAGCGTGTGTTTGTGCGTTTTGTGGGGAGGGGGTGGCGTCATAAATCGCACGCATTGGCAACGACGTAAACAATGAAGCGCACTGCTTTCGGAGCGCCATTTCTTTACTGGATTTCATTGCAGCACGTTGTGCGAGTCTCGTGAAATGAAAAAGGAACCATAAACTACAGCTTCGACATTGGCACCACCCGAGGTGATACGTGGTTGTCCTGTCAAATGCGTAAGCCCCGAAGAAGCTTAGCGAAGCCTTCAACGCATGGTCAAACGTTACACGTAAACAAAACACGCAGGGACAGTAATGCTTTCGCATTCCCGCAAGTAAGCAGTCTTAAGTGTCTCTGCTGAATTGTTTTTTACGTCTCTCCTGAAATATTTTTAGGAGGAGTGTCCCAACATTCTTGTTAGAACCACAAGTTAGGTCATCGTCTTGCCTGTAACCTGTTGACCATGTATGCTCTCTCTAGTTCGAAGACGTTAGCAAGGAAACAGTAGCGGGAAGTAGACAGTCATAAATTAAGCAATATGGCAGGTATGGCACATCCGACTAAAATAGCTGCTCAGACAGGATATATTCTCAAATTTTGGCGCAAAGGCGCATTAAGGGCGCCACAATATTGATACTGGTCTCTCCTGCACAACTAATGCTCGTAGACTGCAAGATAAAATATGTGTGCGCATTTTCTGTTGGGGTTCTCTTGGATGCTCTTCTACTCTTTTGAGCACAAGGAAAAGTATTTCAGGATAACGCTTCTTCTGATGGTGGCAGAATGCTTGGTATCGGACTAAAATATGAATATTGATTACTGATGCATTCGAAATGCTTAAGAACAGAATGCACAGTTTTTTCTCTTATTAATGGCTGACGGCGCTGACAACCTTAGAAGTGCCCATTCAGACACATTTTTGCACAGCTCTCACAATGACTTTTTCGGTTAGACTGGTTCAGAAACACTCCACACTCTGCTAATCCAACTCGTCTTTTGTAGCTGTAAGAACGGTGAGAGTTTCAATGACTGATGTTTATTCTTCGGCGGTCTGAGCAGAGTTCTCCAGTAAAGATCTTCTCGAGAGGTTTAACACGCTTGCCTGCCTTCTTCAGAAGATTCGAGCTGTGCCACTGGTTGGGACCCAGAAAAGTTGCGCTTTACCAATGCACTTCAGCATATTCATTTTCATTGCAAAAGGATAAGCGAAAATAAGTGTGGCCAACGCGAACTCAGCTTAGCAGAGCGGCAACACAAAATCGCGAAGCTTCGAGTGCCTTCCAATTTTAATAAAGACCGGGATAAAATCAAGTGACTCGCGTTTACGATGAGCAATGTAGAGGAACAAAAAAGCATCATTTAACCCAAGTAAGACGGAACTATACCTGGGGAACAATTCCACCTAAATGCATGCATTCAAACGGCGGTGGAGTGACGTAACAATACTTTAGCTTTAGTTAGTTGTAACAAGCCATAATTGCCCCAGTGCTGTCTGTGTGTGCACCCTCGTTTTTCTGTGCCAGTTTTCATTCGCAATTACGCCAGTCATGCGAGTGATGATGATTATTATTATAGATTTTTATGGCGCAAGGGCGTCTACGGCCACAGAACGCGATGGAAGAGGTATTTTCTATTTCTTAAGGTGGGGTAAAAACCCATTTCCCAAGCATTTCACACTCAAGAAGCCGAGCGCCAGACCAGGGGAAAGCTTGTACGCATTGTATCACCGCTGGGTACCGGGCGGCACTGGGGATCTAACCCCGCACCTCCTGCATGCGAGGCGGATCCTCAACCACTTGGCCACAGCTGCGGTTACTTAACGGTGAATCCGTTAATTGTGAATACTTTATTATCAAAACTCGTGCAACAACAGACACGCATAGAAGCGGAAATCTTCGTAAGCAGGTGCTGGTTCGTGCCTTTAATTACATGTGGGGATATTTTATGCGCGACGTAGGTTTGAGGTATTGGTCATTTATTTTTTTAATACCACAAAAAATCCCTTTCTAAGCTACTTGGCATCAATTCGTGATCGAAACTAAGCGCCACACAGAAGGCGAAGGCGGAAGGAAACTAAACATTTACCTTGGTTACCATTGGTGTAAAGCAGGCCGGTTAGTTTCTGTACAAAATTTTCATTATCTAATCCACAACCAGCAGCGTACGTTTTCTCTGCTTACTCCTAGTTTCTACTGTGAGCATCTCTGGAATACTGCTACTTAAGCGAAATTACTACCATTAAAGTTTCAAAACTGTGGACAGCAAACGAAAATCGCCTCAGGACAATCACTAACGTCTCACAAGGTTGCGTTCTTCGTTTTATTTAGTGTTTCAACACGTCTCACGGCATTTACGAAGAGTTCGCGTTGCTCACAGTACAACAGAAACGACACCCCTTGATAGTGAACCGATTCGAAAATGAGGGTTCATAGATTTATATGGTTGGAGTAAACTAAAGTAAGTCAGTTAACACGACAGCGACATGTCAAGCTTATGTCTTATAAGTTTTTTACATCAAATTGTTATAGTGAATAGAACCTTGTGGTGTTGTACTTAAATGACCATAGACTCGAGATTACGAAGCTCAGAAACAAATACGGCCGCATTCCTGGTTATACAGAGATACCCCCTTCGTCCGAGAAGACATTTTAATTTGGTTTCAATAACAGGTTGTGCGGAGACCTCAAAATAAAAAAAAATCATCGGAAGCGAGATCTTCGCCGCAAGCAATCGATGTGATGTAAAGATCTTGACGTCATGCAGATACCTATGACGCGTAGAAGAGTGCCGTGACGCACATGGCTGGATTTTTATTGGTGATCTCGCCAGTCGCGACCTTCTTGATTAGTGCTCCCCAAGGTCCGCATCCACGTTAATGGATTGTGTGCACACATGATCACAACCTTGCTGTCAGGGGGCGCTAGTGTGACTCCCGAAAATCAACTTGAAGTCACGACATGCCCATTCTCTCCGAGATTGAAACCGAAAATGACAGGGTTAAATGGCCTCGTAATTAATTAATTACGTCGAGGTCGGGCTTTTAACGTCGAATTTCAACCGTTCTGGACCACTAACTACCGATTAAGACAAAAATTTCGAAACAAAAGAAATACGTGTCTATAGTTATTTAACGACACAGATATATGCGATTTCATCGCATAGTTTCATCTGACTAGAAGCTCAGTATTTTGATCTCACTGAGACTCTACAGAACAATCTGCATGCGAAACTGTGAATAACTTTGCGTTCAGCAGCTGTCTTGTCAAGCGTAGAATGTGATCTACTGAGTTTTTACTTTTATCGGAGATCAACTTCTTTATAATTTTAGAAATAAAAATTGCCCATAAGATTTTCGCTAATGGCCATACCGTACTCGCGTGCAATGATGGCCTGACTGTCTCCAGATACGCTCGGGAGTCTGTTGAAAATAAATATAAAAGAAAAACATAAAATCATGGGTTTATATGTTTTGAGGACTAAATAAAAACGATAGGCAAGCTAACATTGTGGCCGTATCTGTGTCCCAGGTGAAGGAAAAGAAATAAATTAAACTCTATTATTTTCCCAACTGCCAAACGCTTTTATTGTTGAGAATATAAAGATCTTTCTTTCCTTTTAAACAGAATGTGTTATGAAGTTGTCTAATTCCCACAAGCGCCTGTTTCGTGTCGCGTGGTGCCATATATTAGGTTGGGCGGAGAGGGCTAGGGCTCCGCCACGGTAATTCCTATGTAGTTGCAGTTAGGATCATTCTCGGACAAGGAGCACTTCTATTTGCTTCTTCTGGGCTGCAAACCAAAGATGAACGGGTCACTCAGGACTGACAACTGGCGCGTTCAGTGGCTGGATAACAATGTAGTGAGCCCGAAAGAATAGCTAGGCGGGTGAGTGAAGTGAAAAATAAATAAACTATGAACTCACGGTCAGTCCACTGGAAACTGTGAATTCACCCTAGTACTTTTGTAGCTTGGATTTGTTCAGCAGCATGCTGTAAATTCAAGCTGGTGCTCGTTAAAATTCGCTAAAGCTGTAAATAACCTTGCTATCAATTTTTAGTTGACAGTAAACTGTATCGTTCTCATATTGAAGCGGTATTGATGGTCAGAGCTGCCGTTTCACGACACTGTGAAAGGTTTGGTTATATTAGCAGTCGTCGTGATTTGTTTTGGATGACACGAAGCTCATTTTTTGCGCAACCAGTTTTACTTCGTGCCGTACGTCCTTAATGGGCGATATACACTAACGTACGGTTGCGTCTCAGCGCAGTGAGTTTTTGCGACATCCACCGCCTGTATGAGTCAACACGCAGATTGAGTAGAGCATTTTGACGATGTTGTCTCAGAACATTGTGCACAAATATTGACCAAATTTAAACAAGATCGCGCCTGTGTTTTCGAGAAAATATGCACGAGGGAAACTTTAGCATTGTTAATTTGAATAAGAATGTACAAGATTCATAGCTGAATTCATTATTCACTCTGGTCTACCTGGCTTCTTGACAGATGCGAAAAAATAACTTTCGTCTACGACTTTGTTTGCTATTTTTTGAAACGGGTTAAGCCTAAATTAAAACAACTTGCTCGCAGAAAGGCGTTGACTTACATGAAGACGCCGTTAATGCGAGCAGCACTAGAAGCAAAGCGGTCAAGATAGCGCCTGTGCTGCACAGAAGGCTTGTCTACAAATGAGAGGAACGCGGTGACATCTCCAGTCTGACATGTTTACACTTAGTCGTAAGAGTGCGAAACGCGTATCATGGTTAGAAATAAAACTGCTGTACACTCAGTTTAAACTTTTTATTTTATACAGTTAAACTAAAGACAAATTCACCCATGAATGAGCGTCCTTCAGACGCGATTCCTGCGAATGTTTCAGCGCAGCTCTTGGCACTGGCTCTTACCTACTCTACAAACGCGTTAGTGAAGGGGTGTGAATACTCCTCCCTGGTGTCAATCACGGTTTTATACATCAGTCACGAGTTCTACAGAGAAGGCATATCTGTTGTCATCCAAACCACGTGTGCTTTTCGTTCTAGTCAGCATGCGGCAGAGTCGACATCGCAACAGCATAGTTTCTCAGTGCTGCTTTCAAGTTAAGGTAACAACGCGATGTATGCCATAGTTCTCTCTTTAGCCTCCCTGTACAACAGTATCGCACAGCGGTAAGATATAAAAGCTTGCCACAAGAGACTGATACTAAACAGCTAGATATCATATCGGCCTTAAGCGTCCCTTCTGCACCACGTAACACTAGTTTTATGTTTCTCGTGTCTGTCAAATATCAGATACCGAGGTCAAGGCTCTAGACTACAAGCAGACTGCTCATAGGCTCGCGCCACAAAAAGATGCGCTAGCCAGAATCTTATAATAACCTCAACTATGATTTGACTCTGCAGCGGCACCTCCTATTCGTTAGCATCGAACGAGAATTTTCTGCTCGTAATTGAGGGTTATTGTCTGAATGTCTAAATTTGATGTTTTGGAAGCAAAAAAAAATTGTCATTTTGTGAAAAATACTTGATCAGGTTATAGGACAGTTTATGAGAAAAGAAATTGGGAGATAAAATGAAACACTGGACTAAATAAATGCGCACCAATGTGGACAAGAGATTTCTACAAAACAAGTGCTGTCAGAACTTTCGGGCGATCATTTGCAAAACCTGTAGAGAACATTTCAGTTGGGTGCTTCAAAGTGAGTTTTGAACATTTAAGTAAAGGGCAAAGGTGTTATGTTGTATGTTATGTTGAAGATATGACACAACACAGACATGACATGTCAGAACAATATTATGTGAGAAAATAAATGTTTATGATTGCAAGTAGATATTTGTGGCGCTGATCGATATTTGTACAGGTTCGTTATAGAGTCGTAAATTATAAAAAAATTAGGGCAGTTATGCAATTCTGAGAAGGCGAAGATTTTGGTAAGTGTCTTCCCATTCTCGCAAATCAATGTAATTAGGACGACGAAGATGGAAACATGGGCAAATAGGTGGTGCGTCTTCTTTTGCTTTCCAAGAACTACAGTAGGTGCATTGTGTAGCTTTAGAAGAGAGTTAGATATTTGTTTTTGTTGCTTAATACACTGCTAAAGGTCTATTTTGAAGGTCAAATAAAAAATTCGGTTTCATACGTTTAAATTTTACAACATTCGCACGTGAAAGGTTAAGGAATCGTTGGTCGGACGAATACGCTTGAAGATTCCTAGTTCAGTGTTCTGCGCATGCTATTTCTGATACAGTTGAGGTTTCAGAATCTCATACTCTTTGCAAGCATTCTGAATGGTCCATGTGCCACCCAAGTTGAAGCAAAACAACCGGTGACGGTGAGAACTCAAGTGCGAAATACATAGGGAGAGGCGAAGTCAACAGTGACAGAAGGATGGAAGAAGGCCTTTATAATAATTGATTAGTTGGATTACATTCCAGTGCCATTTTATGGAGCATGCACTACCTAATGCAAAAGAAAAAAGAGACATGGATGTACCCCCGCTAGGGGCGCAGGTCGAGAACGGTGAGAAGTTTAGTAGGATGTTTCATAATTCTCTTTATGGATTTTTTACGCAAGTTCTTTAGCAATCGTCATGAGGTTAGCGAAAAACGTCCATTAGATCACGAAATGCGACGTTTACAACCTTGCTTTTTGCACAGACTTTTGTTCAGTAATCCCAAACTCATGCGGTATGAGCAATGAAAAGCGTGGCAGGGGAGAAAAAGAAATTAGGCATTTGCTTTGGGACCTGCCTCAATTTAAGATTCAAACAATGCATCTGGATGCATCAATCGAACATTTGCAATTACGTACTCCTAATGAAGACCGCGATTCGGGAACTTTTGACACATGCTGCGTCTAACAGAGGAAAGCTGTCAAGGCTGTCATCCTCTGACAAGAAGACGTGGGCTTCAGCATCAGATTTAGACTCGCAGATTCACTTCGCATTGTGCAAACTATCCTGCAGTACATTAATAATAATAATAATTGCTTTTTGGGGAAAGCAAATGGCGCAGTTTCTGTCTCATATATCGTTGGACACCTGAACCACGCCGTAAGGGAAGGGATAAAGGAGGGAGTGAAAGAAGGAAGGAAGAAGAGGTGCCGTAGTGGAGGGCTCCGGAATAATTACAGGGCAAACGAACTTTGCGCAATGTGCTCGAAGGCAGCAAGTGCATTCGCACATGTTTCTAGCACGCTTTTGTTTGATAAAAACAAACAATGATTTGGGGCGGCGCAGATCGACTGACCGCCCTTTCGTAAGGTCAATGATGCATTGACACTGAAGTCATTGCCCTATATCTAACATAAGTAGCAGACAACGAAGCACATTCCAATTGTTGACCTCCTCGGCAGAGCAGCAATAGAAAAAGAGCTCATTCATATAACTTTTCAGATTTATTGTAAGTGTTGAAATCTCATGGGCAAGCTCTACACACTATTCAGTATGGCCCTGAGCTTCAAGGAGTATTTTGTTGTCGCTTTTGAGAAGCTGACGTAAAAAAAATTTCTTCAGTGGCTTGAGGGCATCCATGTGGAAACATTACATTCGAAACGGTATTGTTTCCATGAACTAGTACCTCATTTTGTCGCATGCTTGAAGTTAATCTTGTCTGCGAGCAACATTGCGTGGTGTTTTTGTTGTGACTAGTATTTGTGATAACATAAGCAGCTGCCACGCGAATATAAATAATTATACAAAATGAACTGTAAGCCATAATCATCACCAACCTGACTCTGCTTTTGCAGCGCGAAGGCCTATGCCATATCTTATGCCCGAAAACTTCTTAAACTCATCCGCCCACATAGCGTTTTGCCGCCCTCTGCTACGCTTGCCTTCTCTATGAATCCACTCCGTTAGCTTAAGCACCAGCGATTATCTTGCCTCCGCGTTCCATTCCTTGCCCAAGACCATTTCTTCCTCTTGATTTGGACTAGGATGTCCTTAATCCTCGTTTTTTTCGCTGACCCACACTGCCCTTTTTCATTCTTTTAAAGTTACAGCATCATTTTCTTTTCCATAGTTCTCTGCGTTGTCATTTGCTTAGGTTGAACACTTTCCGTTAACCTCCATCTTTTTTGTCTATGGGTGAGTACTGGTAAGAAACAGCTGTTATATAATTTTCTCGTGAGCGCTATTGGTAAACTGCCATGATGATCTCAGAGAACCTGCCATACGCGATCTACCAAATTCTTATTCTTCTAGTTATTTCAATTTAATTATGCGCATCAGCGGTCACTACAAGCCCTAAGTACACGCATTGCCTTGTCACTTGCAGCACCTCTCAGCGATTTGTATACTGCTGTTCCCTTCCGAGACTGTTGAACATTACTCCGGTTTTCTTCATATATTAATTTTCGGATGCACCGGTCTGCTGCGCCTAAGACAGTGATGATTCTATGAGTTCGTTTCCTCTGTGACTTAGCAAGGTAAGTTATAAGTGAATCGAAGATTAATAAGGATTGCTCCATCACTATTATCCCTAATTATTCCAAATTCCAATCTTATGTTATGAGCTGCGAACAGGTTGTGAATAGAACCATTATTTTATATGCGAGATCGCGTTTCTCTGCCAGACTGCTTCCTTTGCTGTATTTTATTTCTGAATCTACAGAGGATTATGGTAGCTATGCAACAGTTAAAAAATTCATTAAGGTTGCGAACTGGGTGAGTTGGTACTGATTCATATTTGAACAGCGCAATAAAACAACGGGACACAACGAAGAATGGACATCACAAGCGCTGACTCACAACTAGATTTTTATTGACGTCAAAGGCATCTTAAATACAAGTACACCAAACACAAACGAGAGGGAAAAACAAAGGAAAACAACACAAAAGCTAATCATCATGCCCACAACGGTGGCAAACGGCACGAGCGCAAAGCTACACATTTTGGCTGGATAAGAACATAATATCCTTATCAGTTAGTGTGACAGAAGGATCACTAATGCAACTATCTGATTCCAAGCGGATGTGAAAAGCCTCCAAAATCTCACGCTTAGGCTGTCGTTATGTTTACCTAGGATGATGGTGTAAGAAAACAGAGGGATGCAAGTACCTTTTCTACAGTAACGGGCAAGGTTACGAGATGACCCATTATCTCGGCACTTGTGGTGCTCACTTAGACGAGCGTTAACGCAACGTCCAGTCTGGCCAATATAAGTCACGCCGCAAGTGCACGGTATCCTGTAGACAACCCTGACATTACAGGACACGAAAGAGCTCTTATGGTTGGTCTGACAGCCCCCATTTTTTTTCTTCGCGGTTGTAGCCTTAGCCTTCTCTTCCACCCGCCTGCGCACACCTCTAAGTTTTCTTGGTGCTGAAAAAACCACATCAACATTGTATCTGGTGACGTTTCGATTGAGTCAAAGTTAGGAGGTTGTGGCAAAGTAATTCACATTGGTGGCCCAATTGTGTCCTGGTGAGGGAGTGCGTTGCAACCAGCCTTCTTCACAATTAACTGACATCTGTTATCTTTTTATTAGGTATTAGGCATTAGTAGGTATTAGATATTTACACATCGATCTTATCTTTTTGGCTGGCCAGATCTCGCTTGTTGGGGTTTTTCTCTGGTTGTGATGCACTGCTCGGTGTTCGAGGAGTCCGCCCATTATCAGGAATACTTCAAAATTAGCTATTTCTGCAGTCGCCTTGAATGAGATGACGCGCAGTGCTCTGAATCTCCAAAAAATTACAATATTTTCTGCATCTGACAGACAAATAGCGAAATTTAAATGGATGTATTCTTCAAGGTCTGGTCGAGGACAATGTCTAAGGTTAGATGTTCCTGATGATGGAAGGAGCAAGGTAGAGTACGAACAAGGAAGCGAGAATTAATATTTTAAACTAGAGATTTCGGAAAAAATATGGCAGCGCAAGCAGTTTTCAAGAAAAACACATGCCTGTGCACAAACGTGGCCCATCTGTCTTCTGACACCACAGAATGCACAAGAGTGCGTACCAGGTTCAAAATAATACAGAATAAGCGTCTTCCCTACGCGCTGCATTGAACAATCGCGCTTTGGGAGCCCGAAATGTGCCACAAGCAAGTGTGCAGAATTCCAGGCGAGGGACAGCCGCTGTAATGGTTCGAAGGGGTCTCGGAAGGATATTGACGACACCCGACGCATATTTGGAAAACTTTTGAACCTGTATCAAAGAAGTTAGAACAACCTCGCATCCAAGCTTGTAATCACTATATTGAGTACAAGTGGCGCCACCTTTTACCAGCGGCCCTCAGCCATAGTCGCCTACCCGCGCGAAACGTGCTGTGTGCAAAGCAACAGGAAGATTCCAATACCACCCATCAAATATTCGTAGTTGAGTGCGAATGCCAACGTGCGGCGCCTTATTTGCTGCACTGAACTCTTCGTAGCAACAATATTTATGATTATGTCATAGCGCACGTTCAGTTTAAGTCGCATAAGGAGGGGACCCAGTAGCGCAGACAGAGAATCAAAGAGCCAGAATTTCATGAAAATTCTATGGTACATGAAATAAAAGAAAGCAGCACTATTAAACATTTTAAGCAGCATAACGACAGCTTCGTGCCTGTGGTCATTTGAAAAATCTTAGTAATCTCGGTAAACAAGGCAGTGTTATTTACATCTGAACCCTTTTTTTCGGCAAAGTTTATTCTGGAGATACATGATAATATTTCAGGCATGCGGAATATTAAGTTTCGAGTAGTACATTCAAAAAATAAAACAACTTGGTTGATCTCATAAACTTTGTAGGTAATCTGAAAAGTTAACGCACAATAACTTACATTACTGCGGTTAGTCTCACGGGAAAGGCGGTGTGACAGCGCACAGGGTTTACACTGCGACCCCCTTCTCTTGAACAACCATGTTTCACATGGAATGCAGTCACATCATCAAAAATTCTTGACAGGTGTGTCGGCTGCACCCCTTGAAAGCTTGAAAACTTGCTGCGAAGACCGTTAAATTCCGACGATGCTGCAATCCCGCTTTTCATTGTGTTATATCGTCACCCATTGGTGACTCTTCGTTGCACAGACGGAGTGCCATTTTTTCTTGCCTGAGAGAGCAACATAATTTGCTGCCAATGCTAAATTTTTATGACGAAAATGATTAAGACAAATAGATTAACTTGTACTTCGAATATCTGCATGCAGACCAAATTTGTATACCACTGCGACATGAAGTGTACTTTAAATTCTCCTATTGCAGGCCGAGCAAGAAGACTGCCTCGAATATTTTTTCTTCTTCGAGGAGGCGCAGATTCAGAGAAATTCGTGTAATGGATTAGGGATAAAAACAAGATTGTACAATGTACCACAGATACAGTGAGTTTCCTGCGCACAGAGGATACGCACCGGGAGATTGTGCTTTCTTGAATACCACGACAAAGAAAAGAAAGGTGGTTGTTTCTATTTCAATGGAGAACTATTTATTTCAGTGAGAAAAATGTCACTACGTGCATTTTTCAGGATGGCAGATCAATCGTCCGCCTATGGGAGTAATACATCGGATCCTTTCATCAGCGCATAAAGTGCTCGTTTCACAATCATCTCCTTCGCCAGGGTCGCAGCCTTCACTGAGATTTTCGCACTAATTTCTATGCCCCCCCCCCCCCCCTTTGCCTCAAGAATTCGCTGTTGATGATGTGCATGTCCCCGAGCCAGGCTTTAAAGTTTGGCTTACCTCATCTGCGCTTCTGTAAACCCTTTGGGCGGCGATTAATTCGTCCGCTTCCAGTCATATCCTTGTTGCACTTAATGAGAGAGGTACCGGAACGCTAGCAAAGAAGGCGACGTCAATCGAGACAAAAACGTCATCCATCCACAGTGTCGCGTAATAAATTTTACAAAATGTCCGAGGTTCCATACCTTTCCTGAGGTTCTTATCAGCAGCGACAAAATACGATGTAGGCAGGTGTAGGAAGCCTCAAGAGAGAATGAGTGGAAATACACCATCGGTGCGAGAAGGCCACCGGGATAATGTGGTTTGAGGAGGCTGTACAAGTGGGGCGCCGCCCCATTTGTGCAAAGAAGCCTACGACAGAAGTGCCTACAGTTTGGGATAGATCTGAAAGCCGGTGCAAAAGGTTCTGCATCTTCATCTGTGCCTTCTGAGAAGCCGTGGTTAACTTAGTCCTCTTGTAAGTGTCGCTGTCGAGGATTTGCATAAATTACGGACGTAGTCCACGCAGCCAAGAACCACGGTCGCTTGACCCTTGTACGCCAGAATGGCGATCCTGCCTGAACGGTTGTCTCGACAAGCTAGAGCTCCTTTTGTCGGCAGGTTGTGTTCATAGCAGTTAGAGAACCTTGATATCACGCCGATCGCTTTCAGCTGCACTTCGTCCAGCGAATTAGGGTAAACATATTAGACACTTTCCTCCGCTCTTCCCACAATGCGCTGCAAAGGCAGCTGCCTTCTGGATCCTTTGAAGTGTGGCTTTCTGCCAGGATGGCAGTCTCGCAAGGGAATAATTGTCTTAGCGGCAGGTTCTTGACAGAACCCTACGTTTTGCGCTGATAGGGATCCCGCTCCCACTTTCCTTCGCAGGTACAACAAATTGGGTGTTTGCGTTCTAAGTGGTTTTAAATCAGCATCTATATAGCTTCCGTGCATTGATAGCAACGCATGTGTACCGCTCAGCAGATAGTTTCTTGCTGTAATTCTATTAATTTTTCACTATTTAT
The DNA here is from genome assembly GCF_052857255.1 of Amblyomma americanum. Classification (NCBI taxonomy): domain Eukaryota; kingdom Metazoa; phylum Arthropoda; class Arachnida; order Ixodida; family Ixodidae; genus Amblyomma; species Amblyomma americanum. Next base: position 103,201,367 of record NC_135499.1, on the reverse strand, counting down.
GAAGAACGTCCTTTACATTGTCAATACCCGAGGTTATGTTTTTTGTGGCACGTTGTTGTTCCCACTTTCCTTGCAGGTGCAACGAATTGCGAAGTCGTTCCAGACCTGAAAGCTATCTCTTTGCCTCTGAAGTTTTTTTGTTCTTTCGCACAATCAGGGAGGCGCCGTTTGCTCTCCGTGACGGCGATGGAAGTGGAGGACGTCAGGTCTTCTCTAGAACCCGGTGGGTCGACGGCAGCCGCCAGAGGAAGCGTTTCTACCTATCGAGCAAGGCAAGCAGCGAGGCCACCGAGCTGTGCTCAGCGAAGGCTCCTCGACGGACGACGGGTTCGTCCCAGTGATGAGCAAGAAAGCCAAGAGGAGACTGTGTACGACTGAGGACTCGTTCTCACCAACGACATCTACTGCATTCACGACGCGTGGTGCATCGGCATATACTGTCTTGTTTTCGCCTCGAACGCCCACCGGCAACCTCAACCTGCTGAACTGACAAGCTACGTCGGTGTTCCTCGAGGCTCGCGTCCCGGGCGTAATCAAGGATGTTAGAATCAACAGCCGAAGGAGCCTCCTTGCCATCGATGTAACGGAGCGGAGCACAGTGGAAAGTCTGCCCACCACCGAGAAGATCGAAGACATCTCAGCCCGCTCTATTGTTCTTGAAAACAATGGCGCAACTACTGGCGTCATTTGCGACGTCGACGCGATCATATCTGACTCGGACCTAACTACAGTCATTCAAGCAGCGACGAATAGCATTGAAATAACCAAGGTGCAGCGCCTCGGCGAGTCAAGGTGCGTCAAGCTCACTTTTGAAGGCGACTGTATTCCATCGCATGTAAAGGTTGGCCACTATCGACATGCAGTTCGCCCATTCGTCCCGAAGCCGCTGCAGTGTCGGAAGTGCATGGAAACTGGGCATGTCAGTGGTGTTTGTAATAGCACCATAGTATACCCTCGCTGCTCTGAGCCACATAGCGGTGACATTTATCGCGCTATTGTCTTGAAATGCGCCAACTGCTGTGGCCCTCATGACGCTGCGGTGTTGAAGCAGATCGTGCGAGACTATTCAACGCGTTGGCGTCGTTCTCGCCGCCAACAGTCTACTAGACAAACGGCTGACAGCGGCAGGGAAGCCACAATCGTTCGTGCTACTTGTCCTCCCCCATCACCGAGTAATGTAGGCCCGGTGACTGGTGCAGCCGGAAAAAGTGACATGGCCACCGCTGCCGCAGCCGCGCTCGACCTCAGTGTCTGAGCAGGCACAACGCTCCCAGTGTCCTACGCCTACAGCTGAGTGATCCCAAGGCAAGAGATCCAGCCCTAGCTGAGGAAGTGCAGGTGATAGCCATCTTGAGGTTCCTTGAGGTACGTACGCGTGGTTTTTAAGCGTGTGCTACCTATATTTGATGTATTTTATATGCTTTTCAGCGCTGTTAGTTTTATTTTCAGTTCATTTTCAGCGTTGGCTGTGTGTACGTATAATTGATGTATTTTATAGTTAGTGTTTTTACGGCTTTCTTTTCTGTTCTTTTCAACGTTCGCTGTCTGTACAAGATGCATGGTATAAGCTTGTAGTTTTGTTTGAAACCGCACCTTGTCTGCCGCTACTGCTCGATAGGGCAGGAGCTCCAGTCAGGCTTCGCCTTTAGCTCCTGCTTTATTGCGCGTTTGTTACCTGTCCAAAAAAGCAATGAATAAACTTCAAACTTCAAACTTCTGAACGCCAAGCGTGTGATGTTGTCTAGCCTTCAATGGCCAGCAGTACGGAACGCGTTGCAGGTACTGGATGCGCTAAATCCAGTCCCTGCAGCTTTCCAGTAGCAGACACAGTGGCTCTGCTAGCGTAACCATTTGAAAGCCAGGTCAGACAAGCATCCAGTTTCCGGTGGAATGCCCGTGGACTCATTTCCCGCATTTGGGACATTCGCGAATACGTCTATAAACACAGATTTTCAATTCTTGTGATTTGTGAGCCGAACTTACAAAAGCCAATCAAAAGTATTGGTTACGAAGCGTTTTCATCCTCCACGCACAAGCAAACAGCAGGGTCATAGTCTACATTCGAAAGGAGCTTACTTATGGGCCCCATACGATTCCCCCTCACAATCAAATCCAGTACGTCTGTCTAACGGTGAAAAGGCGCACCCTGACGTTTACGCTTGTAGGCGCCTGCTTATCTCCAACAGCACAGCTTGAAGCCGACAGATTAAGGGATTGCTTGCTGTACCACCTCGGCCTTGGATCGTCACTGGAGACTTGAATGCACATCAAGCCACGTGGGAAGTCATACGGATGAATTCGAAGGGAAGAAGTCTTGTCTGTTTCGCCTCTGACTACGACCTATAATGCCTTAACGACGGTTCTCCGACGTAAATTCTCTTGTTGTCCTACAGCACCTGGCTCGGCTTGGCGTTTGTATCTCATTGCCTTGCGAAACGCAAGAGTGGGAGGCCCCATGAATCCATCAACAACTGTGAATCGCTACAAAGTGCCTAGATATAGGGATTCGTGAATGAGCATTCTTTTCTTCATAGAAGAACCAGACGCCGCCATGGCTGTTTGCAGATTGTCTTTATCGCCGGGGTCCGATAGAGTAACATACCCTTCACTTGCAAACATTGGTCAGGAAGCTAGACGTGCTCTTTTTGACCACTTCAACTCGTCATGGTGTGCGGGTACAGTTCTGGACGCGTGGAAATCTAGTCGTCCGGTTTCAGTCCTTCAACCTAGAAAAACGCCGCTTGACCTAGCATCGTACATTCCAATTTTGCATTGGTTAGTTGTTTGGGCAAACTCATTGAAATGATGGTACTTACACGAATTTAGTGGTATCTTGAGCCTACCACATATCTCCAGATGTAATGTCAGGGTTTTGGCGTGTGCGTTCTTCTACTGGTAACGTAACTGACCTGGTGTCCTCAGTTCAACATCAGAAGCATCTGAAGACCTTGACTGCGGTGTTGTCTATGGATGTTAAAGGGACGTATGATAACGCCACTTAACAAGCTATTTTTGACTCTCTGGAGTCTGCAGAGCTTGGTGGTGGTGTTTTCTGCTGTATACGCACTCATTTATCTAATTATCGAGCCGATCACTATTTTTGCAAACTGAGGACGGACCAAGAAATTTACATTTCACTTGCCGTGGTGCCCCACAGGGTGGAGTACTTAGCCCAACGTTTTTCAATCTTGCGCTTGTCGGCCTTATCGACGTTCTACCACAGTCGGCGCAACTCTCAGTCTATGCAGACGATATTTATATCTGGGCATCAGGAGTTACAGGACCAAAAGTTCGAGCAAGGCTTTAAAACGCGGCAAGCATTCATATGACCTGCCTCCGCCTGCAAAGCCTGGTGATTTGTACTGAAAAATGTTCCCTTGTTGTCTTTACACGCAAGAGCTTTTCCCATTGCCTCGTATTCATTAATGACTCAACAAACCCTACGAAAAAAGCCATCGCTTCCTTGGAGTAATCATCGATCGTAATCTAATATGGAGCCCACATGTCTTGCAAATGAAAAGGCGACCGACATCGATCGTTCACGTTCTTTCCTTTCTCGAAGGGAGTCATGAGGAGCATCAGTACAGTTGATGCTCCAACTGTACACCGCGTTATTCATGGGATTCCTTCGATACAGTATCTCTGCTCTAGAAAACTTTAGGAATGCGAACATACGGTGTCTACAAGTTTTCAAGCTCTAGCTCTCCGGACGTGCCTAGGGCTGTCAAAATGCGCGTCGATAGCCGCAACAGTACTCATTGCCCAGGAGAATTCAGTGACTTTTTATATCACAATCGGAGAGCTCATTTTGAGAGCGCATATTCGTCATCTCCTTCGGATTTCCGTACGCCATCCTGCCAGTCTTCCTGCTAACAGACCGCGTACGTCCTTTGCGAAAATTATTAATGCCCATCGCGACTTCCTATCAACCCAATTTACACCAGCCCCTAGACCGCCTTCTCCATTATGGAATCTGCACAAACCTCGTGTGCTCCTTTACATACCGGGCATCGAAAAGAAGGCCGATTTATCGACGACAGCACTAAAGCAGACCACTCTAGAATATTTGCATGAGAAACACGGACCCCGGTTGCACGTATACACCGATGGCTCAGTGACCCCTTCCAGTTCCACGGGCTCCGTAGTCATCCCCGTAAGGACCATAGATAAGAAGGTGAAAACATCATATCGGAGTTCATCCACTGGTGCAGAACTTACTGCTATTCGTGTCGCCATTGAGCATATAAGTAACGAAAGACCCCCGCAATGGTCTGTTTTCACTGATTCAAAGGCAGCCCTCGAAGCGTTACAATCTGCTCTTAGTAATGGTTCCCATGAACATGTCGCTAAAATCCGAGAGCTGCACCACACAGACATCAACAAATGGCACAATATTGTTCACCACAAGCTACCAGGACACTGCGGCATCGCAGGCAAGTAACGCGTGGGCGAAGCCGTGCGAACTGTTCACCATGAGGGCGATTTTGTGTCCATTCCCCTGTCGAAAGCCGACGCAGCGCGTAGGTTTATACCACTGGCTCGGGATATCACGCTTTCCGCCTCGAACCCAGGCCAATTTTCGAATTCTCGTTTAAAATCCTTGTACCCAGAGGTGCAGCTCCGGCTTCCATCTGGCCTACCACGACGTGAAGCAACTTTGCTATGTCGCCTGTGGCTTGGTGTAGCTTTAACCAAACATTGCCCTTTCATAATCAGTTTGGCTGATAGCCTTGCATGTGCAACCTGCGGGTGTCAAGAGACTCTAGTCCACATTTGTTGTGAATGTCCTGCCTACAGCGCCGTAAGGCAGTCTCTCTGCCATGCGCGGGAGCGTCTACATGCACACAAACTGGCGGAAATGAAGATTCTAGGCCACTAGCCGCGGCGATGGTCGGCGGTGAAGGCCTCCAAGGCACTGGTCTGGTTCTTGACGGCTTCGGGCCTGCACGATAGGCTGTGACTTTACCGAACGCTGTGACTTTGGCTAGTGACTCATTTTCCTGCTACTCTCTTTTCTCCTTCCTCTTTTATGCTTTCAACCATTTTTCCCGGGCAAACCGGTTAACCTCCCAGCCTTCCCTCGGCCTCCTCCTCATCCTCTTTGCTGATATTTAAAACTGATATTAGGCTGAAATCTTCAAACTCGAGCGCGACTCCCACTACCATTGTGCCGTGTGGCATTGTGGGGTATAATATTGCGTCTAGATGATCAATGTCAAACGCCCAGCTTAGCTTTTTCTATTGTTTGCGAGACAATTCTGCCAGCTACTGTCAGTCGATAACCGCACCTATGCGCGAGTAGGCATACAATCTAGATAAATATGAGCTATGAGAAACCGCGCAGATCAGTATTGTTTCAGTCAGCTTGATAATACGAATATTGATTCGTTGCAAGGTAAGAGGAGGCAGTTTCCGCCGGGTCTATACGCGCCGTAAAGGAGGATCTTAAAACGCTAACCTGAGAATCTTTTAATACAGGTGTGTGCTTTTTAGTTTTAGCTGTCACAAAATCGTAGTAAAGAAACTGGACTGTGTTTGTTAAGTCTAGTTTGGCCAGAGGCCTGGCTAGAGAAAATCATGAAGAAGCCTCGGCTGCAAGGTGGTTGTAATCCTCCAGCACTGCAGTTTAAGGAGAGTTTCGCTGCTTATATTGACACAACAAACGGAACTGTTATATGCCTAACATTTCCGTTTTGTCCGCGCCAATGCAATCAGAATAGCTATAGTAAAAATCAAGGACTAAGTAGCCAAATCCCAATCACTTGTAGCACTACGGCGGCCGGAAAAATTTCATGTTTTTCAGCAGTAATTAGTGCTTTACACAAAAAATAAAACATGTTAGTAGGCAGGTGTTGGACTAGCCCTACCCCCATTTTTTATAAAATCATTGGAGGACGTTGTGTTAAGAAAGAAAATGCATACCTCATAAGCAACTCACCTATAATTACCGTACATTGTAGCAGTTTCGACTGCGACAATACCACACCCCCGACTCGGTTGACAGAGAAAATATGCCTACGTCTTCAGCATCCCAATGATACGTTTTAAAGCATGGTTTAAATTGACTACACATTTAAAGGAACAGACATTACATTCAGTAGAAAGTGTTGTTAAAGAGGCAGGAATAGAATTTTTTGAAGAATTAACTCTCCTACACCAAAGGGCTGCTATTTCAATTGTGAAGTTTATTTCCAAACGTCTCTACACTTCCAGAAGTTTCTAATCATCCGCTTTTCTTCCAGCTTTTCTTGATGCCTTTCTTGAGGGCTTTGTCAACTTCAATTCCCACACCGGTAGATACTCCCGCTGTGATGGCGGCCGCCGCGATGGCCTTCAACAAAATAAAGATGAAGTACTGCTCTGTATCGTCACTTCCCGCCAAGGAGGTGTTCAGGGTCTGAAGAGCGTTCAAGGCGCTATCCCGCTCTTCTGCAGTAGCGAAGGATAGCTCGCCTTGCAGTAGTTTGCCCAGCGTTAGCATGGTTTCTCCAGTCTTCTTGAGAGATGGTGACTCATCTCCTGGGGGAAAAAAAGCCGCGCCTCGTTACAGCATTCAAGGATGAAGGTGAGCAGTTAGTGTTGATTTTCTTGACACTATCGTCGAAAATTACTTCCGGGTACTTTATTTTTGCAACATATATTCTGGTGCAATGCAAAGTGGTTTTTTACAAAGGTAATGTTCATCGTGCTCAAACCAACTGCGCTTGGTGTAGTTGACAACTGGCCGTTTTGTAATGTGTTGCCATATCGCGTGAAGGCCATTTATAATGCACAAAATAAAGATGTATCTGATACGAAAGCTTTGAATAGTATTGCATAAATTATGTTGCGTGGAAATGCTATGGGTGATTAATGCATGGTTAAACCATCTAAAGGAATTTAGCCTCTTTAATATTAGTGGCAATGTCAGCAGTTGTCCAAAAGCTTGACATGGTTTACGTCAGCCACAATGCTTCAATGTGCCTTTGAAAATCTGCTTGAGTTTGAAAAGCTGAACGCACAGCAGATTCACTTGAAATTTTACGGCAAAATGAATAGATACTGCTGTACAAGCGGTGGAAAAAGCGGCACGTGATTTTGAAAAGATCAGGGCGAGGTCCCGTGTAATTTGATCCGTGTATTTGCGCCTCTCAATCGTAGCTTATGGTCGTGTTTCACGTTTGATAGGGACTTGAAAGCTTTACTTTTATTTTTTGTGGTATTACGGTATGTCCAAAGTATCGCTCCAGCGATTGCTGCAACCTAATTATTACAGGAATCGGGGATAGAACAAGCTTTCTTGTGCCACGGAATGACAATGGAAACTTGGGTATTCGTGCTAGTGCGTGCGTGTTTTGTTTTTATGAAATTTCATGTTGAAGTACCAAGTTTGTTGCAGCAGAGCCATACAGGGAAGAAGTGTTTGCTTTTAGTTGGCTTTGAGGACTTCACCACCCCCATGAATAGTTATCTCTGCCCTTACCTTTCTGTGAAACGGACTTTTTCAGCTCCTCAAAGGGGCCTCTGAAATTCAGAACGATAAAAGATAATGGTTAATATCAAGCTCAAGCAAAGGTTCAAGAGGAAAAAACTCGAAATATTTTTACTTACAGAGTAGCTGCGTCTGCAGTGTGCGACGCAGACATGGAAGAGAAAAGAGGTAATTAATTTGCTGTTTGTAACATGAAACGTATTTATACAAACAAGAAATATGACCTTCGTATCGCAATGCCGGTTGTCCGACGATCGTGTAAATGCGAAGAAGACATGAAGTTTTGCATGATAGCTTCTCTTGGACGCTTATCTGCCACGTTGCTTCCAGAAAAGGCCTTCTATAAGAAAACTCTACCACACTACGCTTGCTTCATATTACGTGCCTTCTATTCGTAAACTCACTCGGGAAGTATAAGTTGAGGACATTCACGGCACTCTTAGATTGCAGAATTACCGTCCGGTATACCGTGATTGACACTGGCTATGCCTTTCGCGTCCTCGGCACAAGTTCGGTACAGTATCTTAGACCATAGAAAATGAAGTCGGATGCAGGCGAAGGCCAAACGGAAGAAAGAAGCAAATATCTGAGCGATTTCGAACCCTCTGAGCAAACGATGGGTACTTAGATAAGCGGGTATTGTTTTAAGGTTCTCACCAAACGTTTTTTGTTTAAAAGAAACAACACTTATCTTTCAATGCAACTTCAATTCGTTTTAGTGACATGGCGCTGTCTTTGTTTTGATTTCAACAAATGCCAAATAACGCCCGCTTTTTTTGTAGGATTTAAATTAAATGTTACAATTGACAAACCGACTACATATATACATTCAAGTCTACGAACATAGGCGATTACTGTATGTGCCCTCGGCACAAGAGCGGGAAATGCAGCAGATAGATAACCGCTACTCCGCAGCTGTATAACAATGTGTTAAGTATACAGAACAAAACATTTACATGAAAGAGCAAAGCAACAATAAATGCCAGAATAAGATAACGGTCAACCCATTTCATACAGTGGTGCGATTCTTAGCACTCACGTAATTCGCATTTGTTTGGCAATTTGGTTTAAATAAAATAGCGTTCACAAAAATTTCTAAGAGCTGTTGTAGCTTTTGAAATCTCTTCTGCCATTACGACTTAAGTACCGCGCTTTTTTCTAAACGGGTGCGATTGCTAAACCTGTCTTTTGACGTCATCTTTCAAACTTTAGCATGTTTGGTGAAAATCAGGATGTTCATGGCATATTTATGAAGTTGCAAAACTCGCTCCTTGTGGTATCCTTTCGACTCTTGCCAAATGCCTTTAAGTGCCTATTTACAATAAGCAACAGCACCTTTACAGTGGAATAAGTTTGCGCCGGCATCCACCGCCTTGCATCGGTAACTACTCCGAATGACAGGAAAATTTTAACGTGGATATCTCAAGATGTTTCACACCAGAAATTACATCTAAATTAAACACATCCCCTCTGAAATTTCTGAAGAAATATGCACGTAAGGAAATTAAAGTTTCTTAACTTGAACTACAGAGTACATGATTCATAAGGATAGACATTATGTAACTTTCGTCGACTTGGTCGCCTAACAAACGACAAAAACAAATTTTACTTGCAACTTTCTGTTTGCTGGTCGTTCAAAACGGGAAAGAGGAAATATAAAAACGTTGCTTGTAGAAGGGCGTTGACTTACACGAAGACGCCGACAGTGCGAGCAGGACTAGAAGCAAAGCGGTCTTCATGACAGCTACAGACGGTTTGTCTGCAAAGAATAGAACACAACATATGCTATGTGAGAAATTATATTTCTGACAAGTTGAAGTGGAGCAATAAGAATGAAAAGCGTAGGCCCTTTGTGGAGAGAAAATTTCAGTGAACTCATTGCCGCACTGTGTTTTTACAGAACTAAATTAGTAAGACAAAATATGCGCATGTGAACGACATACCTTAAAACGAGGGTGCTGGAAAAGCTTCTGAACAGTAATTCGTAGCAGTTGTGCTCACCTACTGAACAAAGGCGCTTGTGAATGATGCGAATACTCCTCCTGTGGTTGGTCGTGCATTTATACCTTGGCGACAAGTTCTAGAGGGCAGGAATCACAGTTATCATCAGAAGCATGCGAACGTTTTGTGTTGCTCAACAATGAGCAGGGTCAAGATCACAATGGAGTAGCTTGTCAGTGCTGCTGTTGTGACGCAGGTAATGCATATGATAGTTTTCTTAGCTTCCATGGATAATGTTCCTACATTCCTGTGGATAGCAGAGCTTGGCTTACTTTGAGAAGAGATGAAATATCAAAATAAAGCAGCTAAGGACACGTATTTTTTACCAGCTAATTTTGTTTTACATTTGTTGCACCTATGGAATCTCATTTAGAGAACTCAAGGTTTGGCTATCACCTCAATCTAAAAATAAACACTAAAAGAAAAATTCCAGAAAAATGCATAACCAAGATATGAACAAAAAGATTTTGTGAATTTCTTTTCGGTCATTTATACAGATCTGTATGGAAAATTTGATTAAGATGATTCATTAAGAGGTCATGTGTGCTCACCTTTAAAGTGCAACTTAAATGCGCATGTTTTATCAGACGACCCGACACAGATATGAGGAAGCCATCTTATGTAAGAAATAGGTGGCTATGATTGCAGAGAGATGGCAGACATGAGGAAGCAATCGATATTTGCATTCCACCATTGTGTACTCAAAACTAATTCAAAATTAGGGGAGTTAAGGCCATATTACATTCTGCGTTATGAAGTACATAGCCTAGGACCTTCTCAAACGAGGAGATAAAAATGGTGAGGCAGGTTCCTATGGAAAGACGAGAAAAATGTAGTGTTTGCGTTTGATTTCTTCATTGGAACCCATGGGAATAAGGTAGAGGTTTACAGCAGCTTTACATGTGACGTTTTATTACTTGTTGCAGAGCCAATAGCAGTACCGAGAAATCAAAATGTTCTATTAGACATGAATTTCAAGAAAACTATTGATTGGATTGCAGAACCCAATTTATTGATCGCTGTTATTCATGCATTGCAAACTATATTTCTGAATATACAATTCCTGCATTTTAGCGTAACCACGTCCTGAGAGGAATTCCCGTGTGGATAAGAATTCTTATCTGAGAGATCTTCGATGTTATTGTTACAACTCAAGCGCCTGGAAAGACGGTTTTAAAAAACACTTCTTTACTCAAATGTACCTCAGTTTAACCAGACTTTACTTCTCTAGCATTCCTTAATTTTGCTACTGTTGGATAGGTGTTTTTACAACTTTAGATGCCTTGAAAAAAATTCTGTCAGTTAAAGGAAAATAATACAAAGCTGACCTGATTTTTAATGGCTCTCCTGAAATTTTAAACTGTATATAGAAGAAATAATAATGATAGATGACATATAATCATGGATGATATTGGAAGAAATGGACACGGGCACGAATTATATTCCAGGCCACAGATAATATATGCGGACTTCGAGGTACTGAGTGGATTCCGTAAAATGAAGCAGGCAGCCTGGGGAAGCACAGATTAAATCACAATCAGATAAGCTGTTGGGATTGTGCCACTCCATTGGCAGCAGGACTAGGCTGTTTGAACATCATTGGGAGAGGGTGCTGTCGTGCATTGGACTTAGCTGTGCGGTTTGCGACGGTAGATCATTATTACTTTCCAAAAAATAAATCTAGCCCACTCATTCTTTCTAATTTCACACGGGAGTATATTACTTACCAAAATTATAGCGGGTAACCAGCGCTATCTCACTGCAAAAAATTACATGTGATAAACACGCAAAACGCATGACTGGGCTTCGCCTGGTTTCTTCAGATTGATTGCGCTGGTGGTTGATGTGAAGTGCAGTTTTTTGTGTTTTTAAAAACCGTAAATGCGGGCCTCTTGAGTGCCCATTTGGTTTCGTGCGTCTGTGAGATGAACTTATTCGGTAATACCCACTGTTAGAAATCTGGACAGACATGAACAAAAATTAGCGAGATACAGAAGTCTCCAATGATACAAACCCCTTGTGCGATTTCGGTCCGGAGATAGAGTGCCATATGTTTATTCTTTTTGTCAACGTAGTGGTCGGAACTGTCTTCAAAATCAAAAAGTCGGTTGTGTGGACATCTAGATAAAACCAGGCATTGATGTCGCATGCTATTTTGTCTTTTGTGGAGTACAGTTAGTCTGCACATCCCTTAGAGAGGGGCGACGTAGCTCATTACCATTATACAGTTATGTGTAAATTTAGAACAAAAAAGAATTCTGATTCAATACCTATTCTTTCATGGTGTCTCAAGGAACGTAATATATATCTGTAAACTAAATGCTGCAGCGTAGAACTTGCCTTGCTGGAGATCCAACCTTTTTATTTTATCTTCTGCGCAGCTAACGCAAAAATATAGCCCTAAGATGCTTCTGTTTTTGCTGCGTCATGACAGTGGCTTTTCTTATAGTGCCTTTACACTTAAGACACGAAGAACTTGTCTGAGAAGTAACCTATAAAAGTACTGCGGTTGGAATTTTTGTTGTAATTTTGTTTGGGTTATAAGATTAAACATCTCAAAGCTACTGACTTCGAGGGACGTCGTCATGCAGGTCTCCAGATAATTTTGACCACCTGAGGTTCCTTAAAATGCACGGATGCCACACTGGGCACGGGTTTCCTGGATTTCCGTCTTCATCGAAATGCGACCGCCCCGGCAAGGACTGAACCCCCATCTTTGGGATCAGCAGCTGAACACCAGAAGCACTAAGCCATCGCGCCAGCGCAGTCGTCGTTGTAAATTGCTTTCGATTGAGTTTGGTGCATATATATAGCACACACCCCAACGTATCTCCAAGCGCTGAGCAGTTTAGGGTCAGAAGCAGGACGCACTCATTAGCTGAACGTTTTATAAAAATTTCACACAATCTTATATTAGAATTATCTAGTACGACAGTGATAAACCTCCTATGAAAAAAATTGGCGGTAGTTTAGCTCTGGTTAAACCTGGAGTGACGCGATACCTACAGCTGGCTGAGTGGAACTTGGTCATTTGACTAACCACGTGCCAAACCACGAGATCAGCCACGGTGCCGCGCCGCCGGCAACTGCTCCTCACCACGTGACCATCCACGTCACAGCGTGGCGGCGCAGCCACAGGGTGGCGCAGCCACGCTGAAGGCTCGAAATGCTACCGTAATGTAGCTATCGCTATAAAATTTTTCGCACTGCCTATTCCGCAGCTGTGTTCAATGAGTTGCGCATGTGAGACTTGAACCGAATGGCTTGTTAGGATGCCTTGGTGCAACGTGCAGTCTGCGACCTATTTCTAATTCCCAATTCTGTGCACCTTCCCTTCCAATTCCTGTGCACCTTATTCCTTCCTCCGCAGTGTATTCACGATTTGTAGTCAATTGCGTCACCACTCAATACAAAGTCTTCAAATTTGCGCGTGTATTACAAAAGATGCAGCAAAACAACCAGTGATTGTTCGTGCTCAAGCGTCGAGTCCCGAATTTGAGAGAAAGGTGACAGATACAGTTTGAAGAATGTAGAACCTGTTTGTTCAATTAGTTACATTTAATATATACGAGAGTTTTCATATCGATTACGGACTAAGAAATTCCAGCGAGAATAGTGGAATCGCAGTACTCATAAAGTGCAAGACAGCAAAGTCTGTTATAAATTCTCTTATAAAGAGAAAGAGAAAATCAAATCTCTTATTGTTCAAGCGCAGGAGTTGTTGCGCCAGTTCGCTAGTGGCCAAAAAAAGACTGCAAAGTGGCGGCCTTTGAATAAAGCAAAATAAAAGTGTACAATTATTTACTTTTTATCGATTTTTTTTTCACTTCCTTCAGGATTCTATGTATGAGCAATTAACATTTGTACTGGTGCGAAGAGACAACTGCGCAACTACATATTTTTGTGCAGCTCTCGGTCTGACAGTGAACGAGTGCCTCTGTAGAGAGCACTGCCTAACCAGCCCTACTTAACCCACGCCCCACATTTCATACCCTATCGAAGGCCAAAAATTCCAGAACTTTGGCCAAGACGTCACTGTGCTAAGGAAGCTGTCAAGAAGATCGTCTTATAGCTAGAAGATAGAGGCAAAATGATAAGAGCCTAGACTTAGTGTGGGCTTTTTTGTGGATTAAACGGAGCTGTGAAGACGTTCCGTACAATCTGCAATGTTCTTTCTTACCTCTTCTCTGTCACTCTCTTAATCTTCCTTTCCGCATGCAAAGAGCCTAACCGGGCATTTCCTCGCAAAACTACCTAATTCTTCTTTCTTCTCTTTCTCTCTCTGCTGTGCTATTAACGAGACACCGACATCACATACGGCTGTTTCTAAATGCAGTTCGTAGCCTATCTCGCTTTACAAGAGCTAACGAACTTGGCACAATGCCCCCGCGGCAGGTCAGTCTATTCAGTGCGCTCGCGCATCTTTCCCCCGCGTATTTTCCATAATAAATCGCTATAATAGCTGACGAATCTCCGTCGTGCGCATGTTCTTTGACCCTGTACAACTCAACTGATAGCTCAAAATGCAGAAGCATTGCCAGGCGATAACAAAACACAATGAAAATATACGTAGCTCAGAAAAAAGAAGAGCACAAGCTGCCTATCAACTGCCCAAGAGCTTTTTGTCGGTTTTGGCTTCATTGATAGTGCTAGATTGTGATATCTCAGCTTTTCACGCGATAACGGAGAATGCGTTGCATGAAGTAGATATTTGACTGCCATTTCCGAGAAGCTGAAGAAAAAAGTCCCTTTGCCAAACTAAGGGCGCCCAGTTAGGATTATCAAATCTGAAATTGGACTTATACTTGGACAAACACCCGGTTATGGGGCATGCGTGAAGTGGTTCTATGCTGTGAGACAGCTTTCCCCGCTGAAAGCTGGGCGAATGGTATTTACGCTGTGGTATATATAGAAGAGTCGTAACACAAGCCTTAGAGCATGCTAATTGATGGTATTATTGAACTAACTTTAGCCCTTAAATATAACGCAGGTTGAGAGGCTTTCACATCCAGGTTTGGATTTTTGCTTGGAGAAACATCTGTTTGCGATGCATGCTTTCAGTTTCTCGACGCTGCGGGAATTTTAACCCGCCCCAAAAAGTTTGACTTTTGACATCAACGCTGTTTTTAGAGAAGGGTCGTAGGAAGCGCCTTTTAGCATGCTGAGCCATTGTATCTTGATTCTGAGATTAGCACTTATATACAAAGCAGCTGAGTGGCTTTTATGATTAGTTCTAAAGCATTTAGGCTTAATTCCGAGCAATTACTGTGAACAGGACGCACTGACATGCCTTAATGGTTTTCACAGCATGAGACTGATAGAAGCTTCGTGCTCTATCTCATTAATCAAGGAAAGCTGATTGTCATTACAGGCATAGATGCCTGAAGTGGTAGATGTCCCGGCATAGCCTTCGTATGGCTGTCCGCAGATAGGCCGGGAACGCAAAATTATTCTTTCCTCTTTTCCGTGCGCGCCGTTTTTGAGGAAAACTGCTTACAGCAACGGCGCAGCGCACCAGCGTCCGAGGCGGGGCATGGCTGCCTAAGCAGTCGAAGACTTTCGGATTGCGAACTCGCTCAAGAGATTTAGAGCCCTCGTTACGACCCATCTCTACCACCTTCAGCGGTCCTCCCAAACGCAATACGTCCCAAATAAATTGGGCGCACCTTCGCAGATGCCACTTGCCCACTGTCGGCCCAGGAACGGATGCGCCGGGCCGGAGGGCACACGCCAAGTCGACTTCTTGGCCATTGAACCGCCTGTGCACGTTATCGATGTGATTGCGGAGGAGACCGAGAACTAACGCGGTGAGAACAATAATGGGGGCGCAACACGTGGACAGCGGGAACAATAAAAAAACTTACACGCAAGCTTCAAACGCAGCTGAGAGCTACGGGCAGCGAGGGCTCTTTTCAACGCGCTTCCCTTAAAGTGAAGAAAAAAAGCACACCTCACTGGCGCCGGAGTGACTTCAGTGGCCTCACTTAAGACGCTAACTAGGCACTGTCAGCCATTCTTCAAACATGAGAAATGCAGGCGATCTTATGAGTATAAATTATGAGTTTTTTATCTTTTTGTATTATTCGATCAAACACCTAATTTTTAGGTAGCACAAATTGTGTCCTGAAATATTTCTCTGCTTGTGAAGCATTATTGAGTGCGTGATAGTCCCCTGTTCTTCATTAACATCGAAGAAGTAGTCCATGCTACAGTACACGATAGGCCATGCAGTGCCCTGGATAACGACTAAGTAGCAGGAGGCTCTACATAAATGACAGATAAAGAGTGAACTTTAAAGTTCAGGAGTTCAGAGAGGTCCGCTGGAGGACGTCGTCTGAGGGTCTGCTGGTTCAAGATGGGGAAGGAGGAGGGAAATACAAAAAAGAGAGAGAGAGAAACAGAAGGACGGCATGGCAGGGAGGTTAACCAGGCGATGCCCACTAGGCTACCCTACACGTGGGAAGGGCAACATCCAGAAAAAAGAAAAGAAAGCGCGGTAACAACAGTGACTTTTCAAGTGTGCATCGACCACTATGACAAGGTTACAGAGGGCACACTTTTAAAGCTTAAAGTTCATAGTCGAGAACACAACCTTGTGTCCTTTAAGAACTTCAGGAGCGGCTTCACCACTGTCCTTTGTGATAGAGGACTTGTCCATGGCCCCAGTACCTTGGTTTCTGTAAGAGGACGAGAGTCCAAGCGACGGAGTACAGCAGCCAGGAAGGCATGCTCCCGCTCAAAACGAGGGCCGTAACAGAGTAGGAGCCCGATTGTTTCATCGCAGTTGCACTGCTCACAAGCTGAAAAGTCTGCCACTGCGATGACATGGGAATGAGCGTTTGTGAACGCCACTCTCAGCCACAGGCGGCACAACAGCGTAGCATTAGAGCGAGGGAGGCCGAATGGTATTTGAAATTGAAGGGGTCGAAGTGGTACGAGCGGGGTGTCCAGACTTCAGGGGTATACCGAGACTGTACGGTCATGTTTCGGGCGAACAGTTTAAGGTGCCTTGCCGCGTCAGCTCTTGTTAGTAGTATGTGGGCAATGTTGGTTGTATCATGAGCCGATCGAGTACCATCGTCAACTAAGGCGTTGGCAACAATGCCACTATGATCTGGTACCCATTGAAATAAGATTTCGTGACCCTGTTCTATTGCCTTGTAGTGAAGATGCCACACCTACGTACAAGTTGCTCATGGTCTCTATGGCTCTTGGCAGATTGAAAACATTGTACGGAAGCTTTAGAATCACAGAAAACAGCTCATTTTTGAAGTGACTGTTTAGAGGTGTACTTTACCGCCGTAAGAAGTGCGGCGAATTCTCCTCCAGCAGAGGTAGTCCTATGCGAAATTAGTCGGTTAATTTTGCTGCAAGTAGGACTAGTAGAGATTACCGAGGTATCCGTATAGATGTGAGTACTGTCCCTATATTCAAAGTTTAGCACGGAGAGTTGTATTTGCTTAAGGGCTGGCGTTGATAAATTTTATTTCTTCACTATTCCCGGAATAGCAAGGCGTACACATGGGAGCCGCTGACAGCACTCTGGAGAGGGAGGTCGTGCTGCGGGAAGAACTGCCTTGGGATGCACGACTGTTGCATTGCTATTACTTTTTAAAGGGCAGAAAGTAGTCTTTGCAGAGGCGCAGGCGCAAGGTGATGCTGTGGAATCCTTCAAATATGCCGTACGTGCATTCGCACGAGTCTAGGGCAATATACGCTTAATCGGATGGTGTTTGTCGAGTTCAGTCGTTCCCAGTGTTGATGCGCTCCGAGGGAGACCCAGGAACGTCCGAAGGCCCTGACCCTGAACTCTGCAGAGAGCACGCAAATTAGTCTTTATGTGTTTGAAAGCACAGGTGTACTGTACCACAAGAATCGCAGATATAGTGCTCTGTACAACTCCAGCATTGATTAGGCTGACGAGCAGCCACATGATTTTCCGCCTAGAAATCGATGAAAGTGAGCGACAGATGTTAGCTTTTTTTCAGCATGGTGCAATGCGGGCTCCATGACATATTGTTGTTTATCGAAATCTCTAAATGCCGTTGAGATTTGCAGTGAGAAATGATGTGGCCATCGGTGCATACAAATATGGAGTCATACATTTGCGTGTAAATGCCACTAGTGCGCACTTTTTCCGAGAAAGGCTGATACCTTGTTTCTGTAGATAGAAAGAAGTTATCGTTGCTGCCCACTGAAGTTTTGCAAGCGCCTGGAGACGCGTCACGGAAGAGGCCCAAATGCAAATGTGATCGGCGTACATAGATGTCTGGAAGGTGTTAAGGAGGTTCTTTGGGAAGGCGATGAGTGCCAAAGTAAACAAAGTAGTGCTAGGGACATCGCCCTGGGGCACCCCATGGTAGGTATACTGAGCAGGTGTCGGGCCATCTTCAGACTGGATAAAGGAAATGACCTTTTCATAGATAGTTATCTAACTACTCTAACACCCGACCACTGATGCAAACAGTTTCCAGAGCATCAAGGATGGCTCTATGGGCCACGTTGTCGTAGGCACCTTTCACGTTGAGGAAGAGGACCATGAAAAAGTTTCGTTCACTTCGGTTGTTGAACCCTAGATACAAGATCAACGACGTTATAAATTGAGGAGCGACCCCGGCGCAAAACCAGCCATTAAATTGTGGTATATTTTATACTGCTCGAGATATTTCTGAATCGCGTAAAAATCATTCTCTCTATGACCTTCCTCTCGCAACTGACCAAGTCTATTGGCTTTGCGGTGCGAGCTCGAACGAAAATTTTCCTGGGACAGGATCTCCATTCGGAAGGAACACCGCCGAGACAAGAGTGCATATAATGTTTGAGGAGCTCTTCGCGCGCGTCGGGGCCAAGGTGCGACTGCGCAGCGCACTTTTCTGGTGAAACGCTGATACCTTGCTTCTGATGAAGACGAATTAGTACATCCCGCAAGAGCAGCGTCGAGTTCCTCACAAGTAAAAATGACATCTATAGCTGATTCCGGAGATGCAGGAGGAACACACCGGGAACTCGAGGTAGACGTTAATCCCGCAATTTTTCGCAGCTGTCAGTTGCAACCTCAATCTGCTGACGACTCGATAGACAGCCAACGTATAGAATGGCTCTCTTTGCTGTGGAAGCATACGAAGGCCCCGCCCAGTCCCCCAGATGAGGGACATTGGATTGCGAGGATCCAAGATCTCACATAAGGAGTTCCAGCACTCGTCCGCCTGCCTATCCATTCTTCGCTTGATTTTTTTCTGCCTACATATAGCCTCGCTTAGATCATTTAAGCATTGGTTGGTCTTTATCGCCTTTCTGCTCACCATCGAAGAGCACGTAAGCGTTCCAGTTTGATATCAATGTCACTGCGTATTCTTGACGACGTGATGTGACTTCTTGCGACAGTCGTAGCATTAGCTATAGCATCATTCATCCTGCCAGTGAGGGCTTGTTTGCACGCCTCCAGCATAACCTTTCGAAATACAGTCCAGTCGATGTGCATGAGTTTAGCTGGGGCGGATGCACCAAGTTCATTTATTTTATGGTAATTAGGAATGTGCTCACTCCCATATGTCTCCTCATCAGAAAACCAGCGAACGCTCCGATGCAAAGACCTTGAACGTAATGTCTGGTCCAGGCAACTGCGATAGGAACAGCTGCGCAGGTAAGTCGGACTACCGTCATTGATTACACAGACATCATTGTCGGAAGCAAATAACGCGAGATTCTTTCCTTTGGTGTTAATTCTGGTACTTCCTCACACTAAACGGTGGGCGTTAAAATCGCCACTAATAACCCAAGTAGCTCGGGTTGCCTCCGTGATGGCCATCAGCACCTCGCAGTCCAATTGAGAGGCGGGTGACACTTATGCGGCAATCAGTTTGAATTTTGTCGTTTTTCTCTTGACTAAGAAACACGCGTATTGAATGCCACTGTGAGGTGGAACTGGGCCGCAAACGTACACCATGTCAGTGCGGATGTAGACCAAGACTTTGCTACGCTCTCCGCGTGTAGAGGCGAAGAAACCTTCGTGCTCAGAGATTCTGATTGCTTGAGTTTAGTTAGTCTCGCAGATGAACAATATCGGGAAGTAGTTAGTCAAGTTAACGACGCAAACTTGAGATTCCCGACCTCAAAGCTCCCGCGTTCCACTGGAATATCGCGGCGCCTGTGACTTCCTCAAAAAAAGGGGGAAGCTGGCGGGCTATTGTGGTTTAATGTTCATGAAGCACTAAATACAGGGAGTCCAGTAGTATTAAGACGATTCGAGCAGTTGAGGATTTCAGAGTTTGTAAGACCGGCCGAATGGCGGTGACTACCGTCCTTAAGATCACGAGGGTTTGGTGGTCTTTCTCCGGGAGCCCGTCTGCAGTGGCAGATGTGCTCAATGATGGGAGCTTACGCGGAGGTGCCTCAGGAAGACGACATGGCGGAAGCGCTGACCAAGAATCCGAACATGATGACATCTGGGCGCTCTTGTCCGCAGAGGGCAGACAGATCACTTTGGGACAAGGTGGAACAGGACTTGGAGGAAGGTGAGGTGGAGGCGCCAGCAGCGCTTCGGCGCGTTTGTCATTGTCAGCAGCCTTGTTGGACATCCTCGCGTTCGAACGTCTCCTGCGAGGAATCGCAGCGCCTTCGAGGTGCAACGAGTTGTCACCGACCATTTTGCCTTACGCCAGCACGCTCTTTTTTCCACCGCGGGCAATCTGTAGATGAGGCCTCATGGTGACCATTGCAGTCTCAACACCTTATAATGTGTGCGGTGCATGTCCCAGCGTCATGAAGTTCGGCACAACGGGATGACGCACTCGTGTTGCTGCAGACTCCGCTAACACGGCCCAGTTTCATACATTTCTTTCATTGTAGAGGCTTAAGTACAAAAGGTCATACATCCTGGCGAAAATGGCCTACCTTCACAAGTCACGGAAGGCTGTCACCTTTAAAGACGATCGTCATACAGCGAGATTTGCCAAGACGTGAAACCCGGAGAATAACGGTGCCTTTAATTCCTGGCTTCTCGAGTATGGTCAGGTCTTCTTTCGCGATAGCCTCTTAACGTCGTAAATGACGCCAGAAGAAGCTTCCTGGCCAAACGGGATAACTATATGGACTGACATGCCTCCGAGTTCAGTGATGGCCTGCAGTGATTCTAGCACAGACGTATGATGGACGACAACTTCAACGACGTTTTTGCACAAGTTCACGCGAACGTCTTTACTTTCGTTTGGCCCAAGGCGCTCAAGTCGCACAGAGACAGCTTGGCTGTTAAGCCACCTCATGTTGTCAGATCGATGCGCAGGAAGGATGAGAAGTGTGTGCTTCGGTGCTTGGCCATTTGTCGTCACCGTGGACTGTCTCGATGACGAGCTGGCTCTTAATAGGCTTATTTTGGTCCTGCAATTGAGGTACGTCTCAAATTCGTCTTCACTGCAGTCCTCGCTCAAGTACAGTATGGTATCCTCGCTGTCGGGGTCACTCGGAGGGATACAACGCTTCCTCGAAGAACTCGAGGAGTGAGCCACCAGTCTCGTCGGACGCCCAGGAGGATACAGATCTATCGCCGTATGACGGGAGACGGCATCCCCGCTATACCACGCAATCGACTCTAAAAACTCAGGAGACGGACATAAAGCGTTTCATAAGGCTGCACTTTGTCGCCTTTCCTCAAATATGAGAGAGAGTTAACACGGGAACTTGGGATGGTAAAAATATATTTACCGGCGCACGCGATTTTCAAGAAAAAATACACATATACGCACGCCTTATCCTAGTGTACAAGCCCCTCTTTTAAGACCGCACAACCCAGGAGAGTATGCGCAGGTATAGCAAAAAAATGAAGGACGGACATCATACGCGCTTTCTCTGAAAAATCGCCTCTTCCGAGACAAATGCATTTTCCCGACTAAGTCGGTGGAATATCAGGTGAGGTACTGGTAATTTAATTGCTCGCAGAAGTCTCTACATCATGATGATGATACTCGACAAAGATACTGAAAACCGTTAAAGCTGTACCGTAGAAACATTTATGAGAATTTTACGCCGAAGCTACCAGAAATTATGCTCAGTAGAAACGATACCATATTTTACCAGCCCAGAGATCTTCAGCCAACGCCCTGACTCCGTGCACAGCCTGTTGTGTGGAATGCAGTGATTGGAATGCGAGCTGTCAAGAAGTGGTAGCCGTGTACCATCGCTAATATGTTGCACTTTGTATTCTTCATCGACCTGTTTTACTTGCTGTTCTGTAGCAACAAATTTTATTCTGTTGCATAAGGGCCCGTTTACTTCAGGTCGCATTGGAAGGGGATCCAAAAGCATGCAGATACAACAAAAGAACAAGCATTTCTTGCAAACCATGTTGCATTGAAACACAACAGGGACTGACAGAAGGACGTTTCAGCTGACTAATAATTACACTGATTCGGAGCTCTCGGCGAAGCATGAATTATGCTTGACAACAAAATGGGCGCGTATGTCAGTCTTATTGACGTCTGAGTTTTTTGTGCGAGTTCGTCCAATAGTTGCACATAGACAGGCCTTACTGGTAAGGTGTTTGGTTTCAAGCGTAGATGCTAGAAAGAAAACGCCTAGCTTTGAAGCTACTACGCTGCAGGTAACCTCAGAACAATCAATTCACAATGGAAAAAGCTATTCATACAACGAAGTGTATGTTCACATAAGAGCAACGGCCCCGCGTCTATGAGCGGATAAACACAAGTGAAGATGAGAGTATTCATTTGGCGTGGCATCTCACTCTGCATAAAACCTCTCGTTAGTCTCAAGGGTAAAGCGGCGTGACAGCGCACAAAGTTGAAATCCGTCACAGTACAGGGCTTCAGTTGGTGCCTTCGTATCGCCGACGGTTTTACTAAAAATTCATGCTTACTGCAGCATGCAATCATTTCGTAACGATGGTTTGGCGGGTTTGCCCGTGGTCTCGGACACCGTACATTTTGAACTGGTTTTCAGTCACTTCGCTTGCTAGCTCACCTTTCCGCGTGAATTATCGCTTTGAAGCACAAAGGACCTCAGTTTTTCTTCTATGAGAGGAAGCAATAGAATGTTTTGCGAAGATTCACGATGACAATATGGTTAACTCGTTAAACATTATTTCCAATATATACGTGCTTTCCAAAATTTTACATAATACTTAATTTCAATAACACTCTAAATTCCCCTTGCTGTATGAAAAGCACGGACCTTTGCTGCCGATTTATTTTCTTTCTCGGAGGGGTGTGGGATGTCGCTTGAATTTTGATAAATTCCTCTAATATGTTAGGGAGGAAGAGTTTGAAGAAATTTGCAACAGCCTGTAACAACCATGTTCCTTGCCAAGGGAGCACTGAAAACGAGCTTTGCTTGCCGAGTGAGGTCCCATCGCAAAGGCTTGGTGAGCTATTTGAGGCCTATAAGCTGATGTGCGCTTGCGGTTGCTCTAAGATATGTTTCGTTTTACGTCAAGGAAGCACTGCAGGAAAATTCTGGAATTTCTCTTGCGTGCAACGCACGTGAGAGTAATGACAGCAGGAAGTATGTAACCCAAGCAAACGGCGACCAAGGGCTCTCTTAATTATTCTGTGGTGAGAACCGTGCTATGTAGAGGAGAAACACCTTGGTGTAGCTGTCATGCCTACTTTCATCTAGAATAAAATTGTGCTCTTTTTTCTTGGGAGCCCATGACCTTTTCATAGACTACTCCAAGATTTATTATGGGTTTACTCGACGTTTGAAACAAAATTGCACTAGTTGAATCACTGCATGTTATTTCAGCAAGGTACATTTAGGTTTATTTTACACTGAAGACTTGTTTTTTAAAAACTTGCATAATTCGAAGCTTCTGTTTCTTCGAACTGATGCTTCAGTTCAATCAAAATCACGTGTACTTCACATATAAACGAACAACCGATACTTCGACATGGGACCCCATGATACACTGCTAAATCGAAAATGATACGGTCTGCATTCGAATAAGTTGTTGCAGCCGGTGACGCGCGAAAGACCAACGGCTCAAACTTGGCGCTACACTTCGTAGTTGCGCGCGAGTAAAAACGATAGAAAGCTACAGATTGCCTTCAGTGTGCCGCGGTCATCGCACTGCTGCTGCCATGAGAAAGCGAGGCTCGCCATCATTTTGAGCGCCATAGTAGAATAGCTTGGCGTTCACGCCAGAAATTCTGCGCTTCAAAAGCTTTCCAGCTAAAGGCAAGACAAGTCGTCTGGATAAGTACTGCCTTGCAATTGACTTAAAGACAAAGCTGTAAATACTGCATTAAGTTGAGTTCCTTCCCGGAAAAACGAAGCTTACCGTAATTAATGCTGGTTGGCGCTCGTTCATTGTTAAACAACGCGGTAGAACAGGACAGACGAAAGAAAGAAACGATCCTTATAGCATTCATTTTCACGAAAAAGAACAGCAAACACTAACGGTAAAAAGACAATACTACTCATCATGAACAACGGTGAAAAAT
Organism: Amblyomma americanum; assembly: GCF_052857255.1. NCBI lineage: Eukaryota > Metazoa > Arthropoda > Arachnida > Ixodida > Ixodidae > Amblyomma > Amblyomma americanum. The sequence goes on along the minus strand of NC_135499.1, from coordinate 103,177,445 downwards.
ACACCCCACATCGCAGTGGTACAAGTGCGTTTGAACGTTAGATGTCAAGCCCAGAGAAATAGGCGATCAACTTATTATTTAATGTTATCGATGAATCGCTTATTCAAACAATTGTGTTATGTTGAATAAGAGAGGCATCTAAAACTTCGCGTGTAAGCTGGTCTTTATGTTTGGCAGGGATGACGGTCTTGAAAAAAGAAGAAATGCATGTGCCTTTCCAACACTGGCGGACAAGGTTATATAAAGAATGTGTGGAAAGGGAATTATTGTGCTCACTCATACAAAGAAATATGCATCCTCTCGTCTCCGATACATCCCAGGATCTGTGGAGATATACGTCGGCCAGACGTGACGATCCATAAACGTTAGTCTAAGTGAGCACAATAATTCCAATTCTAGTGCTTTTTTATGCAATCTTGTCCGCCAGTGGAGGAAATAGACATGCACTCAGTTTTTTCTTAACACCTTCATCTTCGACAAATCTAAAGATCAGCTAACGGACGAAATTGTTGGAGCCTTTCATATAAAAATAACACAGATATTTGCATCAGTGATCCATCGCTAAGGGGACACCATAAGAAGATCACCTATTTATCCGGACAAGAAATCTAACTTTCAAGCGCGCTTGAACCAAGACAATGTGGTATGTGTTTTCACAGTTTTGTTTGATGAGTAGCATTGGTTTATTTTCATCCCCAGGATTCTGGACCATGCGCCTCGAAAAACCGGTCGCGCCATCTCGCGACAGCCGGCGGCGCGGCGGCGCGTAACTCAATGGCGACGAAAAATAAAAATTGATATTTCGTCGCGCATAACAGTTGGAAATTAGCTCTCTCGCCTAGATGTTAAATGCATCTTACAGTTTCATTTAGTCGAGTTTCATTGATGTAGCTTACATATTGCGTTTGCCATGAGCAATGATCTATGACAGCATGGAGCCTATGGCGAGGTCCTGAAAAATACCCCACTTGACTTCAATTTATCGCTCACTACAGCCCTATTTTAAAATATATCGACAAGCTCTAGCAGGTTCACGTAGGGTAATGTCCTACCTTTAAGGAAGTATATGGTATTTTACATTTCAATGGCGCAAAAGTCTTCCTGCGCTATTTCACTATTGATCATGCATCATCAGCTTTTTCATGAAACGTGTGGCGCCCTCTCTCGGTGCGTTGGAAAGGCACACGTCCCTGCTCGCGGCCGGGCTCGAGTAGCGGAGGCGGCTCGATTCCGGCCGTGCCCTGCTACAGTGTCCCTGCTTTGGTAGGTTGCTTAGGGAGGTTGTGCCTGCCGTACGAATGCGCAGTTTTATCAAAAGTGCCCCCATCGGAGGGAGGCTATGGCCATGGGCTGCTACATAAAATGCTACAAGAAAGCGTGTGCCTTCTATGAGGTATATAGAGGAAATTATAAGAAGACTCTTTTGCTTGACAGGTACATTTTTCATTAAGCGCGTACAGTGACCACACCGGCATAGGTGATAGTGGAATTGCGTACGCAATAACAGTGTAAAGCAATGAAGCTTCTAGGTACTTTCGTTCAAGCAGTGAAATTTGTAATTCCCGGACGCTCATACTTAGAGCTCACTCACCGATACTTGTATATGATTCTTGCACTGTGCATTCAAAATTGTAAAATCGTGTCTTAATGTCTACATTTCAACACTCATGTTATTAGCCTCAATAACAAAAAGCTCTTTCAATCTTTTGTCGATGTGGTGCAAGTGCAGCAAGGATGCGTTGAAGTGAATGTTGCATGTGTTGCACATAAGAGGCGGCAAACCTGATGCTGCGTTTTATGCCAGTAGGTTATTTGTCCAATGTAACAATTAGTAGTGTGGTAGTTCACATTTTTGTCTAGGTTGGTAAAGTGCTTCTCACGATTCGATCGTTCGCCGTCGAGACGGGGTTTACCATTGCTGTAATCGATGCTAGTTTCGGCAATTCTATCAAAGATGTACGTGAAGGATGAACCGCTAACGAAGACTTCATAGGAACTATTCTGAAGAGTGTGCCATCAGTTCGGCAAGCCAGTAACTACGCCGTTACCCAGAGCAGCAATCAAGAGTCAAACTCTAGTTAAATGTTCTTGATTATAATTTAAATCTGCTAAGAAATGAACAGAAGTTATTGTCGGATAACACGATGTTTAAAAGATTACTGGTTTTCTCCAGTACGGTGACTCGGCGCTCCACCCAACCCGTTTGTGCAATGCGCCGCTAGCGCGATTCATTAGCGACAGGACGCTACATGCTCGCGGCCCTGAATATGCAGTGAATTTACCGTGTTGCGAATATGTGCAGCAATGCCCATAAGCACTTTCGCACGAGTGGCGCGAACATATATTTTTTTTTGCATAAGTTCCAACCTACCCTCGTTTTTTTTTTCTGCCGCTCTCCTATCTACTTTTCGCTATCCTCTCTCTTTGCTTTTCTGGTTTTTTTCTGTTTTTTTTATTCTTTATTCTCAGAAACAGTACACAAACTGTTGGTTGGACCCATAGCCTTTACGGCTAGTGAGGGGTCCAAATACAACACAAGCACAATACTACCGCAGACCGTGTAAAATAAAAAACTTCAAGATTAACACACACAATTGATTCCTACATTTCCATGGAAATTAAATAGTTTTAAAGATGCTGAAAAGTTATTTTTTTCTTTAACTTCATTCGGGATTTCATTCCACACATGGGCTCCACTGTATTCTAGGAGTCTCCGGCCGTACATATTGTAACAAGGTGGTAAATTAAATAGATTGTTAGTTGCAGCTCTTGTTTGTTTCATTGGTAATCTAAATAAACTAAGGGGCAGGGGGTTGTTAAATTTTATTACATTGTTTACTATTTCAGCTATCTTCAGTTTATATGCCATTGATAGGGGTAAGATACGAAGCTGCTGAAAGAGTGGCCTGCTGGGGTGCAGTTACAGTGCTTGAGGGATTAGATAGCAATCGCTGGGCCGGCAACATTTTTAGCTTCCTTTTTGTATTCTCGTCAGTTGTTGTTGCCTCTGAATCTGTTGGCAAACTACTACTTCTTGGATGTGTGACTCCCGGGGAGTTAGCGCGGCTTTTTAAGCGCACAAACCGCGGGAGTCAGAAGAGGGAGCCGTTTCCACGGAACGATCCTGCGACTTTTAAATGTGCCATGCATCTCCATGTTCCTGGTGCTGGCTCCCTTCCCCTGTCGAGCGGACGGGGAGAATTTCAAGCCGTGGAGAGAAGGGGTTGGGGGGCGATGAAAGAACAACTTAAACCGCGAAGAAAAGTTCGGGGAAACTGAAATAGCTTCAAGCCATGAAGAAAAGAGCCACCGAGAGCCCGGCGATCCTTCCATTGTATAAACCGGACCCCCCTTCCAACGCGTACACGAGCGCCCGCGCGCTGATGCCGACATCTAGCACGGACGCCTCACCTAGGCTTGCTGGCGTCTCCTTCAGTGCGCATGCGCAGACCGGTGCATCGAGTTGGGGCTTTAAGCCCCAACTCGATGCACACATCCTAGGCGTACGGCGGAGCGCCTACGCGCCCAGCGCCGCGCCGTGCCAAGCGTCGAAAAAAGTCATACACCTCCATGCTCCCTGTGCTGGGGCGTTCTCCCTCTCGAGCCGACCGAAGGAATTTCAAGCGTGAAGTAAGGGGATTTGGGGGGCGCTGAAAGGACAACTTAAACCGCGAAGAAACGTTCCAGGAACCTGGGATAGGTTCAAGCCATAAAGAAAAGAGTCCCCGAGAGCCCCCGCCGTCCTCCTATTGTTGTAAACCGGACCCCGCTTCAGACGCGCGCGCAAGCGCGCGCGCTCAGGCGCGGATATCTGACATGGACAGATATCTGCCCCTGCTCGCGCCTGCGCGCGCGTCGCGCTTTGCGCATGCGCAGAGAGGATCCAGCGTACGCCCGTGCGCGTAGGCGCTCCGCTGGTACGCGTAGGATGTGTCCATCGAGTTGGGGCTTAACGGACGCTGAGCGCGTACGCCCAGGAAGGGCCATTGGAGTTGGCGCCTCTAGGCCTTTTTTGGGGTGGGATGACTGTCTTTGAAGTGGCACAGGAGGCCTCCGATAATGATGTCCGGCTTGTGTGTAGTTTGCATCCCTTCCTTTCTGAGAACACTGGCCAAGGTTTCGCAGACACCCTTTACGTACTAACTGCATACGCGTTTTTGCCACCAGCGTGTCCTTAGCATAAGCATATCGAGTTGTTTTCGTTGCATCCTTTTCAGTTTTAGATGATACATCGAGTGAAGAATCTTGGGTATCCATTGCCTAGAAATGTTTTCTTTTGCTGATGATGAGTTTTAATGGCGCACTGGCAACCTCGCACCAAGCGCAATGGGTTGAAGTGTTTTATTCAACACAATGTTAGGTGGAAGACCATTTTCCGAGCACTTCAACTCAAAGAAACCAAGCGCCAGGCTTCGAGAAAACTTCTACCCATTGGAAATCAGTGGGTACACGGCGACACTGCGGAACGAATCACACACCGTCCTCGAGCCGCATGCTCAAAGCGATGTGTCATTGCTGTTGTCGCTGATTTTAAAACAAATATGCAGGAATTGGGAATCGTCTTAACCAAAACTTGCTTGAATTCCACCCTACCCTTAGGGCACAATTTTCAGCACTGTTCCTCCCAAAAAGGCTACGGGAACAAGACGCACAACACGCAGCATCAAACGGATGAAGAACGTGGAGAGGCGGTAACGGAAAGGGCCAAGGATGATTTGAGCAGGTGCATAGGTACGGAGAAATTCTTTTTCAAGAGCTACACGGGCAGCCGGTAGCAGGGTGGTAAGAGGGAGGAAGAAAATGACAGTGGGGAGGGGTCTCCTGCTGTGCCTTTGCCTGCCTTTGTTTTTTCTCCTTTTACTTTTCCTTGAATCGTGGAGCGCAGTCCATGGTTGCTTTTTGGATGCGCTATGTTTCTGTTCCCTATGGTGCGAAGCACGAACTGCACGACATAGTCGGCGCCTCTGCGAAAACGGCCCGGAAAGGTCATGGACGCACTCTTGCCTCCAGGCTGTCACAAAAAAAACTTACAACCGCTAATGTGTCAGTCCTGGCAAAGGGTTTCTCCACACGCAGACAAAAATCTCCCAAAAAAGACATCAGAATTTCTGCAGAAGATTCTTTACTGCCTTCCGCCAAACTAAGGAATTCCACCAGCCTTGTTAAAAGCACAGCGCATGGCACAGGTAGACAGTGCCACCAAAATCAATTTCGGACGAGTTAGCGTGGTTAGGCCAGTTGCAACTAGGAGTGCTAGCACTTCGGTTTTCAGTGCTGTTTCAGTGTTCTGTTCCGTTGCGCATAGATGCAGCTGATGAAGACGACGATATCCAAAATACAGCGCAAGAGACTGGTATTTTATGACGCAGAATGTTCGGCTGCGGCGGTGTGGCAGTCGACGGCGGCAAAAAAGCGCTCCGCTGCCGCCGACGCCGGCGAATCGCCCGGAAAAACGCTCCATGCGGGCCACGCTTAACGCAGTAACCAGCAAAACGTATGCGTTCTCGCCGCCTCGGGTTCGAAACTCACTCGCGGCCGTAAAACATTTTCGATTATTTTATTTCAGGTCAAGTAAATTTCAGACATACAAAGAGGCCACGTCGAAATCCAAAATTGAAGCCTCAGTGCTGCAATGAAAAATGCGACCCCGTTAGCCCGCTGTTCTACCAGCTTGTGGAGGCAACGGTTGGTACCAATGCGGCCACTCGATGGAACCGCATCACCGAGTGGCCGTGGCTCTCATCTGCTCACTCACTGAAAAAGGCAGCGCGTTGGAAATGTTTTTCTTAAGCCCCAACTCGATGGGCACATCCTAGGCGTACGGCAGAGCGCCTGCGCGCCCAGCCCCGCGCCGCGACGAGGCAACACAAAGCGGACGTCCGACAAATGAACCGTGACCGCAGCGCTGCGGCCGAACACTGCGAGGCATGCGACCACCGAATGGACGTTGACGGCACTAATGTACTGGAAACCGAAGCTAACCCGCACAGGAGGCTTCTACTTGAGTCGTGGCACATCCAACAGACAGGGAAGAATGTTAATCGCTCCCTGGGGACACTTCCCGCTTCTTACATCCATGGTTTGCAGCCACTGACCCGGATGTCTTCAACACGAGGGCTTAAAAAGCCGAGGTTCGAACCATCCGAGGGTTTGTCGACAGCCCGGCGCCGAGATGCGGCGATTTCCCTGTTAATCCCCGTCAGCAGGAAGCGTGCATGGCGAGGCAAGCGGGCGTAGACCGGCGAAGGCTAAGACCGAGCCAGAGGAAAGGAGCCAAGACGTTTTCCCGAAACCTCCCGCCCCCCTTCGCCCGTCTAAGGAAACCACCGCAGTGATAGCGTAGCATAGCGCATGGTCAGCGCGGACGCGGCAAGCAGACGCCGCGTCTAAGCCGCGACGGCATCGAAGTCAGAGGATGGGGCATACCAACGGGTCCCGAGAAGCGGGCCTGCTTAACGAAACGCTGAAGCGTGTTCAGAGGCAGCAACGACAGGCTGGCGCCTCTTTCCAGATTTTGCGGGGACGCCTGTCAACAGTCGTCCCGAAGACGAGTAGTCTACTACTCGCAGCGGTAGCGATCGGTTGAATATCGGTAATTGGCGTAAAGCTGGGAGCCGCATGGAAATGTTTTGATGTATTTTCATATGTTTCTCTTTTTACTTTTTAAGGGAGAGAGTTTGAGTAATACTGTGGAAGAATGGGGCGTGGCACGTAAACCTGTTGGCCCAAGCATTTCGAGGGTTCATTCATTTTCTTATAGCAATTTAGATGTGCTGTGTATTTCAGGGAGAGGGTTTGAACCTTGCCGAAATTGGAGGGCGTGCCATGAAGTGGTTAAACCAATGATGGGTTAGTTTGCTGTTGATTGGGCGATGCAAGAGGTGGGCCGGGTTTCTAGGTCTTTAAAACCAGGGTCCGGAGCCATGGGAGATCGTTCTGAGCTAGATTTAGATCCCTTGCATCTTCGGCGGTGCCAATGAAGGAAGATTTTCCCTTAGCCAGTTCCATGTAACCGCCATCGCCCCCCATACACCTTGCCCTCGTCTCCCGCATCCTTTAAGCTCCTCAGGACCTGGCTGTCTCGCTACTGTCTGTCATCAGCTGCATCTGGTTAGCCAGTTCCCTGCGTCCATTGACTTTCTTCTGCTGAAGTTTTGATGTACCACCTGGTCGAGAGAGTCATTGCCAAAACGGTAAGTAACAACGTTCCCAAGCCATTTCTTTAAGCACCTCGGTCCATGTTACGTTTTGTGTTTGTTTGCATGTCCTGATTACACAATTCAGGGCGGTCTGTAGAGCTTGTTGGTAACTTTTTTTTGATTCCTACAGCATGACAAGCGTAGAGCTTACATGCGTTTGCAATCACTGTGGTTTTGGTTTGTGTGGAAGGATTGTCACGGAAATTCAGTGTGGGGTCATCGTTTCGATTAAAGAAGATAAGAGGCTTAGGCAGAATTCGACACAACCACTAGGTTGCGAACCAAACGCGCTCGAGGCCACAAGCACGCTTTGGTGTTTTGGGGAAAGGAAATGGCGCAGTATCTGTCTCGCATATCGGCGGACACCTGAACCGCGCCGTAAGGGAAGGGATAAAGGGGGGAGTGAAAAAAGAAAGGAAGAAAGAGGTGCCGTAGTGGAGGGCTCCGGAATAATTTCGACCACCTGGGGATCTTTAACGTGCGCTGACATCGCACAGCACACGGGCGCCTTAGCGTTTTTCCTCCATAAAAACGCAGCCGCCGCGGTCGGGTTCGAACCCGGGAACTCCGGCTCAGTAGTCGAGCGCCCTAATCACTGAGCCACCGCGGCGGGTAATGATCTGGGAACAAGAACAAACAAAGGACGCGTCTTCGTTTGGAGCTATCCACGAGGGCCACGATTAAACATTAATTCTTTCGCATTCCATGATTTCACAAGCAGTCTTCAGTGTCCTCAAAATTTCTTCGTTTTTTTTCTGACATATAACTGCAAATTTGTAAAGATAATACTTGTACATAGTTCCTGACCACTCTCCCTGCTTTAGTTTATGGCTATAGTTATTTCATTTCTCTAATCTGCCTGATATCCCTTTATTTGCGCTGCCCCAGCTCAGGTGCTCGCAGCAGGAAAAATCTTTCTTTTCTTTTCTTTTTATTATTTGGATAAAATCACCGCTACTACTACTACAAAGAATTGCCACCCATCACAGTTAGCATTCAACATCGCACATGCGACACGTGACACGCCGCCGCGGTGGCTGAGTGGTTATGGCGCTCGGCTGCTGGCCCGAAAGATGCGGGTTCGATCCCGGCCTCGGCGGTCGAATTTCGATGCAGGTGAAATTCGAGAGCCCCGTGTACTATGCGTTGTCGATGCATGTTAAAGAACCCCAGGTGGTCGAAATTTCCCAAGCCCTTCACTACGGCGTCTCTCATAGCCTGAGTCGGTTTGGGGCGTTAAACCCTCATAAAACAACGACCATAAAAAAATTATACAACGACCGGTCGTTCATGTTTATAGCATGCAAACAGCTTAAGGCCCTTGCTTACATGGTGCTAATTGCGGTTTACGTAGTGCTCTCATATTTTATTAGGTAAAATTACAACATTTGGCCAGAAAAAAGCAGTACAAGGAGACGTCGGAGCAAATGTATTATTATTCCAAAGGATATGCAAGGCACTGCAGATAATTTAGCGAAGCTTAAAGAGATAACATGCAAAGGTCCGAATAATGCAGAAATACAGCAGGCGCCTTCTGCTGGACATATTTCTGAAGTACGTAATTAACAAGTAGCGCTATCTCTCTTGTTATTCATAACTTTAGCTCAACATTTTCAACATACATGTAGACCAAGTGAGGACTTTATTTACTAATGTACGCATGCCAGTGTTACCGGATACGTTGCCATTCACAAGTAGACATGATGCAAAGCATGCAAGGCGAGCGAAATAAAGAGGAATCGCTCGTGGGCGATGTAAAACGGTATAGCATACCTACTGACAGAGGAGTGAAGCGGCAAGATTTGACACATAAAAAAAAAACCTGCAGCTGGTTCGGTTTCCCATCTCGAGGAATAAAAATAAGCGCACAACAATATGTTTGGATAGAACAGATGACAACCTAAACCTTGCAAGTGCAGAATATTTGCAGCGCGCGCATTTGTTTCTTCAAGCTTTCCTTAGCATTAGCTGAGCGACTCTGAATACCAGGTGTTACCTGGAAGACGTTTCAAAAATATGCGTTTTGGCTTTAAAATATGGCTTTTACGGCACAGTATTACCAGTGTGAATTGTTTCCGGTGAATCGTTTTAACTATTCAGCTGGTTAACTAGATTTTAATAATTAACTTTTACCAATTGCAGTTAGGCGCTTAGTCGTAATTTTAGATTTGTAGCCGGTAGTTAGTAATAGTCATATAAGTTTTTAGAATTTCCAAAACATGGTTACCTTTGGCCATATGGATCGACAAAATTTGGCTGTTTCGACTAGTTACGCGCACTGGAAAGGTTTCTTTGCTTGCATGCTTTCGAAAGCGCATGTATTTTGGCGCTAACTGGTTCTTGAAAATTGGTTTTTGAGGAGAGGAAATGACACAGTAACTGTCCCGCCTATCTCGGCGGGCACCCGAATTGCACCGTAAGGGAATAGATGAAGGAGGGAGTTAAAGAAGAAAGGAACAAATAGGTGCCGTTGTGGAGGGCTCCAGAATAATTTCGACCAACTAGGGATCTTCAAAGTGCAATGATATTGCACAGCGCATGGGTGCCTTTTGCGTTTCGCCTCCATAGAAGCGCAGCCGCTGCGGTTGAGTGCCAACCCGGGTACTCCGGCTCAGCAGATGAGCACCTTAACCACTGAGCCATCGCATGATGTAGCCAAATTTTGTCGAGCCACTGCGATGAGGGTAATCGCGTTTTCGAAATTCTAAAAACTGATACGGATATTAGTAACCTACCTCTAACTGCAACTAGGCGCCTAACTAATAGTTAAAAGTTAATATCAAAATTAGTAAACCAGCTTCCTCCCGGTTTACTGCCTGTTAACTACGGGGTAACTACCGGTTAGCTACAGTTTGCGGGCACTGGTATACTATGCCGCAAAATCCATATTTTAAAAGCGAAAGCTTTTCCTGCTTTCGTCGGAGCGATTTCGCCGTCACCTCACGTTTGATCTTGAACGTCCTTGCTGCGCCGCTGCCATAGCAACCCAGCAAGTGACTTCGCCGCGCCGCCAAGCCTAGTCTTCGCCGTCTCTGCGCAGGGGCTCCACAGCCGTGCAGCGGCTGCTGCCTGACCACGTTATCAAGCCGAGTATCAGCTGGATAAAAAAATATTAGCTGTTGCTCAACTACTGCTGAACCTTGTTAGAGAGCGAGAGCTGTGATATATCGTGCAAGCAGACGCGGCTTAGCGTCTGTAGCGTTGAGTGCGTTCCGCACACTGGATGAGCAGTGCGCCCAACCTGCCACCCTGGCAGGTGGCATTTGAATTAATGGCTGATCGCGAGAGGTTGGTCAGGCTGCGGCCTATTGCTGCAGTGCCGCGTGTCTGCCACAACGTTGTCAGCGCTAATGCATGCAGCCCACATCTTTCACCACCATCACGTACCTCAGAGCGCTATTGAGGCGCCCACTTACACAGGTGGCCAGTTATATGCGCCCTTCCTTTCCACAAAATCACCAAGAAAGTTAACGCCAACACCAATGAACACAATGAACGCCGACGACTTTCGCTTTGTTAGCTGAGCTAATCCGAGAAAGCTTAATTTTGATGATGACTTAGTCTTCTCTGTAACACCTGGTATGTGTTACTGCTGTTATCTGTATAAGAGAGCCCAGAAAAATTCAAACCTTTTTCTTTTGCATTTGTTTATTGATGTTTGAAAAAATGTTGTTGGCTTGCATATAAATAAGCTGCGAGGAATATAAACTTAAGAGGTGTCTTGATCACGTTTTCTTTAGGTTTTTAGGTTTTCATTGACTAAAATGTGTTAGAGAAATTGGTAAAATTGCACAGTAGGAGGCCCCAAAGCGCGGCAGTCAGGAAGACTTCCTATAACAAAATGTCTCCGCAATTGGTATACCGCCAGTTTTCACTCGGACTCACAAAAGGGACGACGAAAGGCGCGAGTGGACTACCTGCACCGCACACACCGACAGGCACGAAATGCTGTATACGTCGACGCAGCCATGTACCCCAATTCCACGAACGCGGTGGCGGTAGTTTTGGACACCAACTTCAAGGAAATCGCCAGCGCCTCTCTACGCAACTGCTCTCCCACAGTAGCAGAAACGGCCGCAATCGGTCTCGCCATCCAGCACGGCGATACCACGCGAAACGGACTAAAAATTGTTTCAGACTCCCAGTCGGCGTGTCGGCTCTTCCTCACTGGCAGACTTCCACACTCCATCGCTCCCATTCTGACTACCCCACATGTTAAAAATTCCACATGCAAGCACCAAATCACTTGGGCTCCTGGGCACGAGGGGCTCGAGGGAAACGAGGCCGCGGACAGTCTAGCTCGAGATACACCAACCGAGCGACTAACCTCCCCAACGTCACCCCTCTTCCCTCTATGTACGGCGAACGCCTCCTCCTCCTCCGAACGCAAAGGCAAGTCTATCCCCCACCACACTCGAAGCTAACGGCGGCAGAGGCGAGGGGCTGGCGACAACTACAGACGAACACCTTCCCAAACCTACACAAATACCATATCATGTTTCCCGATAGATACGACGGAATCTGCCCCTGGTGTGGCGGAATTCCAACAACATACCATGTAACATGGGGCTGCTCCGGTAGCAAGCCCCCCGAACTAGACAAACATCAATCCGAGGAACAGTGGGAGTCTGCCCTGCTCAGCTCCGATTTGGTGACCCAGCGTAGCCTGATATCCCAAGCAAGAGCAACTGCGGTGGACATTGGGGTCCTGAAATAAGGACTCCACCCAAAATCTGTTTTTTCCCGCCTCTTTACCCTACCTTTCTATAAATAAATGTTTTCTACTACTACTACTACTACCGCCAGTTTTGAACACTCGACTTCCAAACTTAGTGATGATGCCAGAGACAAAGCATTTTTCATAAATATATTTTTTCGCGCTAAGCGGGCAGCCTGAGTCCAGTAAGGTAGATAACGCGGTCAAGATTTTGAGCAAACCCTTCAATCCCCAGTAACTTAAGTCCTCTAAGGCACTCATTTCGTCACAAATGGATATGTTAACATTTGCATAAATTACCATTCAAGTTCATTGGCTCTTCATTTCGTAGTGACATATCTTTCCTTTGTCTTTTCTTTGGTTCACTTGTGCTTCGTTTTGTCGTTCCTCGGCGTGTGTGAGTTTTCTTGCGCTAAATGTTTCACCATGCCATCTTTTTTTTACAGAGCAAGGGATACCTTATAAAATGGAAAGGATATCCCAAGTGGCATTGCTCCGTTGAACCAAGAAAAAATCTGAACGGCGCCTGTCTCCGGGAATTTAAGCACCCAAGCAAGCCATCGCCACAACGACTGGAAGCTGCTGCTGAGGAATTAATTTACGCTGTGCAAAAGAAACTTTCCAACAGCCGTCGATCCAGCGGGCTTGTCAAGGTGAACATAGACCTGGACATATTTAGATGGGTTTTCAGTAGGAAAGGAAGGCCGCTCGAAAGGGGTGGGATTGTTTGCAATGAGTCAGACTTTTCAAAGCTGAATCTTCCCTTTGGGTGGCATACTCGAGAAACGAAACTTGGCAGTGTAGTGGCAATTGAGTTCCCAGTGCGTGTGAAGGCTGCTGTGACACGACAGAAAGCTTGCAAGCTCTTTCCAAACGGCTATCCTGTGGAAAGTCTGCAAATGTTCCTTGTGTCGAAGGTTGTTGCATGCAGAACCTAACCCACAGAAATAGTGAGCCTTCCGCCTTTCACATATATGTTGCCAGCAAACGTTTTGGAACTTTGTTTTTTTTTCTCGATATATTATTGATTCTTGCATTTCAATTTGTGTTGTTTAGAATTTCTTAAAAATGAGTTCGGGAGCTTTGCGCTTAGAGATTTCTGAATGTGCAATTTCATTTACATTGACAAATAAGACAGTTCTGGAAATCTTTAGCAACAAAACGGTTTTGGAGAAATCTTATTTTGAGACAATAACATCTTTTATTCCACTTGGCATGTCCATCCCAGATAGTTTAAAGGTTGCAGTAGAGACAAGATTTAGAAGCCTCTGCTCCTCGGTAGATACTCAGTACAGAAAAATTAATGGCAGAGCAAAAGAGGGGTTCCTTAAAAAAGAGCGCCATGTAAAAATTCCCTTCGATAAGGAAAGTTCTGTTCAAAATTCAAATAACAGTATCAAGGACATCATTATTCAAGCTTTACAAGAAGAGGTGAAGTGAATGGAGGGTGTATCAGAACGGTCTCTTTCTGAACTGCGTAAGTCCATTCAGGATTTTGAGGCAAAATGCCTTCAGCTGCAAAAAGAAAACAAAAGCCTGTCATCACAGGCAAAAAGCTGCCGCTTGCTCAACAACTGCGGAAAAAGGGTCGGGGAAGGTTCGAAAAGCACCGATAGAAGAAAGCTGCATTCTGTAGGCAGCGTGATAGTTCAAGGGCTAGAAGAAATTTTGGAAAGCTATGGCTTGGACTTATGCCAGTTGGTTGTAGAAGACCTTCGAGGGCTACTGCACAAAATTACTTTTTCTGACATTGACGGAATCTCCGTGGAGCGAGGAATCAAAAAAGAATACCGCAGTAATGGTAAAACTGACTATCAGGATCTTTCTCCCCCCGAGAAGAAAAGCGTCCGTGCAATCACCGCGCTCTTAGACAACCACTTTGTAAGCATTGTTTTTTGGGAAAAAATGTCTTCAGCTGTCCCTAATTTACCCTCGCTCCGTGTCATCAATTCATACAGGCAAAAACTAGACGAAAGCACTGCTGTGTTTAAAGCCCTAGGAGAAGCAGCTGGCGCTCAGGTGTCTTTTGTGCACGAACTTGAAACTGCCGTTGCGGAGTACGCAGTGAATAGAGGTATGACAGGAAAACAGCACAGGTCGCAGCCAATTTTGGTCAAAATAGAAGGACATGGCTGTGTAGTCAGCACACGAACAAGCTGGACAACTCTATCTTTTCTCCTGATTGACAGCAGCCGGAGGCTGCAGAGCCATACCTTACATCGCCTGCTCGCAGTCGTCGAAGTCTCTGAAAACTATTTTCAGATTAGAGAACGTTTGAAGGATTTGATAGACGAAGTTAACAGTGTTGTGAAAAGGGGCAGTGTCAGCTTGGAAGGACAGGAAGTTCCCGTCATAGTCTGTCTGGGCTCAGATCTAAAATTCTTGCTCATGGTTCAAGGATTGCAGTCAGCGTCTTCTAGGCACCCATGTCCTTTCTGTCGTATTAATTTAAAGGAACGAAGCAGAGCTGGGGCAAACACAGAGGAGTGTAATAAGCCGCCTCTTCTGCGCACTATAAAAACGTTAAGGGAGGACGGCATTGTTGAAGAATTCGGAATGAAAGTCGTTCCCCTATTCAACATTGAACCTGCATTTGTGGTTCCAGACATTTTACACATGCGCATTAGAGTCGTTAATCGCCTGGTTGATGGATTGATTGTCGAAGCAATGGACAAAGACAACCGCGATAAAGTTACGAACTTAAACACCAAGAGCACTCACGTGGAAGCAATTGTGCAGGCAATTAATAGCTGTGGTGTAAAATTTGAACTGTGGCAGGACGAAAGAAAAGGAAAAAATTTCACCTGTATTCAAGGAGACTCCTGCGAGCGCCTGCTCGAAATGCTGCCAGAGAGGCTCACTGGAAAACTCAGCCCGGAAACAGAAAAAAAATCATCTCACTTTGGAAAATGCTTAGTCGCATTTTTGATCATTTTGAACATAACACGACCGGCGAAAGCATCGAGCAAGAAATAGCCAAATTCCATAAAACGTACTTAGAACTTGGAGAACGAGGGCATAAGGGTTACGGGGCTGAAAGAATGACGCCATATATGCATATTCTTGTCTGTCATGCCTCAAATAAGCATAAAGAATTCAAGTGTTTGGGGTGGTTTTCGAGCGAAGGCATTGAGAAAAAGAATGATATTCTGAAGCATTTGCATCATGCAAGATCCAATAAATGGAATGCGGCCGCCGATGCGCTGAAGCTGGCAAAACGCCTTGAGAATAGCGCGCACGTAACAAGTCGAGCGTACAAAAAACACGATCGTTCATACTGGGTTGAGGGTATGATTGAAGAGAGTCGCACAAATAGGGCTCGAAGCCCTCCTGAAATGGAGCGCGAGGATACACCTCCCGCTTGCATCGAGGTTATGGACGCGGTTGAACTGCGGACCGAATTGAAAGCTGCTGGCATTTAACCGAAAGTAAAATCAGTTCCCAAACTGCGTGAAATGCTTCGCAAAGAAAGAGAAAAACGATGTTTTCAGCAGTCGACTTGACTTCTATTAGCAAAAATTGCCTGCAATTAGCAATTGCCTGCTCGCGATGTTTCACAAGTCTGTATGCCTCAGTTTTTTTCATTTCTTACTTTTTTAATGAAATATTCATCAAAAATTTTTGAAGTGCAGTATGTGCACACTTGCAGCTTGAACGGTTTATTATGTCTCTTCACTCAATGCTAAAACTCGCATTCTCGCTGGTACGACTAAACGAGAGTGAAATACTTTGTTCGTGCTTGTGGCGACTTATATGTGCAGTAAATGTTCTTCGTTCTTCGCCATATTTGTGATAAGATTCCTTGATGTGCAATATTTACACGCTGTATCTGTATTCATGTATGATATGTTTATATTTTTTGTGTCGCGCCACGCTGTGTTGTTTTGTGTTTTTTGGGTTTCATCAAGATTAGGCCAATTGTGTTTTATAATTACTGCAGTGCACGCTTGAAATGCCTTCGCAGTGCACCTCTGGCTGCCTATGTTCCCTGCGAAACGGCGCGGTTCATGTGGCTGACCTCATTGTAGCGCGAATGTTGCACCTCTCCTTTCCTCACAACCAGCCTAGTGATGTGTGGCGGTTGCAAGTGGTACACGTCTATGTAGAAAGTGTAAAGTTTTGCCATACTTAATATTTACTACCGACACTTTCTCAAGCTGGTTCTGTGCATAAGTGCATTGTGTATTTCTGGCAAACTGTCGAAATGTATCGTTTAGACTTTTTCTGCGCCATGATGTGATGCGATAATAAATGTATTCTGTCATGTCAAGTAAACTGCCGCTTTGATTTTCTGTACGAGTTTTTGTAGCGATTATTACGGCAGCATTTCGAGCCTTCAACGTGGCGGCGCCGTGGTGGTGGCGGCACCGCCACCCTGTGGCTGCGTTGACACCCTGTAGATGCGCCGCCACCCTGTCACGTGGTTGGTCACGTGGTGCGGCTGATCACGTTGTTGGTCACGTGTTTGGTCACGTGACCAAGTTCCACTCGGGCAGCTGTAGCTATCGCGTCACTCCAGGTTTAACCAAAGCTAAACCACCGTTATTTTTTTTTGCAACTTGCACAAAAGGACAGGAACAAAGAATTGAGCAAAACACTCAACAGGTTAGGAAATTCGGTAGGCTGAAGAAGTGAAACTGAATGTACGCATTGCTACATTTAATTTTCGCTATTTTCAACTTCACTCCTGAACCTAATATGGCCTCCTTTTGGAGATTCTCATTTGCGATGGCATGTTCTATCTGCGGCCGCCTCAGCATTCACAGTTGACGGCGAGGGGACCGAATTCCCGGGGGTATTCAGCGTCGGTCGTAATCGAGTCACGTCACCATGCTGGTGAGTAACGTCATGTAGATCCGGGCGTCAGGGTACGTTAGTAAATTTCAGCTTTAACATAAGTGATGTGTCTCCACTTGGATCCCAATTTAGATCAGTTACGAAAAACAACAGAAGGAACGAAGAGGACCGGGTGGGACGCATTGCTGCCGTTATATGATCTCTAATCGTCTTTGAAACATTTGTCAGGCAGTGCTTTCAAATACGTGAAAAGGTATGTTTGGCGCATCACAGCTCCAGCTGCCGCTGAGCGAGTTCTTGCAACGTGAAAAAGCAATGCTTGCTTTCCGATCCCTCATAGTTATGTCACACCCAAAAATAATTGTGGAATCTAATTCATCACGCTTTTCCATAAGCCGTATAATATTTCCATGCGTTTTGGTTTATGGTTTATTGTCCCAAAGCGACTCAGGCTATGAGGAACGCCGTAGTGAAAGACTCCGGAAATTTCGACCAGCTGAGGTTCTTTAACATGCACTGAAATCTAACAGTACACGGACCACTAGCATTTCGCCTACATCAAAATCCAAGCGCTCCATAACGATCGCAAAGTACAACATTGATGACTTGACTACACAACTCCTCATTGCGGCAGCACTATGAGCAGTACTTTTGAACAAAGAAAAGAAATCGCGCTGAAATTAAGAAATTTGGGGAACACTTAGCTCCGCCTTGTTGGTATGATGCTATAGCATTAACAGGTCTTTTCTGCGGCTTGGTGTCCTCTGCATATTTTGTATTCGAAATTTCAGGCTATTTCGCATGGTCTCATGACGTAACATTTAGCCCGGCGAGCAATGAGCCCTCGACCGTATAACCAGCCAACAGCCACCCGCTAGTGCACCTCCCATCTCGGACATGTGACGGCGCTTGGTCATGTCACCAGGTATCGTAATCTAGTATCTTAACCCCGCTCAGCCGCAGCGTTTAATGCCGGGATGCATGAGGCGTTTTTACGGCGTGAGGCCGGCGATTTTCACCCGATGGTGAGCGCCGCCACCAATCTGGACCTACCAGATAATTTTCGCACGTCGTCCGACGACGGTTGATGAGGCGGCGGCTGACGCCAGCGAATAGGTGCGCAGAAAGCCCGCTCTTTTCCGATATGACTGCTTGCGCACGTCGCCGTCGACGAGGCCGCCATGGCCGACGAGCACGTGGCGACTTGGGGGGCGGGCATGGAAACGTGACTGTCCTGAAGATAAACGATTCATCAAGCATAGCATGTCTTTTTTTTTTATGGGGACATGAATTACTGTCGTATGAAAATGGGCGCGCGCGTTTCCTCAAGGCCGGTGGAAGAAAACCACGCGCGCAAAAAGCCTGTGTTGTCTCGAGCGTGTGGTTCTCAATATCTGGACATGTTCATGCGGAGTAATGTGATGAAAAAAAAAAATCCGGGGGATCTGGTTGCATGTTACATTCTCGAATTTCCTGTTTACATTATCCCTACGTCATAAGACAGGCCGGTGATCAGCCATGGAACTTAAAAGCTTCACATCCTGAGCCGGCCCTCGCCCTCCTAACCAAGCCAAACTTGCGACAAGCCAAGTGGGAGCTCCGCGTTTTTGCGCCACTGCATGCAATGGACTCTACCGTGGCGCGCGCGCGCACACCCACACACTCAGCCCAACACACACACACACACATGCAGAAAAAGGCAGTGAACTAGGGCGCCAGAAAGTCACGTGCATGCAGGTACAATTCCTATACAAGCGCATCCCGAAAATGGTTACACGTTTAAATGGTATTATTCAATAATTTGTACGCTGAGCAACCTGTCACCATACTTGTGTATAAATGCAGGAAACACATGTTGTGTGCAAGCAGCCTAGGTAAAATGATCAGCGCCGTTCGTAAGTAGAAGGCAGCATATTTTCATTTTTGCGAAAGCATAGCAGCTCATAAGGAGGAAAATCAGGCGTTGTCCTCCCCAGAGGTTTGGAAAAACCACGTGACCTAATCAGAAAAAGAAAAATTAAGTTTCGTAAATAAAATACTTTCCGAAGTGGGTTCCGCACCCACGAAGGGAACCCGCCGCATTGGCTCAGTGGATAGGGCGCGATGTCAGTGCACGCTAAACATCCCCAGGTGGTCTAAATTATTCCAGAACCCTCCACTACGGCACCTTTTTCTTCTTTTTTTTCACTCCCTCCATTTTCCCTTTACGGCGCGGTTCAGGTGTCAGCCGATATGAAAGACAGATACTGTGCCATTTCCTTTCTCAAAAAACCAATTTTCAATTTTTACTTTCAAGGTTAGTTTCTAAAATTGGTTTTGAGGAAAGGAAATGGCGCAGTAACTGTCTCACATATATCGGTGGACGCTCAAACCACGCCGTGAGAGGACTGACCTCTGGCCCACTTGAAGGACAAAACCGTAAGCACCGCGAAATCGTTACGAGGTAGCATAGTGAAGATTTCGCATCAAAAGTGAAGGAAAATAATGTTGCCGGCCGTGGCAATTGCTATCTAATATCTTAACCACCCGAGCTGCAGCCGGCGGAGGAGAAAGGGAAATGATATCGAGGAGAAATATAAAGGGGAGCGATAGCAAGGAAGCACAGGATCGAGTATTCGGGTGTGGCTCAATCCCCGGTCCGCTTTCGAAGGGGGTGCCATTCACATATGGGCCCTTGAGGCTTGGGTGTTACGCATATTTCTGAAAGTATGGCGGAGTGCTTGGCGTAACGCACTCTGGCACAGGTCAGCCCGGTATTGCACTGCCTCCGGGATTGGCCCGTGGCCTACGGGCTATTGCGCGCGCTTTTCTTCTGTCTCTTTACTCCCATCTTTCACCTCCTACTATCAGCACGCAGGCAGCTGGGCGTAGCTCCGCATTGAGCCAGTAAGCAAGCCCGTGCTTTTCCTTTCGTCCTTCTGTCGACAACTCAACTCAACTCGAAAAAAGGAAGCACAGGGGCTCGAGCTGGGTTTGGGTATCGTCGCGTTCATCAACTTCCATTCGGGCGGCGTGAACTGATCAGCTTGGCTGGCCATTGCATTAGAGCAGCACGCCATCGCCGCAGCCGAACACCACGCTGCAAGCTTTCTCCTTCACAGCTCGTCAGTAGACTTAATTGTTGTCCGTAATTTTTTCCCCGTTGCGAAAAAACTTGACAATTATGGTGAGTCAGGTTATAACTGCAACCTCTTTCGAAAAAATAAAAACACTGACGTGTAAACAAATGCGCAACACAAGGTTCTTACTGATGCTTATACGGCCGCTAGTTCTGTTCTGTCACCAGTTATCAGATTTTATGTACAGCAAAACATCATTTACCATGAAGACACAGACCGTCCCACGGGGAGAAGTTGGGTGCAGCGCTAAAAAAATTCTATTCCACGCATTATGCTCTGGACTCACTGAGTGATAGCTGGGCCTTGGCACAATTCTGGAACGTTTAGCCATATCTTGTGAGATGTGCATATATACCGCCAGTAGTTTTTGACAAATGGCCCCTCAAAGTCGGACAAAGACGGGGCGTGTACACCGCTTCAACCCCAACCCGACTTCTTTCTTTTCTTGCACCGCAGTAAAGGAACAGACTAGGGGAGCGGCACAGTCAGCCCGTTTCGAACACGCTGGGTGGAAAAGAAAACAGAAACGCGAAGGGTGCCCCCCTCCCGAGGAGCTTGGCTTGAGGGGAGGACACACAAAGCGCACAATGGGCGAAGCTTACTAGCGTCTCTCTCTCAAACCGGGAGGAAGAATGTAAGAGAAGGAGGAGCTCAACTTCATGCGGCCCGTGGTGGCGGCGTTGTGAACTAGGAGCGGATGAACCAGAATCCTGGCCATGGTTACGTTTGATATTTGTTGTAAGCTTATAAGAACCGTTTCTTGGAATAAAAGTTCCGATCCGAGTGAGCGCTTGTGCTGCGCGTTTTTTCTTTTGTCTGTTCTGTCCTTCTGCGCAATTTACAAAGGAAGCTTACGATCCCCGAGACGAACTCACGCTCTCCTCCCTGTCTCCAACACGACCTTGGCCCTTTCCATATCCGACATGAACATGGAAACGACCCGAACAATAAACAGTTTCTCGCTCGTTCACAGCATTGAGCCTTGGAAGAAATCATTTACCGGCAGTTCTTGGAAAAGGGGGTTGAGGAGTTCTCAAGTGGCGCTCAATTAGTTGCAGAAGGCCGCCAGAGATATATCCTTCACCCTCAGTGCAGAGTAGACAAATATGCGTGAAGAGGACTACATGATCCCTCACGCATCTCCAGTGCCGTTTCATGCTCGAAAATACTTCAGGCCGTCATACCGATAGTGCTCCGGTATCTGAGACCTTGGGCACTTCTATGCAATTTTTGACCCCCTAGAATTAGATTCACACAGATACCTAGTGCTAGTACCTACACCTGCACCAGCTACAAAAGAATACAATGGAATCTGAATAGAATTCGAATAGAAATAGTATAGAAGTGAAATAAAACTGGAATTCAATTAGAAAGGAGTTAGAGTATCAATAGAATATAATTGGATTGGCATTGCAATTATATAGAAATTACTACTCATAAGTTTCAAGTCATCGTGTGATTTCTCAATTTACTGCTTTGATAGAGTGGTTCCAGTCCCTGTTCTGGATGGCGAAATTGAAAACCTAGTTTCAAAAGTTCCCACTTTTAAATTTCGAAAGAATTGTCACCATAGTTTAGTTAGAGAGATAGGATCAGGATAATCCTAACAAAGCTTTTTGAGGAGAGAACCAATATTTCGGGACCAACTTAGCAAATTCCTTAGGTTTGACTGAATAATGAACACAGACCCTTTTTAGAACAGATGGTTCACTGCCGCAGTTAAGCGAAATGGGTCGGCACCATGTTAATTACCTGAGTGCGGCTGCGAAAGAAGCGTGCGTGCAGAACGATCGTGGACAGACCTAGCAGCGCCGCAAGATTCCTGTACATCCTTCAATAGATGTACTCCCAGGGATGAGGTTTGAAATCCGCTTATATTTCCCGGCTTGTAATAAGTGTCAACGCCGTCGCTTTCTAAAAAAACGATGCAACAATCAAAGTCCTCGGGACGCTCTGAGAACTGACTGACTATTCGTCAAAGCTCTCTGGACGTTGTTCCTGTCCTGGCTAACATTTCTTAAAACTTCAATTGTTGAAACGCTAAGGCGCCCGTGTGCTGTGCGATGTCAGTGCACATTAAATATCCCCAGGTGGTCGAAATTATTTCGGAGCCCTCCACTACGGCACCTATTGCTTCCTTTCTTCTTTCACTCCCTCCTTTATCCCTTCTCTTACGGCGCGGTTCAGGTGTCCAACGATATATGAGACAGATACTGCGCCATTTCCTTTCCCCCCAAAAAACAATTATTATTATTATTATTATTGGCTGATGTTCCTGGTGGAACACACAGTCCAGGAGATTTTGTGCACGATTCCTTAAACTCCTTGCTTTGATGAGTGGTCTTTCAGTCGAAAGAATAAACACCAAAAGGTTGGCGCTGGTTAAGGGCATGCCTTTACTTCCTGCTTTAAAGAAAGCATTCCAGTGTTTCATCTGTCTTTCACCTAGTGCGCGGTGATGTGGCCTCTTTTTGGTGCCTTGAGTAGTCTACTCTCCCCTTCACTTGGCGTGAAGCCGTCGGAGCACGCGTTCTAAAAAGTTCTTTACTTAGCACTTGCGACGGAGACCTAGGCTGTCTATCGGAGAGGTGAGGCTACGACTGCTTTTTAGGATTTCGGTTAATTTAAAATCAATATTTCGGCAGCGTTCAATGTGAGTAAGTTTCCTATTGACAGAGAATGCCTCCTTAGGACCTGTTCGCTTCACTAAAACAGCGGGAAAAGAGGCCGTTGCTTAATTATTTTTTCTTATACCAGGGGGAAAATAATGGCCGGTGCAGCAGCTCTGGGGTGTAGAGGAATTCTTTCCACCAGGAATTTTTTCTCAATGGTAAAACAATACCCCACGTACCGGAGTAATATCATGGGTCCATGCAGTACGACTAATGCTCTTATTGTTCAGTAACCTCTATCGTCATCGTCTCCAGCCGTCAACGAGACTAACGCGCTGGTTTGCCATGACAAAATCTTAGGAGTGCACTATGTAGACACAACGAAGGAAGACACACAGGACACACAAGCGCTGTTGAGGATACAAAAAAGAGACCTGGGATAAACGAACGCTGGTGCCCTGTGTGTCCGATGTGTCTTGCTTTATTGTGTCCTCGTTGTCTTAGGGCGCTGTACACTTCCGTCACCGAGACTGCCAATCGAATCGCTCCACCACACGAACAATAAGAGCAGTTGAACTACCTCGCTCAGTCGATTAGTCTAAATCAAGAGAAAGAAATGGGCTTGGCCAGGACATGTAATGCGAAGCTTGCAAAGGACAGGGTTAAAAGGAGAGACATGAGAGGTGCCTTTACCCTGCAGTGGGTGTAGTCAGGCTGATGACCATGATGATGAGGATGTCTTTGTTGAAAGAGATCCTTCGGGCAAGTAAGGCATCGGCATCGAGCGCTTTGCTCGCTGTACCGCCAGCATGAAGTACCGCAAAGCTTATAGACAGGGCAACACCGTGAAAGAACACAAAAACATCCTCCAAGCTCACCCAGTCTCTCGAGAGGAGTTTATTAGACGTCCGCTGTTCCGCGCTTGTGTGCACCTTTTTCCAGTCAGTAGAGTAGACAGAAAGCGCTGTGTAAGCAGTTCTGGAAGGCTCCAAGAGGCCCACCGGGATTGTGTACTTTGAGGAGGCTGTAGAATCTGGGTGGTGCAAAATATCTGCAAAGAAGCCTCAGGGTTAGGTGAGGTTTTCGAACCTCGTAAAGAAGCTTTCTTCATCTGAGCCGGGCGAGTCGGGTTTTACTTGATCTACTCGTAAGCGTGGCTCTCAAGAAGGTACAAAATTTAAATGGCTGCTTAAGTCATGTTAAGAGAAAAATGCGATAAAGTTGCGTTTTGTATCCACTGCGCACTGATTGAAGTTAATAAAAACGACATCCAAATCCCAGCGCCAGATACTGGCTGGTAAACGCACGGGGTATTGTGCTGCAGCGATGCCATAGTGGCGTAGTTAGGTGGAGAGCGAAGCGCGAGCTATTGATGCCACCATGATTTAAATTCCACACATGGTCATGAACTGCTTTGTTTATTTATTACATCAGCCCAATTGACGCCCCTCTGCCCCCTGCAATGCTTGCCTCTCTGATAGCGATGCCGATGCTGTCGCAGCGTCCCAGTTTCTGCTTTTGTGATGGTTTTTAAAATTTGGCTGTGCTCTTTGAATGTTCTTGGTGGTCACGGCACACCAGTGTTGCCATGAATGTTTCGACCAATCAAGGAGTTTTCTGAAATGCGGAGAAAAGATTTGGGGCAGTGATGTCGAAAATCTCGCAGCTTCCCACCTCCTCCGGTGCAGACAGACTTTTAAATTTGGCGGCGCGCTGTAAGTTATCTTGAGACGCCGTCACTGTCACTGTCAGTCAGAAAATTTTCTCACATTCATCGGTTTTGGTGTTATGACGAATGCGTTCACAAAGTCAGCGTTTGCGCTTATACGCCTTCTCACGCGTAATGAGTCTGAAATCTCTAAACCCATCTCTTGGCGAAGCCCGTAGAAAGCAGGTAGTTATTTTTCGTTCGGAGTATTTTTAATTTTTCTTATAAAATCGCAACCTTTGTTGTGTAATTATCTCATATGCTTTTCAAACCGCCATCTATTGAACTTCTGAGGCCTTAGGACTTCTTACTATTTCACATCATAACAAAAAGTGTACTGAAGATCCTGAGCCAAGTGATGAAAGATCAGATTCCGGCGGAATTTTTCGCTTAGAGAGAGCAGAAAGGACAACAAAAATGATCTAATTTATTTATTCTTTCTCTCCACAAGAAAGTATGGACATGTTTCTGGCCATTCAGAAAGCCGCAGCGGAGCCTCCGGAGTGGCTCTCAAGACTAGAGCCACTCTGTACACTGCGTGAATTTTAAGTTGACAAAGCCAGACTCATGCTGGCTGACTTCGAGTCGGGTGTACATAGCGTTTGTCTTTTGTTGATTGTTTGTTATGTGCAATTTTCTGTGTCAAAGCCAGGCAATAAAGAAAAAAAAATAAACATTCCACAGTGTGCTGTGTGGGCAGCCGCTGAGATTTTAAACTATCTTGACGCCGCAATCTTAATTTAATAGTGAGACTACGCATTAACTGTTTTTAACTCTATAGTGTGGCCGTCAAGTTTGCTTCTAGATAATCTGCGTATAACATCCTGCTATATGTTTTACTATCGTTGGATAGAGAAAGCTGTTGGCCTCAGAACGTCCAACACCTCTCCTTGAAGGATAGAGGCAGATAGCGGATATGAGTTTGAGATATGGGAAACAGCGGAGGTTCGCACTTAGAAGCCAAATAGTTGCCATTGGCGGAAGTTCTTTGCGTGTTATGAACGAAGACTAAAATTTTTACCAGTGAAACAACCCATACCACAGGCGTCAAATCGCTGTTTTGAATGTCAGAAAAGCATTATAAAGAAACTGGCAGCTCTTGCTGTATTGTCTTTGGTAAACGACGGGGCTTGAATCAACTGAAGACCACGCTTCCGCTATAAGACGGCCATCATAATGCTCCACACCGCTATCAATATTTATTGTTCCCTGTACGGGTTACAATTTTTACGGTACACGACATTGCAGACTTGAAGATAGCTGCTATCTTAGGCCTGCCTGACTTGTGCTCCCTTTTGAGGTGAAGGCGTCGCTCGAAGCGAAATACTTAATTTTGAAGCAACCTCGGACTCTGAGAAGTAGTGCAGGGCAACGTCGGTTGCCACAGCAAAAAAGCTCAAACTGCCATGACTAATCAAACCCTTTACCTTTTACTCATCACAATCACATGTCTGTTTACGAGGACTAAAGGGACTTCACCCTACATGAAATATACAACATTTTCATTTGCAGGTGTTCTGGAAGAAGTTGAGACAGCGATATTAGAGGGATGGTGTCTTTTGACCGAGGAAGAATTGTTTATTTTTAAAGTTTTTATACGCGTGGCTTTGAAATTCTATTAACTTCTAATTATCCGCTTTTCTTCCAGCTTTTCTTGATGCCTTTCTTGATTGCTTTGTCAACTTCAATTCCCACACCGGTAGATACTCCCGCTGTGATGGCGGCCGCCGCGATGGCCTTCAGCAAAACAATGATGAAGTACTGCTCTGTGTCGTCACTTCCCGCCAAGGAGGTGTTCAGGGTCTGAAGAGCGTTCAAGGCGCTATCCCGCTCTTCCGCATTAGCGAAGGATAGCTCGCCTTGTAGTAGCTTGCCCAGCGTTAGCATGGTTTCTCCCGTCTTCTTGAGAGGCGACGACTCATCCCCTGGGGGAAAAAATGCATTCCTTGCTGCACCTCCAAACAACGAATAATGCAATGATGGCCTTCCTGAGACTAAGCACAGAATTTACTTCCAGGTAAAACTTTTTTAGCACCGATATGTATTACAAATCAATGGGGAGACCACCTGGGGTTATAATCAACGGCCCAACACCGATTCGACTACGTAGATTTGACAATAGGGTTTACATGAACTAATCTGCTTTGTTCTTTGCCGTGACAATACACTGTCACTGACACCACACAATAATGTTCTGATCGTAAGGAAAGCCGAGAAACGTCCATTGTAGCATGACGCAGAGGTACAGAGAGTGCGGTGCAGAAAGTATGGCACGATCTATATATAGAGAACGGGAATGCTGCTGGTTCCGAGTAATTCAATCGGTGTTAGTATAACAGCTAACAGAATACAAGTTGTGTTCCTATATTCGTAGAAGACGTGACTAGCAGCTGAAAGCCTTGACATTATTCGCTCGAGACACAACGCCAACACTTCGATATGTGTTTTTATCTGAAAAGTTCGGCGCAATATAACGCACTGGAAAAGTTAGACCTAAATCGTGCCAAATCGCAGTACATTTCGAGTAGCAAACGGCAGGCGAGTATAAAAAGATCAATGAATTATTTACGCCTGATAGCATTCATATGCGCCCACCAGTGTGTTCTGGCTCACTATCATGTCACATGTTTATTAGGCGCATAGGTGCAGCACATTGTATGGTACTGGGTCATATTTTGAGGCACTGCTTCTTTAATCCCTTCAGGTTTAGTACAATGGAAATCAAGAATGTATCGAGCCTTCTTGTTAGATGGAGAAAGAAGGTTAAGTTTTGCTTCAAAATAACTGCACCTTGCGTTTTTCAAAAATGGCATGCCCAAGTTCCAGCTTCATTGAAGCGGAGTCATTCAGGTAACAGTGGAGAAACACTTACGTTTGGTATTTTTGAGGACTTAAACAGCTTCAAGAATAGTTAAGCCATGCCTTACCTTTCGGTGAAGCAGGCTTCTTGAGATCATTAAAGGGGCCTCTGCGATTTAAAAGTGAAGACAGTATGTTGACAAGCATGAACATGTAAAGAGTCAAATAGCAATAACTGAAAAAACGTTTACTTACAGAGTAGCGGCAACTGTTTTGTGTGGCGCAGACATGAAAATATAAGAAAAATAAATATAAATTGCCGGTCTCAAAACGAAAATTCGATATAAAGGAAGGACTATAAACTTCACATCTCGTTGTCTGTCTTCCATGTGCCCTGTTACAGAAAGATTGCATGGGGTTCTCAATGGTCGCTTATAAGCTGCTGCTGTGCCGCGCTTCCTCTAGGTGGAGCTCAGTGCGCAAAACTTTACCGCTATCCTACCCTACCGTACGCTACGCTACCCTGAAACGCAAATATGAATAATAATAGCTGGCGAGATGCCTAAATTCTTTCAATGCACATAATTAGTGTGCTGATGTCGTGATAGCTGTAGAACATGACATTCGGGTTCGCAGACAAAGCTGGCTGCTGAGCTGGCGCACACGGAAGCTGAATTTAGATGAGCACGAAAGGTAAGAAGACGAAAACCACAGTTGTGCAAGAAATTTCTTTCATTTCAATCAGCCTTAGGGCATCATAATAAGCCAGTGCTGTTTTTACAATGGTCTTCAAACTGTTCCTTTCTCGCAAAAAAAAAATTAAAAATTATGCAGCACTTAGAAAGGAATGCAATTGCAGTCTCTTTGGCCATAGATACTTTCTTCGCTAGATTATAAAATAAAACATTATATATCAATTACACTCGTGCTGAAATATAAATAAACGCCTTATATAATAAAGGGGTTAAAAATGTACAGTTGTCCCCCAAAAGTTCACAACGCTGTAATAGCGAAAACGCTTTTTTTCCCGCTGCCTTCATGCACAGCCAGGTATTGATTGGTGGCATCGTGTAGGGCGCGCATGAAATTGGGAAGCGCACACTTGACTTCATACCTGCATGCTTAGTCTTGCGAGCTACGAAGCTATTTTTTAGAAATCTGCGTTCCAAAAAATATTCTGGGCACCTGTACATACATCTGTAGCTATCAGGGTGCGTTATTATCAGGACATTTCTTGGCAGAGGAAAAGAAAACCACCGATTGGCATTATAAATGTCTGGTCGTGCATAAGGGCCACTAATGCTAATTGTATTGCTGGGCATTTCTGGTAGAAGGCCACTAGCGTATACGTAAAGACGCTGGCTGAGGGTATTAGGCCAATTACTCACTCCAATCGGTAAATGAACGAACGGATAAGTGCGAAATGCAGAATGTGTAAAAATGGCTTCGAGTGGAGAAAAATTAATGCTTCCCTGAAGCATTTTTTTGCCTTCGTATTGTGAAATTAATTCGAATCTACATGATGAAAAGGAAGGCGCCCGCACTTAAACACCGGTGCTTCAAAAGAACAGCAAGCTTCCAAGGACAGACCCCAGAGGCGGAGTATTGAACCAGTGTTCTTATTTAGTTGTACGGCCATGTAAATTGCCCTATGACTACAAGGTTCACATCTTCGGTGTCAACTGAGAACCCCAACATCCGGGAAAGACAAGAATCCTGCTGATGAATTGCAAAGCCATATAGCTGATTGTCGTTTGACGAAAACGTAAAAATCGCGCAATGTAGAACGTTTTCTCACATGCCGATGATGACAAGGTGAGTAGAGCTAGAGCCAGAAAGACTTTCATGGTAGGTCGCCTGCAAAGGATAAGAGCATACACGTACTATAAGCACAGAGTGCAGCTGGCGTTGTTAGGGGCGTTAATGCATGGCTATTGCATCTGTCCAAATGGTAACGCGTTTCGGTCTACCAGTTTAGCTCATTCTTACTACGAAAAATCCTGCTGACGGTGGTAAAATTGTGTCGAACAAGAAATAAAGAGTTATAAATAGAATTCATAGTTTGTCTTCTAAATCCTATGGCAAAATTGAAAAAAAAAAAACTCGTGCCAACATTTTATTGCTATCATATTGAAGAGCGATTATACTAGCATATAGATCTTTAAAAGTATGGACTAGTCTTTTGAATATATATATGGTCACTCTACCTGTTTTCGTCGTCAAACCGCGAGGAGTAGAAGGGCTACTGATCATGAATCGGAGAGCCTCTTTTATACATGATGGAAAAGGCAGATTCAACAAAATGACTGAGTGACCTATATGAACAGCCCCATCTGCCAGCAACTGAGATTATAAAGGCTTGTCGATATCAGCGAGATAATTTCTATGCTTATCTTTTGAGCCGAATGGCTAACCACAGCTCTATGGGAGTCTTATTTCCGGCGCAAAAGGTCACCACTTCCATTGTTGAGTGTAGTTGATCGCAGAATTAAAAAAATTTCTCTCTGTGAGCAATTCCGCGTTCAGTGATGCTCGAAACCCGCTATCGGCTTTGTCGGTGACGAACGACGAATTAAGCGAAAGAATGGCAACTCAATATTCGCAATGTACTATGATTATGCTGCAGCCACACTGTACAAACGAGCGTTAAAATCGTTTTTGATATTCAGGAAATATCTTACTTCTTTTTTTTAAATGTAGTAGTTTATATTGTAACGTTACGGAGAGCAGATTATTACAGAAAAATATCAAGCATAGTGTTGGCATGATTTAATCGCCGAATGCATAGCGCGTGCGCACTACCCGAGCCACTGCCCGCTTCTTCGTCTTCCTAGCCCGTGACGATAAATTAATTTTCGATTTTGTTCCTTGATTTAAAGGCAGAAACGATCGCAGCCTTATAAGTAAATAGCATAGATAGTGTGAGCACAGCAAATATTTTTATTGCTAGCAAGGTGCATAGAGAATTATCAGCTATTCTTCACGTAATCAAAACTAATGTAGTATCTACTCTACTACGACTTTTGTTCTGTTTAAGGCCACTCTTGGAAGGCACTCTTGAGGGGGTGGATTGACCAGCTTAATGCCCCCTTTAAGAGAATAACAGCTTTTCGAAAGGTTGCCGGACAACGGGGTTTGCTGATATGCCGTGTAGTGGAGCTCCTATGGCTCCACTAAAAATCAAAAGTCTCGAATGGTGAGGAAAAGGTGTCTCATTACTTAATGCAAATTTGCAGCTCAAGGAGTTTTGTGACGCGGCTGAGAAAAGAACTGTGCTGCTTGGCTACTTTTAGCAAAGGGGTGCATCTTTTGGTCAGAAAAAAGGGGTTCAACATCGTTTTTTAAGCACAATTTCTCACTCAGGGAAGCCGCCCTCTTGCACCGCCTCTCCGATTTCTTGGGGTACCTATTGCTCCAGCAATGGATTGGGCGAACGTGAGTGCCGTGACACGCCCATTTTTACACACCCACTCTGAGACTACCTTCGCTGGCCTGACATGCTCTGTAACAGAGCGGTATCACATTCCAGAGAAACGCCTGTTGACGCATGCGCCGCTCCGGCCACAGCGAATCACGTAAGCACAAGGCGATGACTGAAAGTTTCGCCAAAAGAGGGTTAGGTTCGCTTCCATGTTCTCCGTTCGTTCAGAGGCCAAAGTCAAAAGCAGTGTGCCGACAAAGGGAGCTAGAAGCATTTCGTGCTCAGGATCCTCCGTTCTGCAGATACGAATAACTGAGCCAGCAACTGCTGTGAAACGCACGCAACACACACAAACGACCGAGGTTCTGTTAAGGCTTAGTAATTTTCTCCGGATTAGAATACAGAAGCAAATACTAATCGCACGCCTGCGATACACGTTAAAACTATTTAAAACGCAGGTGATTTCCAGAAAACATAGATTGAAACAAACCATGTGTATCCCCTACATCCCGCAGTGCAAGCCGCTTGAGCAGAAACACAGCGCCGGCATCACGAAGACCAAAAACTTATCTAAACAGCACTTTTGTAGTAACTTAAAACCGAGCATCATCATTTTTATTTGTCTTTTAATTGCAAACGAAGCCTGATATCAGGAAAAAGGAAACTGCATGCTTTTTTTTCTGTGCTGTCCTTTGCTCTTAGTCCGCGAGAGATCTTTGATTAAATGAATAAGACAGTAATGCATTCCTGCCTATATCTTTGCTTGGCGTGACAGCGAATTTACACTCACTTGAAATGTTCCGAAAAGCAAACACGCTTGAAAGCATTGTAGCCTAACCGGCTATGAAATGTACATTTATTTTTAGTGCGACAGGAAGCATGTGCGATGATTTATTAGACTGGCGTTAATAGCGTGCCGCAGAACACCTGTCTATGTTTTTAGAAGCATTTGCGCTTGCAAAAATTAGTGGTGTGCTTTCAGCGCAGACATTTCCAACATTCCCGGACAAAAATTTTGAAAATTGTAAAATTGTAAGATACTCTGATAGAAATATTGAAGGCATTGGTTCATTTTTTTATGTGTAACAAAATCATTATGGTAAAGTGTTTCCCGAAATCGCATCGGACAGCTAAGACCACAATAAAAAACCAATAGGGAACGCTGTTCATGATAGCAAAAACGTTAGTAGAAAAGAAAACACTGCCATCAGGTGACCTGCAGATATATTGATTGTTATGGTGCAATGTTACGTGATGTGAAAAAGTTGCATTCATAAGCGGTTTCTCGTTCAAAAATGCTTTTGTTCAGAATTTCTAGGGTATGGAAGCGACAGTTTTATGGCAGAAAAGTAGCGTATAGAAACAAGAAACGAAGCCAGAGGCCTATTCTCAAAGCTGTATATTTGAAACTATCTATTTCGCGACCATTTGGTTTAGTTCTCTCTCATTGGTTACTGAGATATACCCTCGGTTTTCAAGCAACTGTTGGAAGCGACCCGGCCATTGAGTGGTTGGAACCGGAACTCATTATTGGCTACCATTAGCTTCGATGTGCAGCCAACAGTGAAGTGCGTCGCAGCGCTTTGAGAACAGGAGGCGACCGGACCTCACCACTGGTTGCTATTGGCTGCAATAGGCAGCCAATGGTGAGGTCTAGTCGCCAACCACCCAATAGCCGGGTCACTTACCACTGACGCTTCAATGCCGCGGGTATATCTGAGTGATCGATGACAGGGGACCAAATGAGCGTGAAGTGGACAATGGAAAACGGACAGCTTACAGAATACAGTACAAACGCAAAATCAAACGCCTTATGAATCACAACAAAAAGAAACTAACCTCTTCGGTAAAACTAGGAGAAGGGGTCGAAGGAAACGGCAACTGCTTCGTGGGACAACTTCTCCCGGTGCTACGAACGATTTGACGAAGAATCAGTGCCTTTAAACCAAAAAACATCCCACATAACGAGAAACAGAGCCAGACGCAATAGTAGTATACCCGCTGAAGTAACAGCGTTAAAAACAAGTTATACGAATGAATGCAAGTTCAAGAAGGTGCGAGAGGATTGAAATAGAGAACCCCGGTGGCATTTCTCTCGGAGCTACAAACTCTTAGGCAAAGAACAACCTTGCAAAAAAGTTGTGCGGGAGAACGAGGTAGAAAGCAAGGATATAGAACGCAATGTCATCCACGAAATACCACAGTGTTGAAGAGCGACGAATACGAAGAGGTCAGGTGAGGGGAAAGGTGGTTCGTGGGACGACTTCACCTCTTGCTATGAACGCCAGGATAGAGCAAAAGTAGGCCCGAGCTTCTGCCAGGGTGAAGTGACATCAAGAGCGCCTTTTCAAGAAGCAGGCGAAAGACGAAAGCGACGACCTACTTATGAATTGGCACCTCCAGCACATAGTAATGGCAAGCGTTCATGACTCTGGTTTAACACTCGCCTGCAAAGTTAGCCTGAGACCCTCTGGAAGCTTTCCTGGATCACTTCATCGTCCTCCTGTGCTAAGACCTTAAAGAAAAAGATAAGATACGAAGGTATAAAATTTAATTTTCATGACAATTAGGTCCACCTCAGAACACACGTATTCTTGCACTAGGGCAGCCCAGGCGTAGATGCCTTAAAGCACGATATATCGTGCAATGCAGGTAGCCGTACATTCACCGAAAGACTCTACAGTGACCGCTGGCTCAAAGAGGAATAATGTAAATGTGCCTAGTATGAAGTGATGTTAAATTGCGTTCCCAGGGCAGATGGATGAATTGTTATTACTGCTCTCTATTGCAGCCATTGCTGCGCGTAGAGTCTTTCTTATTTTCCACAGCGCTACTCCTTCGCGTGACGATATATTGATGCCTAAAATGAAACAGCTGATATGGTTCTCAAATATGAAAATATCGGTTGAACGTCGTAAAGCGTGAGTATTTTGAAGAGTCTCGTAATGTTTTGGCTCCTGGGATCAGACAGCCATTTTGTTACCACCCTCACACAATGCTACTAAAACTTCTGTAATAAAGAGATCACATGTTTTCTGATGGCGTTTACTGACTGATGTGTCTATTTACTTATGTCTCTTTTTGAAATTTTTGGCGAACAATTTGAACCGTTAATTCCATATATTAGCATATTTTTTGGGCTGAACAGTATTAAACATTATGTGGAATGAAAAGTTACCGACAAAAAAAAACAACCAGTCCAGACAAAAATTCAGTCATTTGTATGCGTTTTTCTTTTACGGCTTAGCTTGACATCTATTTCTCTTAGGCCAATAATGCACTTTTCTCGGAATCTTTCTATCAGGAGCAAAACATTTTTCATATTATTTCTCAACGGACACCTTTTTATTTTTTACAATGGAACCAACACTTTCATCTTGTACCCGTGTTTCAATCTGTCGGCAAACCATAAGATGGCTTTGGGCGAGCTCTACTCACCTTAAAGCGAATGCAGAGTGCTAGGCACGAAACAATTATCGACTCGTTCAGGAACCACAAATAGCACGCGGCTTATGGCGAGCCTGGATCATCCAAGTCTGCCATGAGTTTAATGTGATAGACTTATAGGCACCGTTCTCTGAGAATTCTGACATCCGTCCATTCGTATATGTCACGGAAAAGCTGGTGAACCCCCTGCCACGTTGAGCAGGTGGCAATCTACCCATCAGGTTGTAGGCAACCTGCTCATCATCAGATGTGGCAATGAAACTAATTCATATAAGTTCAATGCAACCGCCACCTCACTTTGCTCATTGGTCGAGAGAGAGAAAGAGAGAGATCTCCGGTAGAACTGTGAAAAAATGAGCCTCATATAAGCTTGGGAAGAGCAACCTTGGTGTCACAAGTGCCCACTGCCCGCTCTGTTTGAAATAGCCAGCTGCCTATGCAGTAGCGCATTGCTTTAGCACCGCACAACTGCGCCGTTAGTTGTATGAGGATTCTTTACAATCTATGGATTTGTGCAGGAGACGTGTGCAGAAGGGTCTTTAATGCTATCGCAACGTAATCTTAAGGGTAGGATAAGTGTTGTCGAGGTTTTTTGTGTAGGTAATTTATCTTGCACGTCTTGCCTGTTTTTCATGTTTTTGGCACCTCTCCATTTAATTCAGGCAATTTGCCCTGTAACTCAGGGGCATGATATAAAAGATATAGCTTTGTTCTTTGAGGAGTGTTCTGATTAATTTCGTCGTTCCGGAATACGGGCACAAAAGAAGGAAGCATGAGCTCAACGGCCGAAGTTGCGCCTTCAGTTTTCCTTTCACATTGCGTCCAGTTATTTCCACACAAACAAAAGGTATAGCATCACACAGGGGAACGTGCCCTCCAGTAGACGGCGGATACAATTTTCTAAGACTTTGCGAAACTTCTACCCCTTCCGTCGCCGAAATGAAAGCCACTTAAAGGCTCTCTTTCGTCGATCCGTGAAAATTGACGAATCTCACAGCGTTTAGTGCGAAGGTTAAAAGCCGGGACGCCAACACAATAGGCGGTAAATAAACGCACCGTTAGTAGCTGCAACTGGCTGCAGAGAGTCAGAATATCTGTGCCTTGCAAGGGCACAGAAAGAATGAAAACTTGCAGATGGGGTAAAAACTCCGAGAATTTCACTCCGTTAATGCGCCAGTAAGTCCGGTCGTGTTTTGTTTTCTTGCGTCACCAAAACGATGAGAAAATTTTAGCAAAGAAAAGAAAGCCTGAGTCCGCTAACCAAAGTTTCGAGCACGTGTGTTATCATTGTCTGCTGCTCCAGTCGGATGCAGTTTATCTGGTCGATATGTTGTTTTTCTCATTGAGGCCTCCCTTCTCTCCCATTGCTCAAAGATAGCATTTTTAGAATCTTGCTTCTTCTCTTCCACCAAATAAAAAAGGGAGCACACGCGAGTTGTACCAAAATAATAAATAAATACGGAATAAAATGTGGGAGAAAAAGCGCCACACAAAGACAAAAAATGTTTATGGCAGAATATCGGCAGAACACATTCAGTTTACCAGACTGTAAGGAACTAGATTGCTTAACGATAATTCTCAAGACTTTCATTGAACGATTGTTGTTGATCACAGATAACCTCAAGGTTTCAAGTGCGGCGCGACACCATCATTCCGTAAAGAAACCATTGCAAGTGCCTCAATGTGATTGAAATATTGGTTCATCACGGAAGTACGCTGATCTTCCAAGCTTAAAAGAAATTAAATGCTGGTGTTGCATTTCCCTTGTTGGGGGTCCACCTTCTGTAATTTGTTTTCTTTCGGTGGACTTTTTTGTGCATGCTCTTTCTTAATCTCCCAATGATCTCTTGAGACTTCAACGGCTGAAAGCTATCTGCAACCCTTTGGGTTACTTTTTTACGACAGCATATTTCATTACATACAAACCCAGAAAAACTTACAGCAATTGCGCACTACATGAAAGCGGGGAATATGCACTGAATTACTCACGGTATCTGGACGCTGCAACACATTCCGAAGGCCATCCGTTGCGCCATGGCACTCTTTCGTATTTTATCTCAGTGGTGTTTCGCAAATTTTGGACCGGGTGGGGTGTAAGGTATAAGGTTTTAAACGTGGTAACGCTTCATGCATTTGCCGTCATATTTCAAGCCGATACCAAACATCCCTCGACTTTATCTTCAATTGGTTGGAAAATTCTGCACCGAAAACTATTAAGCGGAGAGACCTGTTGCGCTCGATATTCGACACAAATAGATCGGCCAGCTTTTTTTTTCCTTCCTTTAAACATCCTTTTATTTTGTTTAGTAAGATATGTATCTTTTGTGCCCAAGGACCGTTTCAAAAAATTCCGTTTGCGAAGAACAGCAGGAAACTTTTTTGTAAAACGCTTTCTCTGATGTCTGGGATTACCCTCTTTTCAAAGTCTTAAGATATATCGAATGGCCACTTGGAAAACCGCTCAGATGTGTCGTCGTCAGTTTTTAGTCTTCGAATTTGTTTATGCTGACACATACGAGAGCAATTCATACTCAGTTGCAAGTAATAGGTGCTCCCTGCCAAACCCAGCTTTACTAGCGGGGGTTTGGTAGCAAAAAACTTCTAATCTTGTCGCCCATAACTAACTTTGGCTATAGCCCTGTGTGTCTGTGTCCTATCGGTCCCGGTCTTGGTTACGCTAAGTGTGTCTTCATAATTTTACTATTGGGTAGAAATTCTTTTATCTTTAATACGAAATTAGTAACTCTCTTCGTTACTAGGCTACTGCGCTGCCACAGAAGAGCAGCTTGAGCCTGCAAAAAATTCTCTCATCTTGAATCATTTAGCCGTGATACACCTCTGCGATAGCTTTCATCTAGTGTGCCGGATGCAAAAATGATAAATACAAACAAGTGCAAAAAATTATTTATTTTTTATTCGTGTTTAGACTTTCAGTCTTTCTTGATATGGTTGCCCATTAGGTGGGAGGCACCAGCGTTAACACATGTCTGCGCAACAAAAGGAACATTTTTAGACCATATATTGCAGGAAATAGTTCTCTTTTTCTGAATCCAAATCTTCTTCCGAAGCAGTAAGTGAGGTGATAGATTTAAAAAGAGATTATTGGTCTTCGAGACTGAAATAACACTGTTGGCTTCTGATTATCTGCCGACAGCTTCGATGCTCTTGCCAACCTCTTCGTCAATTTCGACGTACACACTGCATCACATAAAAAAGTGTGCTCTATCACAGGATCGCACAAACTTCATAGCGTCTAGTGAATCGGTGACATAAATGCGTCATTTGCAGCCAAACAGACAGGAGTGCTATCGCAGAAGTACGGCGGTACGAGTTCTTTCTATCTCTGGATGTCACGGGACGTCAAAAGCTCGATTATATGCACCAGAACTGATTGATAAAGAATAAAGCCACGTCAGCAAATCATACATGAATGTTCCGTCAATTAAGTGCACAAAAGCACCTCCGCCAAAGCAGTCTAAAACCCTATATTGCTCGGATACTGCAACATCCGCTCAAACGGCGGAGCTCGTATCTTCAGACCTCCTGACTGACCAATCACCAGTGCAGCCGCATTTCGACGAAACTGAAGTGTAGCATTGCCGGTATGCGTACTCATGTTTCAGCGTGTTTTGAATATCGGCGCAAAGGCAAAATAACCCTGAGCCACGCAGTTGAATATGTCTCGTAGCTTAGAGTGTTTTTTACGCATAAATACCTAATAACTTCTAGCCACGGTAATCATTGCCAGTACATTAAGCTTTATTCAAAAGCTCATCAGTTTTTAATCGGGTAATCTTGTTTCTGCAAGTAAAACTTGACTCAACACAGGCATTTATTCTAAATCTTCATATCGTGCTCTCAGGTGCTTGAACATCTCCTATCCTTCCAGGCCTGGCAAAATGTGGCGTTTCCTTGATGACAGCACAGAAGCGGAACTCCCTGAACGAAGCTTGAGAACCAGCTGAGCTAAATGCACAGTTATGAGATATTTCAATGCATTTTGGCGAGGCACCAATGGCATACACAAACGGTACACCCCTGCAATCACAAATACAGAACAGGCTTAACGGTTGTCTAAATAAGACAGATTTGTTTTAGAACTAAATGATTGGAAGTACGCCAGAGCCATTTTCCACAAAAGGTTACTCCTCCTAGCGAGCACTAAGTTTGTGAATAATTGGCGGCATATATCTGCGGTGAAGCCAAATCACAAATTTTTGGTAGCTGCATGTTAGCGTGGATGTCTAAATATAAAATTTAGTTTAAGCTCTATACTTAAAAAACTATAATTGGTACAAGTCTTGCAACAGGCGCTTATTCCGAGTTATCCACTTTTAAATCTGCAGCTAACCATGCGCTAAAAAAAAGCACTAAGTGGTCTTTAACTTTAAGCCAAATACTGCATGTTAAATACTGACCATCGGTGCGAAATAGCTCCCCGGTTGCAGCTACTGTTGAGAGCAGCGCCTCGTCGATTTTAGCAGGCTAAAGTCAGAAGGCAACCGTTGTGAATCCCAGCTTTCGGTTTTCGCCATCGATAAAAGAAATTGCTTACGCAAAAGCTGTGCCTTACCGAGAGGAATCTCGCTCCCATTCTCAGCATCTTACATCCGTAATTATACGGAATAGTGCGAAAAGTCGGAGGTTAATATCTCAAAACACGGGCGGGCTACATAAGTGCTTC
This sequence comes from Amblyomma americanum, assembly GCF_052857255.1. NCBI lineage: Eukaryota > Metazoa > Arthropoda > Arachnida > Ixodida > Ixodidae > Amblyomma > Amblyomma americanum. The sequence goes on along the minus strand of NC_135499.1, from coordinate 103,138,942 downwards.
CGAATGTAGCAACCTAGATGGTTAATGTTTGCATTATAAATATCTTGGCTAACGACAAAAACAACTGTATTTTTGAGTTTACTTAATTATAAACTTGACATTGACAAATACAACCTTACTTTATGTCCGGCGGGCACATAAATCTGAGTGCCCACACAGCAGCGTCAGGCTGAGTCTGACAAAGATACTCGCTTGTAGATGCCAAAAAAAGGTGCTGGGATGTTTATAAACTTTTTGCGGCTTTCTACCTATGGTTTAAATACAGAGCTAAAGTAAATACTCAGATTGCGAAGAAAGAAAACTTTAGCATTTATTTCAAAAACAAAATTCTCACACGATGCCCGGCTGCAGCCTAAGTTTCAATTCTTACCTGTACTGACGATCTGGCCCGCGACTGTGGTGTCACAGGCTGCAGTAGAAATGATGGAGGCGCGAAGAACTCAAGATATCCGAGAGCCGCGATTTAGAGGCCTTAGAAAACGAGATCATTTACGTTCATTATGCCGGCATATAAAGGCTAGGGGAAAGACAAAGCAACGTAGGAAATAAAAATAGATTTTGCAGTTGGCACTGGTCCTTAGAGATAACGAGGTAACACAAGCCTCTGTACAAATCCGTAATTCGCTTATTGCGACTCTCGCGCCTTGTCTCCGGCGCCCTGGAGCACCCGTGTCCGTTTGTGGAGCGTGGGGTTGAAGCGAGAGGTTCTCTTGATGCCGCATGCTCTCAGTATTAGTGATGCCGGTACGCTGAACTCACTCTAGTATGAACATTAAGAACAGGCATATGTACTGTATGTGCAACGCAACCATTTCAGAGGAATGTACTGAATATCCCGAAAAAAGCGTTAAATGATCTCAAGAAAACATTTTTTAGCCCGCATAAAATTTCTCACGTTCATGAGCTGCTGGTCAAAGCGCTCGACATCGGCGTAGGCAGACAGTTGCATTGCGGGACAGTGAGAGTAAAAGGCCCGTGGTTTTGTTGCGCAAAATTCACAAAAACCGGTTTCACTATTGCGTTCAGTTTACAGGCAGGAAATACCCACATTCGTTTCGCCAATAGGTGTCTGCGACTTCAATCCGGCTCTCTGCCCCAGCCAACCATATCAGAAATTTGCATGTACAGAGCGATGGTTTTTTGTGTTACTATTAAAGTGTCAAGCATAAAAACCGAAACGAATAGACATTATATAAAATTTCTAAATGATTGGTTAATCGTCCAGCATGAGGAAGTCGAAAGAGACGAAAGTGTTAGTGCTTTTCTGTCACTATGTCTCCCGGATAGGTTTCAACAAAGATATATTTGTCGTTATTATAAGGAAGATGTGAGAAATAATGTATCTTAAATTACATATATAGTTTTCTTTAGTTTTAATACTACTACGCATGCAAACCTTTTCCTGCTCAGAAAAGGCGCGGTCTACTTAGGTGAAGCAGTGCAAACTCGTTTTATGCTCTAAAGTTCACTGACTAGCCTTTTTGTTCTGTTAATTGGTAAACAATGGCTGTTTTGTGATGTATGCTGTGTCATGAACTTAGGAGATGCCACTAGTGCACGCAGAACCAGTATCAGTGATTTGTTAAAGTTATATTCAAACTGCACAGGAAGTTATTTACAGGCTGTCAAATTTCAGTTTGTCCTCTGTGGAATGCCCCCCCCCCCCCTGTGTTGTGTAGCATCACAGGTACACATTTTTTATGGACGTGCTAAAATTTTGAAGAAGCGAAATACGGATTCTACTCATATAGCAACATGTTTGGCCGCTTCCCTACGCTATGTCTGTTGTGACGCCGAGTGAAGAGCCTAAAAAGTTTTGCCTATGAGCCAAGGCCCCATAGGCAAATCTGGGTTAAAATTCTCTCAAGAGGCAATTCCTAGCGGCGGTATGGGTCTCATACAAGCCAAAGGGGCAGGCGAGATGTCTGTTTTCGTATGCTTCTCGCAATACTACATGTGGCTTTTTTAACTGAGATGCCACTCATATGAGAAGCGACCCCTATTATAACTGCCACAGGGCCGTTTCTTAATGGTCCATCTATGGTCAGCATTACGAGAGCAAAGCGCAAGGCCATTGTCAGAAAAATGTAGACGTGTTATTAGAACTTGCTATTTAGCTGGCCGAAAAGTGGTGTCTGAGCTCAGCTGCTTTGAGTGACCTCTATGACAGATAAATACGGTAAGACAACTTGTTTCTTTAACGACCACCCTAATGAAGTGGCCGAATGCAGCAAGTAGGCAATACATTTTTTAAAGCTAATTTCATATCCTCTGCAACCGATAGGCTGCTACAGGAACGGCTCCTACGACATGGGTAAATTTATTCCATCCGACGCGTTCAATCCAGTCCAAAAGGAACCGTTATAAAACGATGCTGCACTTATCCGCTCGCACCAGTGCAATGGCCATGTTCTGTTGTACAATATGTCACAGTTTATTTTTAATAGATAGGCGTTTCTAACTTACTACGACTTCTTTGGCCAGAAAACAACCGACGACCGCACCGAATTCCACCTGTTATAGGCTTCCTATCGGCAATAATGCTAAATAATGAGAGTGCCAACAATAGACAATTTTGTGGTCCCTATATATATTTAGCAGAACGAAAGACGTGGTGCTAAATATTTTCCTTATTATGTACAGAATTACTTCTCTGAATGGAAGGAATACTTTTTTATGTATGGCAACAAATATTTTGCCATCATTTGTTACCTCCTGATCTGAATCAATATTAAAATATATTACGTCACCAAAGCTTTGAAGCTTTATTGTTTCTATAGGGCCAACTTTGCTACTGAGTGGTGCTTCAGTAGGCTGAATATTTTCATCAAAATTTTAATTTAAAACAGCTAACGCAACTTATATGATCGTTGCTAGAAACGTATAGTTTTTTCGCTGCCGAGGCAACTTGGGGCATGTTATTTGCAGTGTTGACCAATAAGCACTGTTTTATTTAACGCTTTAAGTAAGATTGAGATTATTTTGTAAAGATATGTACTCGATGGTCATTTTTGAGTATTTAAAAAACATAAATTTTAATTTAGAAAGTATAGAAAATTTATAAGAACTCGTTAGGAGGGCGTTCAAAAATTATTTCAGGCATGTTTGTATTAAGTTTAGTGCTAGCATGCTTAAAGTTGTTTTAAACCCCAGCATCAAGCCTTATAATTATTATCCAATTTGCAATCCGCATAAATTTAGCATGCACTCCGCAGTCTTGTAGAGCTCATGTAGATATAACCACTCTGCCAAAGGAGTTATGCAGATATTCAGCATCTGTTTCCTCTGATTTCTTCAGAAATAAACAAAGAATTCGTTCTTTTACGCCTTCATTTGGAGGCGACTTTAACGGCCCTGAACAAGATTGGGGGCACCCCACTCGTGGCAGCCCTCGTGGCAGGCGTGTGCGGGACGCCTTTACGGATGGCCAGTTTGTGCTGCTCAGCCATCCTGGGACCGCAACACGGCCAGTGCGTTAAAGTCGCAGTGTTTCCTATGCTCCAACTTCAAGTGGTTGTCGGGTGCGGTTAATTCCTCGTGGCACAAAAAGCCAGATTGCTGGGAAAGTGATCATAACCCTATAATCATCGGTCTTCAAACCTCACATTTCCGACCTTTACGCTACAAATGTTTTCTGATCAACTGGGACAGTATCCGCTCCTGTCTGGACAATCCCTCTTCAGATTCTTCGCCAATCCTTGTTGAACGCATACAAAAAACGTTCAACAGTGCTACAATTACCACGTGGACTGATGTTGGTCGACCGACACCAGACCTCGGCCTCCTTAATTTGTGGGCGGCACGCCGGCAAGCCCGAGGCACGTACGCGATTGCACTATCTTACAGCTACGGCACGCAAATGTGAGAGCGACGTCTCACGGCGGCAGTGGCATGCGCGGTAAGAACAACTTTCTGCAAAATCCTCGAATGCCTCCCTCTGGCGAACGTTCCGTACAATGGAAGACGGTCGCTGTTCTACTGACGCAGCAGCAACCGCATGCTTCGCGGCTAATTTGTCGTCAAATGATTTTGCCAAAGAAGACGCGCGAAAGTTTTTTTTCCAAAATACGATGCTGTACCTTCTTCAGCCGCTAGTTTAAATATGGCAGGCATCTTAGCACATGTATATCAAGCGCCGTTTGATGCCGACGCTGATGGAGCTGCGTGTCAATTCTTGGTGCCTCAGTTGCTGGCTGCAATAGATGATGCGAGACGGACAACAGCGCCCGGCCCGGACAATATTCAGTACGGGGTCTACAAGAACCTGAGTAGCACTGCACTCCCTCAACAACTAGACACCATAAACAAAGTATGGCTGGATGGCGTCGTGCCCGAGAGCTGGAAATCCGCATTCGTGATTCCTGTCCCGAAACCAGGAAAGCCTCCGACGGACCTTGCAAACTTACGACCTATCTCGTTAACTCCTATGCTGTGCAAGCTGGCGGAGAAAATATTCGTGGTGGCTAGAGCAGCAAGATTTTTATCACCACGCACAATATGGCTTTCGTCCATATATTGCTACAGAGGACGGGTTGGCTGTCTTGGCGTCAGCAGTTTTGTCATCGACCTGCAGCCGCAATGTGCGTACAGTTTTAGCAATGGACGTTGAAAAGGCATATGAAAATATCAGTCATGTAGCCATTCTAAACTCCATTGACATGCTTCATCTCCCTCTGAGGGTGCGTACCTTTGTCGAATACTTTTTGGAAGGCAGAAAATTTGCAATACCCCTCAGCGGTGAAGCGGTTGGATCATTTGTTCCTCTCTGGGGCGTTCCCCAGGGAGCAGTATTGTCGCCGACGTCATTTATTACTGCTTTCATCCCCTTGCTTGGCGCTTACATGACATCCGTGATATACAAGTTCGGCAGTACGTTGATGACATCACGTTGTGGAGTACTCACCAAGATCTGCCTAATCAGGAGGCTGGCCTTTAACCTATCTTGGATGTTGCCTCTAATTACGCATCATCTATCGGACTTAAACTTTCCGTGCATAAAACAGCATACATGTCGGTCGCCAACCACTGGGGACACCATAAGCTTGCTGTAAGTCTAATCCGCCGTTGTCTATTAGGCACCCCACTACAGGAAAGTCCGGGAGTAAAAATCCTTCGCTTAACGATTCACCGATCAGGATCAGCGACTGCATGGCTTTCTCATGCAAAAAGCCAAGCTACTCAGACTAGGTCAGAAGTATTTCTCCCAAAAGGGGTGCCGCAGGCTCGTTCTTTGCACGAAAATTCGTGAGGCCAGTTCTGCACCCACGTATTGTTTATCAAGCACAGTTTCAACATCTTACAGCAGCCCAATGGGATCGCCTTGAAGCCGTGATCCGAGAAGCTGCCACGGATCTCGCTGGAGAAAACTCGGACCGAAAGAATGGACTAGGCGACTGGTGTACCCACACAGACGCACATTTAATACACCCTAAGTGACACAAATACAAGCACACAAAACTAACCAACAAAACTAACACAAAGACTACCAATATACACGACCCGGGAACACTAGTATACCAGCGTCCACTACTATCGTTCTACTACTAGCGTTCGGCGTTCACGAGGATGTAACGCGTATGTTTCAGCGTTCGCTGTGCCGTGAGAATGCGCAGGAAAGAAGACTGCGTTGAACTCATATATATATAGTTGCAGCATTTTATTTCATCCCCGGGTTTCTGTTGGCAACGTCGTCAAGGTATGTGGTTTATGCTCGTTTTTTATTTTCGCCTCGTAGAATTAATTTTATTCCTTTTTGATAACACGCTCAAGATTACTACGAGGCTCGTGCGAGAGGCAAAGCGAGAGGTAGGTTTCACCCTGCAGAATATCCGTAACCTGAAACCGCGTATCTGTATCGTACGCCCATATCGTCTTTTCTTTAGGCACCCAGGTTGCTCTTTACATGCGTTTCTTTTGCGTGTGCATATATTCTTTCGTACCCTTTAGAATGTTCGCTTATGGTGCATCAACTTTCAGCCTGTGTTATGTTTTTATTGCTCCATTTTTTTCAGATTTCTCCGAGCTAGAGAAAATTTTGGCCATTTTTATTTGCTGGTGTCGTAGTGCGCCGCACATTGTGTGTTAAATAGTGCATACATATGCGTCTCCTGTTTATATTCTTTTAAATGCAAAGAACACATCTAATAAACTGAAATTACATCTGTATTGCGCTGCTATTTCCTGTTATATGGGCGGGATCAGGCGACTTTTTGAATTAATATTTTCTTTGTGTGTAAAATTTAGCACATTTTATGTTCTTGTGGCGGGACCAGCGCCGTACGAAACAAAGAAGAGAGAGGCGGGAATCAACGCTGACTAACAACCAGATTTTTAATCCACGTTCGATCGAATCTATACATCTCGCTCGTGCAATAAGGAAAGGACAGAAGCTTGACAAACGCATAAGATGTACTCATGGTAAAAGATTAGGACAACGCACGCAGATAATCAATTTCGCTGTCACAAAACGCTATCGAAAGTATGCTGACGCAAATACGTCGCTCTTTGCCCGATGTTGAAGGCTTCTTCAATCTCCCTGGTTCGTTGATTAAAATACGATGGGATGACGATTGTGTTGATAAGCTGAAGAGCGCATTCATGCTCTCTGAATGTTTTGCTAATTCACTGCTCATGGCGCCCTTTAAGGATATTTTGTGCTCTTGAAGCCATTCGTTCAAACAGTGCTCTGTTTGACCAATGTAGGTTCGTTTGCATGACAGAGGTATTTCCTAAACCCCGCTTTTCACACATTTCACATGTTTTGTTTTCGGCGCTTTTTCTCGCATTGATTTTTCCTTGCTCGCTGTTGACTTTGGCGCACAGGCTTCTTAATTTGTTGGGTGCTGACATGAGCACTTTTACACCAGCTCTTGCACCTACCTTTTTGAGACTGTGGGAAATGCCATTAATGTAAGGAATGACCGCGTACGGCTTCCTTTCTTCTGATGTAGTTGTGACATATTTTCTGCCTCTAAGTGCTTGCAGAATCCCTACTGCGACACTGGATAGCACTCTGGCCGGGTAAACTGCTGCTTTCAGCCGACTGTTCTAGGTTTCAAAACTTCCTCGAACTTCGTGATGACAGGATCTCGTCAATGCGGCTCTCATGGCTACTTTTTCTAAGGACTAGAAGGACTAGACGAACTAGGACTAGAAATAACAAGTTAACTCCCTGAATACAACGTTATGTGATTTCTTGACTTGACACTAGCCTTTCTAAGCGCTCACATATGCTGGCAGTACGGACCACGAAGCTACAAGGGACTGCTCCCCTACACACCTGCGCACTCCAGGATCATCAAGCGGGGGTAGAAGAATAACATCACTGAGAGCTGCATTGAGGTGATCCTGTCATGAGGTTCAAGGCAGCTTTGACACCCAGAACCGTCGGCTGAAAGCAGCAGGTTGCCCGATGAAACTGCTATCCAGTGTCGCAGAAGGGATTCTGCAAGCACCTGGAGGGGGGCCGCCCCGATGGCGGAGTGGTTATGGCGCTCGGCTGCTGGCCCGAAAGACGCGGGCTCGATCCCAGCCGCGGCGGTCGAATTTCGATGGAGGCGAAATTTTAGAGGCCCGTGTACTGTGCGATGTCAGTGCACGTTAAAGAACCTCCGGTGCTGAAATTTCCGGAGCCCTTCGCTACGGCGTCCCGCATAGCCTGGGTCGCTTTGGGACGTTCAACACCCATAAATCAGCAAGCACCTAGAGGCAGAAAATATGTCACAACCACATAAGAATAAAGGAAGCCGTACGCGGTCATTCCTTGCATTAATGGCATTTCCCACAGTCTCGAAAAAGTAAGAGCAAGAGCTGATTTAAAAGTGCTCATGTCAGCACCCAACAAGTTAAGTAGCCTGTGCGCCAAAGTCAACAGCGAGCAAAGAAAAAAATCAAATGCAAAAAAAACACCTGAAAAAACATGTGAAATGTGTGAAAAGCGGGGTTTATGAAATACCTGTCATGCGGACGCACATACATTGGTCAAACAGGGCGCTGTTTGAATAAACGGCTTCGAGAGTACAAAAGATCTCTAAAGGGCGCCATCAGCAGTGAATTAGCAGAACATTGCAGAGAGCATGAATGCGCTCCGCAGCTTATCAACGCAATGGTCATCCTGTCGTATTTTGATCAACAGACCAGGGAGATTGAAGAAGCCTTCAACATCCGACCAAAGAGCGACATATATGCGTCTGCATACCTTCAATAGCGCTTCGTGACAGAGAATGTACCTGCGTGCGATGTCTTAATATTTCCCCACGTGTACATCTTATGCGTTTTTCATGCTTCTTTCTTTTCCTTCTTATACGAGTGAGATGTATATATTCGACGAACGTGCATTAAAAATATGGTTGTTATTCAGCATCGTGGCCTCCTCTCTCTTTGTCTCGTGCTGCGCTGCTCCCATCACAAGATCATGCACCAACCAGCCCAAATTTTCACCTTGTTAAAGCACATTTCATGTAAAGAGGTAAGTCTGAATGGCCTAGCCAGCAAGCATTCACGCGAATTTACAGATGTATTACACCATCTGTAACTTAAGCATGTGCCTGAAATTTGGCACATATGTGCGCTTAGATGCCTGATGTCTGCATGAAAAAGAAGAAATAATTTTATTGAGCCAGAGCCGAGAAATCTAGCATTTACCTTTTGGGGCTGTCCCTGGGACGTACAAATTTTTGGACACGGCTTGTTGTGGGGACGTTTTTTGGACGTCTTCGGGAAAAATGAGAACCTCCTGGGGACATTCCAAATGTCATGGTGGGTTATTCATGGGAGATTTTGAGGAGGTTTTGTGTTTGTTGGGTGATAGCAATAGAAGATGTAGCGATTATGAAGATTGTGATGATCACAGTTCGATAATGATACTTGGTAATAGTGATGATGATGATGATAATAATAATGACAGCAATAGTGACAGCATGTGATAGCGATGATGACAGTACTGGTGATAACGATAGCAAAAAGGTTTGAGTCCCGCAGAGGTCGTAGGTACGAGTCCCGCAAAAGACGTGGGTTCGAGTCCCGCAGCGGTTGTAGGTTCTAGTGCTGCAAAAGTCGTGGGTGCGAGTCCCGCAAAAGGTCGTGTTTTCGAGTCCCGTGAAGTTCGCGGGAAAAGAAAAAGGGAGGAAAAGAGGAAAAAGGGAAAGGCTTCCGCATTTCAGCTCTTACGCGGACTTCAGTGCAATCCTGTAATATTTTTTATCGGCGATCATTCTTGCTCACTTGCTCATATCTAACTCCCGCAAAGTAGCCCAATTGTCTGTGACCGTTTTGCCATGGCGGTGTTGTACGTACACTGCGCGTCAACCCAATTTTGTATACAGTGCTCGTGCGATGGGCGCAACGCAATAAAAGTTGAAATTAGAAAGCAACACAAGGTCGGCGGATCTGTGCCCTTTTTGCTTGCAGATATATCGTGCGGTACTTTCGCGCAAGTATCAATTACTAGTAAAACCTAGGAGCTGCGACGAGTGGCGATTATTACGAAGGAAAGTGCGGTGCTCGAACGCTCTACACAACGGTGTGACGTGGGCCGTACTCCTCCCGAAATGATGACATTGCGGCACGCGAGGATCTCAAACCAACAGACACACATCGGCGCCAGCACGCATAATAGAAGCAACAGAGATCAAAAACTGAAAAAAAACGGCAGCTTCCTGACTCACATGCTCTGCGTCCTGGCTGATTAGCCTGAAGAATAACAAACGTAACAAACGAGCAACCAGAGCAACCAACTATATGACGCAGTTGAACGACCCGTAATTTCCGTATTCCGAAATCACGTTAGAACTGCTCCAACGCTCCGTTCGTTATCCGTTCGATCTGTTCGCTCTCGTTCGCGCCATCTATCGTGTGGCCGGGAAAGCAAGCGTGAGCGCGCGCAATTCGAGCTCTCCATGCGGAACCAACTTGCGCACAAGTTGCTTCTTTTTTAACTCGTGGGGCTTTATTTATTATAGAGAAGCCGCTGTACTGGGTTATAATAATCCTGAACATCGAACCAGGGAAGTTCAAATTAGCGAGGATTCACTGTTCTGACATGGCGTTTTCCAATCAAATTTGGAAAAACCAAACTGCCATATAGCAGTTCTCTAACGGCAGCACAACGCTGGCAATCCGTAAAAATCACCCGTTGTCGCCTTCTTGGCACTTTTTTTTGTTATTGTCGCTTTTCGTGCATGAGACATAGCAAAGTGTAGACGCTACTTGAAAAGAAAATGGCTGCTGCCAAAAAGAGCTACCGTTATTAGGTGAAGACATTGTCAACAGCTCGCAGTACAAGGGGAAGGACTGTGGCATCAGGAAGGCAATAACGACGTTCGTAGTTTTATATTCGCAATGCATAGGTCGTTGCAAAAGCATAGCGACGGGGTACAGTAACAGCTGTGGGTGTAATATTTCTTGATCCGCAGCCGGACGAACGAGGTCAGGAGGTGGCAGCGTTGAAATAAATCCGGAATCAGATCATCATTGTGCGCCGCTGCTGTATCTGCGCGCGCGAACATATAATGCTTACTTCAGCAGCGTACGGGAGGCAGGCTGCACGATCGTCACATGTCACACTTTGGATAGCCGTCTGTCCTGGTTCCGCGCGCAGGTTTCAAGCCTAAACTTGCCAGTCCAAATTTATACAACCCATTTAGGACGAGTACAAAATTCCTGGGGTCGCAATGTTGAGGCGCACCGGCTTTCTGTCACAAATTATTACGCATATACGCCGTCACAACAACCAGTATATATATCGAGCCAATAGCACCAAATGTCGAACAGTCAAGCGAACCCTTGCAGCACATATATATGCTTAGTCGAGCCCAAGCCCCATTGCACTTTTCTTTAACGTATATATTCACAAAAAGCGCAGGAGGGCTTGAACTCGGCGTTGGAATCCACTATTAACCGGGCTATAACTGTGCTAGATGCGCGCTAGGGTAAGGGCTAATCTTAAATGGCTCAACTTAATTGAACCAGCACAAGTATAGTTCGAGTTGGACCAAATCAAACCTGCATGAGGCAGGACTCACGTCAGAACTATTTGAACCTGTATGCTTTGAGAGGGCACCTAGAAGAGCATGTATATACCTGTACGACTTACAGACGGCTCCTATAACAATAAGGACATACCTATATGCCTGACAGGCGGCTGCTATACAGGTCAGGACATACCTATATGCCTGAGAGGCGGCTCCTGTAAAGGTCAAGACATACCTATATGCCTGAGAAGAGGCTCCTATAACAATCAGCACATACCTATATGCCTGACAGGCGGCGCCTATATGAACCTGTACTTTCCTATTTTCCCGACGGAAGTTGGCTACATGATCCAATAAATTCCTAAATGCCTACCGGCCGCGACCTATAAGAACCTAATCACACCTATCCGCTCCTATATGCTTCCTTTAAATACCCATATATACCTTTTTGATACCATACGCGTTTTTTCAATAGAGCAATGGCTGCGGCTGGAAAGGCTTGGGTAGCGATTGAATGAGCAGTTTGGTGCAAAGAAGCAGCAGGATGAGAGCACGGAGGGTATGTTGAGGCGAGGGGGCAACGAGAGAGCGCATCGGCGTCTGTGTTTTTTTTTTTTTGCTCATTTGTAGGCGACGGTGAAATCATACTCCCGGAGGCGGAGAATTCAGCCGGCGAGGAAACCGGACAAGTTCTTCTCTGACGACAACCAGCACAGCGCATGATGGTCAGTGATGATGCTGAACTGGCGGCCGTACAAATATGGGCGAAATTTCTGAACTGCCGAGAAAACGGCAAGACACTCTTGTTCAGTGATCGCGTAGTTCTGCTCCGCTGCAGCCAGAGTACGACTGGCGTAAGCAATCAACCGCTCGGTCGAAGAGTGCTGATGCTGCAAAAGAACGGCACAAGGCCGTGTACACTGGCGTCAGTGTGTAAAACCGTCGAGGTGTCATCAAAATTGGCCAGTACCGGATCAGATGTGAGAGCCTGCTTTAGATTCGTAAAGGCGGCCTCGCAGGCTTCAGACCAAACGAAGCGCGTGCTGGCGCCGAGAAGCTTATGCAAAGGGGCGACGATGGAGGCGAAACTTCGGATGAAGCGAGGTAAGTATGACGCCAGTCCTAAAAACTGCGCAGGTCTTCAATCTGTGATGGTCGGGGGAAATTCAGAACTGCAGAAACTTTATCAGGATCAGATTTTATGCCCTTCCTACTAACGACGTGGCCAAGAACTTTTACAGAAGTGGAAACAAAGCAACATTTCTTTGTATTTAACTGAAGTTGAGCCGCGGAAAGAGCACTTGGAACTTCATCGTGGCGAGCAAGGTGCTCACAAAAAGTTGAGAAAATTACGATGTCGTGCAGGTAGCAGAGACAAGTTTTCCATTTAAGCCCGAAGAGCACGGTGTCAATCACGCGTTCGAACGTGGCCGGAGCATTGCACAAGCCGAACGGCATAACTTTAAATTCTTATGAGCCGTCTGGTCTGGCGAAAGCTGTCTTCTTTCTGTTGTCTTCATGCTTGGGGATTTGCCAGTAGCCGGATCTTAGGTCGAGACCAAAGAAAAATTGAGCATCTTGGAGAGAGTCGAGGGCGTCGTCAGTCCGAGGAAGTAGATAAACATCCTTTCGAGTGATCTTATTAAGTCGACACATAAACGTACTGAACCATCCTTCTTTTGTACCAGGACAATTGATGAGGACCAACGACTTAAGAAGGGCGTATGATGTGGCGGTTGAGCATGTAGGTTACTTTATCTTGAATAATTTTGCGCTGGCAAGAAGACACGCGATAAGGGCGATGGAGAATGATGCACAAACCGTCAATGTAGATGTGATGCGTAGCCAGTGATGTTTGGCCCAAAAATTCTGACTGGGTATCAAAAGAAGCGGCATGCTTGTTCAAGACGGTAAGCAATTCTGCTTTTTGAGCAGGCGTGAGATCATTCCTGATAGTAGCGGAAATAGGTGCTGGAGACGAGGCATGCGGCGAAATGCCGAAGCTGCATGGGGGCGAGCAAATCACGGTGACAGCTTGAGCGGTAGACACAGAAACGACTTTTGTGCCTGCGCACAGTAAAATGGGCTCCGACGTAGTATTGAACGCAGTCATAAGGGCAGTCCCATTGACGAAGCGAAGAAGGGATGCAACGAGAAGAATTTCTCTGGAGAGTAGACGAGGTTTGGGGGTGGTGAAAACGTCCACAGCGTTCACGTGATCATAAGCAACGGAGAGGGTATATTTGGAACCGTGATAAAGTACGTGGTCTGCGGTGTTTGTCAAGTGATGAGAAGGCACTCCAGGAGCGTCGGAAGGGTCCGATTCCGCAACTTGCATTGTAGGCAGGCAACATGTAATGACTGACAGCTTGCGCGGAGTGGAGGAAATCCCAGCCTAGGATGAGGGAAGCACAGGAGGGAGCACAGGAGAGAAGTACAGTGAAACCGTTGTGGTGCAGGATGCCTTTGATAGTGACGCGTGCTGTACACAGACCGGAAGGATGCATTGATTCTTTATTAACAGCACGGAGAGAAGAGCCGCTGTAAAGGGTGCGCACATTGCGAAGATGGGAACACAAAGCAGAACTGATGATGGAAACAGCGGCACCGGTATCAATCAGTGCTTCTACAATACTGCCTTCAACATCAACGGTTAACAGGTTCGACGGTGGTGGAGGAGGAATTGAAGGGTGGGCGGGTGGTGCAGCTTTACCTCCGAAAACCGCAGAATTTAGTTTTCCGTAAGGCGATCAGGGTTCTGAGAACCTGGACGTAGAGGCGATGAGGAGCGGCGGTACGGTGACGGGGAGTGGCGGCGCGACAATCGGACGTTCGACGAACTATCAGGAGAGGGCGACGTAGAGTAGAAGCGGGGAGGATCGTTGGGGAGAAACGTTGGTCGGTAAGGATACGATGAGTATGTGTCGTCGTGATGAGGGGCATTAGCTTGGAAAGCAGGGCGGTAACCATACGATGAATAGGTTTCTTCTTTGCGGAAGTAAACATACTGGTGACGCTCGTCGCGCTGACGCCGTCGACAAACGCGGGCAACATGTCCACGAATTCCACAGTAGTAGCAGATAGGACGAGGCAGAGGCGGCCGCCAGACCGCTGGATACATATCGGGCCGCAGATACAAGGAGACGACAGTCTGCTGTTCGGGCGGCCAATGCGAAGGATATACGTGAGCAGCAGGAGACGTAGGAACCTGGGTATATGTGGGAACACAATGGGGTACAGATGGTTCGGGTGCCGCGGGGCGAGTGACTGAAGCGAGCTGGTCTTTGATGAGATCACGCAATGGTGAGGCCAGAGGCCGGTTCTGATGGGATTCCACCTGCGGTAAGGTGGAGCCGTGCACCTTCTCTCGGATGACGGAGTGAATGAGAGAGCGCAGGTACACATCGGCTGAAAGGCGGGGGTCCCAGGGGTCTTGCAAGCGGAGCGATTGGAGGTCGTCAAGACGGTGACATGTGGTGCGGATATCGTGGACGGAGGTAGGACTCTGGCTAGCAAGGGTGTTAAAACCAAATGATCCGTGCCTTTCAGATCGTTGGCTTAGCCGATTGTATTGGGACATTGCACTGTTAACACGTCGATACAGGCCTAATATATCTTCAATGTAAGGCGTGTAGGCTTCGCCGTGCAGCTGGACACGTGCATCTTTTTTTAGATGGCCGTGATTGAACTAACAGTTCCAAAAATTTGCCGAAGCTGCGAGGTAAAACGGGTCCAATCCGGGATAGTATTCTTTTAGTTGATGGACCAAGTCACTGCCACGCCGGTTAAATAAAATAAGACGTTAAGGAGCTTCATGGCAGAGTCCAACGATTGTCGGCACATAATAGGGATGTACTGGTTGAGCCAGTCCTCAACATCCTCGCCACGAACACCCGCAACTGTTGGAGGCTCGCGCTGATGGGCGGTGACGGTTCACGTCAGGTGTCCAGATGACAGAGGGGCAGCGGGTTCATTGGAGTTAGGACTGCTGGCGGAGCTAGGGACCTGCATGAAGGGGACCGCACCCGCTAAGGCACAGGCAAGGCCAGTGGAAGCGTCACTGCAATGTTAATCGACGGTTGTCACCGTGAGAGACTGTCCGACCAGGTGCCGACCGGAACGTAGCTGCAGTGCTGCGGCGGAGAGGACGCAGGATCGAGAGTAGCCTCCGCCACTTGTGAGACTGTGGACAGAACGAGCTTTTTTGCCACTCGCAAGTATGGCCGCCACTCCTCCGAAGAGGAAGATGCGGGATGATGATGAATATTTAGAGATGAAGACTAAGGTTGCACACTGTGCCTACAATATACACATAGCCACATGTCATGTCTCTCTTTATCGGCTTGCCGTAGAGTAACGTTTGATGTGAGGTGCGGGGTAATTATTGCCACACTAGTCCCGGATTTAAGGCGTGCTGCGCTTGCCGTGGTCGTGGTCGTCGGATTTGTGTTTCTGGTCCGCGCCGCCCAGCTGTGCCTCAATTCGCCTGAACAAACCGACCTCGCCGTTCCCTCCAACCCCACTCTGCACCGACCACAGGATACGAAGACGGGATCCTACTGACCGGGCCCTAACTGACCCGACTGATCTGAGACACGTCAGAATACAGCCCAACTGCCCATGCCTCTTGGTATGCCCATGGGCCTCGGCCGTCGGTTTAATGAGACCTGTATGCCAGAAGCTTTGTGGGTCAGTGTTTACTCGATAAACTCATCTCTTTTATCGTGAGGGCAAGCCCTGCGTCTTCTTGTCTTTCTTGTCCATTTCCTCCTGTTACGTCCATCGTCACTGCTATTCTAGTTTCCACGGTCGTGACGATCATGCGAAATTGCCGTCAACTTCATAGTGTGCCTTGTCATCAAGTACCAATATCGTTTGGGACAGGCTTGTTTAGAGATAGGCTGTACCTCCAGGATCCACGAGTTTCACGGATAACAGTGTCGAAACCAGGAGCTGAAAACATCCATTCACTGGCATCCTGTGCTTGCAGCTGAGCCCAAAAGTCCAACCTGATGGTACTCAGAACCTAGTTCAAAGCCATCAGGCTTCTGTCAAGTGGACCCCCTCTTGAAAAGACAGTGTAATCATTCACTCATCTATAAGCATTAGAGAGCCTTCCTCTCAAGGCGACAAGCAACTGGTTTCCTTCCATAGGATATCGAGATAACTCCTTCAACGCCGCTGTAAAGAAGCCGATGAAGAAACCCGTAGTTTGAACAATGAAATTACTTTCGAAACGAAGAATTCTCTGCGAAAGATAACCACTGATTAAAATCAATAATCTGTCGCCGCCTACCTTCTTGTCTCGGTGACTACTTCATTGCGTGTACATGACCTCAGTCCGCCCGGTAGAACTCTATCCGTTGAAGCAGTCGGGACGTTTAGTTAATTTTGTGAGGAATCACAGAAGGAAACAGGACGAAAACGTGGATGTAAACCAGCGCTGCACCGTTAGTGCATTAAGACACAAAAGTCTACTTCAATGGCGATAATTTTGTTTGCTTGCTTTGTAGTGATGAGGAAAATTTAAAAGACCTCGTTTTTTGCCCGAAAAGGCCAGTGTCCTGAAAAGGAGCCATTAAAACGGTCCTTATACTTGCTGTTTGTGTGCAGCAAACCAGTTTACCAAAACTTGAAAATTGAAGCTCGAACATAAGTTTAAGCTGCTGAAATAAAAGTTGTCACTTATAGAGAAGTAACTTGAAGTAAAGGCTCATTTACTCAGCCAACTAAAGTGTACCTCGCTCGCAGCCGTCCAGAAAGATAAAAGGACGGATGATCATGCTGGCAAACACAGGTTTGCGAGCTTAATCGATATCCCCAGTGTCAGGTAAACGCCAAAGCATCTGTGCAGAGACCATAAAAGCTTGCAAAATTGAATGTTTTGCTAAATGTGGCATCTGTAATCTTTTCTACTGAAAGATGTGGCCGTCTTTCAATAACAATTTTTTAAAAAGTATGCATGCAGAGGGGATATTTACGAAGATACATCAAGTTCAAAGTAGATTTCGAGAAATGTCATTGCTGCACCTGATATTCCATCTATTTTTGTTCGTACTACTGTTGGAAAACTTTTGCTTTTGTTGTTTGATTGCAAATGTAGAAATAGGAAATTAAAGTTTCAGAATTCAAAACGCACACAGATACTGCAAAGTTTATATCAAAACATAACTGCTGGTTCTAGAGGTTGGTTGGAATTCTATATTCATGCATAATCATAACTCAGAGATATGTAGCCGCTACCTGTTGCGAGAAAAATTATTGCAGCAAAACACCAACATTCACCCCTGAATTCTTTTAACGAGATCTGTGTACTCAGGTCGTTTTCCTTTTCTACAGAAAACGTTTCCCATTTACTAAAAATGTTGGCAAGGCTGGCGATTCTTCATGAATACGATCACATAATGCTGCTCGATTCGGACGGTGATTATAACCTTTAGCCCATACTTTGTACAAATTGCTCGAATGAATGTTAGCAAATGCAAGCAGGGTTCAATTGGGAAATAAACTGTGACAACGGTGGTTCCACCTTTACGACCACCAGGAGCTGAACCTTATAAGAGTTACAGCCAAGGTAATTAACGGCGGACATCGGTTTAAAATTAGGGCATCGACAGAATTTATCTGACATCACAGTGTTCGCTTACTTCTGCGTGTATGAAACCTTGGTTTTTATTATTTCTGTTGCAACATACGCCTTCAGAAGGTTTGTTAAAAGCACGGAAATGAAACTGCTCAATCGCATTACACGATGCTCGACCAATGCACAACAGATAAATCACACCAAAAATGCAGTGTGAATGAGGCCGAAACGGCGAGTCTTATGTGCTGGCGACGCGTAGAAAGTTACATGCATAAAGTACGGAGGGGATGCGTGGCATGAGCCATATAAATTGTTGAATCTTCTTTATTGTTGCGTAAAATTGTGATAACACGACTTTTTGTTTCACTGCAGAGCCCCGTGTTACAGCAGGAACAAGACCTAAGCCAAAGCGATGCTAACGATGGCAGCTGCCATTTTCTAGCAGCTTAACAGAAGCAGATGAAACGGAAGGTGGCGGTGGGAACAAATCTAAATGGAATTTTAAAGCGACAGCTGTAAATGCCCCTTCCAATGTTTTGACGCCATTGTAGTTTGGCGCCAGTAGTAGTAGTAGTACGAGTAACATGAGGGTAGTGTCCATAAGAAGGGGAAGATGAAGAGCTAAGGTGGAAATAGAGGATATGATGACCTCAAAGAAATGCGTGGATGGAGGATAGTTGTCACAGGTACCACCAGGTGGATGTTTACTGTGGAATGAGGAGTAGGAGAGCTTCCCTCGAAAGAGCAGGGTGTGGAGAAAGCAATGGAGTACGTAATGCAAAGTTAGTTACCGCGAAAGCCATCCAGAAGGTAATCCCTGTGGAACAAAGTGCGAGGGCGAAGAAACGCGTAAGCTTGGGTAGTGACCTATAGGACCAGACGGAGGGTGGCTACTGCTATCGGTACCGAGGAATCTAGAGGAGATTTCGTCTTCGACACAGTGGATGGCCAGAGCGAAGGAGTGCAAAACAGGAATGTGGTTACCATCTTGCACGGTAACCACGGGTGCCACTCGGAAGGCGCTTTCGGCGGAAGGAGAAGTGACGAAGAGAGTGCGGAGAGAGCGGGGGAATGTGTAACAGGAGGGTGGTTGCCGTTTAAATGTAAATATATATGGCGAGAGCGGTGGCGTGCGCGTCCCTACGCTTGTGGCGGCTGTTGCTAAATTCGTGCCAAGCAGGGAGGCTCATCGAGAGCGCCGCTGCTCGCCTGCAGCGGAAGACTAGAGAGTACTGCTGGGTGAAGAACAAATATATGTGGAAAATTAAGCAGCTCTCTAAAACTATATTTATACGCAAGTTGCTCTCAATTTTTTTAACTCAATATTTTAGGAATGGGAAATACTAGAAAAACAGTCGGCAAACCTCTCTTTACGAAGTAGTGAACTTCGTGTTTGTATTTTGATTACTTCGTGTTCTCTGTGAAGAGTCTTGATACCAAGAAACTGCATTTCAAGGTACAAGTTGCTAGCAGAAAAGTCCTCTATTTTGCTTCATAATTCGGTGTAGGAAAGAAAATAGGGCAATTTTATCACGTCTGCTTCATACTGACGAGGCAAATTATTATTATCAAGAAATTTAAATGACGACGTAAGCTGTTTAAGATCCAAGTAGAGTGTATTTTTCTTTGCACTGCTGTCGGCGCACAATGCAAAATCCGGAATTGATACCGCTTAGTTTTGTAGTGCCAGCTACGCTAGCGCGCAGCCATGGCGTAGAGGTAGAGCGTCCACCTCGTGTGCAAGAGGTCCAGAGCTCGAATCCTGGTTCCGCTCAGTTCTTCGCCGGGTTTGAAAAAAAAACACCGCATGTCGATGGAAGTGCATAACCAGGCCTGGGGTGCGGCCTCATTTCGGTGACGAGAAGCGGCCACAAATTCGCTCACCTGAACAAGATTTGACCACTCTGGTGTAGTACTTGGCCACAAACATCGATGAAAAACTAATTAACCCTCGGCTCTCAATGCCCAGCGGCTGCGGAGCAACTGACCAAGGCGGCGGTCAGACCTGTGACGCAGCGGAGGGTGCTCAGAATCACTGGCTCCGGACAGGCCTCAATTGGAATCTGAACCTGGAAACGTTTAACGCTAGAACGTTATCTAGTGAGGCTTGCCTAGCAGTTCTGTTCGAGGAACTAGCGGGCATTAAATGGGATGCCATATGGCTCATTGAAGTTAGGAGGACAGGTCGGGTGTATACAGTACTAAGGGACGGGCTAATCCTGTGGTATCGCGGATTAGCGGACAGAGGAGAACTAGGTCTGGTATTCCTCATTAATCAGGATATGGCTGTCAATGTAGGACAACTCTATAGTATTAACGGAAGGATGGCAGCTATCGTAACTAGGTTCGATAGGAGGTACAAGCTGCAGGTGGTGCAGGCCTACAAGCCTGCATCCAGCCGTGATGATCAGACCGTTCAAGGCTTCTATGAACACGTGAAATGGGCAATGAACAAAGAAAAGTCACAGAACACTGTACTGATGAGCGAATTCAACGGGAAGGTGGGCAAGAAGCAGGCTGGCGAGCAGGCGGTAGGCGACTATGGAATAAGCTCTAGTAATAGCAGGGGAGAGCTATTAGTAGAGTTCGCAGATAGAAATAATTTACGGATCATGAATACCTTCTTCCGCAAACGGGAGAACAGGAAGTGGACCTGGAAGAGCCTCAATGGAGAGACTATAAATGTAATAAACTTCTCACTATGCGCTCAACCTGGCATTGTTCAGGAAGTGGACGTCCTTGGAAAGGTGCGTTGTAATGACCACAGAATAGTAAGCTCTAGAATTAGCTTAGACTTTAAGAGGGAACTGTAGAAACCAGTGAAGAGGAAGCCCATTAACGAGTTAGCGGTAAGAGGGAAAATAGAGGAGCTCAGGGTATCGCTCCAGAACATATATCCAGATATAACTGAGGAAGACGATCTTAATGTTCATACAACGAACCATAATCTGACACCTATCATTCCGGAGTGCGCAGTAGAAGTAGATGGTTGGACGGTTCGACAGGATTCCGGCAAGCTATCTCAGGAGACTGAAGATCTGCTTAAGAAACGGCGAAGCATGAGGGCGTCTAACCCGACAGAGAGAATAAAACTAGCTGAGCTGTCGAAGTTAATAAGTAAGCGCAAGGCAGCCGACAAAAGGAAATTTAATATGGAGAGAATCGAGCATGCTCTAAGGAACGGAGGTAGCCAAGAAGCGGTGAGGAGGAAACTAGGCATAGGTAAAAACCAGATGTATGCGTTGGGAGATAAGGGGCCAATCTCATTAGCAATATAGATAATATATAAAGCAGTCGAAGAGTTCTGCACCAATCTATACAGCAACTAAAGTAATCTGAACGTTAATGAGAGAGACAGTAGCGCAGAGCAATGTGTCAACCCGCCAGTCACAAAAGAGGAAGTAACGACAGCCTTAGGAGCAATGCAAAAGAGGAAGGCAGCTTGTGAGAATCAGGTAACAGCAGATCTGTTGAAGGACGGAGGGTAGAGTGTGCTAAGATGACTAGCCACCCTGTATACACAATGCCTTATGACCTCAACCGTACCAGAAGCCTGGAAGACCGCTAACATTATCTTAATTCAAAAGAAAGGAAACACCAAGGGCTCAAAAAATTACAGACCGATCAGGTTACTGTCCGTTGCCTACAAGGCATTTACTAACGTAATCGCTAATAGAGTGAGGTGAACCTTAGAATTTAATCAGCCAAATGATCAGGCAGGCTTTCGTAAAAGACACTTTCCAATAAATCCTATTCCCAATATCAATCAGGCGATAGAGAAACACGCAGAATATAACCAACCCCTATATATAGCCTTCATTGATTGCGAGAAACCCTTTCACTCAATGGAAACGTCAGCAGTCATACAGGCAATCGGAATGAGTGTTTAGAAGAGCATTATGTCAAAAGATAAATTTAGCATCTGCACAGCAATTATAGTCCTCCACAAAGCCAGCACAAAAATTCTAATAAGGAAGGGTGTCGGGCAAGGAGATAAGATCTCGCAAATCCTATTCAAAGCCTGTGTACAGGATGTATCCCGAGGACTGAATTGGAAACAGTTGGGTATAAGAGTTAACCGAGAATACCTAATTAACCTGCTATTTTCTGATGACATTGCATTGCTTAGTCAATCAGGAGGTGAATTGAAAAGCATGATCAATGAGTTAGACAGGCAGAGCAGAACGGCAGGTCTAAAAATTAACATGGAGAAAACCAAAGTAATCTTAAAACAGTCTAGCAAGGGAACAGCAGTTCACAATTGGCAGCGAGGTGCTGGAAGTGGCAAAGGGATACGTCTACTGTCTACTTAGGGCAGGTAGTGACAGTGATGCGGGTCATGAGAGGGAAATAACTGCAAGGATAAGTGTGGGGTGGAGCGCATATGGAAGCTTCTTTGATATGAAGAGCAGTTTACCATTTATCCTCCAAGACTGGCGATATACTGCCTCTATCAAAAAGCTGCTTCTATAGCTGTTCGATGGAAAAGCATATTGTGGGGAACTTCAACACATCGATAAGTCATATTATCAGGAGCGCTGTGCCGGTTCCGTTCAAATCCTCGCGGTATTAGGGAAACTGGCTGCTTAAAAGAGCTACACTGCATCGCTTGGAAGCATATATCATCTGTCTGTTCTTCACGAAGGTTTTGCATCTTTTTATACCGACGATTCGTACACCTATTTGCTTGTATTTCTCTTGTATTTGCAAGCTCGTTATACCGATAAAGATGTGTACAGATCCGCAGCTCACGTGTTCAGCATCATTACATAAATATTTAAACTCTGGTTAACGGATTTTGAAATGCGCGGCTGTCTCTTTGTGCAGCATCCCTCCCAAGGTTGAAAGTTATAGAGTTCGAGGAATTTTCAATGTCCATCGGAAGAATTCATGGGAGCGCAGGAAGGAGTTCACGAATGATGTTGGGCGTCATGTACGAAAACTAGAACTTCGCTGTGAGCGACTTCACAACGCTTCGCATCTCCGAGGTTTATGTTTCAGCTCTTGTGCATGTTTTAGCTAAAGACGAATGAAATCGTATTCAACTGAGAATAACATCTGTATATGCATGTATACCTGGCTTTTTTCAAAGGCTTTTTAAATCATCATACAAGCTAGCCATGGTGGAAATATTCCTGTTTTTATATCAGGTTGCAGAAACTATTTCTTAGATGTTCCAAAAACCATAAAGAGTTCATGCTCCGAGTGTATTCTTAAATATTTATTTAGAGATGTATAGCGCCGATGTTGAGTACAAATAATTATTTTCGCTGTCCTGTGAGCGTAGGTTAATTGGGTCTTTCTTTTGCAAAAAGGTTGCGTATTTTACAGCAGTGTTTACTGATGAAGTGATCTTATATTTTTGAAACTGTTTCAGAAATAATTGGTACAGTTTAAATATGTAACCGAATGCTTAAAGTTCCTTAAACGCGAATGGCGACCACCGATATTGACGATGACCATGATTAAACTGTTTGCTACTTTTTATAACAGACAATATGATTTAACAAACAGTTCTGCAAATTTATAACGAAATTATTTCACTTGGTGCAAGTGATATTTAGGGCCGCTGCTAAAAAACAGCCACCTTAATATTATTACCGCTGAGGTCCCATCTGCCTGCCCACCCTCCTAATTTCGAATTTTTGAAAAGGAGTTATGAAAATGAGTTATGAAAAGAAAACAGACGTGATCAACGTCACTGTATAAAAGCGAAGAAATTTGAAAAAAACACGTGTCTGAAACGGGAGGTGTAAGCCGCCAACCTAAATGAAGCATTAGAAGTGATAAAATATGTGAAGCAAATATGCGAAGTAGCAAGAGGAAAAACATCCAAATGGCAAAAAGGGGAGTAGCCGGCAGTATCATGGCCGGATTAGTTGTACGCGAACGTAACATAGGGGAGAGCGAGGTCCCAGTCGCGATGGTCGGGGGAAACGTACATGGCGAGCTTATCGGTCAGAGCGCGGCTAATGTGTTCGGTTAGGCCGTTCTCTTGCGGGTTATAGGCTGTGGTGAGCTTGTGCTTAGTAGGGGAGAAACGAAGAAAGTCGTCGACAACCTTAGAGAGAAAGCAGGGCTTATCCGTTGCAATAATATGAAAAGAGGCCTACGTTTTTCAAGTGATATAAAAAATTATCATAAAATAATGCTTTTCATCTGACTTTGTATTCTTACTAAAGTTTCGTTTTCGATAAGTCGCTGGTGAAGCCACGGAAAGCCCACAAAAGCAAATGCAGAACTAACAGCTTTCGCCCAGCTATTGCTAACGCAATTTTTCGTGTGCATAGAATTTTATTGAGTGCTACCTGCGCATTTGAACCTTCACTGCCTAGTCAGGAAAAATACTATTCTTGTTTCACTGCCAAATAATGAATATCTGCTGCTTCACAATTGAACCGCCCAGCTGGAACACCAACGCACGCTGTGCAGAACATAGTTTGAGCTACAGGAGGACATCGATAAGGCGGAAGTTTCAAAACCTATTATTGCAGAACCTTTATGTCTCAGATATGCTATTAGCATTGATCGATAGTTTAGTTCAATGTAAACTGAGTTGAACCCTATTCTAAACTAGGTCGTGTCGTATAAAACCGCTGAACCACTATTTGACTATAGAGACTTGATTTACTATCGAAAAGGGCTAGCCGAGGAGACCAAAACTCTTCATAAATGAAATTCAGCACAATTATGTTGGTCGCAAAAATTTATTTTTATTCGCATTTTGTCAAGCAAAACTGAAGTGCATTCAGTATAAAGGCTGTTAGTCATTCTTGACGATTTTCTTGACTGTTTCAGTTGCAACAGTTTTGAGAGCGCTTACAAAAACACTCTTCAGCAAATCCATGAAGAAATATTCCTCTGCTTCCTCATCGAAGTCGGAATGCTTAACATCCTCGAAGGCGCGCAAGACCTCCTCGATGTCTTCTTTGCTGACAGCCGATACTTGTCCTTGAAGGATTAGCCCAAATGACTCCATTGTTTTTCCTGCCTTCTTCAGCTGTAAAAGCTTCGCCTCTGAAACGTGAAGGACGTGAAATGACGCTGAGGGAGAGAATTTATCGCAGATTTTATCAATTTTTGTGTCCCGAAAGTACAGCTCTCAGAAAATGGTGGTGTTGAGTTTGTATCCTATACCAATCAAAGGCCATATTGTGCTGAAGGTAAGGTTATTGCGAAAATTCCAGGCCAAGGTCTGCTAAGAAGGAGCGGAGCGATAAATGTGTCAAACTTAACGTAAGCACAATGACAGTGACAATTATTCTTCGCGACTTCTCATGAACTTCCTTTCAGGCCAGATAGACACTTACGAGCAGCAGAAAATTTCTTTTCGGCCACCCTTTCTTGCGCTGGCACATTGCGCTCTAACACGTCTAATAACGACATCTTTTACACGCGCGAGGGCAACAATCATCAAAACATAAATACATCATATGGCTAGCACAATCGGTATTATAGCGAATTCTCTTACCATCTTTGATTGGACGCTTTTCGTGTTCCCCCGTAGGCCTTCTGAAAATCAAGTGCAGATCAATTACTTCTCATAATAAGCGCGTTCATAACTGGAGAACATTAAAACGTCATAAGGCTACTTACATCAAAGCAGCGTCTGGGGTACGGTCCGGAATGCATGAAAAGATTAAGATATTACAAGAAATTATACTCGGTAACGAAATTTGGTGACAACGTACAAGCACCTCGGTCTTCACCTTCCTTCTGACCTAACATAGAACCAGCACATTAACCTTATTCTTGCATCTGCAAATAGATCATTAGGTCTCTTAAAACATAACCTTGGTCCTTCACATATCCGTTTACGTGCTTATACTACTCCTATTCGTCCTAAAACTTGAATGTACTTCGGGCGATTTGGGACCCTCATCAAGCATACTTAATAAACAACAATGAATCATTGCAAAACCACGCTGTTCGTTTTATCTACTCTGGTTATTCACGCAATACCAGCATCACAGACTTGATGAAACGTGCTGATCTTGAAGTACTATATCTCCGCCGTAAAGTTTCACGCTTATCACTTTTTCAGAAGTTGTATCATCAGTCAGTACTCTAAAACTACTTTTGTTGTTTGTATTCTTACATTTTTACAGAAGCGATCAATCACCCTTTCAAAGTTAGGCGTTTGTCATGTCGTACATTTAGCTACGTGCAATCATTCATAACACGTATTATAATTGACTGGAACGCTCTGCCATTACATGTTGCTGCTGCCACTGACCCTGACAAATTTTGTAAACTGATGTCTGTCACTGCCACTTCTTAACTTCCTTGCGGTCATTGTTTTCAATTCACTGGGTCTTCTTCCTTTGTATTTTTATAGATTCGTGTGTATTATTTTTGCGCTTCTTTCAATGAAGTTGTATAGACGGTATTAATTTTTTAACTGTCTGCTTCTCTGTTCAAACGTTTATTTTGTTTTTGTTTTTTGTTTTGCTTGAAAATTAGATATAAATAATTATTATCTCCTTTCCAATGTCATATGCTGCGTTTTTTTTTCCTTTTCGTGGTTTCTGTCTTTTTTGATGCTGCGTGTAACCCCTATTTTAGCGGTATTTTGTATAAATAAAATATAAATCATGAATATGTCATGACAAAAATTTCAATCGCGATTTTTTCTGAATGCATTATGCCTGATACACTGGAGGGAAAATGTAAGCCACAAGGTGGTCTGTTACAAATGTTAACTGAGTGACACCCTAGCTGCCTTGGCATCGCGTCGCCATGTTGAGCTTTCTTCCGGGCTCTTTTCTGTTCTTCACAGACGCCATGGAAGTGATGAGGAATGTGCATTAAGAGTTTCAGTGTGCTCGGTGAACTTTATAATATTACTGCTACTCTACAAAGGAGTGCTAAATTGTACAGATTACAGGTTTTCCTTAAGATTTACATATTTGTATTGGCAGGCTAGAGCTGTCCGCCTTTTAGTTTTTATATATCACCACCAACAACTATGAAAAGAGAGTGTGAGGCAACTCAAGCTCATTACAAGTTTACATTTTCTCTCGCAGTGAAACGGGCATATGCATCCTAGATATAGCGAAAAGGAATAAAGTAAAACTCCAAAATTCCAGTCTCAAGTCCACACAAAGTGGACATCCCTTTCACTGAAAGCATTCTTTATGAGAAACATAAAGCTCAAGTGTTGAGCTACTATTGTAAGAGTTGGGACAAGCAGAGAAAGAATTTTCAAAACGGGTATATAAAAGTGCAGTATATTGCTAGCAATGCTCGAGTAATCGGTCTTCCGAGGTACGAATGTAATTGGAAATTCTAACAGCAGACACGACTCAAGCAAGCAAAAGTATGCAGCCTAATCTCTTCGGCGACACTTCGATAAATAACAATTCTTCTTTTACGCAAACAGAAAAATATTAAAAAACTGATTGCAAATATATAGAAAGGTATCAGCACATAAATGTACTTACAGGCCGAAGTAGCCATAGTGCAAATGACCAGGACCAAGAAGACCTTCATTATGCGTCAGCTGAACGTGCAAAATTTCACAGTTAGGAAAAAGCAAACTGATCATGGGCACCATTGGAGATATGGTAAAGAACGCTCAATATCGAATGAAAACTGGGAGTAATGATCTTGAGCGCTGCATTTTGAATTCTTTAACAAAGGTTGTTCAAGAGAATCTTCATAATTTGTAACGTAGCCGGAGCGTTAATTAAATGATCTGTTACGTAAACGAATTATGTTTAATTACATGAAATAAATACAAACTCACCCTCTCAGCTATTCAAACGAAGTTCTCTTCACAGGTGGCCAAAAGTAGAAAGCTTTCTCCGCGGAGAACATGGCTCCCCTTTTATATAAATGCTCTGCGTCTACTGATAGAAGACGCATGCCGAAACCGAAACTATGCCTTGGGGGTGGTCAGAGTTGAAGTATTTGCATCATTCCTATTGCATTGTCTCATGCCCTGCGTAATCTACATGTCCAGCCACTTATATTAGGGGCGGATATTTCCACGAACTCAGGTCCACTGTGTCCGCGCGATTACCGGGCCAGAGTCCACTTGATAGGACACAATTCATTCCAAAACGAAGCTCCAATAATATCTGCTTCAGCTACTACAAACAAGTGCCTAGATAAGCCGTACTGTATCGTGACTAAGCTCTAATACCAAAGTTCCCTGTTGCACGAAATTTGCCTAAGCTTTTTTGTAGTTATCAGTGAACACTCCAGCACGCAGGTTCATTTTCCTGGTCTTTTTACCACACAACGTTAGTATGGAAGACAGCGAACTATGGCGAAAAAAAGTCAACATTTTCTTGAAGCAACCAAACAGCTCTCTGACATTTGAAAACAAATTGCCTAATTAGGGTGCTCTAGTAGAATTCGTAGCTTATTTAGAAGTAACTTTAGCTAAAGAGTCACTCTGGTATGAAGGCGGCGAGAAACGCAAATTGGCCTCGGGTGAACTCCTCGCTAGTGGTATGTTATTGCAGCCTATAGCCTCTCAGCGTCAGTTTGAGAGCTCGATCTTGTGGCGCAAGATTAAACGCAGATTGTTGTATGCATCAACTTCTTAAAAATTGTGAAAACTATAAGTTTCTTCAATTTAGAAAATTTTTGCACTATTGCACAAAAATAGTCTTTAAAGGAGCTGCTACAGCGCGGCATACAAGGAGCATATGGTCTCGAAAATAACGTTCATAGAAACAGCGCGTTGCATCAATGGTAAATGCTGCCTCTGGTCGAATTTTCATGTTTGTTGTCGGAGCAAACTATTGTAGCTCTTGTGTAAGATCGAACATGTAGGAATAAGGAATTTTAGTAGGATAAGAAAATTTCTGTTACTTCCGCCAACCCCCACATTTATTTAGTGATTGAAGTTCACTTTCTCATTTGTTTAGAGGTATTTATGAAGCTCGTGTATGCTTACATTGCAGATACATAAGCAGTCGCCTCTGGAGGCGAAGAATGTTTGAAGGGCCAAAACGCGACCTCCAACCGAATTCAGGCGATATTATCTGCATGCTCGTTTTTGTTTCTCGCAAAACAATTCTCGGAAAGAAATTATGTTCATAAAGTTAGAATGAGTGCCCTAAATCAGGACCGCTTAAAGGTGCATGAACCGACAGGTGAGACTTTTTTCTCCAGTGAATAGAGAGCATACCTCCAATAAGTTTCAGTTAAGGAAAACAAACGTTTAGTGAGCCATTAAACTTCTGCTACAATCATTGTCTTGCTTGAAAACGCACGTCTACGTTACCTGCTGAAAAGTGTTCCGTGAACAGTCATTTATCATTTACTTTAGTAGTTCTCCAAAGGGAACTATCAGGCAAGAAGGCGCACCGCTAACTCTTATAGCCGTGTTCACAGACTCTCCATTACGAGGCAGGATTACACATTCGTTCTCTACGTTAAAACGTAGAGGCAAAGTGTGCAGGTTAATCTGATGTTTTACACTGGAATTCCAACACTCCGGCAGGCAGAACAAGCTGTTGCTTTGATATTCTTGCTCACATTTTATGAATTCACGATGGCACGTCGACATTTTATAAATATGCTGCCGTTACACTCTGCACAAGGAAAAAAACAGCAAAACGACAAGCGCAGTCCGCAACTTAACTTCTAAAAATGAAATGAACGAAAAATGCGAAACTATATCCAGATACCGTGTGCTCGTCGTATCTCTCGGGCGTTATCGGAAGCAGCCACATAGCAACTGCAGTGTACGTAAAAGTATGAATAACGTGGCATATCATGATGGTGGAGACATAACTATACATCCAGTGAGGAGAAAAATGCTTTCAATAAGTGGACCCTTTTTAAAACTTGTCATGCCCAAGATCTGCGTAATTGAGGGCGTACAGCACACATCACCCTTGCTTATAGCGCTCGAGCGGCGCTCTTACCCGCTTAAAAATCGACACTCGTGACAGTTTCTACTATTTAGAGGGAACGTATACGCGCAAGTAGACCTCCATAAACTTGAAAGCAAGGTGAATATAATCACTTTGTTCTGAACACATGGGCAGTGTCCTAATTTTTGTTTTTACGCCTCGGAGCACACTGCTGGAGCGCTCTACTTAAGGGTTACGTACACTGTACATTTAGTTCTGTCCAGGAAGCTAGCAGGCGTTAGGATTTGACAAAAACATGTCGCGATCAACCAATTTGTCTCTTCACGACATATACGACACGCACTTTCTGCCAAAATCACCGGGCTAGCCTAAACGCATTCCGCTACCAGTGAAGAACCAAGAACATTTGCGCTTATTTCCCTAAAACAGCTCGGCAAGAACGCGTATTCCGAATCGGTCTAAACGCTTTGCCCAGTGTAATATTTCGTTAAATGTGGCAAACATAGAATGCGAGTATTACGCCGCCAACACTGATGTAAGGGTTTCTTCAGCACTAGGGTTTCCTTTAATATTGAAGAAATTCCCTAAACCTCTCTGGGCCTTTGTTCTTCTGCAGTTGGTTTACTAAATTACTTGTGAAGGAGCGAAATGAAATCGTCAACTTCATATTCTACCTTGCCAAAATATGTAATTCTCGCAAACCACTGGTGTCTGGTGATAAAATTTCTGAAACACTATGAACCTAGATGCAGCGGGGAATTTGGCGGCATAACTTGTGGTCAGTAATCATAGATGATGAAGTACACTGGTCACTGACCAGGGGCAAAAAGAAAATGAGGTTTTTGAAGCACTACAGCCTCCCGGTTCCGCACGAAAACCTCTTCAGAGAACCTCAGGAGTCCAAAGGGGTTTATTTGAAACCTACTGGTAACAGACAGCCCCGTATTCTGAAGTAACATTTTCTGCGAAGAAAGAATAAGAACGAGAGAAACACTTCTAGCAGTTTAGGGAAAATATTTATCGACAGCTGCTCGCCAACAGTCTCTATGACCGGCAGTGGTAGCTTAACGGCTACGGCGCTCACGCGCTTAACATAACGATTCAGGATGTAATCCAGGCCACGCGGCAGTCTTTTAGTGGAGGCAACATTTTAAAACGCGTGGCTGGCTTGCGATCGCACTCTACGTTGGGAGGTTCATTAATCTGATGTCCGCCACTAAAGTCTTTCATGACCCATGAACAGTTTTGAGATGTTAAATCAAACCGCATACCGCAACTGTCATTTTTATTGGAGAGTGCAGCAGCGGCAACTGACTTGTGTAGAATATTGCCTCATATGAGTGATCATTACTGCCTTGATGCGTGCTAGGTATTGCATGGTAATAAAATACAGGGACTGCGCAGCCATATAACGGCACCTTTTAAAGAGGTCACAGGCGGGGCTCTGTAAGGAATGTAATTGAAAACGATGGACGAGAGGAAGGGTACCTGGGCGGATCTTAGAGACTCGTATCAGTGTTGCAAGTTACAGCGCGACAGCGTTAAGGGACCTATTAATTGGTCAACCGGGCGGAATTGTATTAGTCACCGATGAGTGCGGAAAAGCCGGATTCGTCGAGCGGTATGGGACGTCGCAGGTGGAGCTGTAGAATTAAAGGCGATTAAAACGTTAGAAAACTAATGACTCGACGGTCTCAACAAGACACTACTGTCATTAGGACATGGAAGTATAGAAAGGAAATGAATAGAAAGAGTAGGAATCAGTTCATGACATAGCAAGAAAGCGTCGGCGTAACAATAGCTTTCCGCTATTGTGACCCTCCCCCCTCCCCTAAGAGAGCGAAGGATGCAGGCAGCCGTGGCAGAGAACTTGGAGATTTGTTGGCTCCTTAATTGTTTACAACTGATAGTAATACGACGCCAACTTTCTGTCACCGCCATCCTCGTATAGAGACGCGTCAAGGCATAAACATCTGCTCTAAAGGTTTGCTGGCAAGGTTATCATTGTTTCAGGAATATTAGGCGGCGATCACTTTCCTATCTCCTTTGTTTTCTGGCACCAGGACATTAGGGCTGAGAGAAGGCCGACTGGCTACAGAAAGTGAGTACAGGAAAGAAGAGAAATCGCATTCTGATGATAGCCTCGCCGACATGAACAAAAATTACCCATGCTGCAACTGTTTCCCGTAAACAACCGGCAAATTTCCGGGTGCCCGTACACAAGTTCAGTCACCTCCATGCTGCGATACGGAAAGCATAACAGCAGCTAAAGCTGAGAAACAGAAATCCGACTCTGCAAACGACGTGCTAAAGGCGTAATAATTTGGCAATGTACGAAAAAGCTCTGAAAAACAGTGCGCGCGTTTCTGCGCTAATATATATGCTTGCTCTTCAATGACAATAATTCGGCCAGCTGCGAGCCACTTCTAGGAAAAATACAGTGCGGCTGAAGTTCTGGACATTCTGGTGTGGTATTTCAATAGAAGTCTTGCGTGTGCTGTCGATGATTTAAACCGATGCTTTCACTAAAGAAAAAACTCATTGCTCTAGCTTGACATGCGTCCGCATCTCCCAGAGTACAGTATAGATTATTTTCAGAATGAGAGAGTTGCAAACTGCCCTTGTCGGATGGCGGAGATAACGTGCTATGGGACATGATGATGTGTCCAATCAAATGCTAATCATTCGGGCGAAAGTCCGCGAGACCTGCTAATCATTATTAATGATGATCTGAAAAAAGCCACACAATCAATCAGTTTTTCTGACAACGTCGCTAGTGCAGTTTTTAAAGAAAAAAAATCCAGGGGTTCCCTTTTGGTACAAACCGGTGTGCTCATGTTTTGTGTGCTTAGGTGCATTCAAATGTTAATAATAGTTCATGTATGTTCGAAAGCGCATGTGTTTTGGCGCGATGTAGCCGAAATTTGTTGGGCCACAGCGCCAAAGGTAACCGCAATTTCGACATTTTAAAAACTGCTAAGGGTGTTATCTGTGGTGGGCTACAGGGCTCTCGATAATTTAGAAGCCTAGTAGTAACAGCTTAGAAATTAACAATTAAATAATAGTTAACCAGTCTGGTAGTTAGTACGTCTTAGTTGCATTCAAATCAACTACACTGCAGACAACGCTATGCCAAAAAAGCGCTCTTCTAACTCAAACAGCCTGTTTTTAAAAATTGATTAAAATCTTAGGTGAAACACCTTATATATCTCCAACAGCAATAAATGGGAAATTTTTTGTCCAGCATGGGTCTTACAAGGGGTTATCGTGATCACAGTGTAAAGTCTGAAAGATCATGAAGACCAAGCTATTTATGACGCTTTGTTCTCTTTGTTCCTTTTGTCTTGAGTAGTTTCTAATACTTAACTGTGAACAACATAATATGCCACTCTGGCAGCAACTCTTTGGTGCATGATAACTTCTTGAGATGTTTGTTTGCACCAGTACGAAGAGCAACGGAAGCAGTGCAATGAACTCTATTGCCACCGGCCAATCGTCGGAAGCTTTCCACAAGGGTGTATATGTGAAAGCGAGATGTGCTCTCATTCGGTGCAGAAAGTGAACGCGTGCAGACTTTGACCATTTCCCACACTCATCGTTTAGAAATACCCAAGCAGAATAATCTTAAAGGTAACAGTTTTATCGTTTCGGTAACTGCTTGTGAGTTTTACCACGACCATGAGAAAAACGTTCTGTCTTGTTTGTTGCAGTACCCTGTCACTTAATGTTAAATTGCCTGCGCCGCTTGCCGTCGCTGGTAATAATTATACCTTCAGACCACCCTACTTACAGTGTGTGGGAATACCGAACAGTATGTTCCACTATAAACAAGGAATGACCGCCGATTTTTTAACAGCTAAATTTTGGAAAGCCTAACGAAGACACGCAACAGATTATTTTAGCTGTTCGTGTATTATACTCGTTTAGGAAGTTCAGTGGATGCCATAGCATGGAACTGCCACCCGGGAGTAGCTAGGCCTGAATTCAGAGAAAGGATGTAAAATAATTTGCATGCGCACAGTGGCCCTAGCTGACGCAATACAGGGTGCTTCACCTAATGCTTTACACAATTTTATAAACTAAGATCCTTCATTTAGAAGCGCGCTTTATTCGGCATAGCATTGTTAGCGGTGTGGTATATAAGAATACAGTTAGGACATGCAAACTAGGAGGATTGTTAATTAATATTGAAAAGTTAACTTCATAACTATTACTGTTAGGCTCCTTTATTACTGAAAGCCGTGTAGTCCACCGTAAGAAAGATCCATATCAGTTCCTAGAATTTCGAAAATGCGGTTATCCTTGGCGCTGTGACCCAACAGACTGGCTATAGCGCCGGATTGAGTGCACTGGTGAGGTTTCTTTGCCTGCCAGCTTCTCGAAAGCACATGTGTTTTAGCGCGATTTATCCAAAATTTGTTGGGCCACAGCGCCTAAGGTAACCGCGTTTTCGACATTCTAAAAACTTATACGGATATTAACTGCGGTAGGCTACAGGCCTCTTTAATAATTAAGAAGCCTAATAGTAGCGGTTAAGAAGTTAACAATGAAATAATAGTTAAACCATCCGGTAGTTAGCACGCCTTAGTTGCATTCAAATGAACTACACTACAGACAACGCTATGCCAAAAAAAAGCACTCTTCTAACTCAAACAGCCTGTTTTTAAAAATTGATTAAAATCTTAGGTGAAACATCCTGTATATGCCTAACAGCAATAAATGGGAAATATTTTGTCCAGCATGGGTCTTACAAGGGGTTATCGTGATCACAGTGTAAAGTCTGAAAGATCATGAAGACCAAGCTATTTATGACGCTTTGTTCTCTTTGTTCCTTTTATCTTGCGTAGTTTATCATACTGAACTGCAAACAATATAATATGTCACTCTGGCAGCAACTCTTTGGTGCATGATAGCTTCTTGAAATGTTTGTTTGAACCGGTACGAAGAGCAACGGAAGCAGTGCAATGAACTCTATGCCACCGGCGAATCGTCGTAGTGATTTCCACAAGGCAGTATATATGAAAGCGAGATGTTCTCTCATTCAGTGCAGAAAGTGAACTCGTGGACACTATTTCCCACACTCAGCTCTTAGAAATACCTCAGCAGAAATACCTTAAAGGTAAGTGTTTTATTCTTTCAGCAACTGCTTGCGAGTTTTATCGTGACTATGGGAAAAGCGTCCTGGCTTGTTTGGTGCAGTACCCTCCCACTCTTGGATGTTAAATTGCCTGCGCAGCTTGCCGTCGCTGGTAATAATTAAACCTTCAGACCAAGTAACTTACAGTGTACCGTCATTAATATGAGTTATGATGGGAACCACGTACCAGCAAGCTTCAAGCTAGAAAATTTTCAATCCTTTCAGCCTGTTTTGTGTTAATGAAAAAGTTTTACAATCAAGATTCAGAAGTTTGGAATGTGCAGTGAAAATCCAGCAATGCAAATTAACGCAAAGTTCGTAGAGCGCAAGCTCTTGATATGAGAAGCAAGCATGATTGAGCGCGACGTTTCTGCAATTTTGAGCATACGATTGGCTGCGAAGCAATGGAGGTTGAAGGAAATGCAGAAGCGATGAGCAGGATATTATATATTTGGCTCAATTATTAACGTATATAGTACAGCCCACTTACAGAAGCGGCAGATGTAACAAACGCTCGCTTATTTCAAACGAGGTTGGTGTTGCCGTTAATAAAACTGT
This sequence comes from Amblyomma americanum, assembly GCF_052857255.1. Taxonomy (NCBI): domain Eukaryota; kingdom Metazoa; phylum Arthropoda; class Arachnida; order Ixodida; family Ixodidae; genus Amblyomma; species Amblyomma americanum. The sequence continues at coordinate 103,103,860 of NC_135499.1, read as the reverse complement.
TATGTCAATGAGAACACGGATCATATATAGCGAACAATTGTGGCCTCTCCACTCGGCTATAGTGTACGAGCAGGCGCGTTGAACTCGCTCCTACACTAGAAATACTTGCGCTTCCTATAAGAGTCGAGACCGGAGAACGTGTATTAGACCCCGTGACAGGTTGGTCCTGGTATAAAATGGCTACCTAAAACGCAATTAAAAGGCAAAATGCCTGTCAAGGGCTTGCTGAAGGCCTGCGTCGACCACTGCTTGCGCTTATGCCGCTCGTTGGCCACGTGCACCAGCTGGTAAACTGTCTAGAGCAGAAGTATTAGCGCGGTTATCGCGCCATAGGTGCGCCGTCGAAATCGAAGCTTCTACGCTCGTCGGAGATCAACCAACGACAGAGACATGAGGGTTTAAATAGCTTGCTGACCTTGCTGTTTACGTGCTCTGAGTTGGCTGCCAAGTCGGCTATAAGTTTTTAGAGCAGCTAGCGCGTAAACAGTGGGCACTGCAGCTGATACACACTGTGTGCAGGTGGGTGTGCTGTACTACCTTCTTCGCAGCATAGGCCTTGGGGTGGCAGATTTTGCTGTGGAGAACCACCGTGATCAGTCGCATAGATTTTCAGGCCACACGCCATTGGTGCATAGCTGGGTGCATGTTGTGTGGAATGTTGTTTCAGACGCCAATTCTGTACTGCAGTGCTCTGATGAAGGCATAATACGTGAAGTACGAGCACTTAACAGCCACCTCGCAACTAATTAGAACAAGCGCTTCCTGCAACCGGCTGCAGCAAACATTTGTATCGCAATTAAGTTTATTGCATCAATAAATATGCTTGTTTGCGGCAATTGTCTCAGCGAGAACATGAACGCGGTCAAGAGTTTGGAAAGCGCCACGATAAGTTCTGCTTTGACGGAACAAACGCACATTTAACGCTTGTTTAAGAAATGAACACCACTCCTTTTCGAGGACCTATCCAAAGATGTAATATCAGAAGTCCACTTACTACGAACTTCGCATGAAAGGAACGCAATCTGCGTGACCGTCAGGTTTGTTGTAAATGAACTCCTATTTACTGTATTCAAAACTGACTTTTAGAATAATTGAGTATGCTGCTGCTTAGTAGCACCAGATTTTTTTCAGGCTCCTGATCCAGAAAAAAAGACCTTATTTGTCCTGGTTCTTTTTGCCGCTGCAACGTCAACCTGTAAGTTGGAAAAGCGACCTACAAAACTCAATCTGTTGATGGATTCGCTGCTAACCATTATGCTGGCCTCCTTTTGAAATTTTAACCATGCGCAATCATATTTGATCGCCAGAAAACAATTGTTAATAATTAATTGTTTTTGAAATTGTTAGGCATTGTTTTGTTATTGTGATATCTTACAACAGCAGCCGGAAATCTAAGGGCGATTTTTAGAGAAAATGTCTTGTACACATGGAGTACCAATAAAACGGTTAAAAATCACGCAATAAAAAATTTTCCATCATTGCTGCCTTCCCCAATCTAGACAGCTTGGAAGTAGAATTGTGTTTGTCACTTAAAATTGTTTCTGCAGATGATCAGTGCGTGATACAATTTTTACGCTTCAAAAATAAATAGGCATTCCTGCGGTTATCTTACACGCATGCGGCATTATCTTTCAGTAATACCTTGTAACTAGAGGTCACTACTAAAATATTCCTATATTAGCAGAACCATTACTGAATGGAACAACCTTGCTGATGTAGTAGCAACAGAAAATTAGATGGATTTGCCTGGGACGAAACTGCAATAATTGGAGATTTCTTCATCACTGATCAAATAGGTGATTTGAAATATTTTGCCCAAATTACATCAATAGCCTCTGTCATGGTCTTCGAAGCGATAACATGACTGCAATAAGATAAAAACTATGATGTATATGATTATAACAGTATTGATAATGCTGTACTATTAACGCATGTGATGTAAATTTGTTGGTGCTGACGCCACGGCTGCTCTGTTTTTGTCTATTTGGTAATACAGTGCACATGTGCCCGTTCACATCGCATGGTCCTGCTACTCTCAGTTCGGGATTCATAAATAAACGCAAACATTTTTTCGCTTCAGCCACATTTTTCCCGCACACTACTAAAAATCCAAATCACACAACGCGTTGGAAATGATTAAAAATTAAATTCAGGAAAGGTGAGTAGGCACTTTATATGTTATATATTTTTTATAGCTAGAAAAAGCTCATCCTGTCGGCTTACTTTTTCTGACGTATATTCTTGGAAGATTATTCCTCTTGGTTGGTATATATGTCCGTGTATTTAGAGCCGCCTGTATAATATTTATGTTCGCGTATGCTCACACGTAACGAGTTTATAACATTTGTTTATTGTGTATCTTAAGGATGGAAGTATTTTGCAAGATGTATTTGTGCGTTCAGCTGAACAGTTATTGGGGCCGGAGGCTCCTAAAGCCATTTTAGAATAGATTTTTCTTTCTCATCCTGTCCACTTTTTGCATGAATAAATTTCAAATAAAAAAGCGCTTGAAAAGGAGACGCACACACGCAGCGCTATTCTCGGTCCTATTCTCGGTCCAGTCTTTCGCGCTGTTTTCGCTGAAATCATGTACGAGCTGGCCCTAAAACTTTCCGTAATCACGTAATAATAAATGCGTGAATGTAGGATAAAATGGTATGCGCGCCGGGCTATATACCCGCAGTATTACCAACAATATCGGTAAAATTTTAAAAATTGCATTGAATTGCCAATTTTTTTGTTACTTTATAAATTTCGCGTCAGCCTATGTATCGACAAATCTTGACCTACACAACGTTACACGGCCTACAAACGTTACACGAGTGTTTTCACTACGGCATGTTTAAGTTCAAAAGAACGCGCAGAAGTGGGTTGGAAACACTAAATACAGTCACACACAAGTAAAATGTAGAAAAAACATTCACATGGCTGCATCTATTAGTCATTAGTCTCAAGAAAGGTAAATTGTTGCTATTAAAATTCGGGTAATTCATATGTAGGCTTATCTCTCCTAAAAGTTCACTTTATTTTGTAAACCCAACTGCGAAAGTTGTTATTCCCGGAATATGAATGCTTTTTAGTGGTTAAAAAACTATTGCTTATCCTCTTTTTTTCTCCACATGTCGAAAACGTCCATACGCCGCACCAGGCGACTATAGGCGATTTCTTTTTGAACATGAAATTCTATACGCTCCTGTCCTCGAAAAATGGAGGCTGGCATCGTCCCAAAATCGCGGTGAAGCAGAGGGATAGCATGGGACGAAATCTGAGGTGAATTTTGCGACACTTTCCGCCCGAAATGCATGAAGCATGGCGCGTAGCGAGTGGGAGCGCGCTATGTGGGACTTCAAAAGCACGGTTGCGCCTGTGTGCGCCCAAGTTAAGGCTTATCAAGATTTTTTATGAGCGACCGGAGAGCAGTTTTACACGTGCACTGCGCTTCCATCGATGCGAATTGCCATCAGACGATGCCCTGCCGCATCATCTCTTGCAGACACCATGGGTGATGGCTCAGCCTTCAGTATGCCTGTATGTCCCTGGCATAATCCAGAAATCTGGGATGCCGGTTATCGGACTGAAGCAACTTGCTCCTGCCTGCATTTTGTCAGAATACCAAAACTGTGTGCACGTATACACGGATGGATCTGCGTCATCAAAGGCATCAACTGCAGCTTTCGCAATCCCCGCTCAGCAGACGACCTGCAGATTCATTTTAGGGCACAAGTCTACTTCAACCGCTGCAGAGCTTGCGGGCCTTTGGGAAGCAATCCGCCACATCTGCGGAGAACCGCCTCAGGAGTGGTGCATTTTCACTGACTGTAAACGTGCGCCACAAATTTTGGGATGCTTCCTACGCCACACCACCTACCAAGCTCTGGCTGTTGAAATCGTTAGTCTCTTGTCATTTTCTCAGGAAAAAGGCCATTGTATAGTGTTTCAGTGGACCCTGGACATTGCGGACTCGATGGAAGTGAGACAGCCGACGCTGAAGCAAGGAGCGCCTTCAGCAGTGTCCTGCGTGCTGCTTTGCCGTTCTCTAGACCGGACACCACTTGTCTCCATTCGGAATCAATGAGGAGTGCGACGGCTGGGTACTTGACCCTACCAGACACTCGACACATACGCCTTAAACGGCTAGATCCGGCGATGACCTTTTCTGTTCCTCGCGGAACACAAAGCCTTATTGCATGTGTAATTCATATATTACGTTTAAACGTCGCCTTCACGCGCAAATACTAGCACTTCCTGGGACAAGCGGACTCCCCGGACTGTACCACATATGGCGTGCAAAAGACTATAGAACATGTTTTAGTGGTGTGTCCAGCATATACACCTGAAACACTTCTGCTTGCATCTGCTTTGCAGTCTTTTGACACGAGGCCCCTCTCGGAGGATTTGATCCTCGGCGCTTGGCCAGATAGTTTTAAAACTGCACAGGCAACGCGAGCGCTCTCACGCTTTTTAAGCGACACGGACCTTGCCTCGCGTTTGTGATGTTCGAAAGTGTGCATTTTTATGTATTTTTCCATTTTCTCCTATCATCATCATCACCCCCCGTCATGACCCTCTTTTTTCTCCTCTTCCCGTTTCCCAGTGCAGAGTAGCAGGCCAGATATCTTTCAGGCCAACCTCTCTGCCTTTCAAGTAAATAACCCCCCCCCCCTCTCTCTCTATGGCTTATCAATGAACACATAATCAGGCGGCTGCGAAAAAGAATATTAACGGATTTAAAAAAGAGTCGATCTGAGATGTGCCGTCGCAGTGCCATTCTAGTTATGGGTGAGCTAGGCAGAGGCAACAGCTTGAAACTAAGTTCAGTTTGCCGCGGGACGAAGTGAGCATAGTGGACTTTGCCTTTGATTAGTGAGCGCGTGATCCTCAGCGCATGCGTGTCTGGCTCATTCAGAGCCAAAACGAGGTCGGTGACAAGAGTGCTTTATAGAGCATGCGTGAATGAACTAGACGAGACGAATTTCACGAATGCAGTTAACACCACCTATCGCTTATCCTAGAATGCGCCACGCCGATACTGTAAAGCAGTTCAGGCTTACACCTACAGTCGATGACTGCAATATTTTTTTGCTTCAGTACTTCGCACTCTCTTTTGAATTTTCAGAGGGACCACTTCTGAAAGCGAGGCGAAATCTCTTGAAGAACGTGAGAATAGTTATTCATGGCTGGACTACTACCGCAAAAGTGGTAAATGTGCCGGTGTGATTTATTGCTGTGTGAAAATACCCTTGTATTACTAGAGTTATTATGGCACTCGTAAAATATGTGAGTGCTAATGAAAATGCGACACTGAAGAAGGGTTGCCAACAAAGCGAACAGCGTTAAAAAATTGTATGTGAAGCCGAATAAGGCACCCATTTCTGCGACATGTAAGATTGTAGTCATCTGAGTTTATTTTTCACACCTGAGCAGAGCTTTCAATCATAGATGAAACGTCAGAGGCAATGCCCTAGAAAATTAAGACTTCTTAGTGAAGCTGCTTAGCGACTTTCAAGGAGTGAAGTGAATAAGCTCGGGATATACCGCTTATTGAAGCAATTCCTCAAACTCAACCAACTTTCGGAGCAATAACGTCCTGTTATAAAGCAATCATTGATCATGTCGTGTGGGCAGATCACCAAGTGCGGAAGTATAAGAATACAATTCGGCCAATAGTGCCAATAAAAAGCGGCTGCTCTGGCCACATCGTTGCCTGCGAAGGTCCTCGGTCTGCAGCAGTAAAATTTATCTAAACCGAGTGCATGGTTTCGGGAAACAAATGTTTAAGAAACTTTATAGCGGATAGACACATTCCACGCGAAGCGGTAACATATATTCGAGAATTATACGCGCCATTCTTAGGATCTGTATACCTAACGGCTCTTTATAAAACACTATTTCGTAGTTAACCTCTGCATACCGCATTTAATTAGCTAGTAATCTGCGCGAAATAATAATTTGCTCGAAATGGGTTCATGTAACTCTGACGTCTCATTCTTCACAAGTACAGCTGTGTTGTCTCATCATCATCGTCAGCCTGACAGCGCATTCTACAAGACAAAGGCTGTTTCACTCGAAAGGGCTCGCTGCGAGTATTTATGCAGTTCAAATAATCATCCAGCGTAAGAAACACACAGCAGCCGGTAGGACCAGTAGCTAAATTCTTATCAGAACACTGCAAAGACAGCACTTAATATATAAGCATAAACAATTATTTGCTATTTAGGATTTTTGAAGTTAATCTGCTTTTTTAGAGCGAAATATTCAGTTAAGCGATAACTAGACCAGTCAACGAAGCCCTGGACTTAAATGTCTAAAGGATTTATAAAGCTACGCCATCGTAGTTATATATGCGCTGTTCTACACTCTGAAATATGGTGTCTGGTGGACTAAATATTGTAGATCTCGTCTGAAATATGGCGAAATTCTTTGTCCGAATACTATTTTGCAGAAAGCAAGCACATTAAAATAATATTTTCACGAGCTGTATCTGAAGCGGCTGAGGCTTAAACGGAGCAGATTCATTTCATCGTGCATTATACATCTTTTAAAGTGTTCTGAACGTTGCACAAAGAATCGAAATTGGAGCGCCGCGGCCGGGATCGAACCCGCATCTTTCGTGTGACCAGCTGAGTGCTATAACCACTGAGCCACCGCGGTGGCGGGAATACTTTTAAATGTGCTGACAGTTACACTTGAGTTTTTCTTGACATTGACTAGAAAATGCTGCTGCAATACACCAAAACACCTTTTTCAGAAGTCACTCACTGTCATAGTTTGTTCGTGTAGTAAAAATCCTAAAATGTGCCTTCCTCCGAGTCTGAGCGTCGTTTATTTCATGTCATTTATAAAGCCGCTGATGGCTCATTCCTAAATCTTCTATTTCTTCTTGCATTCGGCAGAGCCACGAAAGCATGGTCCTTCTGGTTTGCTCAAGACATGTGCTTGTTTTTCAATTAGAAAAGAAAGGAGGCATCGCGGTCTTCGCAATGCATTCGGAAAGAAGCAAGCAGTGGCCAGGCTTTTAAGCTCTAAAAGCTAGGTTACACGGCTGTAAGTACAACTGATGGCTGTTCAAACCAAACAAACAGCCCCATTGCATCCAAAACAGAACTATGTAAAGTTGTTATTTTTTCTGCATTTTGTGTTTGTTTATCAAACTAGTACATGTTTTAGATAATAAAAAAACTTACGCAGAGGCATCCGTCCTCATCTCCTCCTTCATTCAAAGAATCGATTAGTGTGGTTGGAACCAGTTGAAAATATCTTCTACTGCTCAAACGAGCACGCTGTTTGGAAGGCACGTTCTTTAAGAACACTGTAATTAGTAAAATAAAAAAAAACATATATGCTTCTCGGTCCAATTTGCACACCCTCCCTCATTAAGCAAGTAAGGGCATACATTGAATCTTTTGTTATGCATAACCATCAGTGCCCCTCCACCAAGAAAAAATATGCACCACAGCAGTTTAATCCAAGATCACAGTAAAACGCTGAATGCGCTCTATATAAGATGATGGAAAGGCACTTAGTACAACGCGGAAACTGTGTGGCATTGACACATTCTTAAATATGCTGCCGGCTCGCTGCCGTGTTTTGTTTCTCGCCAATTACCCCAAGTTGCGAACGAAATGAAATCATGTACAAACCGCTTCAAAAGGACTGCCTTTCGCTCAGTTTTTGTTAGAAAAATTTTTCCAGGCAAAGAAACCAATTTTCGTATTTTCGTTTCTGGTAAAATCATAGTGCGAGCTCTACGTCTGGCTTTTATCAATTTTGAAAGTTCACTGTAAGCACACTATTGAGCAAGCTGTGTTTCTATTTAGCTCCACAAGAAAGTTGCGCGCGGAATACAAGTAATCTAGAATTCGTTTCGCTGAATAAAGTTTAAACCATCCAGCTCAACTCGACCATTATTGAGTGCGTTTTTTAAGCAGAATCTTTACGAAAGCCGTTCAATACCTCTATCAAGTGAATACGTCATTCGCACTGAATTACTGGATTAGGATTCGTTGGTATTTTGAATTTCTCATTTGGAGCAACCATTTCGTACGAACATTTATTTAGTTCCCGCTTATTAGGCATTTCCTGTTGAATTCAGCAGCTTTTTCTTTGAGCTTTTCTGCAGCCAATAAAGTGCCTTTAAGTGTGCTTACATGCATTTATTTGCTGAAATTTACGTATTTAAATCTGAGATACCTAGGACAGCGATTGTTCGTAGTGTAGGGGTATGTATAGAAGCCGGAAGGTTTACCGAGAAACGCAGGGGGATATTCATTTTGTCACCACTCGTTCAGTTCGGACCGGCACTACTAGTTGAAAATAAATTGCGTCATTAATCAGTGTATTCATTAGGAGATTAGGGCCAAGTACTACACCAGGGGGACCAAACCCTGTTCAGGCGAGGGAGCGTGCTATCGGCTTATATCACAGGCAGAAGGCAGCATCCCAGGCGTCGACTTGCAGTCGCATCCACATGAGGATTTCTTTTTATTTACTAGTTTCTGGGGAGGGAGATGTGGAGTTGCTCAGCGTGTTCTATTCTTGTTGCTATAGCACGGTAATACCGCGAATTAGCCTTAACGTAAAGAGATAACAAAAAAAGCTTGTAAGGAAGTAGCTTATAAATAATTTAGCCGAGATTGGCAGATGGTGATTTCAGGATCTCGCTGCAGAACAGGTATTCGGATTTAACCCAGATGAAGTCAGTCTTAAAGGCATCAAATATAATGTTCGCAATAACATATTGGAATGTGCAAATGAAATAAACTGTCGATAGTCAGACATGATGCAGGAAAGCTCTCTGAAGAGATGAAAGATCGTTTTAAAAACGCCGAAGACTCCAAGCATTTAACCGAGGAGACAGGACACGACTAGCGGCTCTCTCCCAAATTTGTTGAGCTTAAGGTAACAGACACCACTATGTATATTGTGGAGAGAATCGCGCACGTTCTAAAGAACGATGGTAGCCTTAAAGCGGCGAAGAGGACACCACACATAGTCAAAAATTACATGTACGGGCAAAGCGATAACCACTAAAAATTCATTAGCAATATTGATAAGATAGCGAAATGAGCCGAAGAGTTGTGCAGAAATCGATGAAGTGGCCATCGTAATCAGCCCGCTAACAGGAAAGGCAATGGTGCAGAGCAATTCGATATGACTGAAGTAAGAAAGAGGAATTAAAGAAGGCCTTAGAGGCAATGCAGAGGAGGAAAGCAATTGGTGAGGATTGGGTTACAGCAGATCAGTTGAAGGAAGGTGGGGAGATTGGGCTGGAGAGACTGGCCGCCCTGTATGCGGAATGTGTCTTGACGTCGAGCGTACCAGAAACCTAACAGAACGCTAACATAATCTTAGTAAATAAGAATGGGAACGTCTGTGACTTCAAAAAGTGCTGACCAATCATTTTCCTTTTCGTTGCTTGCAAAGTATTTAGTATCTAATAGCGATTAGAATGTGGACACGTTTAGACTTCAATCAACCAATGGTCCAGACAGGTTTTTGTTAAGGCCACTGAAATACGCTCTGCTCACAGTACCCAAGAGGTGATACGGAAAGAGCAGAATATGTCCAAATGTTATATATAGCTTTAACAGATTACGAGGAAGCATTTGGGTCAGTCGAAAACTCAGAAGTCGTGCAGATGTTAAGAAAGAAGATTCATATATAAAAATAGTAAAATATATTAATAGTGACTGCACACCCATCATATTCTTGTATAACGAGAGCTACAAAGTTCCATTAGTAAAGATATCAGACTGGGATACGTGATCTCCCCAATCCTATTCACTGTATGTTTGCAGGAGGTATTCAGAAACCTGTACCGGCCACAGTTGGGCATCGGAGTTAATAGAAAATAGCTTAGCAATCTGCGATTCGCTAATGATTTTGTATTGATAAATAACTGAGGACACGAGTTTCTGTTGTTTTTTTACACGATATTTATTGCCTCAGGGCATCAGGGGGCGAAGGTGTAATGAAGGATGTAGTAATGATTTAAGTATTAAAAAAAGGTTTGCTGATTTTATGAAGCCCAGTCGTGAGCGTTGGTGTGGTCCCTGCGTCAAGGCAATATATGAAGTAGAGTTGCTCTGGGAGAGACCTGCTTCCTTCAAGTGCCGGATGCTTGCAGGCTTGAGAGCTGGGCAGTCCAACAATAAGTGGTAAATTTCGACTTCAATGTCCTAGCGTGTACATATCGGACACCCAGGCCGAGGAAAGAAATCTCGATACTGAGGCCATGTTCGAGCGACGGCAGGTGTGAGGGCTACCCCGACTCGTATCCTGCGAAGCGCAACCTCCTATCCACGGGTAATACCGCGGGGGAAGGCTACCGCACGGAGAGATGGGAACACGTGTTCGACGCCGGAGGTGTTCCGTTCTTGATAGAAGGAGGATAAAGTTGTCCAAATGAAGGGGCCGAGAAAAAGATGAGTCTGGAGTGACGAGGCGGGTTGCTAAATCTGCCTGCCTTTGAGAGCGCAGCAGATCCCGTGGGACCGACTCAATGCGCACTGGCTGCGGGATGCGTGCCACGAGCCGGTGGATGACCTCACATATTACTGGACAGCGGTTTACACGCCGTAGCAACCGCACCGCTTGAAGAGCCTCAGTTACAACGTGAGCCGTTGGAAGCATAGTTGTGGGGGCCACGGAGCACAGTGCCTCTTGAACTGCAACGAGCTCAGTACAAAACGACGGAGGGAGTTCCGTAAGTTTAAACCTAGAGGTTTGATTCAGGGCAGGTCTGCACGGGCAGTAGATAACTTGTTTCCGCGCAGGTTTTGATCCTTACTTCAACATAGACAAGAATGGACCCTTCAGGCTGGCAAGCATCTTGTTCTTCAATTTTTCTCGCGAAGCAACGATGCCCAATTAGCAGGTATTGGTCAGCAATTATATGTTCGGCCGCTGTCGCTGAGCTGTACTAACTTCTATGGCGGAAGAACTGGCGTTGGCGGTTGAATAATGAAGTGTGGCGTTGCATTATAAGCCCCCAGTGCATACGTGAAGTGGGATAGACTGGCTTTAAGGCTGCGAGCATCAGTGCGCTACTGCACCAGCTCCTCAATGGTGTTTAGCTGCGCATTCTCTTTTAAAGCTATGACCGGTGATGCGTGCAATGCATGTAATGGTCCTCATAGCCTTTGATTCATGAGATGAAGGCGATCCCAGTGGGCTCTTGTAAAATGTTGAAACTGGGCTTCATTAATAATACGTGGGGCGCAGAACATCCCTCACTAACTGCCGTGCAATGAACGAGCCAGTGCCACCCGTTTTAGGAGCAATTCTAATCAAACGTAAAGTGTTAGTAGCTTGCCTTTTTGCTTAAGAAATCCAAGAAGTCGCTGATCTTGGTTGGTGAATAATTAAACCGAGTATTATTACACTCGGACTTTCTTGTATTGAGGTGCCTGATGGAAAAAAAAAACGCATTGGACTTCCAGCATGCAGCAACTTTAGGGCATCCCCAGCGTTTGGGAACGACGTTTGTATAGTTTTATGGACGGAAAGGTTGATTGAAGGGCTGCCTTCTGATTAAGAAGATCTTGATTAGTACTCCACACCATGATGTCATCAGCATATTGAAGAAATTTTAAGTTGCGGCTGTCATGTAAGTGCCATGCCAGTGGAATTAAAGCAATAATAAATAACATACGTGACAATACTGACCTCTAGGGCACGCCACCGAGCGGACCAAATGATCCGACCGCTCACCACTCCGGCTTATTGCAAATTTTCTGTCATTCAAAAATGATTCAACAAAACTACGCACTCTGAGAGGGAGATGAAGCACGTCAATGGAGTTCAGGATTGCAGCATGACTGATGTTGCCATATGCGTTTTCAACAAACCTGCAGACGCCAAGACAGATAACCAGTCCCCTGTACCAATATATGGATGAAAGACAATTTGAGCGGGGTGATAAAAACCTTGCTGCTCCAGCCGCCACGACCATCGTATGGCTAGCATTTTCTCCGTCGGCTTGCACAGCATTGGAGTTTAAGGAGATAGCTCGTAAGTTTCCAAGGTCCGTTGGAGGCTTTCCTGGTTTCGGGATAGGGATCACGACAGCGGATTTCCAGCTCTCGGGCACGACGCCATCCAACCTTACTTAGCTTATGGTGTCCAGTAGTTGAGGGAGTGCAGCGATGCTCAGTTTCTTGTAAACCTCACACTGAATATTGTCCGGGCTGGGCGCTGTTGTTCGTCTCTCATTATCAATTGCAGCTAGCATCTCTGGCATAGAGAATAGACAAGCGATTCCATCTCAGTCGGAATGAAGTGGCAGTGTATATACATGTGCTGGGACACCTGCTACATGAAGACTAGCAGCTGAAGGAGGCACTGCATCGTATCTATCTATATAATCTATCCATCTGCCTGCCTGCCTGCCTGCCTGTTTGCCTGCCTGCCTGCCTGCCTGTCTGTCTGTCTGTCTGTCTGTCTGTCTGTCTGTCTGTCTGTCTGTCTGTCTGTCTGTCTGTCTGTCTGTCTGTCTGTCTGTCTGTCTGTCTGTCTGTCTGTCTGTCTGTCTGTCTACCCACCCACCCACCCACCCACCCACCCACCCACCCACCCACCCACCCACCAATCCACCCACCAACCCACCAATTAGAAGAATAATAATGCGGTGAGTGCATTTAGCAGGTGTTTTCAGGTCATGAATGGCAGCTTACCACTAATCCTCGAGAGAAAATTATGCAACTGCTAACGAAAACGATTCAACCTAAACTGAAGACAACGGAGCAAGCAAAAGAAAGAGACACGATAAGCGTAACGTCAACAGACAACGTAGAGTGGAAAAGGGTACAAACGTGTGTTCATGATATCTGAGAGTAAACCAAAAAGAATGAGCATGGGCCAGGCCATGTAAGATGAAGGTAAGATAACCGATAATCTTTAAGGTTAATGGATTGTATTTCAAGAGAAGGGAAGCATAGAAGGCGGCAGCATAAAGTTAGGCTGGCGAGTGATATTAGGAAGCTTGCGAGGCCACGGGGTCCTCAATTTCCACTGGACCGCGTCATTCGAGAACTGCTGGATAAGTGTCTGTCCTGTAGACGGCGTGATCATACTAACCATAATAATGTTGATGAAAATCTTTTGCAAGCTACTCGGTTTGTGGTGCTGCCGTGTACCATAGGCCAAGCGGCCGTCAGGTTACTTGCAAGTAAACATTATTTGCGTATTAAACGATGTTGCAAAGACGGTCTTGCTGTAAACTGCTTTTTATACAGAAGGTAGACAATGGGCGCTTAGCAAAGAGGTCCAAAGAGAAGGTTGGGCTCCAAAGTGCATTTTTATTGCCGCTTCTTAGTGGCTGCATCCTTTACGGCTCGAAATCAAGGAAGTTAGTCGCCCTTGATTTTCTTGAAAAGTTCAACAGCGGCTGTTTTGATAGCACTAATGCCAACAGCCTTAAGCAAATCCTTGAAGAAATATTCGTCATCTCTGTCGAAGTCGGAATGCCCAACGTTCTCTAGTGTTCGAAAGGCCATCTGCAAGTCTTCTCCATTGCCCTTCCGGCCTTCTGGAGTACTACAAGATGTGCCTCTGGAACGTGGAAGAAGCAAGGTGACATTCATTTTATGCATTCTTGAAGAGGGTACTTCTGGTTTTATTTTCCTCATTTTAGCAGTAACGAAGTGAACGCGTATCTTAATGCCATGATTTTATATTCGAAGGGAACGTTAACGTGGAAAGCTCTGCGAAGGTGTGAAGGTCGAGAGGAAAAGCAAATATTTGTAAACCGAAACAAGAAAAATGCCATATACGCGACTGTGTCCTCTACATTTAGAACTTCAAGCTTGCAGAAATTTCTTTCGGTTCTAATTATTTGAGCTCAGCAACGACCTTCTTTCACATTATGTTTAAGATTGTCTAAAGTCGTGTCCCTTGCAGAAGCATGTTACCTCCTCAGTAAAGATTAGTAACTTAAACTCCTCTGCGAAATTGTCTGGTATTTGTGCGCATCATTTACAATAAGATTGAAAAATTGAACATTTTATTTTGGCGGAAAAGAAATAGTGCAGTGTCTCTCTCACACATCGGCGGACACTTGAACCGCGCTGTAAGGGAAGAGATAACGGAGGGAGTGAAAAGAAAGGAAGAAAGAGGTGCCGTAGTGGAGGGCTCTGGAAAAATTTTGACTACTGAGGTTCTTTAACGTGCACTGACATCCTTTTTATGGTTGCCACAATTTCCCTTCTTTTCTGTGCACTTACCATTCTTTCCTTCACGTTCTTCCGGTGTCGAAGGAGGCCTTGAAAAAAAATGAAGTAGTTATCAGTCAGTAGAGGTAAGACGCTCGCAATCGGCTTAGAACTTCAAAATAAAAGTGTACTTACACAGTGGCTGCGTCTGGTGTAGTGTTACGGATGCATGAAAAGATTGAAATATTTCAAGTTATTAAAATTTGCACTTCTGTTTATTTAAAGGATAATATTTCTTATTCGCTTTCGCTTGATGCATTGCAAGAAAACCGTAACCGAGAATCGGCCACGGAGAGCGGCTAACTGAATCTGATCACAGCTAAGTGCGTATACCCGCGCTCTTTAAAAATTCCTCCCTGGACCATTTTCCCCTACCGTTTGTTCGCATAACTTATTCGTATTGCTTATCTTCATGCGCATTTTGTACACCAAGAATTGAGGAATTCGAGCTGATTGTAAAACCAGAAATCAATCCAGCTGAAATCAAAATTGACAACACTGGAAGCCCTCAGGTATAAAGAATTTTAAGAAAAAATTCTAGTTTAAAGAATGTTGAAAAATAAGATATTGATGGGCCGCATGAGCCGGATATCGGACGGCCCTAACCGAATGCTTCTTTTGCCAAGCTTTTTTTTTTCGCTACAAGTTTATAATTTCTGGCAGTAAAATAGACATGAAAGTTTGAAGAAGTACAGTTGTCTAAAAGCAGAGAAGGGGGGGGAGGGGAAGAGATAAAAAGTGACGCATTAATTGCTAGGATGCGAACTGCTTAACTCCTTGTAAATCAAAGCGATTTCTTGCCGCTAAACTTACCGTTTCGTGGACGCTACTGTAGAAGTCAGCTAATGTTTATAATGACACGTAACGACGATGACCTTAATGTAACTTGTAAGAATAAAATTGTTATTTTATTAACTGTCATAGGTGCCATGAAAATAACAGTGCAAATGTGCTATGCAAGCATAATGAAGGCCTGATGTTCCATGCACCTGAAGAAAAAGGTAGAATTCATTTGTGCTGGAGTACTTAAGTTGTTGCCACCCTATGACACATATCCACGTTCTTTGCAGAGAGACAAAGTTACGAAAGGGACCAAAACGTTTTAAGATATTTTTTCACATAAATATGCTTACATGCAGACGTAATCACAGCGCAAGCCACGAGGACCAAGGCGACCTTCATGATGCTGGAACAACTGCAAAGAGAGTGAAACAAAACAGCTACCATGAGCAATATGAATGGTGTACAAGCAGCAATAGGAACAAAAATTTAAGAGCAATATTCTTCTTCTGGTGCCTAAATTTCGATTAAAATAAAGAGCGCTCTAGACAATTAGTTACAAGGAATGGAAGCTAAACCGCGCGAGAAGAAAACTTTTTTTTGGAAAAATAAATATAAGTATTTTGACCGAACGGAGCTTACCTGTCAGCCGGTGAAACGGTGCTTGTTTACAGAGGAAAAACGCAGTAAGGCACTCCTGGCGGCCCCGCTTTTATATGAACCTAATAGGTGGCGTGATAAAACGCCCCCAAGTATATAGGAACTATGCCTAGTATGTGAGAGACGCAATGTTTCTATCTTTCAATTTTCATTGTACGGGGTAGATCACAATCTCCGTGCCGAGCCATTGCTAAGAGGATGGAGCACTTCCCTCAGATCAACGGCCAATGTGTAATTTCTGCCTTACGAAACAGCGTATTCACTGTGCTGGCTGCAATATTTGTTGCTCTACCGTAGATTTTCCCTCCATATATAGAAGAGAATGTCACGCTCAAACGATATTTTATTGTCCCTGCGTTCTAATTTGATTGACCAGTCAATTTTACCGTACCATGACCGCATGCAATTATGGTTGTATAAAATTCAATCCAGGTTCAATCAATCAACATCAATAGACTCCACTCCCGAGCCATCTTTTTGTAGCCCTCGTCATTGTTTTTCAAAACACCAGTACGCCAGGAATACTACGCATTATGACGCATTATGACTGGCTGCAAACAATAAATTTCTGCTAAAACCTAATAAACGCGAATAACCCGCAACATTGCTACGGTCATTATTATTAGTGATTAATTCAAAGCCGTTCAAATAAAACGTGTTAACTTATGCGCTATTGGAACCCCAAATGCTGCGCTCTCGTCTTTTAAGTATTCTACTGCATTATACCGGCACCCTATTTGGAGCTTTGACCTCGAAAAAGAGTGCACACGAGTATTCGACGTTTTTTCAATAGTAAACCGCGTATACTTCTGTTCTGTTCAATGAAGGAATGAAGTTCTGCGTGTTTAATATTATTCGAAGCGATAAGAATGCCTTCTATTGTTATCAAATAGTTTTCAAAAATTGGCCCCAGCTTCGATTAAGACGCTCCGTAGCTTTTTCTGTCTCCTGTTTTAAGATTGGGTCTAGTTATTACAGCGCACAGCAGGCTGCAGTGATCACTCTATGCGAGAAGGACAGTTCAGGCTTGGCACGCGGTCTAGTTTTGCGGCGGCGGTCTGATTCCTCATATACATGGCCTTCAATATTTGGCAGCGCGACAGGGTTTAGCCAGATTCAAGATACTCTGCTTTCATGCCCCTTATCGGAGGATATGGCTGCAACTCTCAACCCTGTCAGCGACGGATATTTGTAGCAAGTTTTTTCGCTGTTGTCATCAGTAGCAAAATCTAATTTTTCGTACTTTTGACAAGACAATCACAGAGTTAAAATACTCTGTTGGTTGTTTTGTATTGCTGGCAAAAAGGATCGTATGTGTTCTGCGGTCTTTTGTCGCCATTTTCCAAATGGCCAGCCTATTAGACGACATGAATTTTGCGCCTTTCGGCAGCTACAATTATAATTCTCTGGCTTACAGCTTTGATGCTCATGTTTAGCTGTTTAGCACAATGCTCGCTTTGTGCAAATTTGCATCCAAGTTGTGAGTGAGCAGTTCGGCTCTTTCACTATACGATTCATATTTGATTCTGGCTTTGAAGGCAATGTTTAATATTTGATTTGCTAGCATAGCTAGCCAATTCGTCCTCGATTCGGTTTAGTAAGAGTACTGTTTTGGACACACCTTTTGAGTTGGTTTGCGAAGAAACAAGTAAAAGTAGTTATTTTTCTAATTGAACCATGTACTAAATGCTTTGCTTTATTTTCCTTTTGTCACATGTTTAATTTTGGAAAGACTGCAGCAAAGAGCATAGTAAGGGTGATGTCGTAGAAGATAAAAATAACACCCAATGCCTCCTTATTTGCCATAGGCTTACGTCTACTTTCTTCGAGAAACTGTCATTAATACTGGGTCTTCCAACGTCGCTACCAACGCTGGAAGGGCGTGCACCTCAGCTGCTGTGGAGTTTACTTTCTGACCTTTAAGCTTCATTCTCGCAGTTTATTTCTGGGTAAAATGATAGAGACTGCGATGGGACCACTTGTCATTGCCTAGTTCTTCACACTGCTTGTAAGCCTTTAATTTTTGATGCGTACAAGCGGCATTCAAGGTTTCGGGGAAGTCATACGAAATTAGAGCGCATTGCAAAGTCTAATTACTTCACGAGATGTAATTATTTTTATTGAGGGTCTGTTTGAGTAAACTGTAGTTCTTTGCATGATCACAAAAACTCTACAGAATCTGCGCTCTTACTGGATATAAACTGTCACCCTTCGCTGCGAGGAAAATGTGGCATCCAAACTAATCGACTAAATTGATCGCTCGTTCCTCTACCGACAAGAAAGGCGTGGAATTAGGTACTGTAAGAACCGCGAGGTTCTACCCAGGTGGGTTTGCCGTTTTGCCGGATTCGTTTCCGGCGGGAACAAGGCGCTATTCCGCTGCTGGTGGCCTTTTCTAATCCACCAGGTGTTGGACGCCTACGAGCGTTAGCATTAAAGTAGGACACTCCTCGTCGCCTCAACATGCAGATTCCTTTGAGGCTAAATGCACAAGACCTTGTTTTAATGTTGCGTAAGTGCTCCTCAAAATTCGCTGGAAGTCGACTATTATTTGGAGAATTAACCTAAACCACGCCCGATAAGCTAGATTCTGGTCTGAACATCGAAGCTCCTTTCCTAAAAGGCAAATGAATCCGTGTCACGTAGCATATTACGTAAGAACTCGGGGCCATTTGTATTGAGACACTGCCGGTATAAGCAGGCTAAATTGACAATTATGTCTTTCATAGCTTGTTTGAACATCGCAACGTGAGCACTGTAAAATCCATGAAGTCGAGAAACTATTAAGTCTAATACGCCAGCTTGGCAGTTGCAAGTATGTAGCACTTATATTTATGTTCAATTTGGAATAAATTCACTTTCAATTAACACGTTCGTTTCCGAGTTAAATAAGTTCATAATATTATGGCTTAAGTAAGGCGGTGAGCTAATCATTGAACGCCTTTCACTATTGTATGAAACATTATGTAAAATTTGGAAGATGCTTAAGCTTCGTCCTTAAGAGTGAGACGCGACAGCGTGTTGCAGCGTTTCCAATTAAGGAGTGCACAAAACGCCATCTCCCCCGTTCTGCGCGAGGCGTGGCCCGTTGGACAATTTAAGGAAAGACGTCTGTCTCACATGTCTCGGTGGACACCCGAACTGGGCCGTGAGGAAAGGAAAATGAAATTGGTTTTAAGGAAAGGAAATGACGCCTGTCTCACAATTCTCGCTAGACACGAGTACCGCGCCGCAAGGGAACGAAATTTCCTTCCCTTACGGCGCGGTCACGTGTCCACGAAGCTGCGCCATTTTTCAATCACGTCCAATGCCGACGACGACGCCGGCTTTTCTGCGACATCAGCTCGTTAACGCTGTCGCGTAAAAAGCGCAGCATTTGCGCGCTTTGAAACGTGATGTAAGAACTGTCTTTCGAGTGCAAACATTTTTTTCTGAACGTCATTTGCTTGCCTATGTGGCCTGCACTCATAACACCTTATTGCTAAGCCAGAATCTTTTAGTATATGTGGTGCGTCTTTCAGTTATATACAACATTTGTCCGTAAATTTCCGAGACTGGGTCTCTTAAAAAAATGCCTTTACATTGAAATCATTTCTGCAGCACCCTTCGAAATAGTCTCCCTTGCAGTTTATACGCAGCTTCTAACGCTTCTTGAGTTCTTGAAAACAGTTCGAAAACACTTCTTTTGGCAGGGCTATCAGATCCTTTGTCGTGGCGTAGTGAATGGCCTCCACGCTCCCCATCCAGCGACCTTTTAGGGAACTCTTCACACGAGGAAACAGAAAACATCGCATAGGGAGAGGTCAGGCGAGTATGCCGGTTGAGAAATTACAGTAATGTTGTGCTTGGCTAGACATTTTGTGACGCTGAGAGCAGTGCGCGACCTTGCGTTATCGTGGAGGAGGCTTCATTGTCCAGATGCCCATAAATCAAGGCGATGGCGTCCCATGCGTTGCAGCACGCGGATATAAAACTTCTGATTGTCCGTCTTCTCTTGTGGGACGAACTCGTGGTCTATGACACCTCTAGCATCGAAAAAGTTATCAGCTTTTCTCGATGCCGGGGGCCGCCATTCGGGACTCTGCCTCTTTGTTTGAGGATCGTATTGAAAACACCATGTTTCGTCTTCAGCAATGACGCTGTGGAAGAATGCAGCATCCTTCTCTTCCTCGGAGAGCAAATCAGCTTTAACTGATGTCCGCGTGTCCTTCTGGTCCTGTGTGAGGGAGTGCGGCACAAGTCTGGCATTTAGCTTTCGTTTCCTCAAGTTCTCACGCAAAATTTGCTGGCATGTTGTCTTACTAATGTCGAGAGCATATGATAACATGCAGTGTGTAATGGTGCGGTCTTGCTGTACGATTTCCCAGACCCGAGCCACGTTGCTTTCATTGCGTGAGGTTGAAGGGCGCCCCAGCCTTGTGTCGTCTTACACCAACGTTCTCTCTGAAACGAACCTCTTGTGCCGCTCAAAAACTTGCGCACGCGATAATGCTTCGTTGCCGTAAGCGTCACGAAGAAGCTCATACGTCTGTGTGGCTGTCTTGCCATGCTTCACACAGAATTTTATGTTTACACGCTGTTCGAGGTGGACGTCCATCTCTCCACAATCACTCACACTCAAATGCGCAGCCGACAAGTGAAAATGTATTTTTCTGTATGTAGTGCCATCTAGCGGCTGTCTCAGCAATTAACATAAATAGGTCACGCTAGCCCGAAAAGATGGCGTTACACATAAGCACCAACATTTATTTTGGGCAACCATTTATAGAGAAGAAAATAAATCAGTCCCGGAATTTTACGGACAAAGGTTGTACAAGATTTTTTTCTACACAGTGAACAATCCCCAGCAGGCGCGTTTTCTGATTATGAAATTGTTTAGGAACGGGCACACTGGTGCGCAATATATGGCTCCTTTCTTCCATTCATAGAAGTGACCAGTCTGACTTTGTCACATATTCCCAGTTCATGGTATACGCTCAAGATACTGGTATTTCCTCATCGGACAAATCTTTAACAAATCTAATTTCACAATTAAAAAAGATACTGGTAGACGTCTTCAATGCTGTCAAATTAAACATTTTATTTTACCGATTCGCAAACTCAATCCATTTTGTTGACAGCCACTAAGCGACGCCTGAAGAACTCAACTGAGACAGCTCTCCATGGCATTGACAGTTATGCCTCGAATTTGTTATCATTCTTTGGTATAAAACCATACATAGCCTAAATTTTCTCAGCACGTTGTTTTCGTCGCGCACAAATTAGCATTCGTCATAGTAACACTCATAAAAGCACGCTCATTTTTACTCCGCAGCTGCATTATTCTAAAGATATATTTCGGTTTTATTCATACTGATACAAGTTCCGGCATCGATGCGTGCGACAGTATATACTATCGAAACCTATCATCGCTTCAGTATGTACAATACCTGGCAATGAGATTTATAACCTGCAGCCTTCTTGATTCTAATTCCTGCTAATTACTTTTTTAGTGTTCCATTCTCTCAATCACCAACTTGTTCAGTTATAAGCTGGTCATATTGCTTTACATTCCAAGAAAATTCCTTGTCAATCCATTGCTATAAACATACCAACAAACCTCAACTCCAACCGCAGTGGTGGTCTATTGGCTGAACATCCGCCTCGCATGTGGTAGGTTTGGCGTTCGATCCCCAGTGCCGCCTGGTACCCACCGGTTATATAATGGGCACAATCTTTCCCCTGACCTAAAGCACGGCTTAAAGAGGGCGAAATGCTTGGAAAATTGGTCTTTGACCCCTTCTTGAGCAGAACAAAAATACTTTGTCCCATAGCTATTTTTGGCCGCAGATGCCATTGTGTCATCAAAAGTCACTATTTTCATCAAACCTCAAATACATTTGGTTGTATTTGAATGCAATTTTCCCACTACCTGAATGCCGAAATACTAAAAAGATTACCTCTTATCTTTTGGCTGAAGAATTTAACCTTACGAGCTTTTTACGGTAAAGAATATAATAATTGCCTAGTTTTTTAACTGGACTCCAAGTGTCTTGCTATCACTTCAATATCTCAAATTTTAGTACTCTTCATGATTTTATCTCTAGCGATGCACTTTTAATGGTTTCAATATATCCCCGCTTCATATTTTCTTCGTGCATTAGTTGTATGTCGTTCCAGCTTTAAAGTAATTTATACGATGTAAATGACCATCAGTTTTTAATAATTTTGTTCTTGCTATTCAGGGTTGTGTTTCGATACATGACTGGTGTTCGTTATTTTTGACATCATTGTTATGAAGTTTACATATAACCTGCTGCTTGCGGTATCTGCTGTATCGCAATACGTTGCGCTTTTTTGTTTTATTCTTACAATATAGAGCTTTGTTTTCTAAGCGCATTTCATTTAACTGTAAAACCTAATTGCGGGCCCATTTAAGTCTGTGGGTCTGGTGGTGTCGCCTGTAATATTAACGTTGGTTGGTAAGATCTATTACTAATCACAGTAGTTAACTGGAAATCAAAACGTGGACGCGTAGAGAGGAGGGTTTACAGAGTGTAATGGATGAAAACAGAGGTTCTTACCGAGAAGGGTACACTTGGTCTATATGGCTGGGGCTGTTGGAGGTTGTTCAGCACTGCAGTGAATGTGCACTGGAAAGGGGATGATGACAATGATGATATTATTGAGCGAACAATCGCATAGTTAGCGCTCAGAGAGTAAAACACTGAATGCGCCGCGACTTCTGCACGACGTAATGTGTATCGTTTTTATGGTTGAATTTACTAGCTGTGCTTTGGATATGGACCAAGCAATTCGCATGTTGCCGTCGTCATAACACTGTAATTTATAATAATCGATATTTCAGTTGCAACTTTCTCGCTCGTCGAAAGATAGGTTCCGAGCTGTTAAAAATTTTATAAAGCAGGAATTTAAACCAATCATCTTTTTAAGAAAGCTGATTTGGAAATTGTTTCTAAAGGTTTCGTTTTTGTGACTTTTTTCAACTTGTGAAAACTTGGAGAGAAAATAATTTTTTTCGGCTTTACCGCTTAGCGAAACGTGACAACTAGAAATAAATATTCATACATTTGAATGCGCAAATATTAGGCGCTTGGTTTTTTTTTAACCTTGACTTCATTTAAGAGTAAAGGTGAAACTTAATCCAGGTTAGAGGCAATCTTTGCTCCAGTTCTTCGAAATAGCGCGTGAAAATTTTCAACGAAAGCTAACCGTTATATCTTGAACTTTCCTAAGCATCCATCGAAAACCCTCTCCCGTGGATCACAGCTTTCTTCGCATTGTAATCACGAAGATGTGCCCGCGTGGCAGTGGGACTGCTCTGGGTGAGCTCACGTGCTTTGGGTTGGTGCTGCTGGAACCGCTGATTGTCGGTGAACGCCGTTATGCGCTTTGTGCTTTGTGCCGTGCTGTGCTTTGTGCCCGAAAAACTCATTGCAAGTGGTGGAGGTGCGGGGTTAAAATGACGTTATTTATCTTCATTGTGTCGTCCCAGTGGTTGTGCGGGCTTACCCTCTCGTAGGACGCCAGCCAGTCCTCGACTTCATTGTCGCCGGTGCCACTGAAGACAGCTGGGTACCGCTGCCGTGGCATTCCGGCGCAGATAACAGGTGCTGGTGGCAGCGATGGCAGCTGTGTGGTGTCACTCGGTATTTGTGTTGTAACGGTGCGTCCACCACTTGCGATAGGTTGCAATGTTTGTTTTTGTTATGGTAAGCCAAATAAGCTTACAGTAATTTAAATGAGATGAAAATAGACCGTAATATACCTCCAGCTTTACCTTACTAGAGAGAAGTGTTCGGCAACGAGAGAGGACTCCAGTTTTTGCAGAGTTTTCTACACAGGCTATGTACTTGGGAGTCCCAACGAAGCGGAAAACTAGTGAGCGCAGTTTCCGAAGCAAGAGCTGCGCCTTCGGCGAACTTTACAAGGTCTCTTACGTCCTCTGCTAACGTCGTTGATGTGGTCGTAGACAGTGTTGCGACGTGTGCCCTGATTGACACCGGAGCAGCTGTATCAGTTATGGACGCGAAACTTTGCCGCCACCCTCGATTCCCTACCAGGAGCACAATGTTTTCTTCATTCCATCTGAGATCTGAATATTGGGAAATACCCATGGCCGAAGATGACCGCGAGAAAACAGCATTCTTCACTCCTGATGGCTTATGAGTTCAACGTTATGCCATTTGGGCTTTGCAATGCCTCTTCCACATTCGAAAGAATGATGGGTAATGTCCGGCGTGGCCTACACTGGAAGACTTGTCTTTTCTACCTTGATGACGTCGTCGTGTTTTCGACCGACTTCTAACTAGCATTGACCCCGTGCACTCTTCATTACGCCCTCCAAAAATGCTTCTGGAGAAGCGTTCATACTCCTGGATAACCTCTCTCATGCGCCTCCTTTGCGGCCACACTACACCAGCGCCCTTCCGCTCGCTTCGTCGTCAAGACCGTCACTTCACTCTGCAAGACGGACTTCTTTATAGCCGGAATTACATGCCAGATGGTCGAAGATGGCTAATTGTCATTCCTCTCCACTTACGCGCTCAAGTCTGCGCATCTTGACATGCCGAACCCCAGAACGTTCATGCGTCTTAAAAACATACATGCGACTTCGGCACCGGTACTACTGGCGCGGCAAGTACACCTTTTTACGAAAGTACATACGCTCATGCCTTGAATCCCAACGCCGCAAGTCACCACCGAAGCACCTTTCCAAACCATTGTAGCCTTTACATTGCCCTGCTTGTCCGTTTGATTGTGTGGGCACCGACCTTTATCGGCGTCTTCCGTCTTCTACTTCTGGTCACCGGTGGATTGCCATAGCCGTCGACCAACTTATGCGCTATGCCGAGACATCCACTTTTTCGGCGGCTACATCCAGAGAAGTAGCTTTCTTCATTCTTCGCCACCTCGTTCTACGCCACAGTGCTCCCCGCGAGCTTCTTAGAGATCGCAGCCACGTGGTTTTATCAGATCTTGTCCAGGCACTCCTACAAAGATGCCGCGTAGTTCACAAAACAAGCACGGCGTACCATCCTCAGACGAACGAGCTCACAGAAAGATTCAATCGGACGCTCGGTGACATGCTCACGATGTATATCGCTCCCGACCACTCAGCGGGATCCCGTACTCCCATTTGTCACATACGCCTATAATACCGCCGTCCAGTCTACTGCTGGATTTTCGCCATTCTTCCTCCTTTACTGACGCGAATCTACCTGCCTGCTTGACACCATTCTCCGCAACCATCCTGACGCCTCTCTCTGCTCGCTTGCTTCTGAAATCGCCTAGTATGCCGAAACAATCCGCCAACTGGCCCGATCCTTCACGTTCTACGATCAACATAAAAAAAGAAAGAACGTCGTGATTCTCGTCATCCCTTCACCCGCCTACCTGCCAGCTTCCTTGTGAAGGGCTCTGAGTCCCTTCTGGCCCTCCTGGCCTGTCTTCCAATTTACTCTCCATATATCATGGCCCTTACCATGTTGTCTCTCAAAGGTACCCCGCAAACTAGGCTGTGGAACCATTGACACCCTCTTCTGACGACCGCCACCGTGGCCGTGAAACCGTTCACATTAGCCGCCAGAAGCCTTACCACGATCCCGTAATGTGCACCACGCCTTGAGTCGACAGGCTGGCTCCTCCTTCGCCGGGGCCATTGTCACGACGAAGAAGTGCCCGTGCGGCAGCGGAATTGCTCTCGGCGAGCCCGTTCTTCGGGTTGGTGCTGCTGGAACCGCTGACTGTCGGTGAACGCCGTTCTGCGCTTTGTGCTTTGTGCCGCGCTGTGTTTTGTGCTTTGTACCCGAAAAGCCCATTGGAGCACCAATTTTCGTACAGAGATGATTTCGCAGTTTTTACTAAAACGATACTGCGATCAGAATGGGCATTTTCTCAAATCAGAAGACAGAAAACATCAGTGGACGAAGAGAATGCCTGTAAGTCTAGCAAAGTGAACACCCCATCAGGCATATCCCAGATACTTCCGAGACGACAAGGTTATCCTGGAAATTTTCAGATTTTGTTTCTTTGTCTACATCTACCCATTCCGCACCGAACTTTCCGGCCCTAAATGCCTGACTGTAGACGAGCCTGAATCCTTCGCTCTGACTCTCTTTCAGCGCATTTAGATCATATCCCTTCAACAAAGCTACCCCTCCTTCCCAGAGTTCCTGGATGGCTTCGAACCAGCAAAACGGCTGAACAACTTTGAGGTCTTGACCTAGGAACATCGTGGACATTTATAATGCGCCCAAAAACATGCATTTCCTCCTGCTACCTTTAGAGAATCAATGCACGTCTCCTTCATTTGCAACCGAATGTACGAAGACACATAGAACACGCGTAGACGCAGCGTCTTTTATTTTTTTCATCGAGTGCAACGTCAGTCACCCTTCGAGCTACTTGATGTGTGCATCTAGGGCTGCTAGAGCGGAAGATGTAGCATCGTCTCTGATTGACCGAATGTGTCCTCAGGACACTACTAATATGGCTGCATTAGACGGTAAATACAAATGAGAGGAGCAGATATGGCAAGTACCACTATAGTACCTCGTAGAAGTGGCATCGTCAAGGCATGAAGAGGCTTGCGCCAATAATTCGATGAACCGGTGAAGGAGGTGCATCCAAATCGCAGTCATAGTGGCTGCAGTCATTTACAATTGGTTTATATTATCACAGCGCTTTACTGAGCTTGAGAATTATTGGATTGGTTGGACGACAAAAATTATCGAACCACAGTAACAAGAATGGAAGGATCATTCTGGCGCTTATTTCAGTATGTGAACCGGGCTCAGAGATTAGGTGCCCAGGGTGGAAAGCGCTACATATACCACCACTCTTCAGAGTGGTGGCCCACTAAAAGAAAAGCACACTAAGAGAAAAAGCATGTATCATTCTCATCTTCATCGATCACCTTTAATCTCAGGTACGATCGCCTTAGCGTTCAATGTGCTTGGTTGTAATTGTGTTGAGTAAGCAGATATGTCCGGAAAATTGAAGAGCAAGCAAGAATATTCTAAACTAAGAAGGCCATACGTCTTTCACGCTGCAGAACAAATGTGTTCAGCTCTTGCGCTGCGGCTCATGTATTGCAACGCACGCGTGTGCCAGAAAGCAGCAGAACCGTCGCTACTATTTAAAAACCAATAGTGCTCAAACGAGGCGCATTCGCTAAAATGATGTGCATTCAAAGGGCATTCGCGTTACAGTGCACGGGCCTCTGGCATTTCGCCTGCATCGAAATGCGACCGCCGGGGCCGGGATTGCACAAGATTCTTTCGGGTCAGCAGCCGCGCACCATTAACCACTGAGCCACCGCGTGGCTTCAGTGTTAGGATTGGGTCTCAAATTACGTTCAGGCCTCCAAGAGCAACAGTTAAAAACTTTAATTCAGTTATCCGGCTTGATACTTGCCCCACCACAGCTGGTTTTACAGTACCATGCAAGCAACCTTTTCCTCATCAGAAAATGCTACTCGCTGGTGCCGCTCAGCTACCTTATTCGATGATCTTTGCTTGTAAAAAAAAAAGCCTCCACTGTTCTGAGAGCGCTCGTAAGATTTCAGTTTTTTTATGTCAATTCACTTTAGACAATCATGAAACGGAGAAGGAGACTTCGGATGGAGATGTGCAAACGACCTCTCTTCTCTGAAACATACCTGGCAACCTAGTGGGAGATATTACACGCGCATGCTGGTGCTGATACGGTTGCCATATCGGCTTGCATGGCATGCCGCCCCTCGTAAAATGTTTTCGACACTGTTTCTTTATTCCGCTTATACGCACATTTCATAATAGGTGGGAACAAAGATAGGTAGACAAAAGAATGAACTGGACCGCTCTGCAATTAATTGCTCGTGCAGCGTATTGCTGCTTCAGCTTGAGGCAGCTATCTGTCACGCGTTCGCAGGCCCTGATACTGCGCACAATAGTGCGAATCTGCGAGCAGAGCGTGGAAGCAAATGATCTGGCACTCGTCGTCACTGTGCGAATATTTTTTACAACTGCTCTGCACAGGTAAATTTTAGTTCCGTAAACGAGGTGAATTATAGGTTGGCAAAACTAAGGAGCGCCGCATGAAGACATGTGGGATGCCTTGAATCTCCTTGCTTTATATTCATTAAACACCCTTTTTTAGGTGTAGCGTAAGTGGCGTGGTTAACAAAATTCAGGCGTTTAAAGCAGTCATAAATATCTATGAGTAGGTTGTGGCAACGATCCGGTGGGTAAAGCCGTTCATGTAAGTTTCTTCTCGAAGAAAAAAAATTATTTGGTAAATAAAAAAGCACGAGCTCGTCCAAGCAAAACGTAAAGAGGGTGATGGATGGGATCAAATATGCGGGGGGTGATGTGCAGAAATATGCTTCAATATTTCGTATGAATACAAGAACTAGTAATTTTAGTAGTGAGAATTAGTAAAGAAACAGAATTTTTTAATTACATTCATCACCACAAGCATTTCTTCGTCCATTGCAGGACAAAGGACGCTTTCACTGATCTACAATTTACATTGTCTTCAATGTCCTTTGTTCATCTCTGATTTTCTTCCGTGAGAAGTCTTTGTGTAGGAGTTCGCAGTATTATGCATGTTTCTCTACTGCTTTCCTTATAGTGTGAAACTGTCTTGTGCTAAGTATTGTTTCAAAAACAAGCTTTATCCTTCTCGCTACTACTGTCTAAAGTTCCTTGCATTCTATGAGCTGTTACCCTGGTGATTTTCTTGTAAGAGACATACAGTACACCGTTCGTTCTGTGTCTTCTCTGGTGCTTGAAACATGCTTTCTTATGAAATGAAATATTTCATGTGTTCTTCCAGACTTCCGCTCCTCTGACAGCAGTGGAGAATTGCGTACTGAGGATAGCAACTTTTTCAATCACAATGACCCCACCGTAATTTAACTCATGAGTCATTACAATGCCCACAACAGCCTCTCTTCCTAGACTCAGAGTAGGTTAAGGCGATCTGCTCTGTTCGCGTCGCAGATGGAAGTTGTTGAAGCCGAAGGTGTGATATGCACATGGCGAGATTGTGTTGCAATGTAACACGAGACGTGATCAGTTGCGACGATAGCAGAGTGCCCTCGTGCAGTAGGCAGCGACTCTTATCTGTTTGCGCATCCTCGTATTCGAAAACAAATCACGGTCATTTTATTTTTATTTCTGCATGGGCTGTTCCTATGCTAGCTTTTGCGAAGGTCACTTTCAAGGTCAAACTTCAAACAAACATGTTGAGCCAGTGAGACCTCCTGAAGTAGTGCATTCGGACTAAAAAAAGTGACCATGAAATTTGATACAGAGAAAAGAAAGAGGTGAGAAAAATTGAGAAAGAAGTTCTGAGGTGGTGTGCAGTCGTGCGTAAAAGACAGGTAGCAAATGCAACCGCAGAGACCGAGGCCTGATACGGGAATGTAGTACCCGCTGTGGTCGGTCATTGCTGAGGACGAGACTGTGTGGGTGGGGCGGCGAACCACTCAGGGCAGCTTGGTGCTCGATGCGGTGTCTTAAACAAGCCTTACAGGCTTGGCGACGGCTGTACTGGACGCTTCAGACCTCACTAACATGAGTGATCATGTGGAACCATGCGCTAGTGTCTTTCAGATTTCGTGAGTGGAGATTAACCAGGTTGTTGGCAGAACTTCGCCTTGCGTTATTGGAAAAGAATATACAGTGTCGTCTAGGACTTTCGCGTAAAACTTCTGGCATTTTCCTCCCCATTTGTTTCTCTGTATCAGTTTTCCTGCTTACATTATTGCCGGTGATTTCAGTCACCACAGCCAGTTGGGAGCCGCCCTCCTGTTGATGGCAGTAACATCACAAGCATATTCCTCAAATCAGCAGTAGGGAAACTATCTATAGTGGCAGTCTATCAACCTAGATAAGGGAGCCCCAGCAGGCATATCTTAGAGACAGACGACATGGCCAGATCTTTCTGACTACTTTCGTTCGTTTTCAGGCTTTTTTCCGCTCCAGCCCAAATTTACAATTCAAGAAAAGGAACGGGTTTTCAAACTGCGCTTCCGCGCGCGTCTCTCTCTGTTATGTGACAGTGATATTTATTGCTTGCCTGTCCAAAAAAGATGCAGTAACAAATTTCACTTGAAGAAAAAAATGAATTCTTTGAAGCAAAAAGTACTTACTCAGAGCTCCATTGCAACATCCTGGCTGCAGCGGGATCTACCGTTTTAGGATTTCCTCTTACCTCTACTTCTATGGAATCTGCACAGAACCGTCTCGCCTTCTTTGCAGGGTGCGTGGATGGCTTGCAACCAACCGAAAGACCAAGCAACTATGAAGTGGTAAGCTAAGAAATTCCTGAACGTTAAGGATTTATCGAAAATGAAGTGTTTATTCTTGCAATCTTTCTATATTTAGTGTAGTGTACTTCTCCTCCATTTCCAACTGAAAGAAAGAAGACGGAAAGGACGCGCGAAGACACAGCGTCTTTTACTTTTAGCATCGGCTGCAATGTCGAACCATGTTTCACTACTTGATCTCTGCATCTGGGGCACTAGATGGGACGATGTAGCATCGTCTCTGGCTGGCTGCCTATGTCCTCAGGACGATGTTAAAATGGGTACATGGGAGGGTAAACAAAAATGAGCAACGCGAATAGGCATGTGCCACATTAGTACCTTTACCAATGGCACCATCAAGGAACGAAAACACTTGAGCAAGTCATTCAGCGAAACACAGAAGAAGTGGCATCAAGATGCCAAAGATACTGCAGCTACAGTGGCTGCAGTCATATATATGCAATTTAATTCATAGAAGCGTTTCATTGAGCTCGCTCATCATTATCTTGGTTTCGCGACACTAACTATTTGGTCAGGGTTACAAAATTTCAAGGAGAGTTTCACACACGTATTTCTATAGGTGAACAGCGCTTAGAGATGATGTGCACAAACTGAAAAGCGTTAAATAGACCACCACTCCGAGGAGTGCAGATCGTTGCAATTATGGCATTTGGCAAAAGCCCAATAGGAAAACCAGAAGCAACAACGCGCACCACAGTTACACAAAGAGGAAAAGCATGAATGATTATGATCTTCATCGATCAGCCGTCATCTCAGGAATTATCATTTTGCTCTTCCATGCGCTTGACTGTAACTGTGCTGAGTGAGCAGAAATATGTCGGAAATTCAACAGCGGCTGTTTTATTCCAACGCACGTGCGTTCCAGAAAGCAGTAAGACCCGTTGCTGCTTTGAAAAAATGAGCAAGTGGTCAAGCGAGGCGCGGAATATATTGCTGCTGCCATCATCCATGTACAGCTAAAATGTCCTACGCCCTCCTGCGACGCATGTCACGATTTAATTTGCGATAATACAGGCAACATGATTTATGTGATCCACTTACCAGAGCAGTACTGTATACCTTGGGGGCATAAATAAATGAAATTGAATTTGCGGATGTATAGGCGCCTTTTAAAGATAAAACAGTACTCTACCAACAAAATGCATGCTTCCTTTGAGTAGTGAACTTGGAATTCCTTGTTATAGCACGAAAATAGGAAATAAAGTGCATATTGTTTTATGTCGAGTTTTCCCGGCTGAGACGATGGTCTACAGCAGCAAAAAGACATCCAGGAGAGGCAAGAAACATCACGCCACCAGCCATCCAGCTTTTGACGAGTCTCGGTGGGTGTTCGTGGGTGCGCTCCATAGCCGCATAGTTTCTAGAAGACGCGTAGGATGACAAGACTCTAGGGCTACGGCACGAAAAGCATTCACGTTTCTGAATTTCTAATCCTCGCCAGTCTTAGGCGTTCAGGTATGTCCAGATCTCCAAAAGTAACAGTTAAAAAGGTGACAATTTCTGTTCAACTATCTCGCTTAGTACTTAATTTGAATTAGTTTTTTTTATTTGCCTCTCCACAACTGCTTTTACTGTATTATGCAAGCCATCTTCATAGCTCAGGAAATCTGCATGAACTAGCCACTTGCTGGCGTCACTCAGGTAACTGATACAAAGATCTTCGCTTGTAAAATGTTTGCATTGCTTCCAGAGTGCTCAGACGATTTCATTTCCTATGTCTCAATTTACACTGCACAATCGTGAAGACGAAAAGGCCACTTCGAATTGATAGGTTCAAACGAACTCTCCCATCGGGAGCATACCTCGGACATCGTCGAATATATTACGAACGCAAGCTTGTGCTGATAAGCTCGACTTATCGGCTTGCGTGTCATGCCGCTCCTTCTAGGCACATTTCATGATCGGCCAGAAGAAATATATCTAGAGAAAAGGACGGAAAGAACCGCCATGCAATTAACTGTTCGTGCAGCATATAGTTGCTACCACTCGAAGCAGCTATCTGTCACGCATTGGCCGGTCCTGATAGTGCGCGCCGCAGTGGAAATGCACTGCGTTCGTACGTACGGTGCCAATGAGATTTTCCCACGCCTAATTTTTACGAGAATATTTTAGGTCCTCTAAATCGGCGATTGATAGGGTCGGCATTGTTATGGAAGGCCGCGTGCAAGCTACTGGGATGCTTTGCTACTCCTTGCTTTATATTCATTGAGGACCCTTTTTACGGTGTTATAAAAGCGGTGCGGTTAAAAAAAATGTAGGCGTTTAGAGCAGCCATAAATATTGACCAACAGGTCCTTTGTGGGTAAAACCGTCTATGTCTTTTCATTCCATAAAAAATTACTTGGTAAAGACAATAGTACGAGTTAGTGGATGCAGAACTTAAAGACGTTGACTGTTGGGACGAAATATATGTGGTGGTGGTGCGCAGGTATATATCTATCAAGGTTCAGTGGAGAATAAAAGGACTAGTGAAACAGTACAGGAGCCGGGCTAACACATATTCGGCTAATACTTGAAATGTAAGGGGTTACTTTTCTCATTATATTCATCACCACCGAGATTATTTTGTTCACTGCAGGAGAAAGGTCGCTCTCACTCATCTACAATTTATTTTTTCTTTATTCACGTTGTACTTCATCTCTAATTTGCTTTTGTGAGACGTATTTATGAAGGGGTTCATTGTATTCTGCACACTTCTCTACAGCTTCTTTGATCCTGTGAAAATGGCAGATTGCAAAGTATTGCTTCTAAAAACAAGTCTTCTTCTCTCGACTATATGTGAAGTTCCACGGAGTCTTCAGCTGTTAACCTAGTGAATGTCTTGTAACGAACACACATTATAAAGTAATTTCGTCTGCAACTTCTCCGGTCCTTAAGACATCCTCTCTTTTGGATTAAGATAAGTGTTCTAGCAGACTTCCACTCCTTTCAGGGTCGTGAGGAACGGCGATTTGAGGAATTAAAATTTTTCTAACAAACTATTCCTAACCTTATTCAACTCATGAGCCATTTCCTCATTCACACCAGCCGCTCTTACTGATTGCATTGCTTGAAAAGCTTCACCGCTTCTGTTCTTATCACGAGCACTTCAAATTTCTCTATCGTATCTCCTATATCATTAGCGTTATGGCTTTTTGCGGCTTCTCTATTAAAGTGTGAAATATTTCCTCCGTATTTTAATAATATCAACCTTTTTTTAATGACATTCCGCTTCCTGTATCGTTAACCGTACATTACGAGGTCAAAGTCTGGAGGTATCTTCGGCAAGCACGAAGCAATTCGTAAACGCACGAAACCACAGCCAATAAGCAAAAGAAAATTGCTTCTCATAATTATTGGCAAAATCTCAAGAAACCACCCTTGAAAAAGAGCTTTGCACGGCGACTAAAGAGAGCTTTTATTATTTTTGTAGCTGGGAATGAGCTCTAGATTAATATTCATAAAAGCTAATAATCTTGTGATATATTGTTGATCAACTAATACCCTTCTTTTGAAGAGATCTTTTTACGCACCATGACTTAGTTAAATAAATGAGGATATATGCCTGAAAAGTTACAGAAAACACCATTTTATTATTGTGCAGTGCACTCTGTTTCTCTTCTCGATTTCTAAATTCTTTTCCTTCTCATTTTGTTATGTTTATTTTAAAAAAGCCTTTTTTTTACCAACTTTGACCGTATTTATCCGAACACATCAAGAACGCTGCTTGTTTGCACTAAGTCCACTAGAAACGTATGTACTAAATAGTAAAACTTAATTGATCTGTTGTTTGCGGAGAAAAAAGTGTTGCGCAAAGTTCTAGAAAGCACTAAAGAATGACGAGCTTTGGGTTGCGAATAAAAAGCATATTAATAATATTTTCGTACTCTAACGCGTTCATTTTAATATGTATATTCTCATTAGCATTATTTAGATTTCTTAAAATACTGATGTAGATATAGTACGTCTAATGAGAACTAAAGGCTCTGCACACTTTTTATCATTGAAAAAGCTTTTTGCGGAGCAGTGTATCAAATGGCGGCAGTTATTTTTTCTTGCAAAACACACAACAATAAATTAATTTATATTGCGTGAAGTGAACCCTATTACTGGCGTAACTGCCTAAAACAGCGCTGTAGTCTACAGCCCTGACTTCAGCTAACCCAGTTCATATATCTGCATTTAGACTTATGCCGCTCAGAATGCAGGAAAATGCACGAGTGTGGATAAACGCGAAGTTATCAGCGCATTGTTTGAGTACTTCGAAGGTCCTACCTTTTGGTGCGATGCTTATTGTGGTAGTAAGGCCCTGGCACCAAATTCGTGGCCCCCAAGTTCATGAGCTCGCGGCCACTCCTCCTATTAGCAATAACCAAGTCGTCATACTAAAATTGCAGGAACATTGTAACTATGCAAAGTATACTAATCCTTGTAAAAAAGTTATGCAACGCAAGATAGGGCAACAAAGTAGGTAAAAAAACGTGATTCTGATTATTTTTTATAACCTTCATAAAAAATAGTTCTTAACATTCGCGTTGCAAAGGTTTGCGAAATGTTATTCTTTCTGCGTTAAAGCTGGATAAATGTAGTTTCCATTCATTATTAGATATATTAACACAGATAACACGGTAATGAATATGAAATTATAGTTTATTACTTTTCTTGTAAAATTACCCCCGTAACCAGCAGAACTGCTTGTTCGCGTAATTTGCAAAATTTCAGGAAAAGAAGATTAACGCTGGGCAATCACGGAAAATAACTAGACGCAGTCAAAATTAACAAGAAATATCCTTGATTTTTTTTTCCTGCATGCTACTTCAGGATGTTTTCATTAATTTCTGAAAAATTCTGAGAAGCCAAGCTTGCATAAAAAGGAGTCTAATTATTGGGCTAAATTATACCAACATAATTATTAAACTTACTTAATGACCATGAAGATTCATATGGCGCACAATGCATGGCCAAAATGTAAGACATGATAAAGGTGCCTTTTTATTCAATTTTCGAGGTTCCAGTAGTTCTGTGGTGCATTTATTTTGGCAATAGTTTTGGCTTGCTAAATATACCGTTCTAAACTTCATCCAGCCTCGTAGATAATTTTACATGGAATGAAGGGCAAGTGTTCGCGGTTCTAACTCAATACTTTTTAACGCAAAGTCTTCAAAGTTATCCACGTATCTATTCAAGAACTAAGTTACAAAAGTTCTTGAAAAAGTATACACATATAAAACAAAGAAGAAAACATCAACAAACTCTTAACACCACAAAATCTTCCTCATCGCAAAACATTTTGAGCTGCTCATGAACGAATATGTTAAATGGGCAGTACACGTAAGCACAAGAGTCTACCTCTTAGTATTGAAGACTGTTGCGCTCTTCGGATAAATTTTTTCCTGTCGAAAATTTGTAGCTACGTTAATCCAAGCCATGAAGCAACGATATAAAAAATTCTAGATAATCGAATACTTCGACCAGCCGCCCATTGCATGATCTCCGAAAACGCCCAAAAGATGATATAAAATCACAAACGATGCGGGGAAGTGGTCACAGCATAAATATTCTCATAATTATCTTTGAGTTGTTTTGTGCTAAGCCTTATTAATGTGTCGAGGCGCTTATACGAACTGCTTATATCTCCACGAACTCAAGTGGCAACAACGTTAGCGTTCACAACTGAGTAGAGTCCACCTGACAGAATACTACTTATTCTAGTACAAAGCGAATCTTTAAATATTTTCCCTACGAGTAAGATTCCAAAGCAACTGGCCCACTGCTTCGTATCGTAAATTTGTTGAACAGAAAAGTTCTTTATTAGGGTTAACCTACTTTAGCATTTTTTTAGTTTTCAAAGAATTTACCTGTACTTTGCTTCGTGGCATCGTCCCGAATTATAAAAAAAT
Organism: Amblyomma americanum; assembly: GCF_052857255.1. Lineage (NCBI taxonomy): Eukaryota > Metazoa > Arthropoda > Arachnida > Ixodida > Ixodidae > Amblyomma > Amblyomma americanum. The sequence goes on along the minus strand of NC_135499.1, from coordinate 103,068,014 downwards.
ATCGAAAGAAATTACTGTAAGGTATCCAGAGTCTCACTTAAACCTTAATCTTTTCCAACAAACCCGTTTACCAAAACATTAAAAACTATGCTCGAGCTAATTGTACTTCTCAGGCAATTGCTGTCGCTTATTCAGAATGAGCGGCAAGTCATGAGCCATTCGGGTTGCTGATAAAATGTGATAAAAGTAGAAACATGCTTTCCCCGGGTGAGTCCTTTACTGTTGCATAGTCAAAGCAGCACTATGCTGCAACCATGGCTTTGTCAGCTCGGCCAGCTGCAGCAGCACACATAAACAGGCAAAACGCCAAAACGTGCTAGTTTTAAAAATATAAAAACAGACATTTATACGTATCCTCAGTATAGGCAAGTAAAGCGCTTGTGAGTAAGATGTTACCTGGCGCGAACAATATATTCCCATAAAAGTTTAAACAAGCCTCATAATATTGACAAAACAATTGACCTGCGAGGGGGTATCCAAAAGCTTTAATTATCGCCATGAAATAAAAACTCCAGCAATAGTCAATTGCAGTGGTCAAACTAATTCATTCTCCACCCAGTCTCTCTACAGAGTCACATAATTTTTCTAGCTTTTCTTCACTTTTTGCAGGCGTTCTTTGTAGAACTCCTCTGCTTTGCTAAAAAAACTGTTCCACATAAAAAATGACATTCTCTTTTTCGTCAAATCGCCGACTACCAAGTGGTTTCTTCATCTAAGGAAAAGGAAAGAAGTCGCTTGGTGCAAGATCAGGCCAATAAGGTGGAATAATGAGGAGCAAAAAAATTGTCTTCATTCCGCTCCAACAGACTCAAATTCTTCTGGGAAATGTCATGGTGATTTTGCTTTACAAGAGGTGTCAAGAAGTGAGGTTTCCATCGTGCAGACAACTTATTCATGTGGAGTTTCTCATGAATAATCGTCCACGCAGTTCCGTAACTTTGTCCAGTTTCCACCATCAATCTTTTGCACGGTAAATCTTCTGCCATCGAGGATAACGGCCTCCTATTTCTTCACTGTGACAAGATCATCCTTGACCCGCTCGTGGCTGATCTGTAAGGAACATGCGATTAATTTGAAAGTTCCCCTTCCCCCTCACAACCGTGTCGTATGCTCGACTGTAAACATGACGCAATGATCTCTGCGCTGGAACTGATTGTCCGGTACCTTAGTACTTGCCACCAAAAAGTATCGAGCGACTCGAAAGCGTCGTCGCGGTTACTTCCAGTTTGTTTTTGACAGCTGGGATTGTTTAACGTGGATCGAAAGCTTAGCACACATATCATTTTTTAATTTTTCGCCCATAAAAAATTACTTGCTAAGGCCGCCAGGGAACTCGCATCTTTCCGACCAGCAGCCGATTTTTATAGCGGCTCCGATGATCCAATCCCTACTTGAATTAGTAATCGCCGATATTCTTGGGCAGAACCAACTATGCACCGAGCGCATAGTCCTTCGCGTGTTACCCGTCTTCAGGTAGTAGCATGTAAGCCTTATTAATTGATGTCGGTCACCGAGCAGCAATGCAATTCGCGAGTGGAGATAATAGAGGTAATATGGGATTAGCTACGGCGTTTGTGACACCATGGAGCCGCTCGCCAACACATATTTATTTTTTATTTTTTTCCTGTAACTAGAGTCGGACGGGCAATATTGCAGTGGGGAGGGATATATATGGTGCTCCGCCTAAAACTTTACACAATTCTTTTAAAATAGGATTTTGAGTTACAAGAGCGATTTTTTTGCATTAGCATTGTCAACTGTGTAGTGCATCAGAAAACACCTATGACGTGCTATAAGCAGGCTGGTTGACTAATACTGAATAGCTAAATTTATGTATTTTAGTTAGGCTCCTTAATTATTAAGGGGTGTGCAGCCTGCGGGTAGTATATTAATATCAGTTCTTAGAATTTTGGAGCCGCGATTACTCTCGGCTCTGTGGCCCAACAAATGTTGGCTACATCGAGCGGAAATACATGCGCTTTCGAGAAGCCTGCAGGCAAAGGAGCCTTTCCAAAAGACGTAACTCGTCGAAATTGCCATAATGTTTTGGGCCACAGTACTGAGGGTAACCATGTTTTCGAAATTCTAAAACTTGATATGGATATTACTTACGGTAGGCTACGCAACTTTTATTAATTAAACAATCGAAAAGTAATCCTTAAAAATTAAACTATTCAATTTTCGCTAATCAGCCGGCTAGGTATCATGTCTTAACTCTATTCTGAGGTTCTACAGCGCCTATAATTCTATGCCAAAAAAACGCTCAAAAATCCTACTTTCAAAAATTGTTTAAAATCTTAGGTGAAACACCCTATGTACTAAAAAGGAGATTCAGCTAGAGCAACCCACGCATACAAACGTAAACAATACGTTTCCAGACACCGCGGACACTGATTGGTCAATGATACCCAACAAAAAATGCTCTAGAAAATGAAGACATACAGTTACACATATGTAATGAGCAGGACCACCAGCAGATAACAGAAAACATGAAAAAACTAAAAGGATGGAAAACACCAAGTTATACCAAGATCTTTGGTGACAAAACAATGCATCACAGATTGGACATAAAATGCTGCAGGTGAGTAAAAAAATGAGGGAGAAGCGATGACAATGTGTGCTGATAGATTGTTTTTAGCCATAGAATTTTTTTGAGTAGGAAGTGTATTTAAATGTATTTACCCTACATATGTAATTCCGGGATTTCATTGCGCGCTCATTTAGAAGAGACGCATAAGAGGTATAACTCTTTATCAATTCCGGTTCTGTGTTGAAATATGTTACAGAAAATACCCAATGTGAGATATTTCCGTCTATCTATCTATTTTGTAGAAGAGACGAACTCAGCTCATTTTGAATCATTGCAGATCATTTTCTGAAATCATATTCACCAGGTACAAACCAGGCTGCACGTTTCTGGACATGTTCAAGCCCGTTAACATTTTGCTCCTCGTAGGGGTCTGATGGAGACAGGAAGAGGAGGACGAAGACGTTGTTCGACCTACTGTCGCCTCCGCTCAGTATCTTTACATAATTTTAATTATTTGCCTAGTTTTATTTGAATATCTGAGAAAGGCAGCATCTTCAAGACGGTACTGTCCCAATGGGAAGAGTACGGCTGCTCCGGCCCCGGCAAGCCTAAAGGGACCACGCCAATCTTAGGAGGCTGGCTCGGAAGAGGCGACCATGGCTTCCCAGGCTGTGGAGCGGCGAGAACATAAAGACGACCAGCCGTCCAGCGAGACCTCATCGGTCAGTGGGGATTAGTCAACGATCGTGGACGGTGAGGAATCAGTGGTCGATATGGCTGACGTGGACAACGAGGGCTTCAAGTTGTTGAGTCATTGCAAGCAACGAACGGTCGGAATCCCGGTAGTGGTTGAGCCCACTGAGAAAGGGGTTGATTTAAGAGAGAGGAATCCTATCTTACTTTTCGCGTCCAATATATCACTGCTGGGATCAGCTCCGATTCATAGTCGGTTCAGTATGCACGTGGCTCTTCAGCTGAATGTCTCGACGGAAGAGCAGCTTGTCAAGCTCCTGCAGAGCTCTCAGATTTTTGGCATCAAATTTAACGTGCGGTTGCCCCATTCCTACATGAAGAACACCTGTGTTATTAAGAGTGTACCAAAGTGGTATTCAGAACGCGACCTACTTGATTATTTGAAACCACAAGGTCTTCTTCACGTGAAACGACTTGTGCATCGTGTGGAGTCTCCAGGAAAAAAATGGGCTCCAAAACCAACCAACACTATCGTGTTGACATCCGCTCCCAACTCAGAGAGCCCCGAAAAATTTATCTGGGATTCACAAAACACGCAGTTGCTGATTTCACTGAAGCTCCTCCACGGTGTTTTAGATGCCAAAAGTTTGGGTACGTGGCCAAAATTTGCACAAAGGACCGACGCTGTAAGCGGTGCGGAGGCGACCCCGACCTTAAAACCTACAAGGCCGATTTTGCTCGCGCCAATTGTGGTGGTGATCATCCAGCGAGTTTCGGCGGCTGCCTCTTTCCTGTGAGCGCTCTGCACCATTGAATGTCCTTTATTGCTGGTCCCAAAACTGAACCGACTGAGACGCCTGCCCCTGGATTAGACGAGTTCCCAGTGTTGAAGTCTGATGTTGTTGCGTTACCCAACAATGTCCCTAAGAGACCTGAGTCCAGCAAGACACCAAGGTCCATTGCCTGCGAGTAGGTTGTTCGACCTCCAGCAAAAAGTGTCCATGTTCCTGAGCGACCGGATCACAGCCATACTCGACGGCAGGGAAGAATCCCATTTGCACAAGTCACAAAAAAAGCACCTACTGTGGCCAAGATTGTGTCCCTGTCGGCATCTTTTGTCGATATTGTGAGTGCGTTGCCCAAAATAAGGAGCTCAAAATTCAAGGTATGTCTGACCAAATTCATGTTTTGTTTGGGGCCCTGCGTTCACATGTTCCAGCGATGGCGCCTGGTAACCTGAAGAACTTCCTACAGTTGGTGCTTTCTTTTGAGTCCCTAATTACCACCTTCGCAGCGAAATTCCTTGCGACCTAATATGGATGGGGTTAAATCCGTGGATCTAATATGTACCGAAAAGTGCTGTTTACATTGCAATAGATCTGTGCTGGGATTTGAAGTCGGTTAGCTGAACTAAAACTATTCTTGAAAGAGACTTCTGTTCCATTATTGGCCCTGTCAGAAGCTCACCTGCCAAGCGGGAATATTTCACATCATATGTCGCCCGTAAAAACTGCAGTATAAAGTCATTTCCTGCAGGAAGTGCCACGCTTTGCATAAGAAGGAAAATTTCACATGTTTCTCTATGCGTTGCCGATCTTTGCACGGATGACATTGAGGTAGCGGTTGTAGAAATACAGCTAGGCTTTGGAACCCTTTCTATTGCATCCGTGTACGTGTTCCAGCGGAAAAAGGTAGCATTGGATTTGTCTCTACAACAGCTCTGCGACCGCTACCCAGCTCCTCGAATCATCTGCTTTGTTTTCAATGCCCATCATGCCGTCTGGGGTGACAGGAACACAGATTCTTGTGGACGCAAACTCGTAGACGTTATTGACAGATTGGACCAGTGTATTGCCAATGACGGAAGCCGCACCTTATTCCGGCCTCCAGCCTCAGCGAAAGCTGACCTGACAATGCATTCACATGACGTCCGCGTGAGGTGGTCAACAGCGCCTGGCCGCATGGGAAGTGGTCACTATCCGATTTTTGTGTTTCCTGCCGACTTTTGTATGCATGATCCTAAAATTAGCAATGTGGTCAACTGGAACAAGTACAGAGAGCACCTAGAACGTTTTTCTGGCGATGTTGTTGACAAAATGATTTCTAGTAAGCTGGCAGCAACTACAGCGGTCAAGTTACCTGATCATTTTCCGTCCCCGGATTTAAAACTCTGGAGCCTTTGCGCAGAGAGAAGGACGACAGCGAACTGAAGACGGCCTTCAATAGGCTGAATTCTGCCTTTAGACGGCACACGAACAAGCTGTACAGGTTGAAATGGGCCTCATTCTGCGCTAGTTTGACTGTGTTCTTACCGATGACGAGAATATGGCGAGTTATTGGCAGCCCCGTTGGAGAAGCTCGCCCTTCGAACCCTTTTGAAGCCCTTGCGATACGCAAGGAAAAACCTATCGCTTGCTTGGCAGAGAACGTTGCAGACGCACTCGTGCGTGCTAATTCTGGAATAGGTATATATACACCACTTGCTTCGTCCAGGTCTATCATGGATGTCCCGTTCACGCTTCGTGAACTCCAGACTGCGCTCAGTGGCCTGCGGCGCCGGTGTGCACCAGGTCCCGACGGCATCACCAATGAAATGCTGAATAATCTGCCCTTGGAACTCAGGAGGGAGATCATCAACTTCATCAATCGAGTTTGGGAGACTGGTGATGTTCCTTCGTCATGGAAGGTGTCACATGTAGTTCCAGTACTTTAAGCCTGGCAAAGACATGACGGACCTTGCCTCGTATCCCCCCGTGTCATTGACCTCCTGTGCAGACAAGTTGATGGAGAAGCTTGTAAATGAATGCTTATCGTGGTGGCTTGAGGACAGCAAGTCACTGCCAACATGTATGACAGGTTTCCGCCGAGGTCTTTGTGCCCATGATAGCGTCTTAGACTTGGTCAGTCACACTGAAAACCAAAGAGATTTCGTCTTTTCCACCTTAGCCATTTTTCTTGACGTTGCAAAACCTTACGACAACGTGCTTCAGCGATCAGTTCTAAACAGTTTGCAAGGCATGGGTATACAGGGCTATATGTTAAGGTTCATTTACAAGTTTATAAGTGATCGCGCGGTTCGTGTACGAGTAGGGAGTACCTTAAGCATCATAAGGGTTCTATGACGAGGTCTGCCTCAAGGAAGTGTTCTTTCCCTCACGCTCTTTAACGCCGTAATGGCTGGCCTTCCCGATTTGTTGCAAAAAAATTTGCAGACAAGTGAGTATGTCAAAATATGCTGACTACTTCTCTTTTTGGATTCCTGGCTACCAACACAAGCCACTAGCCCTGATAGCTCGACAGGCTCTACTTTCAGCACAAGCTTACCTTCAAGGTGTGGGATTGTCTCTGTCAGCGAAAATGTCCGGATTTATTCTTTTCCCAGGTGTAGGAAGACGTCAACAGCGATTGAAGATAGACCTCGGTCACTCTTGCATCCGTCAATTCAACCACGCGCGTTTCCTGGGCGTCATTATTGACTCCTGTCTACAGTCGCAAAAAGCTGTAGACGCGATTGTTTCATCTAAGTCTTCGCGTCTCAATGTGATCCGCAGAATTGCACGTGAGCAATGGGTAAACCATCCTTCTTCAATGGTCAAACTTCATGAAGCGCTAGTGGTCAGTCGCATAATGTATCAATTACTTTAATTTCCCCCTCGGCATCACAGCTTGAACGTCTCGAAGTTGTCCACAGAAAGGGCCCAAGAAGAGCAATTGGAGTTTTTTTTAATGATCATTGTATTTTATAAAACCAATACATCAAAACTTAATTGGACCAATAGCCAGCTCGGCTAGTGAAAGGTGCAAATACATAATATTCACTAAAGAATGGCAGACATTCAAAATACATGCACAAAAAGACGTGAGATGCTACAATAGCGGCATGCACGTATGTTAAGCACATACATATTCTGAAAAAGAACAAAAAATAGGTTTATAAATGTACAAAACTAAGCACAAACGCATTGAGTCCCACAGTTTTGGGCAGACAAGAAAAATGTTTTTCAATAAGGCCGAAAAATTATGTTTGAGTTTGATGTCATCGGGAATCTCATTCCATATCTGGCACCACTGTACTCTAATAATCTTTGACGGTGTTATGACAAGGCGGTAGGTTAAATCTATTATTAGTGGCGGCTCTTGTCTCAGCGCGATCTAAACTGTCTAAGAGGAATTGGATCATTAGTTCTTATTACTGTGTTTATTATTTGAGCTATCTTTTGTTTGTATGCAACTGATACCGGTAATATTCGCAGTTCTTGAAAGAGTGGTCGGCTAGGGTCAATTGTCTTTGCGAAGGTTATGGTACGAACAGCACGCTTCTGCAGGCGTAAGATTGATTCAAAATGCGTTTTATAGGTACTGCCCCATGCCTCTAGGCAGTAAGATAAGTGAATATGAACAAACGCGAAGTGACTATGGACAAAACGCGCCTGCGAATAAGGCAGTACTTCATGAGCCTCTATCGAAACCTCTTAGCCTTGTCGCTTCTCAGAGACCACTAATGCATCATGGCCGCCTAGGAGAGACGGTAGCTGGCCGATCCCTGCTCCAGCGGCTCTGCAAGAGATATGAGTCGAAGGCTTACTTGGCATTCATTGCTCTTAGTTCTTTAGGCCTCAATGTCCGAAAGCAAAGGAAACGGTTCAACCCCCCCCCCCCCCCTGGCCTTTTCCAACCCTCGACTGTAAGGTCACAATTCTCCATGTGAGCGCAAAGCGCAGATATCCTTTGGCAGCAATGCGTTCGCTCGTACTTGAACATTTGGAAACAGAATAGGCCCGCAATCTTCAAATTTTCACGGATGGTTCTGTGGACAGGGTCAGACAAGCTAGCGCAGCGGCTTTTTACATTGCTTCTTTGGACTGTAAGTGGTCCGTACGCTTTACTGCTGTCGTATCCTCCACAACGACTGAAAGTTTTGCTTTTGAGGCGGCTATACCTAAGTTAGGGTCTTGTCCGGCTGAACCTGTTGTCATCCTAACTGATTGAAAATCGGCCCTTCAGAGGTTAGAGCGCGGATTCCCTACTGATGCTTTGTCTATAAGCTCTCGGCGCTTGGTGCGGAATCGGCACACCAGAGGCTTTATTCTATACTTTCAATGGGTGCCCTCTCACATAGGAGTCAACAGTAATGAGGTGGCAGACAATCTCGTCTATAAAGCGCTCTCAAGCAATCCATTAAAAAAGTACCTCAAGAGGGAAAAAGTCTCTACAAGAAAACGATGCTCGATCATTTCAGCACCCTGTGGAGTGCGCCCCACAAGCCATGTGTGACCAACGGACTGGGAAGATCCCAAGAGACTCTACTGCATCGCATTCGCATGGCCTCTACTCGCACTGCGGCCTGGATGCATAAGGCGGGATAGCATCATCTTCGCTCTGTTCTTTGTGGTGTGTGCGGGGATGTCGAACATTATATAATGTACTTCCCAGAGTACAACGCGGAAAGGTATGTGATGTTCGCTTCCTTCAAGAAGACAGGAATCCGTCACAGTACAGTTCAGGACATTGTCTACCCGAGTGGAAACCAGACATACAGAAGGGAGGCTGCACGCTTTCTTTTAACATTTCTGCAGGACACGGATCTTGTTTCTAAATGGTGACAGCAGGAACGGACTATGACCTACTGTGAGTGAATTTGTGCGCAGATGGTGTCTTCTGGTGTGGACTACGTTATACTGCGAGTGAATGTGTGTATGGATTCTTGCACTACAATGGTCTTTGTTCTACTGTGACTGAATATGTGCATAGATGGTGCCATCTGGAGTGGACTGTGATGTGGACTGTGTGGAGTGATTGGGTGCGTAGGTGGTGACTGCGGGAGAGGATTGTGTGCTTTTATAAGAGACTGTGCGCATAGCGGGATAGATGCGACAGGCTTTAGGACATTATTGACATAGAAGGGACGCTACGGTGGAGCAATTGCCGGCAGAATAAGCAAGGCTAATCGCACCTGTAGCATTCAACACCTCAACTCAACTCAAGAACTAGTGATTCTATGCCAAAGAACCATACTGCAATATTGGACAGAAGTTAGACTTGTATAATATTTTTTTGAGTTCTACAGAGGCTTACCGTAAATTTTTCTGAATAAATTTAAATGAGTGGCTAGCATTTGATGAAGTAGCAAATGTGAGTGTTCCCGAGAGGTCACAATCAAACATAACTCCCAAGCATGTGTAATTTGGAACATAGTCACTTTTTCACCACCAAGAAAATATATATTCAATTTAGGCTGTGTTTTTATGTGAATGTGATTATGTTGCGTTTTTTACTGTTCGCCTGTCATTGAATGCTTCTTATACCTGTAAAAAATAGTCAAGAGTCTTCGGAGCAGTTTGGAATCTGTTTCGCAACGGATTTTGTGTTAGACATAACAGTCGTAGGTACACAATCCGATTAAACTGGACAAATATGGTGATATGTGATTAACACACGTAAAGAAGAGAAACCGTCCTTAATCTGTCTGTTGCGGGACGCCTGAAAACATCAGTGCTTCTGATGAATTCACGCTATCTAGCACTAGGCACTGCTTTTGTTCATTTCGTTCATTCGCGCTGCTCTCGTTGTCCCAGTTCCTTTAATTAAACCGCCGTCATTTTTAGAACTCGAAATGCACGCGATATACTAAGCCACACGGAAAGGATCCGCCGCTCTTAAGCATAAAGCTGTCGATGGTTGCAAACAGATATTAAGAGCTTCAGGTGCTGTGTTGACCCCTCTTGACGGTGCGGGGAAACTCTGGGGGTGTGAAATCAGGTGCGATTGAGTAATAGCGAAATCGCCAGGAGCACCAGATGGCTTAGATGACAGTCACTGCCGCTACAAACGAGTGGCGGCTGTTTTGCACCAGAAACGCTACTTTCGCAGTAATACCCTGAAGCACGCTCGTAAACCTCTGCAGCAAACAGGAAATAGTACTTTTTCAAAAGGGGTGACAAGATTTTCATGATGGTGCTTTCAAGGGTGTGGAATACCACCTGGCAATAACCGTCGAAACGGTCAAATAAATTCAGGAGAAAATTTCTCCTTTTTCACCCTGCTCCGCCCACACCATATGATTGACAAAATTCTGCGGTACACTAAAGGCTATACCAATTTATTTATCCCATGCACGTTGACACACTGGAAGTGGCTTCCCTCTTCAATCGGGAAGATTGCGGATTAATAAAACAGAACGTTCTGCGCAGGTATCTAACTTTAATCTGCATTTTGCATTGTGTGCACAATACGAGTATTACTCTTCTAAGGTGCGAATATAATGTAGCTCTCAAGGTGTAAACCGCTGACCTAAAATATTGCCTGCCATAAGGATCTAGCAAAATAAAAAAACAAGACTGACTTATGCGTGTATGAAGTAGGTGATGCCGTTAAGTAAGAAAAACAGCGAATCTTTATGTTCAGCAGTGAAGTAGCAACCAGAGTTTTAGTGAAACATCGAAAAGTGATCTAGTAAATTTTTGGGTTAACTTTAATTAGCGTACCAGAGGGACAGAGCCCGGACGCTCTTTATGCAGCTATTCAAGCGGGTCAAAATGTAACGTTAAGGAAAAAAATAACCGCACAATAATTCGTAAACGTGACTACGTTAAAAGAGTATTCAGTCTCAATTAGTTTTATTTGTGCTTCCATGGCTACCAAGTGCGAGAACGTGCATATCCACATCGTTCACAGTTGCTTGAACTAGGTAGGCGACATATATTGACCTAACTTGCCTACCCTCGTCGTTGTACTCCAAAGTATTGTTGCAGTTTGTAGCTCGTAGGCACTCAAATTTTGCGTACTGACGGCCAGTTGCACTGGCATTTTTTAGATCATGACGAACTGCCTCGCACTCTGTCAAACTGCGCTGCAATTTTGGATGAAAAATTACACTGCAGATAATTTTATCCCGAATTTTTTTAATCTACATTTAGGCACTTTAAAAATTGTCTTACTTTATTCTGTGTCCACGTTGATGTCACAGCACTAGCGTGCATCCTGCAGAAAGTATGCAGTTACCCTGCCTATATGCAAAATAAGCGTACCCACCTCAGTATGTCCCAAAATCTGAGCAATGCTTTGGTTCTTACGTGAGAATCGTTAGTAAGGGTCTCCTTAAGCTTTTCAGCAATCAGTACGTACATACACGTGCCCTCAGTCACTTACTCAATAGCAGCATCAATAAAGAAAAAAAAGGCAACAGTACGCACCGATTAGTTTTCTTTGCCGTCGAAAGGACCACACCGCAACGCATTGTTTTGTGGGCAACTCTGGTACGGGTTATCGAGGATGTCATGAGAAAAATCTTCTTTCATTCTGGTCACAACAAAAACAATAACGGCACGCTACTTAGCAAATATATGTGTCCGATAATGTGAGCAGCCCTTCATCTGATGTTTTTTTATTTATTCTACAAATAAGAAGGTATAATGAAGAAATGACGACTTTTGAGCTTCTGGCGTTCATCGTATTTCATGGCACCGCTGGCTATGCCGCTGAAAAATATATCAGAACACCCGCGACTGAAGCTCCCGCTTTGGAACTTCAAAGCGCATTTTCTCTTTACTTCAATTTGCTTTTGCTAAACGGCCTGTTGTGGGTGCTAGCTAAATATATTGAAGTGGTTACCATTTAAAGGTCCTATTTAACGGTTGTTCCAGCATGGTGTAAAAATAAAGGAATACTCCATTCTTCCACCATGGTTTCCACTGGTGTTCGGTGTGCGTAAGGACCTCGAAGGCGATACATCCGTAGTACTGAAGCATGCTGCTAGGTTTGTGTGTAATTATTCTTTTAAAGTTAAGTTCATCCAGTCAAACGAATGTCAAATATGCTTAGTGACAAAGGAGCAATAAGCAAATACTTCAATGCGAACAATGCATTTATCAACAGCTCTTGTATTACTTGCTGTAAAACGCACTAAAGGAACAGTGTATTTCTACGTTTCGCTATACTTCTGTACTAAGGTATGCAAGATAGAGCGCCCGGAGAAGGTTCCGTTTACGTTGGCATATATGATTGGAAAGCAGACGTGTGTATGCTTACGCTTTGTGCTTGCAGCTAGCACACCGCTGTGAACATTTGATTTAATGGGAATATTTGCGCCGAGACGATGGGAACAGCCAGAGGTACAGTGTCTAGAATCCGACGTATGCAGCGGTAGTTGCTCGCATTCGTACACTTCTGAAAAACGTGTGATTATTCGCGCATCCGACGAATATACGTGGCAGACCTATTGTTCAACAATAAAAAGCGATGAGTAAAATACTAGGTATGTAAAATAATAACCCTCTCCACTGCTTTAATCGTATCAAGCAAGAGGTGGATGTCAGAGACGTGGTATTGAAAAAAAATCTAGACCTCTCAACTTTCCGAAGGTCCCACCATAATATGTTTTGAAAGATGACGTATTTTTCACACTACGAGCGCATTTATTTGGCCAATTATTCTTCAGACGGTAAGCGCGCACACGAAATGCTTATCTGTCTTGGGAAATAGTAAAACACCAATCACACGAGGTCTGTACTTTGTCTTGAGTAATGCCGAGATCTTGGCCCAATTTTTTCACTCATTACACAGGCTGAAGTTCCCCTACAGGAAACGCGTCTGCGATTATCAGGAATATGTCGTTAAATAACACGCTGCAGGCAAAGAGTACGTTTCAAAACTTTTTGTCAAAGTCACGTCTTACTTCAGATCATATCAGTAAAATTATTATAGCCAAGAAATCGCAATCTGATCAACGTTTTGTGTCGGTCGCCTGTGTGCCGAAAATACTAACCTACAAGCGTCTTATACGTTCCGCGTCCGAGTGCCTTAGGACCAGCTCTTGGGATTGCAGGACTTCTTTGGGAGGCACCCAGGAAGCATCCAGTTTCTCGGGCACGAAACGTAGTGATTGAACTCTTCAGGGAATGAGTATAGTATAGAGGAGAGTGTCTTAGCTGCTGTCATATGTGGACTAATAATTGCCCCTTCACAAAGAGACTAAGAGAAGCTGCGCGAGAAGCAGAAATTAGCTTCGGCATTTGCGGCGAGACATAGTGGCGAAAAGCTGCTCGGGATAGGCTCCCTACCTCAAACAGTTTAAATACTGGAACCAGGAGACATGATCAAAACTACACTGTATCAGTCAGTCGCGTTCACGTAGTTTAGTTTAGTTATGTAAGTAAAATACTGCATACATAACAAACACAAGCGGTAGAGGTCACTGCCACAAAAAGAATACTGTATAAAAAACAAATACATAAAAATAATACATTTATATTAATATTGAAAATGCATAGCGCAGATGAATACAACACACCTCATTTTTTGGGCAATAAAAACAGAGAATTAATGGTTAGAACGCGGCAGTCAGCAATCAGTAGCTTGTAACATTGGAGAGGTGGTCATCGCTTGAATTTCAAATTTTCAAAAGAACAGTTTATAGAAAGGCTTCTCGGGCTTGATTCTTTCTGCCAGTCGATCGAGGTCACTAAAAAGTAGCATCGACAGCCCCTCAGCCGCAGCGACTATATATAGATCACGTATAAAACGAAATACAGAGTGTTGCACTTTCTTAAGATTTTGAATGTCAGTAGATATAAATAGGCCTCGCCGGCATTTTCACGAGTAGGTCTTACAAGTGTCTTGCATGTCATAAGCTTTATTGAACTAAGAACATTTTTCTCTGCGATGCTTCAGGAAAACCAGCATTGTGCGAGCCGAGAAGCATGCACTATAAAGAGCTTGATGCATCGTAATGGCGATGTTATTGATACGGCTTACGGAATGAGGCGGCTTTGGGGGTTTGTGAGGCATATGCTTTGTGAGTCTTGCGGCCTTATTTTACGACGTGACGACCGCGCTTCACTCCGCAGTCAGGAATGGGAGATAGACACAGGGGGGGGGCGAAGCTCGTTCAGCATACTTGTTATTCGCAATTCATTTCAACGTCTTAAAAATAAAGGTAGCGAGCCCAGTTACCGTGGTTTCCTTTTTTATAGGTTGCAGAAGGTCATCCTTGAGCATTTCAGTGCGGTGTCGGAGCTTCGGGTGTTCACAACCATGAAAGTGACATATTGTGGGCACTGGTTACGTGCCACGTGTAAAATACAAGCAGTTGTGCTTAGGTTTACATGTGTCAATATACGGATTCAATAAAATTGTAGAATGAAATATTAATGGTATAATAAAGCCTCATTCCCCAGGGTAGCGCTATATGGTAATTATAATAATTTTCACGCTAAACTTTAACGGGAAAACTTTTTAGTTGATTGCTTGGACATCTAGACAGGAGTATTCCATCTTACTCGAAACAGCGAAATAGTGACGTGAACGTTTAAAAACCTTTACTGGCAACACCTCAAACTTTGATTCTGGAGATCTCGCCGTGTCAGCTGTAAGCGAATAGCTTAACTAGCGCCCTGGCTCACTGCCTCGTTCCTATGTTCTTATATAATCACGCGGTCCAGGTGAGTTGCCAGCAGCTGCCTCTGCGCGAGCCACAATACCACAGGCTTAAGGGTTCCTGGTGAATGTGGTCCACGGTATACACTGCTTGTGTGCCTTGTGGCAGGGCAATTTCTTTGAGCACTTCCTCGATTCATCATTTGTATTCCCGATGAAAATAGAAACCTATTAAGAAAGATCTTGAACAAGTTAGCAGTTAGCTGTCTGGTTTAATCAAGTGTAGTCGATGCGAGTGTAATATCGGTGCAGTGCGGTCCGAACCGCGAATAGCTTTTTAAAATGTTCAAAAGAAATTGCGTTGGCTGCAAGGGTCTCAAAGGAAATGTTTAAAATAGCAGCAGCTTTTCCTTCCTATATGCAGCACACACGCCAGGACAAGAAGATGTGACGGTGCTCAAATATACTGCACTCTGCAACATTTTGAAAGGAACAGATCACCTTAATCTGCACAAATTCTGTATACAGAACCTCAAAAATTTTGTGTTTGGGTCAGTATGACGGTGATCGGGAAAGCCAGCAGTTAACACGTTTTTGGAATATTCAGGGAAAAGAAAAATGCTCTGATTAGTCGTGACTGAGGTCTTGCCGTATGATGTTTGACCTACTCATCTACCGCAAGCAAGCGTCCAATGAACCAGAGACTTCCGCGTGGTTAGTGTGAAATTTGTGAAGATTGTTTAAGTTTGCTCTTTGATAGTGGCTTGGGTGGGCGTGTGAGATGCATGTTTCGTTATGGAACGAATTCCACACCTTGATAATCATTCTACGGGCGTTATCAGCAGGCATTGTTCGAGAAACATTGCCCACCTATTAATCCGTGTCTTTTCTTATCTACATTTAACGCAAAATATCAGCAAACCGCTTTGAGCAACTCATAAGAATGGAGGATAGAATAGGTTAATGCCCGATGTAACGATCGATTATATCCCGTCGGTTTAAGAGTGCCCTCCATTGACAAAGATAAAAAGTAGGCTGAACTCTATACTTCTTATCAAATTCTGATAGCTGCTTTACCTCTTCGCTGAGTGCAATGGTGGGTGGGTGGAATGCCTGTGCTTATGATAGCATATGTCCCAGGTGAACATGCAGGAGGAAAAGCAGAATTTTTTTCGTAAATGAAGAAGCAGCTGACGTTAAAGGCCTAAATTCTTATTATGTAGAAGCCCTTTTAATTTGACACTTCGTTTACCGAAGCATCAAGTCCCGGAATGGTTTGGTTACCAGCGCCATGAAAAATTAGGGAAACCATTTTTGTCAACAGACACACTTCATTCATGTAATGTTGTAAAAGGCAGTCAAATGCTCACAAAGTTAAGGAATTCGAAGGAAACGCGACACTAGCCAGCAGTCTAGTTATATATACAAACTCACACGCTCTTGAGTGTACACACTGAGGAGTACGAAAACCAAAACAAAAAACTAATGTAAGCAGACACAATATAAACACTGCAAATTTTCTGCCATTCCGCTCTTTGACTTAGGAATGATAGCGCCTTGAAATTTTTTTAACTGTACACTGAAGAATGTCAAAGGCTCACTAACCTAACACCACATAAACGTATTACAAGCACGAAATAGAGGAAAGAAAACATGGTGCGTTTACCTTGAGCTTAGATTTCGGCCTTCAAACGTATAAGCATAGGAAAGTTTGCAGCTTTCGATCCCAACAAGCCCGTTGTAAGATGGAACTAAGGACACACTTGAGAAGAGCGAAGTTACCTTTTACGCTGTTGTGTCATCTGATGGAATGCACCAAGTATACTAAACGTTTCACTGCAGCATGCTGCTTCAACTGATGTAATGAAGCACTTACTGCTGAAAAAGTTGTTCCTCTAATATTTGGCAGCACTGTGTCTGATTGTTACTATTAGAGAAAAAGTTTTGCTACAATCACAGCATTCAAGCACGTGGCTGCTCAGAAGTCAGTTTCATTGCTTATACATCCAGGTGTCACAGGTGTACGCTCTTTGCCACATTTATACGTCCCAGTGAGTTTCAATCTCAGTCAAACACTACTGCGTATTTGTTATCGGGATTGCTCCCAATTTCTCAAAAACGGGAGGAAATTTCTTGTCTGCTCTTCGAATTCCCAGGGCTCCCAGGCTTGTTACAGAAGACCCTTATATGGCTTAGACGTCTTTGGCCATCAAATAATTGAAAAAGTATGCACGTCCTTGACGTAATGAAAATGGCGGCTTGTGCAGACTGTAGATAAACATTCACTATCTATTTTTCAATAAAATAAATTACTTAAAGCAAAAGGAAACAAACGCAATTACTTACTCTTCTCGCGAACTGCCTTGTAAAGTGCTTATGCAGAATTTTTCTGCACAGACAATAACCTAATTCTTATTACTGTTTTGAATCATGTAGTTAGCAGAACGCCATGGTGACCAAGTCAAAACATTACATGGTAAGCGCATAGAATATTTCATGCGATTGAGTAGTAGAACAGGTAAGAAATGCTTTGATATAGACTGTAAAAAAAGAGGAGTAAATGGTGAGTTCATACCAATATGCCACTGAAACGCGTCGCAACCAAAGTAATGGTACCATGTGTTCTTATCTACCTATCTCATCGTTAGGCTTCAGGCAAAAAAATGAAAAAGGCCATATCCGGCCATAGAATTGATTGACCTCATTTCCTCACTGATACACGGTCCAACAATGCGTTGGATTCCGCAAGCACTGGTAAAAGAAGAGTGGCAGATTGTATATTGCACAGCCCGCTTGCCAAGCACTGGGGCAGTTTCTTTTTTCGCGACGTATAAAAGAACGTTAGCGACAGTCCAAAAGCACTAGTAAGTATAAACTCTCCATCTAGCCAGAGTTGTCTTGTACGTGTTTCATCAAAGGTGAGTTTCTTCAGATTAGACTAAATATTTCCGCATTGGTTTTAGTTACTGTTGCAAGAAGATCGGTGGTAGAGATTTATAGAGCTGACAATTGGTAATACTAGGAATTATAAAGCTACCAACTTCCCATGCAGCTTATGACCGCTGCCTACTGGGGTACTAGACTAGTTGAAAAGTGTGTTAAAGAGAGTGTGCTTTAGAAAAAAACAGCATATTGATTCTATGTTCACGAGATGCTTGCGCTGCAGACTATGACGAAATATCCGATGGCATTTATTTCCGTAAGTGTTTTTAACTCAACACCCTGATACAAACGGAAGGCAAAACACTTTCGAGTATATCTTTTTAGAGTAATGCATAGCTTCTTCAGAGATTGTTAGCATAGCTCCATGAAGAGCACACGCGGAGGGCTTCGAAGGTTAGAATTTTGGTACTGCATTCATCGCTTCTGCACCGAAGACGTGGTGATGCGCAAGTCACTTCTAAAGGCAAGCTGAAGCTCGAGAGTTCACAGGGCACCGATTAGGAGGAAAATGGCGAGGATGAGTGAAGTTAAATTGTTTCTCATGCGATGTTCAAGTGTGCTTGCCGAAGCCTCAGCTTTTGACTAGAAAAATACAGCAGTTTTTGAAAGCCAGCAAGGTGCTTTTCTTGCTTCATTTTCCGAGTTCTTCAGATATGCACTGCACCATGGTTTGCTGTAGTATTTCTTCTTTGTGTCAAAAACGTACAATTTTTTTACGACTACCATTCTTGTGTAAAAATTGGAAAGGATTCAACGTACCTGAATCGATTAGACGTACGGATGCTTTTTTTTTTAGTTTGGCTGGTTCATGGTTTGGCATAGCTTGGTCTTCGGCACGTCTGGCGACGATATTCGACTCAACTGAAGCTCTGATTGCGGTTTAGCTGGTCTTGTGTGTTCGCGTCGCAGGTGGAAGGTAATGAACACGTCGATGAACAATGCAGAATGCGAAAGTCTGTTGCAGTTTAACACGAGGCGCATTGGCAGCGGCGATAGCATAGTTCCCTCCTTCAGTGGCCTGCAAAGCCACTGCTCGTGCCCCCGCTGGTTCCAAATCATGTCGGGGAAATATTTATTTTATTTATGAATAGGCTCTTAGTCTGCTAGGATTTTGCAGGACCACCTTAAAGATCAAGCTTCACACAAGCTCGGTGAGCCGATTAGACAACGTTAAGTAGTGCTTCCGCATAAAAATAAATGCCAAGTAGATTCGTAATGTGTTCGCGAGCATTCTGAGGGAGATCGTAATTTATAAGCCAATATCCACCAACGTGTACAGAATATTCGGGCGGTGCAAGCACTGACCAACAGAAAGGTACGAGGAAGCTAATAAAAAGCTTATATACTGCAATACAGCTCACAAAACTAAAAACAGGTGCATAAAAACGTACCATTGCGGCCAAGAAACCACAAATATTATATTAAAAGACAGAATGAAATTGGTCATGCACTCGTTGGCTCATATCATGACGGAGTAATACCTGTGGCGGCGGCCGAGGACTGGCTTTGGCACTCAGCAGCTCATTTTAACGTCATCCCCTCGATGCTCGCCGCGGCGCGTGCATTTAAATAAAAGCAAAATTAAAAAAAGTCCTTCGCTATGCGACAGCATCGCGCTACCAAAAACTCCAAACGGTCCGAAATGATTCGGAGCCCTCCACTGCGGCGTCCTTCATAGCGCGTCGGGATGTTAAACCCCACCTATCAAACGACACGGAGGTGAACAGTGTTTAGCCGGTATTTACTTCCAATGGAACGTAATTCATAGTCTACGTGAAATGGAAAGTAAATACCAAGGGCAGGATAATGTAACCAAGGGCGGCAGATTGGCAAATGGGGGAAAAAGATTAGGTGCTTCCCTGAGATTAGGTTGAGGCGGCTGAGGCAGGAGAGGACTGCCTGGAGATGGGATAGGCAAAGAAAAAGGGGTGCTGTCCTGCAATGAGCGCAACGAACGCATATTGCATGTTGATAATCATCATTACCTCTTGGATGCAAAAAGTTGCTTCCAGGGTACAGCCAAGGCAGACCATTCCTATACTTCCATTTTCACGTTCTTTATTGCGCTGTCTTCATTCGTGAAACCATCACACGCTGCACCAACGCTCTGCCCGTGTACAGGAGGAGGAGCAACTTTATTTCAAGAAAAGAACAAAACCTCTAAAAGGATGGACCCCTGCTTGTCCAATTGTCGTCGGGCCTGGGCTTCACGGGGAGCTCTGTCCATGTATGGCCAGCTGGTTGAGCAGCTCGCAGAGCGGCATCCCATGAGGAGGGAGATGCGTAGGGTATGGCAGGAACCGCCATGAGTTGGTGCCCCTGGACAGGGTACTTTAGATATATTCTTTCTTAGCGTTTTTGCATTCCTAGTCTCCTGTGCCCAGACGAGGGAATGGGTGAAAAAGGGGCGTAGAAAAGGGAAAGTTTCATACTTCCAGAAAATCTTAATCGACTGCTAGTCCTTTTCTTCAACTCTTTATCTGCTATTTTGTGGTGGCTGAAATGATTAAACCTAACGATCAGAATTCACTTCTCTCTTGTGAAATGGCGTGAAGTTTCCACCGGGAACTGTCCTTTTATCCGTGATATAGATCATTTCATGACCCTGAGAAAACTGGTTTTCTGAGCGCTAGAGAGAACGTGAAGGAGCTAAATCCTCAACTCTTTCCTTTACAATGAGCACAGTCCAGTGCCCAATATGGCGGTACCCGTGCAGCTGTCTGTGAAGAGGTTTACAGCCGTCGCTTTTTTCTGTTAAATCAACACTGTGGCTTATCAGGCGCACTGAGACGAAACAATACCGAATAAATATCGACTACCCGAGGATTATTTACCTTGCAGAAAAATCTATGCATGGAACCTTGTTTTGTTTGTATTTCACCTGAAATCGAATGCGGTGTCCTCTTTGCGTTTCCGGATTTGTAGAAAAAACTTGGAAGTGACGAAAGTGCCTGCGTAGGCCCACATCCCTCACATTTTGAAACTTTGGTCTGTTATGCGCTATTATGCTTTATGAACCTATGTGTAGTACGGTTCACGTTCCCTGAAGTGTGCTTTTCTTACTCATGACTTCTCTTGATTTCACATTCACTAAAGTAATAAACTCTGCTTTACGCAGGTAACCTAAAATGAAGGTGTTCTATGTGCTCGTCAGCCTTCAAGTCATCGCATATACCTGTAAGTGCATAGCGGAGCACGGTTTTGGAACATGGAATGAGCCTGTGGGCAACATATTTGCAGGAGACAAGCGAATGATCTAAATAGTGACACTATACAATGTAAATCCTGTCACGTTTTTATAAAACATTTTGTAGGTTACGTGTTTTCAAGTAATTTGTTTTACCTCAATTACCAGAAACAGTTTAAATTGATCTGCTAGAGTGCAGTTAAAAGGTTACATATGGTTGCACAAATATATAACGAATGTGCAATAACATATAAAATGTAGAGATGCTGCATTAGGAACATTTATATCTCTCTACTCACCCTGCGATTTCTCAGAATGGTGTATTTTTTTACTGCCATCACAGCGGATGAGTAGCCTACGAGGGTAAAATAGACGCATGGACGTTGGCAATAAAAAAAACACGGTGATGCATTGACAACAAATGCTTTTATTAACAATGTCATGCTGTCATAAAAAAAATTCCGGGGGTTCCAAACCAACAATATTATTTCCATAAAGATATTCCCATCATAAACGCGGCAGTGCATACGTTACCTTTTTTTTCGCATGTTGGAATCGGCACTGGAACATCAAGTATCCGCCACTGTGTGAGTAGGATGTTCTGCATTTGTATTAACGTCATTTGCTGTTGGGCAACATGTAATTGATTGTTTTAATGTGTGCAGCGGACCTTCCCATGTCTTTCGGAAAAATTTGCTTGAGAAAGGTAAGAACATTAGTTACATGCTTAATAAATAGATAAGGCAACACATTTTCATGAATCCTACAAGCCAAGCAAGATGGCTTCAGAATTTCGATAGCCAGTTCAGTACTTCTGATTTTTATCTGCAAAAGACATTCGTACCCGCCCAAAAAAGGCGGCTGCTTTTCGGTGCCTCTCCTAATAGATGGCTGGAGGCATTAAAGGCAGAATTGGAATGGTGCTTAACAAAAGGGCTAATTGCCGATTAGGCATTGAAAATTAGTAGAAGTTTCAGTCTTACTGCTAAAATAATAAACTCTCTCCGCTTAGTGAACCTTTTTTTTTCACAAGCACTGCCGAAATAATGAGCGCTAAGTAATAATACAATCTTCGTGAACTTATTCTTGCGTAAGTCAATACGATGCATCGCATGACAACTTATCACTGTATCACTGGTTTTATTTCGTTGAAAAGCGATCGTTGAGATCTCATCCCAGTTTACCTCATATACAATGATTATTAAGCAGAGAAACTAAAAATGCTATCCAAGAAAAAGAACGCGCTTGGAGCAAGAATTTAGATGTCGTTGAACAAGTCAAACAGTGCTGCAAAAAGCTCCAGCGCAGCGGTCGAACGCTGAAAGCAGTGCTTGAAATGCCGATTTCCCGCATGTCGCAGGTTACGACCCCTCACAGCTCCTGAACGCGGGTAAAGACATGGAGTTGCTGGGAAAAATTCTACAGGGTCAACGTGCCCTTCTCACCGCTGCTGATCGTGAGAGAGCCATCAAGCTGCTCAACACCCTAAGCACTGGACACCTGGATGAAGAAAGCGAAGAATACGGACCCGTTACAGCGACCGTACTGATAGCAGCTGCCATAGCGGGAGTGGCGTCTGGCGCAATTGGTGGCACTGTGACTAGTGCCATTGGGGAAGCAATCAGGAGAGCGGTTGGTTAAACGTATGCCGTGCCAGCGTAATTTAATCTGCGTGCCGCTAGGTTGACAAACGTTGCTTAATAGATTGTCACGGTGAGCGTTTTTCGTACTGACGTGAACGTTATCGCAAAGAATTAGTCCGAAATATGCAGTAGGTATGTTTGATCCGCAGTGGACAAAAAATTTATTGTTATGTGCGGAGCAGTGTTCTCCTGAGTTTCTAATAGGAACAGTATTTCCTGACTCCCACCTCATTTCGCAATGGCCTTGACAATGTGGCCAAGAGGTATGATGTAAATATGGTCTTCTCAGCACTAAAGAAGCTTAAAAGTATTTGTGCATGTGTAAAAAAATATCTAATAACAATAAAATAACAACAAACAAACCAAATAAAAATGGTGTAAAATTCTCTCGGGGTGCCGTTTAGAAAATTCTTCTTCCTGCGGTCAAGTATACATTGCCCAGACGGGCCGATGTATCAACACATGTTTGAACGAACATGCCAAGCTTTGAAAATTATCTCTGTCCACTAATCTCGCTGGCCATTGCCGAGACTGCGAATGTTACTTTCCGTCGTTTCGCAATGCAACCACACAGCCTGTTGTTATGTTTCGCCGTCGTCGTGTGAGAAAACCTGCGTGGCTTCATGGGACTCTCCCACAGGCTACCGATGAATCAGTAAAGGCGTAGACGCGGGTTTGACTCCCGGCGTCGCCGTGGTGGCAGCGGCCAGCTGTAATCTACTTTCCCATGAGGATCCGGTGGTCAGCTCGGTCCAGTCACCATGATTGAAAGTGGCATCTATTTTCAAAGGAGTTGACGGCGAGCGGTTTTCCTACCCCGCGTGGCCTTGCACGTAGCCTCGGCTTTGCACTGATGACGAAAGAGCGTGGCCACCTTAAGACCGTGGCAATGCCACTCGCGGACATTCCTGCATCTGCGAGAGAGAGATGGCATCGTCCTCATCCTCGATCTCGACACGTGACGGGCGCATGTTCTCCAATGAGAAAGTGTGTGGTTAGTGCCAAAGTGAAGTTTTCAGGACACGCCTTCTTGGGCTGGTCCAACCTAGTTGTAGGAATTTAAGGGGAGGAAAACCGCATAAAACTCGGCAGGGAGTAGGGCCGAGGAGCTCTCTCTCCCCGACACTCCTGTCTGCTTAGACGTTCCCTTTTTCTAAGAAGCACTCTCAGTTGCTGTTTACATATACGCAACGTAAATACTTGTATAAAGTTTTTCTTGTCTTCCTCATAACCCCGTCTCTGATCTTCCTCGTCCCCACTCCAGCCCGACCCTGCTACCTTAGCCCCAACACCATCTATCAAAGAGATTAGCGAAGCATGCCATATTTAAAAAAAAACGAGATTGTGGGGCAGCAAGGTCTGTGTTTTCTTCATTACAGCGAAGTAGTGTACTTTGACTCTACCCAGCAACACGTGCGTTTGTTTTGCTTGTTCGCCCACGCTTGCCTTTTATGGTCATGTTTTGTATCAGTAAACTTCAGTTGTTTGTCAGCGCTCAAATTATGTTTCCTCTGCTTTTGTCCACAGCGTCAGTTCACTGGGGGCAACAGAAAAAGGGCTTTATAATGCAGTGGAGATTACAGTCTTGTTAAGGCCGGTCATACTGCTCAGTTTATAGGCATGGTCAAGATGAATTCGTTTTGAGCTGCGGCGGAGCTCCTTTAGAGAATGAACACGAGGAGGTCAAATCTGCTCGAAGTGTTCAGCAGCGGCACTTTTCCTACAGTATCAAACTCATCTCGGCATGCTCTCAGCATTGAATGCAGTTGTCTCATGCTCAATTTTCCAGCCGCCTAGAACGTACCAAATATCAAATTATAGCCTGCACTTCGGGATAGGGCCAAAGTAGGAGATTAGTAGCGCTCGATTTCTAGGCAATTGAGGGCAGGCACTAAATTCCAATTAAGACGCCGCGAATAACTCCGGATCATGTAAAACCGGGAACAGTGGCGAAAAGATGCGGTATAGATATAGAAGTTGAAGATATTACTGCTCGCCGCTTTCGGAACAAAGGCTTATATCTAAAGGCCAGAGGTGTCGCATGTGCGTTTCAGACTCCCAACCCAGAAGTAGTTGTGGTGTTGTTTTGCTCACAGGCTTTCAATGCATTACGTGCCTCCGCTTAGAGATTCACATTAGCCGCGCTCTTAAATGTTTCTTTCAGGGACGCTTGTTTTCCACTACACATGACCGAATTGCCAAGTCAGACCGAATATCACGCAAGAACCATTCTTATATGCTTACTTTCAACTCACCTTGAGTAAAAAGGAAAACTCCTTTTATAAATACGAATAAAAGAATAGGATTAAATATCATTCGGTATTTGCAGTAAGTATAGACGGCGCTACAATGTATTTAAGGAATCTCATCAGCTGTATTCGTCTTGCTGCTCAAAATAAGCCTTTCAGAGAAAAAGTTTTTTTTTCGTCTGAAACACGCCTTTTTTATCGCGTATAGACTAATTTCTGGACTCTTTTCAGATAGCGTGAAAAACTTTTGTGGTCATTGTCCTAGTGGCATGACATTGCACGCAAGATATTCAATCCCACTTTATTGCCATTGTGACTGCCTGACAATTTTTGGAAAAATAACTAGGTTATACCTTAAAAATACATAAGGCAGGAAACCTCGGTAGCTTCGGCTTTCGGCTACTCAAGTCGCAGTCTCAGCTCCCGTCCGCTGCAGCTGTATTTCTAAGGAGGCGAAAAGCAAAAACGTCAAAAAGCTCTTCCATGCAAGTACAAAGTAAACATCTGCCGGTGGCCTTAATTCGAAGCCCTCCGCTACGGTGTCTCTTATAGGCAGTATCTTCGGGACGATAAACCCTACATATGATTTACCCCGTTCAGCGTAAGCGCGCAGTGACGAGCATCTTGAGCGGTGCAGTGAGTCGTCCATGAAGAAAAAAAAAAGCATAAGTACTATTAGAGTGAAAATTTTGCGGACTGCGAGTGTGCCACAAAAATTTATTTGTGTAGTCACATAATCCAGTCGGCTTAAATGTGTTCAGGTATCAGTAGACGTGCACGCTCTATCCACTGGTATTTTACCCGACTATTGGGTTGGCGAGCTAGAGCAATAAAAAAAAATGTTTGCCGAGAACACGCGCTCGGGAGAAATCGTCTGCCTACACCTCTAACAAAGGGAAGCATCAATGTTCGCACTCGGCCTCATTCACGAAAAATTTGGGCTATGGCTCTTGATCGACGGGTTCCCATAAAATCTTCGGGCAGCGAAAGTAAAAGTGGGTTGTCATATCCTTGATTTCATAGCAAACGATGCGAATCAAAGAAGCGTGCCCATCGACCCTTGAGTAACCTATTTTTTACCCGAAGGACAACCTCAAAGGTAGCTCCATTCAGAAGCCTCAATACTAACCTTATATCTAATCAACACTGAAAGCATACGTGGAGCTTGGTTTATGATTACGCCATTGCCAAGCCAATTATTTATGTTCACTGTAGGTACACATCTTGAAATTCAGATATACTTGCAGATAAACTAAATCCTTAGTCGCCTCCACCTTTTGGCGGTCAGCAATGTTAGTCGACTCTAAATGTAAGGTAATACTTTTCTTCAAAGTAGGCAGCCAAAAGGATTTGTTTTGAGTCATGTAGTGAGCTCTTCTAGCTTTCGTGGTTCTGACTGGAGGGTCGACGACGAGAGTTGCTCTCATCTTCAACAGATTTCGAAGGCTGACGATGCATAAAGAGCCGTACAATTTAACTGTGAACCTAACACAGTTGACTGCATAAGTATTTGAGATAAACTGTGCCTGATATAAGAATTATACCCATCTCCCCTAGGACTGTGCGCAAGCATAATTACCTGACACACCTTTCCGAATTAGGGCAGTCGCTGAAAGCTTAATATCGTGAATGGTTCAGCAGGTGGTCTCATTATAGTAAAAAAGCGCAAGCGGATCTGCCGCGTTAACATCGATGTAACTATTACGTCACTACCACCATGCGTTTTTGCGCGTGTTGCATGAACCGCCGGCTATCAGGAGGATTTTCGCTACGGATTGGAGCGACTTTGTCATGAAATGCCAGCAGATAACAAAACGAAGCATATCATCCGTCAAAATTAGGTCCTTAATTATGAGGTAAAACCCAGTTTCACCGAATGGGGGCCAATTTGAATGGAGCTGACAGGTTCGAACGAATGTCATAGCATATTATAGAATATTCGCAAGTGTCTAAAAGAGTTTTAAATATTAGGGTGGCAAGTTGGCTACAGAAAACATACGATCCTTTATAACTTAGCATAACACAAATGAGAAATGAATGATAGCCTTAGCGAAACTAGCTGTTATTTAAAAACTTTTTTTAGCCATGAATATGCGTTATGCTACTTTAGCATACAGTCAATGCTCAGTGGAACCTGAAGTACTCTAAATATCTGAACGAATATATGAAAAAATTCAGAATGAACAAAAGGGATTGACAAAGAGAATTATGAGCTCTTAATGATTTTGGTGCTGCCTAAGATGTGGCAAAAAGAGCTCTAATAACAATGTTTATGGTCGGGCCAGGCGTTTAAAAGCCTTTACATAGGTGAATTTTTCTAAAATCTGCAATAAGCACCGATGAATTGAAAAAAAGTTGCGAGTGCGCTCTCCTCACGGAAGAGTACAAAATCTTCATCTTCCAGCATATGTGAGCACAAGTATCTGATGTCTGCCGTCTATGGCAAATGAGAGTGTGACCGACACCGTGCTCTGTATGGGGTGTCGCTGTTCTCGTTCGCTTGTTACACCCCGGCACATTATACCAGTCGACAGGAGGTTGCCGTGACAATGATCCATCCGCGCACCTCGCTACTATTGCCTGCTGTTGTGCATTTAAAAAGCCCAGCTAATAACCACACTTCTCATTTTTATGCAGTCACGTGGTGATTATGCAGAGTTCTGCAAAAGGTGATATGATGTGCTCCGTAAATTTGCATCTTTAGCTTTGTACAAACGACGCGCACGCAAACAAACGACACAACTCTGAAAAACAGCACATTTGAGCGGGAAACCATTTATGAACGAAAATTTTTCATATAGTGTAAAATTTCACTATAAAAATCAATATATCCGCAGATCACACGACCGCAGTTTTGTAACATTTTTTTCTATTCTCGTTTTTGCTATCGTCAAAAGCGTTCCTCGTTGGTTTTCTATGGCAGTCTTAACTGTTCGATGGGATCGCTGCAGCCACTTAAAAATAATTTGGTACATATCGGAATAACCGATCATCACCTTTAATATTTTCATAACAGTGTCTTACAACTTTGTTATTTTCAAAATTTTTGCCCGAGAAAGTTGGACTTGTACATCTCCCTTAGATTTCGTGAACGCTGGTACATTTTGGCTTTTTAACAGTGTGGTACGCAGCATTACAATCTGCAAAACATGTACGAGTGACATCGCTAGATCAAGTTGTCTGTCTCGTCCGGCTATGGCATCTGCTGAGACTGGAAAGTTGAGACGGGGTAAGGACGTCTTGTGCGGACCACGAAAAACAAAGGCAAGATATCAATCTTCGAAAAGATGAAACTGCCAGTGCGTAGATCCGGTTCCTTACAGCAATTTTGAAGCTCAGATAATTAGAAGAATGAGCCTGTTCATTAATTTTCACAGAGGGAAGGGATTACGTGATATAACATTAAGTAGAAAATGGAGGTAAGAATTAAATGGTGTAAAAAAGAACATTGCATGCGGCGTATATTAATAGCATGCCTGAGCTTTGCATGAGTTACGTAGTGGTTTTCAATGAAAACTTCGCTCTGTAGATTTTAAAAGATTTGAAAGCTTTACAGGCATTTACATTGCATCAAAAGGGCGTAAACATGCTGTACTATCAATTCTTCCTACTGACATGCTGCGAGACTGCAACAATTTTGCCTTTGGCTCATACTGTGTAGATTCTTACGTAGATTGAGCGATTTAGGTCTCTTGAAGGGGGAGAAATTATCGTTCTCACTTCTACAGATGATGCACGGCATGGAGATGAACACATGAGCCTCGTTTCTTTTTTAAGAGACTGTACCTTAGACGTGCTTTTTAATCTGTTTGCGAGATAACCTCGAGAGGTTTGGTTAGACATCGATTTCTAGCCAGTAATTATAATGCTCCCGAGTTCCGGGACCAGATTACGTTAAGCATGTTATTGACATGGCACAATATGGCACACTTTAATGCAGAAGAGTTTGGAATCCACGTTTGCAACTCTTTCACTAAACCAAGCAGAAAAAATAGAGGTGGTAAAATTTTTGTGCGGGAAAAATTTCTCGAGCGTCAACTGGCTAAATTTTAGACTCATTCTTGTTATCCGCAGACCTATTTTGTGAGTTGTGTAGTGGTAAATTTTGAACAATGCTTGAAGATGTATTGTGGCGGTGGGACTGTGCATAAAGTGCGTGCAGACGAATCCCCATTCGCTATTGCCTCTGTTCCTCTATTTGATGCAGAAAGCGGACCGAGAAATTTCCCCCATACCCGTAGGCTCGTATTATTATTACTTAGTGCTTAGTTCGAAACTGAAGGAACAAACTTGCATTGTTGCAGACCTTTATTTTTCCGGACAAGCCAAATAAGCCGCGTGGAGTAAAAGTTACAATACGAAACTTAGCCCATTGCTGCACTGATGCCCTTAGAAATGCCGAAAGATACAATAGAAGCAATTATTGTCTTTATAAAATAATCTTCGCTTTCGTCGCCAACTGCAGACATGCTCAGAGTCTGCAAGACATTCAACACTTTCTCGCGATCTTCCAGAGAAATTTGTGACAGTTGACCTTGCAGGATTTTTCCGATGTTCTCCATAGTGTGTCCGGTTTCTTTGAGCAGAGCAGCGGTTTTCGCTGATGTCAGCACTGCAAAGGTGATCAGAAAATCGGTCTTTTTGTTGCACTTCTGATTTATAAAATTAGTTCCTGTAAAGATGGTGGGAGACAAAGATACAAACGGCCACTAGGTTTCTAAGCTAGCAAGAGCGCCTTCTAATTACGGTCCTGGACAGTATCTCCTGACAAAGGACAATCGTAATGCACATCTTAAAGTCGAGAACGTGTCCCAGTTGGTCGTTGAAAATCATTCAAAAAGCGTAAGCACGAAGTAATGAGCAAAGAGAAAGAAAAACTCACCACCAGCTTTTATTCACGACTTAACTTACTCGAAAATCATGCTAGTATCAAGATGGCAACGAAGGTAAGAAGCAAGAACAAGAGGAAAAGAAAATTAATGCTAACGATGGCAGATCACTTAGAAAGAGGAGTACGTCACGCACGCGTTTCGCATGTATAAATCTGTAGATTCGAGCACTTCATCTAGCAGCGGAATATCATTTTTCTGCAGAACCATTGGTGAGAGAGATTAAAAAGTCTATCATTCTCTTCTGTTGGCTTCAGTTGTCGATACCTATTGTTGGGCAATAAATGCGCGTTTTTTGGGCCACATTCACTGCAGAATCACCCTGTTTCTTTTGGCGTCCAACGGTTTTTTTTTGCTGTTTTAGATTTGTTCAGTGATCTTATTTAGCAGAACGTTATGACTCTGTATAATTTTGGATGATCAGAAAGCGTTATTTACACTTCAGCTTGTACATATTTCTCCCAGAACACTCATGAAACCAAATAAGTTAATATCAACTGGCAATCAATATCTTACGTGTTTCTTCATTCTTCTGCACTTCTCCACAGCAATATCATTGTAGCTACATATAATCACTATGAAATAATGTGTTGGCGCCGCTAAAAGAAAGTAAGGGGTAAGTAAGGGATAGTATATTCAAAGATTGCGGATAAGAAGTAGGCAAACTGTCTGGAGGTAATAATTTAAGAATCTGGGTACCGCAGGTGTGAATGCCATTTTGTGGTTAAGAGTGAACCTGATTAAGAAGGGGAAGTACTAATGTGGCATAACTTTTGTGCGGCTGTGCATTCCTTAAACGCTATATATTGGTGAAATAACAATTCAGTTTTAGTAGCCGCCCTGAATTGTAGTTCTCAAAGATGCGATCACACGAAACCATTATTGGGAAAACATAAGCTGCGCCCCAGTGCTCCTTCTGCAGATGCATGAGCACAGACGTTGACATAGAATACTCACGTAAATGTCTTCATTGTCAAAGGAAACAAAAAAACGCATATCATTTTGCGCTCAAACAATTGTAGAAATAAAACATTTCGCATTTGTAATAGCTTTTAATATTGGCAGATACGCCTGGCACAGTGTACTGCTCTGGGACACCTAATCGCCTTGATTACCTACTATATTGATCGTGCTTCTATGCATAAGAAAAAAAATGAAAATGAAAACTTCCTCTCTGATAGCAAGACTCGTCGAATAGTTGTAGACAGACTTTTTTAAAAATTGTGATGCATATCTGAACAGTTCTAGATTTCAATTCTTGAGAGCCGTTTTGCGCTTCGGTGCTTGAGAATTTTCGCTCTCGTGACAAAAACAAGCAATAGATTAGAGGCATGTTGCGTTGGATAATCAACAGTTGCATGTGAACAATGGTCGACGCGGTGCTGGAGAGTACTCGATTAACTTCATCCGACTAAGCACTTTAGCTTCTCAATATGACACAGCAGACGTGCCAGTTCGCATTTTGCTTCTATTGTAAACCTGACTCTCTAAATGAGAAATCAGTTCCAGGAAAATGTACGCAGCAGGCGAACGCCGTATCCACTAAGCCACCACTGTTCATAGGCCAGATAAAGAGCTCACACAACAGGCACGAGGACAACAAACTACAACTTACACTCTTGTTTTTCTTTAACTTTTACAGGCAAATGCGATGTGTCCCCATGCAGTGTATATCTTTTGAACATTAACAATTGTTCTAGCACTCACCTTCCTTGAGTGTGGTGTGATCACTTTCATCTAGACGCCCTCTGGAAATGAAGGTTTCGTAAGAAGAGTCAATGAAAATCCAAACTTTGCAGTGGTAAAGAAAGAAGACGTTAGAAAATATTCTACTTACACCGTAGCAGCGCCTTTGGTGCATTCGAGGACAGAAAACATGGAGGAAAGAAACAAAAATTTTCGTCGCCTATTAACTTCTCTGAACATCATAAGCCCACGTTGGCGTCATGCAAAATCTACGGTAACTCATGTGAAGAAACGAAAGGTTATTGCGCTGATATGTTTATGGCCCCGTCTCTTGTAACATGAAATTAACATAGTAATAACCGGAGCTCTGACGATTTTTGAAATGTGGTTATGAAATGCGGCAAAAAATGCAGGGATCTTTACAGAAGTTGTGTTGTGTGGGTGCAGTCCCTATCTCATTTTATAGCCTGTCTAATTTTTGGCACATAAACTTGCTGAACTTCGTAATCCAAAGAACAGCGGTGCCAGCAAAGCACAAGGTTGCACAATAGTTGCTGCTGACATCGCCATCAGTTAGTATCAATAAAACTTTGAACCAAATGCCGAATTTTTAAAGCCCGCCTGAGGGGACCAGTGTGATTCAAAAAGCGTATTAAATTTTTGACACGACCTTACTCACTGCTGTTTACGTTTACTGCAAGTAGAAAGAATGTCTAGCGCTAGGAATACCGGCTGGGCGCATTATTGAGATAAAGGTGGTATTGCTTTGTTTTAGCGATACAACACTGCACTGCGTCCTAGAACCACCCTCAGGCAGGGCCTTCCTCCAATCAAGTCGAAACCGCCTCCTCCCACTGTAGCCACCCTCGCGGTTCTTCCCGTGTTTCCATTCCATTTCCATTGCTTTCCAAACAACTGGGCTGCCTATCTCCTCCCACCCTCTCACTCGCTTATTTCTTTTTCGCACTTGCCGCTCTCTTCTCTTCCCTAAATGTAGAGGGGGTATTTTCGAGAAGGAGGCAGATGGTCTCCCTGCCATGGTATGATTAATTCAGTACAAGGCGGTAAATTGAAATGGCAGATGGTAATTGAATTGAAGTAAACGAATGTAATCATCTTAAATCAAACCTATTCGTTAAGAGCGATTAAGATATTTCACTAGTAAATAGCATCTAACGGATGACGATTAGATTCTGGGCCGGAATATAGGGGTGTATTTTGTACCAAAGGTGTAATAATTTTCACTGTAAAAAACGAAAACATTTACAGTAGCGTTATAACTGCTTCTAGAATTTCATTTTTGAATTTCTTTATAAAACCTATCATTCAAGACCCTGGCAATATTCATTCGTATACAAGTTGCCTGGATGTAATAATTAAAGCTGAAGTAATTTCAGTTTAAGAAAGCCAGTAAGCTCGGCCTCTTTATTTCGCTAGCAGCACTAGGATCTAAACAATCGTTCAACTTCAATACTACGCTTTTGTACATTAGCCTAAAAGAAGAGGCGAAATAAAATAAGCATTTTAACAGGCGTTCGCTCTGTGAGTTTATTTTTAACAACATCATACGACTTGGAAAAATTTATATAAAAATACCGGCAAGAAAATAGTTAAGCTCATATTGAAAAAGCACTCGCGATTCAGGTACTTCAGGCAATTCCTTAGCTTACATGCTGAAGTGGCGACGGCCAGGAGCGCCAGGAAAGGAAAGACTTTCATGTTGGCAATGCTGCAACAGTAGTAGGAGAGTTTTCAGCTAGGTCAGCTGTGATTGCAAAAAAATTTACTTTTGTGCGAAAACGTCTGAAAAAAAGTTACATAATTCTTCCAAAAATATCCGCGCCTTCTATTTTTGGTTAAGTAACACCTATTTCCGAGTTGCGAATAAATTTATTTTAAATCATGTGCACGTGCGCGAAGCACGCTCTAAAATAATGGGTTTGTTGTGTTGGGTTCAGTGGCGCATAAGCATCTAAGGCTATCATGCGCTAAGCTCAATACAAAAGAAAATGTTTTCAGCAGAATTTTACAAACATTAGAAAAAACACCAGTAGTGAAAAAAATATATAATTGCATGTTGTCAAATGCCGAGATATAAAACGTTTTACCTGAAGCGACTAGGTTTTCCGCAGGTACGCGACAGCGGGAGGGGCAGCTTCCGCAGCTCTGTTATTTGATCGGTGGCTGTTCGTGTCCTATTCTCTCTTTTTATATGCGAATAACCATGAAAGGGTGCATGCTTCTTGGCGGCTGTGCTAATACCCTCCCTTTTTATGCTTGCTTATTTCATTCAACATTGCTCAACATTGCCCCTTTTTATGTCTTAATCAAGCTGCAGGTCCGCTTCGGCATGAGAAATGTCGTGCTGGATAGATACGCCGCAGCCTCTGCAAGCTGTGGAAGAAACGCTGTCTTCCGGTATCGCCAAGTACAAGTGCGTGCGATGTGATAAGTGGAAGAACAAACCTCAGCAATGGATTGCTCTTCCAAGAAACCGAAACTATAGCTTACCGAGATAAAATTGTTCTCCCCGGTGCGAATAATATCATGGCCAGTCTTTTCTGCAGTCGATACGAAGAAAACCGAACACATGTCAGCGTTTGCATGGAGAGCGTCACGTGTCTCTTTGAGGAGATATGCTGATTGAATATTCAGGGCAAATTGTGGAGTGCACAGGGCAATCTGCACGGAGCTGCGGGAGTGCATCGGCTTGATCCCATCGATTGCTGTGTGAGGGAATACCATTTATGTAACACTTAAGCAGCGGCTGATTAAGAAGGGCAAGAAGTCTAGGTTTCATGCATCTAGGTTTTATGTCACTTAACTCAGTACCTGCAATTTAGAACTTCAAATACAGTACTACTACTACTGCTGGGGATGAAAATGTGGTGATAATTTTCGATACCATTATGATCCCAAATTTTAAATATAAGAAGAACTTCAGCTACCTCTAATGCCTTCTTTTAGTGCAAAAGGAGAGATTTCGTCTATTCCAGCTTAATGCTTCGCTGGCATCTCAATAACAACTGTGACAATTTGATCAGTGGTTACATCAGCATATCCGAACTATGCCGAACTGCAAGAAACGGTAACAGGGCTGCCAAGCAAGGAACATGCGTTCGCAATACAAGAATCTATCTCATAGAAAAGAATATTAAATGAAGCAACTAATGAATTCAGAGTTATTCTTAGAGCTTCAAAATCAGGCGTTACAAAACCAACAGCTGCAGGTTTAATACCGAGTTAATTACTCCCCATGTCAGATTTGAATCATTAGAACTTGTGGCAATTAATTGTCCGTAGTATTCTTTTTGCGCTTTCCTGTGACAGCAGTTATGTTAATTCGGCCAACGTTGTATTTTATTCCATAGTACTCCTTGGTTTTATTCTGGTTATGCCCATTATGCCAGGAATCTTTCTTTTTTATTAGAGATAGGTTCGTTTTGGTCATCCAATGAGAGATGGCTCTAAATTCACCTACTGCAGAAGCTGCTTTAGAGTAGTAAATATACAACGACTCTAAAGACGTCTTGGGGTATTCATAATACTGCGATCGGACAGAAAAGGGAAGCAAGAAGGAAAGTAATCATTCACGGGATAGTCATATATATTACACGAGCTAAAATCATTGCCGCAATTACAAATTATACGGTCAAATATTAATGATAGGGCCAGCGTTGCTCTTGTCACTAATTTGACAACACTATGGCACTCATAGGTGTCAAGTAAATAAAAGTATTCATTCGTACTGAAGTCAACCTTTTTCTGGACAAGTGTGTCCATTCTGACAAAGTGAAGCCGCGAGGGCTTCGGGCTTCTTCTTTCGTGCTGCTTCACTCATGTCGGTATTCATTCGCACTCTCTTTTATTGCATCGATATTAATGTCTCCAGGAACGACTGCTTTTATGCGAAAGCAAGATAGGAACATAAGCAAGGGCTCGAAATGTGTAAAAAATATGTGCATGTTCCGGTTGAAGGCGCGATATATTACAGTTCATAATATATCTGAAAAATTTGCAACTAGTATGTCCAATTCACTATTAAAGGAATAAGAAAATTCGGGGACTACGAGACAAGCTAAAGGTATCTTGAAAAATAAAGCAACACCGCCTCCTCTTGTGTTACCTGCCCTCGGTACGTGAGAAATATAGTCTCAGTCAAAGCAATGAAATGAAACGTGAATGATTGTAGCCCCATCAAGGAACAAAGACCAGCAATATTTTGCGGATACTGCGAACAATTTAGTACATAAGAGAGCGGGCTGGCTTTCGCACAGAAAAATCATAACTCGACCTTACAGTACTTGAACATATCTTGGAGATATGACAAAAGGCTAAGTAGATCAAAGCGATATCCTTTCCTTATAGATATGAATAACACTTGAATTTTTTGCTTTTCGCGCAAGTATTGGATCGTTCACAACCCATAAAAACTTCCAATTGTATTTTTTATTTACTTTCCCAGGCTTAGGCACATGCTTGGGCACAAGGGGACTTGGGCACATACATATTGATTAAATTATCTAGTGATATTCTTGAAATGAGCACAAAGAACGAATTTTCCACTCCATAGTGTTCTCTAAAGGAAGGGAACGCAAATGTAGGAACAGCTGTCTGTTGAAGCTTTGTTCGCTTTTGTTAGTGCTGTAGTAGATTTCTATCGCCCCAGTGCTCAGAAGCACTCCTGCGATCCAGTTTTCCTGACGCGCTTCATCATAGATCCTGTTAAACTCGAAACAAAAAGTGCTGCAACATTTGGGAGTGCGGAATAAACGGCAGAGAGATCATTGCTTAGTGCCCACAATTCTATGGGTCTGGGGCTTTGTCTCTCTATACGTAGCGACAAGACGAGCTCCTTCATCTTTCTTCTGCGCGAAAAGCAGCGCCCAGCTCCTTGCCCGATGTTAAAATGGCACTGGTAAACATGTTTTTTATTGCGACGTGAACGTTTGCCATCTAGGAGCTGTAAACCAAATGACTGTGTGAGTTTATGATGCAGTGGTATTATTTCATTTTTTATATGACTTTTCTACGATTTTATTTTTATTCCGCACCACAGGGGGCAATCTGTATGGTCAAAGTGAGCTGATTACAAAACAGAAAGCATACAACAATGCTGAGTGGAGAAATGAAACAGGAATCAAGAGACAGCAGCATCTGAACATCAGCTTGTCAACGTGCAGATGCGCTGTAGTATAAACCTCAAAAAACAGTAAAAAAAATCAGGTTTAAATTTGTGTAAGGGTCGCAGAGCATGTGTCCTTGAAATTTATGGAAAGAAATGCAGGGTGGATAGAATGAGAAGTTATACTTTCTGGACAATGTCTTGTAGGCCTTGAATGTGCGAATGTCGCGGAATATTTTGAACGGTTCAGTCAGTGACCATTTTGAAGTCGTTACTGTACAAATCGTAATATTTGCCATAATTTTAAAATATTCGCAATCCTTAAGAAGGACAATCAATCCATGTTCTGCAAACAAGGTCCAGGAAAGCTTGTGGACGGCCACATCCTCGATAAGTACTAGCTGATATAAGTTTTGAGTCACTGCCAAATGTGGTAGTATGTACTTCGGGAACCATTCAGCATTTTTATCGACTGGCCATTGTTTCTGAAGTTTTTGCGTGAACTTTGGTACAATGTTAAAATGATAATTACTTTTGTTTGTGGCCAACAAATAGGCCAAGGCCGCACTCCACGTGTCGAAGGCCGCGGAGCGAGCTACCACTGACGGCGTAACAAGCACTTATGAAAGGGGCGGCCTTTTTCAAGTCGTTTTTTTAGATGCAGTACTTATATGTGATCGAGCCCATGGTAGGGAAGGTAGCCTTCTCTAGAATTGTGACTTCACAATTCCACACGAGCGAAAACTTTAGCTAAAAGCGTTTCAGAACGCTTCATGGCTCTAACACGACATTGGGTCCGTATAGGATCGAATAACTAAGTTTAAGCTGGCGTCATACGCATATTCTCTTGGTAATTTCAATCATGTAGATCAAATCGGCATAATTCTTTGCGCTCCATTTAATCACCGCTAAATGCCAAGCATATCTAAAATGGGCGGCAGCGAACTCGTATTCATTTTTTTAATGTTAAGTGTTTCTAAAAAGCGCTGAAACAATTATATAATAATTTAGAGCTCTCTATGCTTTGCATTGTCGTCTCTATGTTACATCACCTGTGCTGTACAGTTAGAGACGAACAATGTCCGTCTAACTTGTCCAGCAGCGAGTTTTACAGTAAAATCAAGTTTATTTTAGTATTCATCGCTCACAAGGAATGCAGCCTTCATTATTTTCATCCAAAATTGCGCCACATATCACGAAGACATGAAACGAACAATCCTTACATCGTGATGAATATGACACCAAAAACACACAACTGCGTGGCAGTGCAGCTGTATCAGGGCCGTCTTTGTTCTTTTCTTTCTAGCATTGCAACGACATTTTCTTATAGCTACAGTTTTCATTGCTATGAAGGAGAACATATTATCGAGGAAAGTGCGATGCACTTGTAAAAGCGACGCGAAAAAATACTGGGAATAGTACATAAATTTTAAATGTTAAAGTGAAGCTTGGCGTATAAAATCTATGTGAACTTGAGGCATATTTCAAACAAGTTATGCTACCAGGCTGCGATTACTAAGCAAACGTCCGGCTCTGCCTTATAAAACGAAGCGGCGTTAATATCCTCTCACGTAATTGAGGAAGTATTTGTACATTGATTTCCTCTAATTAAACAATGAACGGCTTTCCCTAATGTTAATCTGTAAATGTGAAACAGTCAAGACAGGCAATACTATAAATAAAATGATTATCTTCGATATATGGAAGCAAAGAGTGCACTCCGCTCTTCAATTAAGAAAACATTGCATTAGAGCACTTGTTTACAGACAAGCAGGCATGCATAACGCAAGAGGAAAGGAAAGTGAACAAATGAATAAAATTTTTATTACAAGGGAAGGATGATTCTCAGCCGTTGTTGGGGAATTGGGATAGGTGGGGTTACAGGTGCAGAAGCAGCTTCGAATTGGTTTTTCGTAGCCTTAGCATCTTAAGTCAGTCGACCTCTCCTGCATTACTTGCAGCAGGCCACTCTCACTGCAGTATGCCACGAAGGCATAATGTGCTGAGGTTCTTCATGGTGTCTGGTGTGCTTGAGTGGCAATGTCGTCATGCTGTATGTGCTGGATTTTGTGTCTTTCTCGCTTCGAAGATACACAAGTACATCGGCCACGTTTCGGTGGAGGCAAAACGCAAAGTCACCCGTGTGTTGTGCCGCATCAGTGCACGTTAGAGGTCCCCATATGCTTGAAACTTATCAGGAGCCCTCTACAGCGGCCCACTTCTCTCGCTTTCTTTGTTAGCTCCCACCTTCCTCCCATCTCTTACGGCGCGGTTCGAGTGTCCACCGAAATGTGAGACAGCTACTATTGTGAGACGTAAGACATCTTTTGTGAAGTGTGAGACTGGCATTTCTTTCCCTCAAAAACCAATTTTTAATTTTTAATTTCATATAATTTGTTTTAGATCACCTCTACAGTGTACCTGGCATTGAGTGCATCTGTTGTGCATCAATGTTTCATGCCTGGGAAGAGACCAAATGTGAGGCATGTATGGGGCGTACATGTCGTGCGAACCTGGCATATCTGTGCTCTGCCGGGGCAGCCCTCATTGAACAGTTTTCGGCTGGAATTTTCATTTTCTGGGTTAGGCAGGAAGTTTAGATGTGGGGCGTTATACGTGTGATCAAGCCCGCCCGCTTATGCGGCGGCCACGTCCTCAGGTAAAATTTCCCCTGACCGTAAAACTGTGGTCCGGCGTCCATTCAATTTGAACGTTAATTACTCAACGGCTCTTTATTGAAATGGTTAATACTCAACAGAAGCTATAAGGAAGTAGAAAGAGTGGTCAATATCTTCACACGGTGTAGTGTTCTTTGCTTCTTAAAATTGCCATGATAAATGGAAGTTTTACTCCTATTTTACGGCAACGGTTGTTCATTTGTCCAGATTTTCCAGCAGTAAATTATCCTGTGAAGAGATCAGGCATTCCACTCCGTAATGATGTTAGAAATCATTCGAAATTCACCACCGTGTCAGGTGCTTTTGTAGTTCACCGTCCGTTTGTAATCCTGTCTTTTCTTCTCTTGCTGTTCATCGCCTTTTCTATTTGCTTTTCTAGCGTTTCAAAACGACTCTTGTCTTACCGTTTTATTGGATTTTTTTGTGAAATCTTGAAACGGCATTGAACTTTAAGACATGCAGATACTCCAAAAACAGTACAGCAAAATCACTCTTATTCAAAAGTGTCATACCAAATAAAATCATTTTTCAGCTACCTTTAAATCTTCACAGAGTGCTACCGTGCAGAATGTTTATAAAAAATTATACATAAGTGAGCAGTATAACGTTGATTAGGCAGAATTAAAAAGCATACCAGAAGCACAGAGCGGCAGTTTGGATGCCAAATGGAACTGTAAGAAAGAACAATAGCTTTATTTGCCCTAATAATGAGAAAGAGCGCACGCAGTAGCCATGGATTTCTTCAATAATTGTTCTGCGATCCGTACGCGACGCCTCTTTGCAGAAGCCAGCCACGCAAATAATAAATCCATCCACTGAATTACATCATAAGTGGCGTGATCTAGACAAGTCATGCTTTTTGTAGTGCTCACTTTGAGAGCGCCTGCTGAGACTCATCTATCGCTCTAGCTCTAAAAGGGGCGCGTAGTTAATTAGCCTTGCGCTGATAGCGCAACAAATATGAAATCTCTCTTGCCCGCTTATATGCTTATCGACCCTTCAAGAACAATGAGCGGTCGATCACGCCATATGGTCAGCGAGCCGAACTGCCGTGAGAAGCATCGACAAACACTTATCCTGTGGCTGTCTACAGCTTGTAGCTGTAGGCCGATAACGGTCCCAGATTCGTAAGGTTCCGCCCAAAATCAGCACACTGGCTATTTTAATATTAACGTTCATGGAGGCGCGAAAGCGCTTGTGTCAATAAGATTCACGCAAATAATATTCACAGTAAGCGACCGCTTGTGAATTTACGCGTCAAGCATCCTTTTTCTATTAAGCCGCTGGAATGTATTGAAGTGGACATCAAATTTTATTAGGGGAAATCTCAACTCCTATCTAACATTACCTTGGAAAGACCAAAAAATCACTTCGTGTCTGATTTTGCTGTCCTTTCTTTTCGAGGAAGAGAGTTTCTTGCGACACTGCGCAAAGCGCGACAAAAATTTCAAGTAATATCATTCTATATATTATTCACGATCACTAGCAAACAAATTACACAATATTATTTGCTACTGTCCTGGCTTCACACTCACTAAATATCTACCTCAAGGGGAATACTGTCGAAGTTTACGTTAGAAAATTCGCACTGGGTATTTTGGCGTAAAACCCTGAGGCCGGTTGAGAAAATCCGCGAGGCGACATAAGAAGCCCTTCCAAAAATTCAGAGCCTACTTTGAATTGTAATGAGCACGCAGAAAGTTAGCTACACAGCCAGTAAAACTATACTTGTGAATCTACTTCAAGACATGTACTGTATCGCACGGAAGGCGCCATTTATTTTCCTTCCGTACTCGTACATGTAGGCAAGGAGTTTACAGCCAGCATTAACGTGTAGCCTGCGTACATCATTCTTGAATCTGGTCTCCAGGTTTCGCACAAGCCCACAAACACTGTTGCGCTTTGCCTACCTGTTCCCAAAGACCGGCCGCCGAGAGGAAGAGCCCAAGGCATTGCCTACCAAATTCCATGCGCCGACTGCGACGCAAGCTACATCGGCGAAACCAAAAATTTCAAAGAAAGAATTGGGCAACATAAAAACGACGTCCGCAAATTCTCAAGAGAGCGCAATCCAGTAGCCGAACATTCCGAGGACTCCGACCATAGAATCAACTTCGAAGAAACCCGCATCCTCGAAACCGAAACAAATTACCACAAAAGGCTCCTTCTGAAATCCTGGCATATCCAAACAATCCCGAACAATATCAACCGCACAAAAGGAAACCTGCCCCCAGTATATGCCCAGGGACTTCGCTCTTCAACTCAACGAAAAAAAGTCACCATTCATCACCTCCTTGCAGTGCGCCAGCGTGACTAACAACCTAAGCCCTCTCCCCCTCCCCCGCGCCTTTCGCGTCACAGCTGTAGTTCCTTTGACTCCCCCCCTCCCCTCCATACTTAAAAGACGCTAGCAACTGCCCTCAGTCACCCCTGATGAAGGAGCCGAGTCGGCTTCGAAACATTGGGTTTAAGATAAATTTTTGTGTGGCGATGTGCAGTTCATTATAATTCTCATGATGCCCGCTAGGCGCCGACACTAAGCCACCGAGAACTTTGCTCAAATAACCCTTGATTAATATATGGCATAAAGACTACGGCAACCGTTGAGCTGTCACGATGTTTGGTTTGTTTAGTGCCATTTTTTGAGAATAAAATTTAGACATATATCACTAAGTTTCCACTGCAACATATTCAAATTTAATCAGCTGTCCTGCACTACACGCGTAAATGCCACCCGTAGCGCGAACGTCAACATATATATTTGTTGTAGCCTTTCTTCCTTAATTTACTAAACTAATATAAACAAATTGGTTTCAGATGAGGTTTGCAGTGAAAAGTGGAAACAAGTGAAATGGCTAGAACAAGTAGTTTCGGATTATTATAATTCAGCATATACAAGAGACGAAAATACACTCAATGTACGACACTGAAACATTTTGCAAAACCTGATTTTGAACAGCACCAGTTCAAAACAAAAGCATATAGAAATCACTAACAAAACCTAGAAGCTGGAAAATAAAGGCGCCAATAAGTTATATTAGCGTGATGAAAATAAACAGTGAAAACACACTTGTGAACTATATCGATGATATGAGAAACGTGTCAGGACATTTGCAAG
The DNA here is from genome assembly GCF_052857255.1 of Amblyomma americanum. Lineage (NCBI taxonomy): Eukaryota > Metazoa > Arthropoda > Arachnida > Ixodida > Ixodidae > Amblyomma > Amblyomma americanum. Next base: position 103,025,900 of record NC_135499.1, on the reverse strand, counting down.
ACTTGTTTCGGTGTAGCAAAGGAAGTGGCACCTATGCAGGAAATTTCAGTCGTGAAATGTGACGAGAAGATTTAAAAAAAAATGCCTTCAATTTGAAAGAAAGCAGAAATAGAGGAGAATTCACCATGCCCCGGCTCCACTTGTTATTTTTTTTACATTGCCGGTTACCGGCAATAATTTTGTCTTGCTCATCTTGCTTCCGCGTGCTATTTTTGTCAGGATTGGTCCGAAGATCATCTGCTAGGCTTGTCGTAAAGCTAATATTTTAGTTCGCGCATCAAGAACATTGTTGACATTTCAAGGACTTACAGATGCGTCAGGCGAAACAACCTGCACACTTGGACGCCGCTGTTTTGCAAAAAAAATCTCATGTTTCAGGGTCTCTAAAAAGCTCTTCTCACTTTGATTGTGTATTAATAATTGCGCATAGAACCACAAATGCAATGGTGATGAGCAAACAGTATTTAAAAGCGAGGATGTGTATTTAATTCCGTGCAAATACAGTGCCGAGACACTGTACAGTTTTGACGACCTCACTTAAAAACAATATCGGAGAGAAGATGCGAAAGAGTTTTTTTGGTTGTCGGCTAAGGAGCTTTAGAGCTGTGCGTAGATGAGCGCTGCATGCGAAAGTGAGCCAGCTAGCAGCCTATTAGCTCACTGGACAACTCGATAAATGGCATGATTTTTACAAGCCGCCGTCCGATAATGCTGCCTTTCGGAACGTGCATGCAGATGCTAATCTGTTGGGCTTGCTCTTGCCCATTCCACCTTGAAAAATTGAAGTAAGTCATCTGAGAAGCTAAGATAGCAAAGAAGGCTATGAAATATCTCTGGAGCCCTTGTACGCATATTTTATCATTAGAACAACGAACAATTCATCACACAATCGAGCACACGATCATAATTGTATTTAGAAAGCACGATTTAACACTTATCTCATGTCGTTCTATGGACGGTTCCTTTGGACCAAGAAAGTCGGAGCATTCGGGACGTCAGTCATTCGAAACTGCAAACCTGCATGACGTAGTTCTGGACTGGGAAGGGAGCTCATTTCTGGAAAATAATTTCGGACGTGGAGATTGGAGAGGGCCTAAATCTCAGGTGTGCTGCACGAAGCGTATTCGCAGTAAGCGTTCCATACACACTTGCACTTCAAGCTTCATTTCCATATCATTTAATAATAATTGGGGAATAATCATCGCGTTTCGCACCGAAAAAAAACGGGAAAAAATTTTATACAGTACTTTTTATTACGCAGTCGACGACTTTTCCGAAGAATGAATGAGAAGTTTAAGTTTGCAGGGAACAGCACAAGAGAGAACGGAGCACAAGAGCGAAGAGGACGACCGGACGCAGCGCTAACGTCGCTGACATCAAATTTCCTAAAACCTGAGAGAGAGAGGAGAAAAGTATGGACCAAGGTCGTTTTCAGTGCCTCATGGCGGTTATCTCGTCTCTGCATTCTGTAAAGAAGCCTGAAAAAGAGAGCACTATTTGAACCACTCGTCACCAGCAGTGCTTTGTTCAGTGCTCTGAGTCTGTTATTAATTTCATTCCTTTGTCTTGAGGTAAAAAGTACAGAGTCGATCACACTTGTCTAGAGCGCTCCAGAGGTGCCATCTGGGGAAAATAAAGCAGAATTCTAAAGCAGGTATTTACTTTCGCTGATAATGGTTGCGCTGGAAGGCAGCAGAATAGATACGTGAACCGCACAGGCACCAGCGCCTTACCGCTAGCAAAGCAGGTGCGAAAAGATTTACCTTAATTTGCTCTAGAGCACACCGACCGAGCGCTATAGACAAGTGTGATCGACTCTGTACATTGGTCACACCGGGAGCTACTCAATTGAGACTGAAAGAACACAACTACAATGTCAGCGTTCAAAAGTCGCCTCATCTAGGCATTCACTGTAGAGATATTAAATACATGGGCTCAGGCTGCGTATCAGACTTCGAAAAAAGCGCAGTGGTAGGGAGACACGTTCATAGGCTAACACGTGAGGCTATGGCAGCTGCCAACAGACAAAGGTTGAATGATCAGTGCGTGACCATGCCTTCAGTTTCATTGTAAAAAAAATAAGCAGCTTTTCTCTCAAGATATTCTAGATTTTAGCAAAACCCTTTAGCGCGCTTTTTTCACTCATATCTTAGTTCTTAAGTGCTTTTAAGGCGATCATCATGGTTCGTCCTGTTTTTATTGTCATTTTCTTTTTTGAGCTTTCATTCTTTCACCGTCATGCCTGTCAGTGATGTTCGCACCGACATTTAAGTCGATAATCGCTGTTTTTCCTGTGTCAATGCGCTATTCTTTGTTGGTCTTTTATCATTTTAGTCTTGATAATGTTATTTGTCCTTTAATTGGGTTTTTAGTATTTTTAATTTTTTTGGTCGTGTCTGTTGGTTTTTATTTTTCTTGCCATAAATAAATTAGATCATGCCATTGTTCAACAATCAAATATGATCCCTTTGCTTCACTTTGGGCGTCTGGTTTCTTTGGCAATCATGCTTCCTTGACGGTTCTCTGCAGCAAAATTTTGCCAGTTTCGCTGCTATGTGTGACAGTGGTGGTAGGTGGGGAGATATCACCTGAGATGCGGTTTTATTCCTTTTAAGCGCTTCACTCTGTTAAGATTTTGGTTGGCTTGTGGTGACAACTTTGTTTTGTCTTCAGTCATGCGCTTTTTTTTAAACCAGCGTTTTTCTTTTTTTGTTTTATTTCCCTTTCGTCCTTTTTGCTTTGGTCACGTGGTGCGCTATGCACCTCTTAAATACCGGTTCCCCTCTTTTCGAAATAAAGTTCTTAGTTCAGTGCTTCCTACTATCGTCCTCTTTGTTCTTGTGCTTTGTTATTTCTTGCGCTAGGGTCATCCAAGCATGGAAACAAACCAGCTATCCGAGCAGCTAGTGAAGCTCAAGCTGTTTTTTGTGCTGCATTTTTTTTAGCATGCAATTTCTTTCACGCATTTTATATTTTGTTTACAGGTCATCAATGCGAAATAGATGTGCTTTCTGCGTTGATTGTACCTCAGGATATGATTACGTAATAATAATCATGTGTTTTCTTTATCCCTTGGGGTCATTTTGGCGGATTCGTTGAGCATGATGTCACTTGAGTATAATAACGTTAGTGATAGGACTACAAAAGCTATGGTCCTGTCTCTGCCTTGTCGTTTGCTGAGTTCCTCTCACTTAACTTACATACATCACAAATGTCCTTTTTTACGTATATACTCTTCAGCCGCCTTATTACATCAAGAGGCGTCATTTACCAGCTAATTGTAAACGTCAGTCTGGAGAAAACCTCCTGCTTCGAGGATTCAAACAGAGTAGATATATAATTAGGCCTGTTATTTACTATTTGCTTGAGATGTTTCACCAGCGTTTTCTTTAGAAAACGTCATTTTCAAATCACGATATCTGTGATTTCTTCTGCTATCGTGCGCAATGTACTAGAATATGCTTCATGGTTCACAGGCGTTTAACGTCCCAAAGCGACTCAGGTTATGAGAGATGCCGTAGTGAAGATCTCCGGAAATTTCGACCACCCGGAGTTCTTTAACATGCACTGACATAACACGGTAAACGGGCCTGTAGAATTTCGCCTCCATCAAAATTTGACCGCCGCGACTGGGATCGAACCCGCGTCCTTCGGGCCAGCAGCCGAGCGCCATAACCACTGAGCCACCGCGGCAGCTCAATGTATTAGATTTGTACCAATATATTTTTTGTTTTCTTTGTGCGCTGCAACGAACAAAAATATCTGATCTCTCTCACAAAAAATAATAAAACAATGTACTTTTTAGCCTGTTGTTAAGCGTTCATCTTTGGTTAAAGGCGCGAAACCCACACACACGAGAAAGTTAGACTGGTGATGGTGGGTTGTTTCTCCAGTCTTTTTTTTTCTGCCGGTTGCAGCGGCTGTTTCATAATTCAGTGCGTATGACTAACCTTTTGAAGAGTGTTGAATAGATCATCGCACGTCATGAAAAACAATAATAGCACGTAGAAATCAGTGGCAGCAAGAGCAACATCACAGAAAAAAGGTGCTTTTGGTTGTAGCAGTTACTTTTCGCACAGCAGTATTACATTTTGTTTTGGTCACTACAGTTATGCATAGTAGATTATTCTGGATAATTTTGCTTGCTGTTGTGTAACTGTTATAGCAGCAAGAGACACCTAATGCGCCACTTTTGCTGCAACGTCGCCGCTCTCTGAGGCCAGGGCCTATAGTCAGGAGGACATGTTCCCTCCTTCTGCCCTGCATCAAGGGCTTTTGTATTACTACAATAGGAAACAACACATTTTATAGCAAACGAAAGAGAACACTAATTGAGTGTTTTTTGATTCGAGAACGAGTGTTTCTTGGGTCACTTCAGTCTGCTCTAGAGAGACTGCGCCATTAGAGAACTTAACTCTGAAATATCGAGCGTAACGCACAGAATGGAGAGAGCTGCTAATGTGTGTATATTGAAGCCAACAGTGATGCTTATGCAAAAATAATGTAGCACATCCACCATTTATTATGAGTTATCTTCTCGCAATCTTCCGCAGTGATCCCATCTCTTGGTTGAGCTTTCTTTACATAGCTTTCCAGTTTAGTTTCCTTGTTTTCATTACAAATTACTTCTTGGCAACATTCGATTCAGTTGCTATGTTATCAACGCCTTTTTATTGGATTTATTGCTGTAGGTTTAGGCAACTTTCAGCTTTAGTCAATCAACTCGACAGAAATACGAAACAGTACATACTTTAAAGAGACGAACAAACAAATATTTTAAGTAACTAAAATACTTTAAGGACACAAAAACTTCACATACTTATCTGCTCTATTAAACTTCCCAGGTTCATATGCTTCTTCGTGTTCTTTTGCGAACATTCTCTAGGCCGCTGCCCCCCCAATTAATGTCATGGCGAAATGGTAACTATTTACATACGGGGTAAATGCGTGTACGTGATAGTTATCTCACGACTCTAAAACTTGAGTTTTTAATCTACGAATAGGGGTTTCGTAAGGTGCCTTTATTTCGTACTTATTTCATTTCCGTTCTGATGTGGGGAAGTGCACACCGGAAGGCATTTTTTCTAGCCGTTAGCGAGGTAAACGAATTTTTGTCGAACTCTACCTGTGTGCATGTCACATATAAAACTGAAAGTAAGGGACCCTACAAAGAACCTAGTGCCTGCCATTCAGTCATGGAAAATAGAAGTGAGACAGCTTATAGACTCTGCTTCAATATGCTGTGAATCCTTGGTTTTAACGTGAAAAATATTTGACCAAAGGTATGAAAATCTTTATGAATTCTGCATATTGAAGAAGGCAGTCGCATTCGCCTGAGAGCAAATGACATATAAAGATCCTCAGTGGGATGGCTGATAGTTAAGTGGGGGAAGGGGCAGGGCGCACTCTCATGGCATTTAAAAGAGAGGCGAGACGTCCGTAAGAAAGCAAGAGCATTTGACTTATTTATAAAGCATCTGGTTGAGCGATAAAAGATTGTGGGCATGCAGCACCAAAGTTTGTGCTGTTTTAATTCGTCTGACGTTAGCCCGATACTGCAGGTAAGAGGAGAGGGGAGGGTTGATTTCACAGGGTGCTGTACTCGAAAATAGGCAGTGCTCTGGATGCGCTTACGATCAGGGGCAGTTGGAGCAAGAGATTTCAGGTACTCCTCTGGCTTGTAAATTCTGTCTCCTAACGCTACTATCATGGCAATTCTAGAAGTGGGCTGACTCAGGCTGGTTAGTGCATGTCGGCAGAAATCAATTGAACAGCGCTAACGGATGGACGGATCAGCGCTTGTGTCACTGGTTGTCTCATCCGTCCTGTCTGTTAGCGCTGTCCAATCGATTTCCATCAGCACGGGAATTTTCTCCGCTGTGGATACCATCACCGCATTAAGCAAGTTATCGTCCACTTCAGAACGCACATTATACACGGACTCCATGGATACAATCCGCTCCTTCAGACCCACGCCGTTTCTGCAGACGTACATGACAACCCCACTGAACCCTTCATACCCAGCCCCGCCACGGCCGCGGATAGGTTTGTTCCTGGCCATGTCGAGATCTGTGGAAATGAGCTAGACCACAAGGTCACCTTCGAAACTATTATCCGGGTGCCTGTGATCCCCAGGTCAAGTCAGTTCTGTGACGAGTCTCTGATCCCCAAACACATCATAAATGCACACTACACGTAGCCACCTGACTCTATAAGACACTCCCCAAATGACACCCCCAAATACCATGAAGAAAACACACTAAAGGCATCGCGTCCTCGAATGCTGGTAAGAACTGTGCTTCCATCTATCGGAGAGAACTGCAACCCCCTTGTAGATAGATGCCTTACCTCGTTTACGATAACGTTCGTCGCATCGATGTCACTTTTACGACCGATGTGTGACGCCACTGTACCGTACGTGAGGCATTTTATCTGCACAAATACGATATCATTTTTGGGAATGATGCGCAATTAGCTTAAGGCTTGTTCCTTTTTGTTGGAAGTGAGCTCAAGGCTTGTTTGCTTTTGAGCACAGTCCTGGAAGTTTTTAAGGAGCCGTGAGCCGAACTGATATATTGTGCCTGCTAGAATCTTCAGTAGGCCTCGGGATAGTCTGTACATACTTGGGGAGGACGACTGACTGTACTTTTCTCTTGATTCCACCTTTTTCAATCTATTTCAAGCCTAAGAGTGTGCTAAGTACATTTCCTGCTATTGAGGCCAGAAGGATGTTAGGGCGTCCACTTTCTTTATTAGGCGCGCTTTTCGGTCATTCAGCCCATGTGCAGATGTATGCCCTCATGTATTTAGGGGATTTTTGTTATGCAAGAATGCGCGATTGACCTTTTTATTTCGATCGAATGGCCAGACTTAGCTCTAAGCTTTCATTTACCGCTTCCTCTTGTAGGCCTCTTACTTGCGGTTCTTGCTCTTATGCTCAACGTCTACGAACCTAATAACCGAGTGCTGTTCCCGTTCGTGTGCGATGCCTAGTTAATGAAAAACGCTATTAACCATAAAAACGCCAGAGCCAGCATATACAGAATGCTTGATATCCAAAAGGAAACAAAGCAAAACCCGTCTACAAGGTGAAGGCACCCTACAACTAAATGAGTTCAAACTTTTGCTTGAGACAGCTATTGCACCTAGCCATGTGCAGCTCTGACAGAATTTTTACAATCATTCACAATTAGAGTTGCCGGAGCTGAGACGTCTCTAAGTAATCTTTCATTGTCAACGGCATATGACGAACCGAAAATCCAAAAGTTGTCGCGATGAATTGATTGAAGTTGGGATTTATTTTGCTTTTGATATTGCTTTTCACTGTTAAGATTGCAGGGCTCTCAGGTTTGTTTTCATCTCCCACTTTTGTATTTTTAATTTTTTGACTTGAGATAAGAAGCTTGGTTCTAACCGGGGTCACCTGTATTTCCCAGAGTAAAAAAAAAACCTTCGTGCCTTAGTAAACAATTCTAAGCTTGCGCTCTATATCACAGGGACACTTCTTACGTGCCCGTGCCGTGAAGTACATAGTGCATTGTAAGCATCAGGTGCAATCAACTAGGCAGTGTTCCCGCGCTCCTATGCTGCAGACACAGCTGTATGAGACGTTTAGCGCTTTTGGGCGGCAACCTGCTCCTTGCGAGGTTGGTAGCGCTGTTGAATTACCGAAGCTGAACCTGTGGTCCTGTGTTTCCTCGTCCTAGTGCTCGCTGTAGAAAGAGAAAGTGCCCCAATAAACTCTTTTCTTCTTTTTTATCCTGTCGTTGTTGCTGCTGTTCTTGCCTCAGAAGGAATGGAATGTAGCAGTGGACGACAGCGGCACGCGAGGAAGACGAAGCGACATGAGGCACGTGAGAGAAAGGCTCCGGCTCCGGATCGGCGCGAGGAGATCAGAATAAGAATAAAACCTGTGCTGGAATACGGCAGATAACTGGTACGGGTTCTATTTCCGCCTGCTCTCTAGACTTAGTGACTCGGACGCACCACACGGTGGTGGTGAACCTGTCTTGTTTGCCTGTCGCTTGCGTTTGCTTGCTACTTGCGAAGAGGGCGGCGCTGTAGCATCTCTAAGGCTTAAGTTCTTGCATTCTGTTACTTCGTCCTAGCGTTCGTGGTGCAAAGTGAAACCGACTTCCATAAATTTATCGCCTTCTCTGCCCCAGTCTTCGCCTAGTGATTTAACTGGCATGGCCAACCTTTCACCACGTAGTCTCCATGCTGAGTTCTGCCTCTTGGCTTCGTTTCTTGTTTCAGAGCACAATTTTTTTTTGCTGTGAATTAGTCGATTGTCAACGATTAAACGAGAGTAAAACATTCTTGTTGGCCGAATTGTCTCCTGCAGTCAGAGGGAGCGGAGTAGCGGCCGCGGCCAACGTGCAGCTGTCAAAACGGTCGTATAAGCATGCTCTTGCGCAGGCAAGTGGCATAGGTTCAAATTGTAGCGAAAGTATAAATATGACAGTTGTCTAGTGGTGTGAACCTACTGATGGACGCAAAGTTGTGGATCCGGAGACTCGAAAATACAGGCAATAAATAAATGTATTCCTATAGTCAAACAAAATTACGATATAAAATAGTAGTTACGCCTTGCAAATTCTGCTATTAAGCACCGTGCCTCAAACAATGTAAAAAAAAAAAACCTTTAGCATATCATAGCTCAAACATACTGCAACGTTCTTCGCTTCTCACCTCTATCGCATGAAAGGAGAAGCGTGTGCAGCGCCCTCACCTTGTTGTAACCGACAGCAAGTAGGAAGTAATCATAGACGACCATTGCCTTTAGTAATATTGCTCATCTTAAACAGTTCCCCTTTTTAGAGATACTGCATGTGGCCGTGCTTTCGGCGTTCCACTATAACTTTGTAGGAGTCATGCTTCTCCTTGTTTTTATGTCTGAGTCATCCTTCTCCTTTTGGAGAAGCATGAGTCAGATGAGAGATGAGCAAGACACTAAATGCAAATTCTGCGGTGCCGTAGGCAGGTTAGACCATATAATATGGGAGTGCACGCACTCCCCAGGGAGCGGAAAATTCAGAAATAGAACGTAATGGGAGACCACGCTGCGATGCCCGGGTCTAAAGCTACAACGCTCCATAATGCATCTTTCTACTGAGGCTGTTGCAAAGTTCTTCCACTAGCCCTACGTGCGCTGTTGGGGACACCCTCTGGTCGTCTGCATGCTTTCCGCGAGTTGTGAACCCCCAACATTTCTGGTGGAAATAAAGATTTTTTTCTCTCTTTCTCGTTAAGAAATGTAATGCCAGTTGCAGAAAGCACTATTTCCTGACGCGATAAATATTTAAATTTCATAGTGCATGTAAAAATTTTTTAGACCCACCGTTCTGCTCTGCCTGTCTAACTCATTGAACATGATTTGCAGTTCATCTCCTCAGTGACTCAGCAAGGGAATGTCATCAGCGAATTGCAGATTACTTAAAGGCATTCTCCATTAACTTTTATCTCCAGCTGTTGCCAATTGAGGCCTCGGAAAACCTCCTGTAAACAGGCGGTGAATAGCATTGGCGAGATTGTGTCTCCTTGCCTGACGCCCTTCTTTATTGGAATTGTATTGCTGACTTCATGGAGGACTATGGTAGCTGAGCAGTTGCTATATATTTCTTCCAGTATTTTAACACAAGGCTCATCTACACCATGATTCCGCAATGCCTGTATGACTGCTGAGGTTTCCACTGAGTCGAGTCGAGTGCTTTCTTGTAATCAATGAAGGCTATATATAAAGATTGGTTATATTCTGCGCATTTCTCTATCACTTGATTAATAGTGTGAATATGATCTATTGTGGCATATTCTTCACGAAAGCCTGCTTGATCATTTGGTTTATTAAAGCCTAAGGTTGCCCTGACTCTATTAGTGATTACCTCAGTAAATACCTTGTAGGCAACGGTTCGTAACCTGATCGGTCTGTAATTTTTCAACTCCTTGGCGTCTCCTTTCTTGTGAATTAAAATAACATTTCCGTTCCTCCAAGCTTCTGGTACAGTCGAGGTCATATTGCATTTCCTACAGAGGGCGGCTAGTTTTTCTAGCCCAATTTTCCCTGAGTCCTTCAATAGATCTTCTGTTACCTGATCCTCACCAGCTGCTCTTCCTCTCTGCATTGGTCCTAATGCTTTCATTACATCCTCTTTTGTTACTTGATGAGATTAAAAAGTTCGCAGGCATAAGGTGGGTGGCGCTGGCAAAGGACAGGGTTCAATTGGAGAGACATGGGAGAGGCCTTTGCCCTGTGGTGGTTGTAGGCAGGCTGATGATGATTTCACAGTGAATTATCGCTCTCTACAACTTGCATACGTAGCGAATTTTTCTGTGCTCAGTATTTGAAGCAATATTTTCAATGTCGAAATTTCTGTTTCGTTCAGGCTGGGACTGGTATGGTACAGGTTCGGAGTGAATTGGGAGTGACCACCTAAGCATTTAGGGTTTTTCCGAGATGAGCCTTAGCATAAGAACGCTTTCTAGCTTCCCAACATAGTCGAGTCGGATGCTATCTTTCTCGAAGCTTTGTGTTAGGAGCTCTACACACGCGCTCGCCTATTGACTCGAAGCCGAGACACCACCTGAAACCGCGAGGAAAGTATGTGTGTTTTCCCGGACCAATGCAATGAACAGTGCTGCAAAGATTAGAGAGGTGGGTTTTTCCAGCGTCCTTAGGGTGGTAAAAATAATCGCGAAGTCAGCCGATGTAAGGCAGCTCTTAGTGAACTCGCCAGCAAGGGAGCAGTGCCATTCCAGTACAACTGGCGTAGCCTACTCCGTAATTTGAGCTTTTAATCAAATATCTTGGAACGCTTCATTGGATGATTCATGTAGAGAGAATCTTTTACCATGAAAAAAAAATGTTCCAACAACTTTACATTTCAAACACGTAGTAATAATTTTGGCCAACGTCAATAGCCTTATCGAGGATATATAAGCATTAACAATTTAGTGCCATCAGCACGCATGATCTACATGGCCTAATCTTAAGCATACAGTTTTTCTTCAGGTCGAGGAAATCATGAATGCAGCCCTGTGGTTCACGTTCCTGGGTCTAACAACGGTGGTTTGTAAGTTCTTGTGTTTCTCTTTTGTTTGTTGTGCCGGAATGAAACGTGTAGTAAAAACGACCATTTAAAATGTGCGGTGTCATTATATTGTTGCTTTTCTTTCTCACAAAATATTTCCTTTTAATTTTGTGTTTTTGCCGCCCTGCGGTTGCCACAGTAAACATCGGGTAGATTATTACTACCATTTCAAGCTAATGGTTGGAACAGTGGACCGGTTATTTACTTTGAATCAATGAAGTAATTTATTGAAACAAACTTGTTGCTCGTGACTAATGCGGTTAAACGTTTTATATTACATGATTCTAATAAGGGGCAGCCAATGTGTAAGTACAAATTTCTGAATTTTCGTGCATGCTTTGCATGATTAAGAGCAGCATGCCTTTCTCAGAAATATGAATGAGCTAATCATTTTCAATATTTTTTTAACTGTAGTGTTCTCTCCCTTGGAATGCGGCTCTCACCAGAATATCAAGGTAATTTCAAAGTTCGCTTTGTCAGTTTCTCTACAGCAACTACATATCATGAAGTCTAGTTATAAACACACGTTATTGTGTCGAATTATATTTATATGCACAATAACATTGACAGATAACACATATAGATTTCGGGAATTGTCAGAACATGGACGCAGTATCACTGTTATATTCAGTCCGGCTTTTTCTTCTAGGCAAATGCCCTTCTCTTATGCATTTTAAATCGGTCCTGCTCACATAAATTCGCCGTCGGATTATTCTAGCAAGAATTTTCTTTCCGAAACACATCCCAATTTTGTGCAGAGCTTTCGTTTTCCGCACTGTTGCTGGCTTCACATCATAGAATTTTCCGCTGTTATTAATTACAGTTGAAGGCCATGAAGAAGCATATTTAGAACAAAGCCAGGCTTGAATCCCTCCACACGTTGCTCTTGTTGCCACCTTCATTGCTTTCTCGCTTATTCCTCTTTACTGATGTTTGTTTTCTCACGCCTTCACTGGCAGCGGGATGCTTGATATTTCTGGAGATTTTACTCATGATAACTCAGGTCGCTTCTAGCTTTTCACAATTCTGTATGTTAGAAAGGGTGTTGCTCTGGCGACTTGAACTGAATACAACCAGGCTTTTATTCCCTTGCTGTATTGCCAGAATTCATAAGTGGAGGGCATGTGAGCGAAAAATGTCGATCGAATGCTGCAATAGGTAATTGCCTTTTTTTATTATTTTCTATAAATCGAGTCAATCATCATGGTAAAAATCTTCTCTCGTCTCACACAAGTTCCAATTTTCAGATGAGGCAACGGCTGCTGCTGAAAAGGCTGGACGTAAGTTGTAAACGCTCGGACGTGTGCGGCAAGGCAAAGTGTCCCACGACAGCGATGAAGCCCAGCAGCAAGTGGCCGAAGCCCTGGAAGCTGTCGCTGCCGCGAAAGACATAATAGATGAACAGAACTCGGAATTTCGGTCGGTGCTGTGGTTCGCGGCGTCATGGGAGGTGCAGCAGCTCACGGCATCGACAGGCTTAGAGGAAGGTAGCGCTGAGGAATAAACAGCGAGCAGTTTACGTTTGATTGAAGTACTTGTGTACACCTTTTACTTTGTTAAGAAAGCAGAAACTCTATCCTTCTTAGTTTCTGTCCTTCAATCTTTGGTCATTTAGAATGTGCAGAACTTGATCTGTGTGTGAAATTACGTTTTATTTGATATCATTCGAATTCATTTACTGCTGCTGACGCAATACAGTATACTCGGAACTAAGGACGCAAAATTTTCCCGCTATTTTTTGCTGGGTGCCGTTATTGTACAGAAGCAGCATATTAAAATTAATTTTCTAACCATGTCCTAGTAGTAGACTGTAGTACTACAAGGTTTGACGCTTCCTCTTGTGCCAGGAAGCAGGTATTTTTAAGTGCCTTCATCACTCTCGCTGCTATGCTGCTCACGCCGGGCTTCTCGCCATTCACGTGTATGACGTAATCACCGGTTTTATCCATTCAATCATAAATTCCTCGCAACTTTAGTGCAATTAACTATGTCTGGGAACGCCGCATAGCACAAATTCAAAACAAACGAGGAGACGAGCTGTAGTGACGCTATTCTTAGCTACCAAGTCGGCGTAACTTTACAGTCGGCTGTTTGCACCCCCTAAGGATCTGTATTCTGCTTTAACTGCCCACATTAGGACAGTAGTGCATACCGCAACATGCATAAAATGATAGGAGCACGCAGCTATCGTTAATTGCAAACTCTTTGGGGACGATGGCACACAAGGCAATTTATTCACACGTGAAACGCAGTGGCTCGTTCCGGACTTTTCTGTCTAATTGTTGTCTCTTAAGTTATAGCTGCAGCAATGGAGCAGGGGCGGGGCATCTGCCCCGCGTGCAAGACGACCAGCGCTGGAATCCAAGTGCAGCGCAATTCTCCACCAGAAAAATAAAAACATGTCGGTGAACTGCATAAAGAGGCCTAATGAGTAGCCTGATCATGGTGACCAGAATCGAAGACGCGCTTCCTTATCAGAAGAGGATTTGGCCACTGTGGTGTAGTACATGTTCCCAACCTCTGATAAGAATACAGCGAATAACCCTCGGTCCTAAGTCTCCGGCGGTTGGGGAGCTACTGAACAATTCGGTAGCCATATCTGGGACGCAGGGGAGCGTCCTAAGAAAATCAGGCTGCGGACAGGTCTCCATTGGAAACTTAACCCCGCAATGTTTGACGACAGAACTTTATTCAGTGAGGATAGAGTAGCAGAGCTGTTATAGAACTAGCGGCTATTACAAGGAACGCAATAGTGGTTAGTGAGATTAGGAGGTGAGATCAGGTATATACAGTGCTAAAGCGAGGGCATGTGCTACGCTATCGTGATTAGCGGGCAGACAATAAATAGTTGTGAAATTCCTCATCAATCTAGATATAGCTGATAAACAGAGCGAAATTATGCACTATTAACAAGAGGGTAGCAGTTATCATAATTAGGCTTATTGGAAACTACAAACTGAAGGCGGTACAAGCATACTCCCCTACATTCAGGCAAGATTGCCATATCATTGAAAGCTTCTATGAAGGCGCGGAATCGGCGCTTAGTAAAGTAAACCCAAGCCACCGCGGTGGCTGAGTGGTTATGGCGCTCGGCTGCTGGCCCGAAAGATGCGGGTTCGATCCCGACCGCGGCGGTCGAATTTCGATGGAGGCGAAATTCTAGAGGCCCGTGTACTGTGCGAAGTCAGTGCACGTTAAAGAACCCCAGGTGGTCGAAATTTCCGGAGCCCTTCACTACGGCGTCTCTCATAGCCTGAGTCGCTTTGGGACGTTAAACCCCCATAAACCAGTAAAGTAAACCCACTGTCATCTGTACTGATAGGAGACTTTAATGTCAAGGTAGGCAGAAGCAGGCTGAAGACTAGGCAGTAGGTGGTTATGTCATAGGTTCTAGGTATAGCAAGGGGAGTTATTAGTAGAGTTCGCAGAGAGAAATGATTCAGCTGTCATGAATAATTTGTTCAGCAGACGAGAGAACAGGAGGTGGATGTAGAACAGCGCCGATGGTGAGAGAAAATGAAATAGACTCCACACTATGCGCACACTTTGGCATCGTGCAGGTTGTGGAGGTCCGCGGAAATGTGCGTTCTAACGACTCTACGATGTTAAGGCATAGAAGTAGCTTAGACTTGAAGGGAGAATGGAAGAAACTAGTGAGCAGGAAGCCCACTAAAGGACAAGTTCACCGCTTTTTGAGAATTCCGCGATATGCAACGATTCGAATCTCAATACTATGTTGTTGAGGCATGGGAAGTGTTTTTGCGCTAGCATTTAAAAGAATGACAATATCAACGATTCAGTTTTGCGCATCTCATCAAAGCACCAGAGGAGTGCCAAGAAGTTCGATGTGACGATACGGTAGGTTAAATTTCAAATTACCGCTGCCGTCAGCTACATCCTGACGTGCCTCGTTAGATGCTGACAAACAACACTGGGCGGGCTTTGTCTTCAGTGGCGTTGATTTTTTTTCCAAGCAAGCTTTAATGCGTTGCAAACGTAGCGCTAACTTCTATGAGGTCATCACGCGCCCTACACTTGAAGCTGTGCGCTGCGGAGAAGCTAGAAGCCTGTCACGATTTCAATCGGCGATTACGCAACCATTTCGAATGCTAGCCTTTTTGCGATTTCGAAACGTATGCTTTCCCTGCAAGTTTCACACATCCGAGTCGATTTCCAAAACTTATGCAGTTGTCATTTAAGGAGCTAGAAGTAAGACGGAAAGTAACGAAATTTAGGATATCGCTGCAGAACTGATATTTGGCTTTAACTGAGCTCGACTCCCTTAATTGGGCAAATGTTTTAGGTGAATACTCTAAGGTGGAGTAGATTTTTAAGAAAGGAATAATCACACATTGGCATATACCCGAGCGCTGCAATGCGACTTGAAAGGAAAGCTATAAAGCTTTCTCAGAAGCGTCGCATTTAATGACTAATTCTTCCTGTGCCCTCTTCGAGTGAATGATCAAAACGCTTTCGCCCCACCATAAGTTTGGCCTCCCGGTTAGCTTTGCTGCGCTTTGGTGCGGGGAGTATATGCTGCCCTGGAAGAGCCACCTCGCTGGCTCCCCTATCTGAATGGATGTGTGTGCCTCAAAGGCTCTTGGTGTTTTGGAAGGTGGGGCCGTGCAGGGGTATGGTGGCGTGGTGTTTTCTGGCATAAACATGCTCAGATTTTTTTCGGCACTATTTCCATGCAATAAAGGGAAAAAAGTCCCGGTTAGCTAAGTTTGTAGGGCGATTGATGCGGTGAAGCGGCAGTGCCTAGTTCGAACCCCGGACAAAGACCAATTTTTGTTTAACTACGAAGTTTCTGAGAAAGCTGTATTGCTTTCGTTTTTAGCCCTATGGCTGCGCTCGGGTGAATGCCAGTGAGTAATTACTCCAGGATAGCGACTACCTTAACACCCAAGCAATGTACTATAATCTCACTTCTATCATAATGGGATGCGTCCTATAAGTAGGCTGTAGGATGGTTCGGCAAGATGCCAATAAGCTCTCTCAGCAGATGAAAGATTTGATTAGAAAACACCGAAGCACGAATGAATAACCCCACCTACAGAAACGAACTGGCGGAGCTTTTAAAATTTCTCAATAGGTACACTTAAAACTACATCCGCGTTGGAGTGCGAAAACTACGACGGTACTCTGTTCCTTGCAGGAGCACACATGCTACCGGCCGCCATGAAATGCACAAACGAAATATGAGCGTATGACGCAACCCGCAGCGCTGTACAACAAACGTTTTCACCACAATTTTGATACAAAAATCGGGAAGGCTTTCATTAAATGTACATATGCCGTCGGTTCGAATTCCTTACGCAAGCCAGCCTCCAACGTGACTAGCACATGTCAGCTATATGGAACGAGAAACCGTATGGCACCACCCGAACCACTGTAGGACGAACGGTTGCGTCACAATTTTGGTACGAATAATGTGAGAACAGGTGCCATGTCGCGGTTGGGCAGTGGCCGTTATATATAGTAGAACGACTTATATACGATTTACTGAAATGGCAGTGCTCGGCTTGCTGTGGTCGTCTCACGGCTGCTTGATGACGTCACCCTATATTTCTTGCCATTGGTGAGATTTTGTCTACCATCTGCGAGTACCTAGACACACACACACACACACACACACACACACACACACACACACACACACACACACACACACACACACACACACACACACACACACACACACACACACACACACACACACACACACACACACACACACACACACACACACACACACACACAATCACACATGCCGCCGGCTTTTCTCGTAGTGGAACTAGTAATGCAGTGGCAATAATAGCTAGAAGAATGAGCATGGGGTGGAGTGCATTTGGCAGGTTCTCTCAGATCGTGATTGCCAGGTTACCTTTATCCCTTAAGAAAAAATATGTAAAATATGTAGACGCGGTGGCCGCCGATGGAGAGATAGGAGACAAGCCTTTGACCTGCTGTGGGCGTAGTCAGACTGATTTTGATGGTTTTAAAGGTATTAATGTGAAACGATCATACGGCTCAGCGCCAACAAAACACGGTGTCGGCGTTGGGCAGCGGCCGTGGTCCCAGAGATTCCAGATGATGTCACCCTTGTATCAGAGAAAAATTACACTTCTTTCTTGGGAGCTGTAAATCGAATCAAGGACTTTCAGACTGCGAGGCGAGCACGCAGCCAATAGGCCGCAGAGCCGCATTGCTTGGCGAACAAATGTGAAGCTGCAATGTTTGTTGCTATTGGACTATATGCTAATGCTAACGCGTATGTGCGTCATTAGAAGGCAAAAAATACATTAAAATAAAATTAGGACGAAATAAAAGTAAAAACAATGCATTCGCATTGAAAGCATAGGAGCAGTCAGAATTGCCCTCTGTAATTTTGTATGGAGCAGCCCTATACGAAAGCGGCCCATTGCTGACTGTATAACTTAATTGATTAAGCTCAGAAAAAAAATCAACCATTTTCACTGATATTAGTTGAAGCTGATGAATGTAATAAATAATTGAAGAAATACATTTGAGAAAAACAATAAATCAGAGCATATTTGAAGCGTTAGACATGCGTCACGAAATACTAGACACCTTCAAAAGTTTTAAAACAATACGCTACACAAAATGGAAGCCGATGCATTCCGCAATTCAATACCTGATGTGATTCAATGCCTGATGAAATCTCCTGGATATATTCAAACATCCTACTCGGCTACGCGTTCACTGAAGCTCCACAGGATATAGTAATTGAAAACTTCTCGCATAGAGCATGTGAAAGAGCGGACGTACGTTGCTCACAAACCAGCACCAATTACCAGCAGAATCTCATAATTGAACGTGTTTAATAACGTTGAATTTATATGCAAGTAGCAGAAGGAGCATTTTCCACTTTTCCGGTTGTACCATCAGAGGCCTTGCACGAAGCCACATATTAAGGCTTGATGGCGCAGCTTTGCCTACAGGTTTACTGAAAATCTGTAGGACTGATGCTTCAAGAGCATGCAAATGGCGGCGCCGCCCACCATATAGAGATATTGGGTAGCTGCTTCACGATGCTTCGCTCAGAAACGCTAGTTCGGTAGAAGCAGTGTTGAGTAACGGTAAACGATTATAGATGACAGGCTGCCTCACGACCTTCAAACTGGAAAGGCAGTTAAAAACGAATTAATTAAGATAAATATGTTAAAAATCGCAGACCTCACTAGAATATTGTCTGCCCCAAGTATGTTGATCTTGTGCTGTCCGACGCAAAGCAGACATTCAAGCACAAAACATTCAAATTTTTGCTCTATTTGAAAGGCTCCCCATTAAATACGGCTAAATGAACGCACTCTTTGAGACTATATGACGCTAGATAAACATCTATTATTTGCGTAGACCAAAGGAAACTGTTTATAACAATATAATTATATTGAATTTGTTTCATCAGAATTGCTCTCTGAAGAAGGTCACGTCAGCGAAACTACCGACTTCATCATCTGCAATACCACATTTTCTGCAGATGATAATAAAGCTACACTAAAGGGTGGAGACTTAGCAATCGAATGATGCCTGCATTTTGTTGTTTGATCAAGAAGAACCAGCAGAATATTCACGCGAATGTAGCTTAACATGGAGCATTCGCTCCGAGTGGCACCCCCACTTTAAACAAACCAAATTTTTGCTTTATTGCACGTGCAGGCTGATGTATCGTAGCATTCGAGATTACTGTAACATTAGATTTTGAAATCTTGCTAGCTTCTTAAATTTTGTAGAAGTAGTGGTACCCGTTATTATAATGTATATTTTAATATTATATTATTATAAGACGTTATATCACAATAGGTATGCATTATGTTATAGTATATTTTGTTAAATAAAGTTATTCACATAGTATATAAGAAGAATGCCTGAGGAAAGCAGGCGCTAACAAGTGGGCTGAAAAATCTTTCAATACTTATAACGAAAGTGCGTAGGCCCACAATGGTGAAAAAGGACTATGAATATAACCAGTATGCCGGAACAATATCCGCAGAAATATAAAACTTGTAGGGCCAGGTAAATTGCGCAGATTATTAGGATGGTTAGAAAAAAAATGCAAACTGCATAACTGTAGAGAAATTTTTATAAAATTTCAATCAGGAAGGAATCTTACTATAATAACTCAAAAGGCAGCGCCGTACTCTTTGCAGCTAGATTAGGTTCGCCTAGAACGCGAAGCTGCAGAGAGGAAATTATAAAGAAGATCTCATATGTACAGTGTGTGACAAAACTGTTGAATTAACTGATCATGTTAACCCGGAATGTTGCTTTATTCATCCTGGTATCGATGCAGGCACCGTCGCTCTCCATAAGGTCCTAGGATTTAAAGATAGCAATGGTCGAGTGAATGAATATCAGTTGGAGTTAGCAAAAAGCGATTGTAAGATTTGTGGCTCAAAATAGGGCGTTTGACGCAAGGTTAAAAGTCCAGCATTAACAATTGTTCTTAAACAAAATGGCGAATTTTATTGATAAGAGTGTAACGTTTGACAGGTTGAATAAAGATACGTAAAAAAGAAAACATAGAGGACACAATATAAATCTGTATAGTATTAATGAGAGGGTGGAAGCTGTCGTAATTAGACTTAATAAGAAGTAAAGCCTGAAGATGATGAAGGCGTTATCGCCTACATCCAGCCATGATGACCAGATCGTTGAAAGTTTCTACGAAGACGTGGAATTGGCAGTGACCAAAGTAAAATCACAGTACAGTGTGCTGATGGGCGATTTCAATGCGAAGGCAGACAAGAAGCAGGCCGGAGGCCGGGCGGTCATAGGCACCAGGAATAGAAGGAGGGAGTTATTAGTAGAGTTCGCAGAGAGAAATAATTTACGGATCATGAATACCTTCTTCCGGAAACGAGATAACAGAAAGTGGCCGTTGAAGAGCGCACAATGTGGAGGTCCTCGAAGAAGTGCGTTGCAGTAATAGCTAGAAGAATGAGCATGGGGTGGAGTGCATTTGGCAGGTTCTCTCAGATCGTGATTGGCAGGTTACCATTATTCCTTATGAACCGCAGAATAGGAAGACCTAGAATTAGCTGAGACTTAATAGGAAACGAAAGAAACTACAGAAGCGGAAGCCGATTAAAGGGTAAGCTATAATAAAGTAAGTAGAAGAATTCACGATATCGCTGCAACCGCAGATATTCGGCTTTAACTGAGGAAGACGATCTTAACGTTCTAAAAACGAAAGAAAATCTCACCGCTATCATTAAGTAGTGTGCAGGAAATGTAGGCGGTAGGATAGTTTGACAGGATACCGGAAATCTATTTCAGGAGACAAAAGATGTCATTAAGAAACGCCAAAGCATGAAAACGCCTAACCCTACAGAGAAAATCGAACTGGCAGAGCTATCAAAGTTCTTAAAGAAGCGCAAGGTAGCAGACATATGGAAGCTTAATATGAAGAGAGTGAACGGAGGTAGCCAAAAAGCAGTGAAGAGGAAACTAGGCATACGTAAAAACCAGATGTATGCGTTAACAGACAAAGACGGCAACGCCATTAGCAAAACAGATAACATAATTAACTAGTCGGAGAGCCGGAGGAAGGGACGTGTGCCTTGGAGGCTACGAGTTGTTTACCAGGGCGGGTGTGCTGAAATCACGCAGGTTTTACAGTATATATATGTGTTGTGGCTGAGGAGTCAGCAGTCTCGATGCATAGCCACACCCGGTGGCCGTTGTGTTGCTGACGGCATGTAGTGTGCTCGTGAGGGTGTGGGCATGATGCGGCTTTTAGTACGGAGAGGGTAATGGCCGCCTCTTCTACCGACCGTCTCGAAGTCAAGGCGGTCGATGGGGCAGTTTGGACATGGCTATCCTCGTTCATGAGCATCATGCACATGGCCGGCTTGTCGGATTAGTTGGCGACGCCAGTGGAGAGCGTAGACGGAACGTTTCTGAGGAAGCGCGTCAGTGCCAGCACTCTGACACGTAATCTGTCTCTGATGAAAGAGATGTATGTTTTGTGTAATTGGGGCCTCCTGTATCTTCGCAAGGAGCGTGGGCGCCTGGGGCACCAGGTCGGGTGGAGAAGGTGGGTTGTATGCCTTGTGCGCAAGGCGGACGAGGAGGGCTCTGCTTGTGCGTGTGCCTCTCAGCCAGGCAAGCAGGCCGGCCTGTTGTGGTCTGTTCAGTTCTTCAAACGAACAGCGAATTCTTACATGGAGCAGGCGCTGCGTTTTGGCGTGTGAGGGTCGCCCCATATCCATTTTGAAGCCGATCGAGTGAGCACGTTTAAACGTTGCCTTTCATCAGGGATAAACCTGTGGTAGGGTTCAGGAGTAAAACCAGTAAAAAAAAACGGGACACAGGAAGATACGAGGCACACACACGACGACTGTGCCTCGTCTCTTCGCTGTGTCCCGTTTTTTTTTTTACTGGTTTTACTCCTTAACATGTACCAACTGACCCAGATTTCAACACTACTGCAATGCCTTTCTTCTTCGCTGGGTATCTTTCTAAGTGTGCACGGTCCCGAGAATCAGGCAACGGTTTGTGTCAGCGCAATTGCCATCATCACTTGCCGAGCGCGGACTCTGTCCCATTGCCTCAGGGTGAATTCGGCGCCCAAAGAGCTCGTCGCGTTCTTCGGCCTCTTGGAACCATCGTCGGGGCATTGGAAGCGGATAGTCAAGATTTGGAAATCCGAGTGTTGGAGGCAGGTGAGACGATTGCATGATTGGCTTCGTGTTTTGTGCTTCACTGGACGTGGTGAACTCCCCGGCGTTCGCTGCCTTCAGGAAAAAAATAAAAAAAGTGCCTCGTCTGTTCGCTGTGTGCCGTTTTTTTTTTTACTGGTTTTACTCCTGAACATGTACCAACTGACCCAGATTTCAACACTACTGTGGTAGGGTGTGTGGTACACGTGAGGCGGCTGATGAGTGGTTGCACGATGTGCAGTTTTTCGTGTCTGAGGCTGCTACGACGATTGGATACGCGTCGTATGATGTGCGTAATCTGTGTGATCTGTTTGTGGAGGAGGTGTATCATCTGAGTGGCTCTGATATTGGCCTCGAAATAGAGGCTCATGACTAGGGACGCGTTCCACTTGCGATATTAGTATCCTCTCAAGATGGAGGCAAGTCGCGAGGATCCTGTCCAATTGTCGGCACTGCATGTGGACGACCAAAACTTCTGACTTTTCTGCCCCGAAGGTCCAGTCACGTGCCTCCGTTCTGTATCTACGGCTTCCTGGAGCCTGTTTCGCACGTTCCCTTCGGAGCCCTCCGTGACCTCAATTGTTCCATAGTCTGAGTACAAGATATGACGAATGTGGAGAATGCGGTCTAGGAGCGGCAGTAGCCTTGCCGTGGCGACATTGAGCATTGTTAGAGTACCCACCCCTGAGGGTAACCCGGGCCGTCAAGGGCATCGTGTTCGTGCTGGCATGCCATAGGCCAACAGTGTCGGTGCGCTCTGCGAGGAGGACGCTTACGTACTTGTACCACATTCGTACAACTGAGTGCGAAGAGGCGAGGTTGTCAATGGTCAAGTGATGGGACATTAATTTTAAGTTGCAGCCGTAAGCCATTATGGGAGAGTCCTTGTCGGAAGCCATAGAATGTGCTCGTGAAGGAGCGAGTCACCCGAGGAGCGAATGTAGGCGGGTGAGTACTAGGTGTTCTAGCAGTTTGCCTATATGTCAGAGGAGAGAGATCGGGCGAAGGCTGAGCAGTGAGAAGAGGTTGCTCGGATTAGGGATGAGGGTGACGTTCGCATGCTTCCTCTTCTGCGGGAGTGAGCCGCTCGTTTAAGGGGTGTTGTAATAAGCCTTTAGCTGGACGATAGCGCAGTAGTCTAGGTTGTTTAGTACCCTGTATTTTCTGCCGTCAGTGCCAAGTGTCGTGTTTATCGTTATCTAGAGCAGGGCCGCGCTCACCTGGGATTCCTTGATGTAGACGTCGAATGGAGTGATTTCCTTTTCGTTTACATAGTCATGGTAGCAGCGGAGACGGTCCGAAGTACTGTTGCTGAAGTTGTTTCCGGAGGCTGGTCTCATCAGCGCTTTTGTATGCAAAAGGGTGCGAATCTTCTTACCTGTCGACGTCTTGGCCTACTTGAGATCGAGGGACGGCACGGAGGATGGACTACTTGTTAGCTGGGCCCAGTGTACCCTGTAGGCGGTCGCACCAGGTGTACCATTTGGCCTTCGCGAGTTGCACGTCGGAGGGCTCCACCTCCACCATTAGGCAAGCTATGTGCTGTTTCAGCTTGCGGTTGTGTTTCTGTCATTTCCAGTGTTTTCCAAGACAGCGTCACCTCTCGCAGAGATTAAGCAGGTGGTAGTCAATGTCTGGCGCTTCCGCCGTTACGGAGGCGGCGGTCGTTGCATGCGGAGGTCCCCTTGTTGCCTGTGCAACCGTTATGAAAGGTGGAGCTGCTTAGTGGTGCAGCTGAGGGCCTTCCCGTTAGCGCCCAGTGGTGCAGTAGCAGCGCGTTGGCTGCTGCCATCCTACTGATGCTGTCTGTGACGGAATACGTCTCTACGAGCCTGATCTTGTGGTAGGCAATCTGTTTGCGGCGGCCGCCACCTCTGTGGATCAGATATAACGGTCGCTACCTATAGGGTTTAGCCAAGTGTTTCCACGCCCAACGTTCTCTGTTAAATGATCTGTACAGTAGATTCCCCAAAAAATCTTTAGCCGCATGTTGGCACGCGTACCTTTTGGACATAATTACGCTAAGTGGCCAATTCTGCATGTGTGTTTTTCGTGGAGAAAAAATAGATCTGTACGCATCTAGCCTCAGCTTCACTAAGCACCTTTCCCAATTATTCCAAGTTTTCTCTTGGAGTGGAAGCCTACAGATGGAAGGTTAGTCTTGATAATTTCAGTAGCTCTTTCCTAGAGGCCGTCATTCGGCATGATGACAAAGCCATCTTCTTTTCCCGCTTGCAGTGCTGCAAATTTGAACGACTTAATAAACGTTGCCTAGCTTTTTGAACGAGGATTTTCCGCGTGGATGTGAACTCAGTAAGTTGTAGAAGCATTCCAAACATTATGTAGCCCGGTCCCAATGCTTTTCCTTAAAATTGTCGCTGATCTTTCGTAGCATGATGACTAGGCTTGAGTGGTTCTTCGGAACCTCAAGAAACACTTCGGTCTCTATTCCAAGAACTCATTGATGACGCTTATAAGGTGAACATCGCCAAGCGCGGTGTCAGGGCTTGCATATATATTTTGACGTGTTTATAATGGAAACACAACCCTTGTTTTCCCACATAGAATCTATTGAAAGCTGCTGCGAGTTTCCTGTACATGTTGGAAACGGAGGTGGCCATGTATTAGTAAGTTCTTAGAGCAAGATGCGAAACAGGTCGAAGTAGAAAGACTTGTCGCCAGGATTGAAACTTAAGAATTACGAGAAATGCACTTTGAATATCATACCTTTCATTCGAAATGCCATACGGCATTTCGAATGAAAGGCATGATATTCAAAGGGCATTCCGCTTGCCTAAAGCGATATACTGGCGGCTTGTTGGAGCGTATACCACAATGAGTACATTTACTTTATCAAAAAGCTATGTTTATTTCCAAGTTTTGAACTCTGTCCGCTTATTAACTGTTGCCTGAAGTAACAACGCCAACCAGCCGGTTAAAAGGAATACACAATAGTTAGCACGCAATGTAAAAAGCAGTGGGACCTTTTTATAATGCACGTACGGGGTATTGTTTAGTCCCTCAATTAATTACTCAAGTAATTGTCTACTTTTGTTGGAAATGTATTGCGGAAAACCAGTTTTTTGTTAAACCGATTAATAGGTTAAACCGATTTTTTCGAGCTCACGGGGTGTTCACAAGTCAGAAAACGTCGTGGTTTTAAAACTGACACTGAGGGTCCTTCCGTGAACTGCGTTGTGCGCGCTTCGCGGATGGCAAAGGGAAGCGAGTTTGTTTACAAACTGCTTCAGAATGCCCTAACCGTCCGATTATAACGGAGATCGGTGATGTCTAAAGATACAAGAATTTTGCTGTGCTCTGCATTTTAAAGAATTGTCATTCGCCTGTGTTCAAATGATCGACAATCATAGCGGCACCGGGCACTCAGAAAAGTTGACACCAAATTATGCGAGCAGCAAGCTATATAGCTGCAGATTGTCTGGAGTCTTTGTGACGCCTCGCGAAGCGGAACAGGAAGGCTTCAAGTATCACAACTTTTGCATTGAAGTGCAACGGCACTAAAGGAATGATTGCATCAGAGTCGGGTCTTTTAATGCACCCGTCTACCGTGCTGCCACGTGTAGGACACAACTGCAACTGGCTTGTATATGCCTTATCCCCTTGACGACGATAAAGTTCATCTTACTGAAGGGGTTGCGCATGCGACCAAAACGTGGCGCCACTGTACAATGGCGCCTTACACGTGCGCAGTTTATGGCACTATATGGAGGGAAAGAACTGCAATTCGCTTAAGGCATGTGTCTTTTAGAGCGGTGGGGGGGCGATCGATATTAGGCAAAGAACCTACTTAACAGCGTAACTGAATCGGAAGCAGCTAATATGGTACACCAGCAAAATAAACCAAAAAGTGTTGAACTGTATGCTTGAATCGATGGCAGTCCATTGGACGCGTGAATGTGGCCATTAGCCTACTCCAAGCAGATTAGTTCGTCTGTCATTGTGGTTTAATTTTAGTGTCTATAATATACTGGCTAGTGAGCCGACCGCGGCCTCCCTCGTGGCACCAAGAGCGATGAATGCCGACGGCCGCCGCGTGGAGCGCTGCAGGTCGGTAGGGTGCGGACTGTGCCATCTCGCTCTCGCGACATCAGCAAAATTAGTGCTGCATCTTTGCTTTAGTAAAGCCGTATGCTACCATAGCTGTCATGGAGGCAGGATTCAGTGGTTCTTTTGAGTCTCTGACTATAAGCTACATATTTAGAGCTTGTCGCATGCACGAAAGCTTCGATGATCAAAGTTCAGCACATCGTCGAGCTTCGAACATCCGATGCTTACGAAGGGAACTGGGAAGAAGTGTTATAGAGCCGATACGAGATAATCATTTTATTTAGAGTTCTTTTTAGGCAACATTTTCGCTAACAAAGCAGGAGAAACACGTCAGTTAATTTTGCTGGCTTTTATTTAGACGTTCTGCGTTCTTCGTTTTCAGATAGAAGTCTTTGGGACTTACAGAAAGCATAATATATAGGACTCTCCATCGGACCGCGTAGGTAGCAAACAGTGCTCCGCAAAAAATAAGCCTTTCTTGAAAGTGTGCTTTCCTTATTCCGGCTTTATGCCGCATGCACCTCGAAGATTTGTGAAGGAAACCTCCTTGATCAAGGATTCGGCCTCTTTCCAAGCTCATTGTGATGGTATGCTTTGACTTCTCTCTTCTCTTCAGATAAACCGCGGCTACCGCTGATTGCCCATCAAGTCAAAGTTGCTTTCTTCAGATACAAAATAGGCGTAAGCTAATTAATCCACTGGCACAAATGGCACTTCGATCTATGTCACTGGAATAGAGACGTTGTAGACTAGCTCTCGCTGGTGGACGGCAAATGGTCATGATCATTTTGCGATTCACCAATTCACCAGCGCTTGCTTCTTTATAGAACAACAGCGTGTGGTGCACTTTCCTGTTACTAAAGCTCCGTTGTCTGCACCAGGTCGTTCTAGGCTCACCGATTAAGCACTCTCAGTGGCTGAGCACAATTAACTCGGAGGCTTCCGACGCAGGTCGCCTGCCTGTGACGCTTTGCTGGAGGCTTTTGCTCACACAGATGTCTAGTTTTCCTTTTTGCTGATATTTTAAGCAGAATTTCTTTTAGATAATGCGTGCATATCGTAGGCATGGTGTCGGGATTAAGACGCGGTTTATCGCGGGGAAGCTCGCTGGTTACTACGGTGATACTGAACATGCGCTCGATAAAATTGCTCTCAAAATGTTTCTCCCAAACCACAGCAGCTGGTGTCACCCTTGCGTTTTCACTTTTGAAGTTTCGTTGCCATTCTGCAAGTAGCATCACATGGTGAAGTAAACATGGAAACGCGCTGGTTGTTCGAGCGTTATACAGCTTTTACACAGTGGCACAAAGAAAGTCTTCTCATTGCACTGTCGCTTTGGCTTTGACGTATTTTTGTGCAGTCACATGTAGCTTGTTTAGTGTTGGGCACGGGAAAAGAACAATCGAGAGCTCTGTACATGATTTGACAACACGGTGAAAGCACGCAGAACGGATACTCGCACGCACAGAACGCGTCCACAAAACAGACAAAATTACAAAGAACTACACTGAAGAACGAACGCGTTGATATGCATGTGCAAGCAGCCACACACGACAAAAAAACACTACACCTCGCTCAACAAAGGATACGCGCACAAGTAGGCTAATCACGCACGCACAAGACCAGGTTACTGCCTTCCGAACCCAGAAAACCGCGTCGTCTGCTCGGGCAGCACCCTCCCAACAAGTAGCTCCCACTGTCGCCATCGGCGGGTTTTCATTACAAACGGCGCCACCCTCTCGCATTGCGCAGCGCTGGCGCTTGGCACACTAGCCAGTATATTCTAGCCACTATAGTCTAATGCAGGAATGCATTCGTTGACATCACGAGAAAACTCGAGACAACAAAACACGGAGAAAGTTATAGGTTTCTGTGGGATTCGAAGATGTGTCTTTTAAGTGCCATTATGAACTCTGGCAAAGCGGCGCACTGGGTTTTTTGCGCCGACGCTAACAGTCAGCGCAGCTAGTAGTCCTTTCATCTGACATGGAGGTCGTCGAAGCTTATGCAAAGGACGCTTGCTCCTTTAATACATTGCAGTTAAAGCATCATGAACAGAAACCAGCTTTGCTAGCTGGCACTAATTTCGCATATAGCGAATCGAAAATTAAAAAAAGAGAATATATATACACCAAACACCACATGAAAGAAAGATTTTATTTGCATATGAATGCACAGTTCCTTCACAAGATCATTAAACACAATCTACTCGAAAAGTGCGAAACTTTTTAGCCTTTATGAACGCGCTGTATGTCTTCCTTTTATACATTAATTATTTTAATCGGGCACACGTTCGTAGCCTCTCCGCACGTGCTCCTGTCCACGGTCACACGTGCTTGCAGCGTCCGCCTTTCTTCGTTGTCCGTCTTTCTTCCCTTCGTCTTTTGTAGTTTTTTTAACCTGATGGATTGGATTGGAAAACATTTAATTCGTCAGAAAAGGCAGAATGCAGACGATGCGCGATAGGTGGCTATCAGTCCACGGCTGACAGCGACCTGGGTAGCCCATTCATTGACCCGGGTTTGAACTCCCAAGTCTGAGCTGACCAACACGGCCTCCCACTGCTCAAGAGTAGGAACCTGTATTAGAGATTTCGCGGGCGGCTCCTCTTTACAATTCCACAATAGGTGATCATAAGTGGCTAAATCACCACATAATGTACATGCAGGGTCGTATTCACCGGGGTAGAATTTTGACAACAGGTAAGGCGTCATGAAGGATCGCGTCTGGAGTCGCCTCCAAGTGGTCTCCTGCTCCTTATTAAAGGCTTTGTCTGGAGGAGGGAATATCCTCCTTTCAAGTTTAAAATGATTGGTAATATCGTGAAAAGATAATAGGCCGTCCTTCGAAAAACCCTCAGCAACGACAGCGTCCCCTGCTCGGCTGACGAATCATCGAGCTGTTATGTGTGCCGCTTCGTTACCAGGGTTCCCCGAGTGAGCCGGAACCCATATAAATTCAATAATTCTGTCTAAGTCTTTGGTTTGACCCAATATGCTCATTGCTGCCTGAGAAATTCTGCCCCTCACATAATTGCGTATGGCAAATTTAGAGTCGCTGAGTATGGTAGTAGGTTCTGTGTTAATGATAGCAAGGGCGATTGTCGCCTCTTCTGCCGTTTCCGAGGATTTCGTTATGGTAGTGCCGGAGACTATCAGTTTACCTTGCGTATCCACCGCCGTTAGTGCGAACGCTTGTTTCTGGGAATATTCTGCGGCATCTACATATACTGCATTTTCATCTTGGTTGTATATGTTGTGTAGAGCTTTTGCCCTAGCCCTTCTTCTCCCCTCGTGGTGAGTAGGATGCATATTCTTAGCTAGTGGCTTAAGTCTTATTACCTTAACGATGCGTTTAGGTATCTGTGTTTTGGTATCTTGGGGTGGCAACTGTATGCCTAGTCCTAAACGATCAAGTATGGTTCTTCCTGCTTTAGTGCTGGAAAGCCGGCCTCTCTGCATTGTTAAGTGTGCCTCTGTAAGCTCGTCTAAGGTGTTGTGTACTCCCAAGCCCAGAAACCTTTTGGTGGAGGCACAGTTCGGTAGCCCGAATGCTACCTTGTATGCTGTTCTAATCATAGACTCTACTTTGGCTTTTTCACTACTGTCTAATTTTAAGTATGGGAGTGCGTAGACCAGCCTGCTTATTACAAATGCTTGTACTATTTTGCAAAGTTCTGTCTCCTTCACTCCCTTCCTTTTGCTTGCAATTCGTCTAATTAGTCTTACCGTCATATTGACGGTTGTCTGGAGTTTTTCTAGTGTTTCCTTGTTCTTCCGATTCGACTGAAGGAAGAGTCCTAGGATTCTTATAGTTTGAACTTCCTTTACAGGGAGCCCTTCCACCCAGATTTTCAGTGGAGGCGGAGGTTTGTAATTTTGTGCTCGAGGGCCCCTTGGTTTGTATCTGATTAGAAATAACCTGATGGAAGAAAGGTGGGCTCACCGAAACCAAGAAGAATAAATTTCGCTTAAAAAAAGTGGATGTTTTATTTTTTAATTTGTGGTGTTCATCAATGGGAGAATAATAGGTAATTATTGAAATATAAATGATTAGAAAGCTGAAGAAAAAAACCACAAACCGCCGGAAGGA
Source organism: Amblyomma americanum (assembly GCF_052857255.1). Lineage (NCBI taxonomy): Eukaryota > Metazoa > Arthropoda > Arachnida > Ixodida > Ixodidae > Amblyomma > Amblyomma americanum. Next base: position 102,995,965 of record NC_135499.1, on the reverse strand, counting down.
ACTGAACTCACCTTGGTATCAGTAACTGTTGGCTTCCATCATGTATGTTGTAACGAGCCCCTGTTTTCCATTCCCTTTTCTGCGAATAGTTTTTGTGCCTCTGGCTGGCTCCTATCTTGCGTAGAATGTCCTTAAATATGCTTGGGCCTACCCTGCGCCCTCGTTCTTTTATTTCGGCAGACCGAGACCAACTGGAACGAGTGACAATATTGATAAGCAAATGAAAATAAAAGCGAACGATTGCACCAATTCTCCGATAGCAAGCGAGGATTATAAGAGGAGATGTCGTGTATGTTATGTAAGCGGTTCCGCCATGTGGGTGTCTGCAAGCGATGTTTCAAAAAGCGTGCATAAAGGTTTCTTTAGGGCAGTTCCACGCGAAACGTCCCATACCGCAAAAGCTACCACTGCTGACTCGGTTGAGAAATATTGAGCCTTTTGTCGAATATGTGAATGGAGTTTCAGACGTATTTTTCTCCAAACAACTTTTCCTCACTTCAGATGACCATAAAGATTCCGCGAAGAAGCAAAAGTATATTTATTTATTTATTGCATAATTTTTATATTTATTTATTTATTTCAGATATCCCCTTAGATCCGCCGGCTTTATAAAGGGGGGTGGGACTTGACACAATAAAAAAAAGATACATAGAGGAAAACAGGGGTACTTAACATTGTAAGTTATGAAGCCAATAGAAAAGCTAGTGAATAAAATAATAACATTATAAAGCAAAACAAAGAATACACGCGTAAGTAGCAAATTATTTCATTCCATAAATACTGGGTAGGGCGTAATAAGCAACCTAAAAACCCATGACGCTCAAGGTGTAGCATACAGGCCAGCACTCGATATTTTGTTTCAATAAAGTTGGAGTCGAAAATTTTGAATGAAATGTTAGACAAGGTTCGGTGATAACACTTGATTTCAGCATGTTTCACTTTCGTAGTTCTTTCGCCGACTTCATTTATGATGCCATGCAAGAACTTTTTTCAATTTCCTTCTTCGCTAAATATTCAAAAAAATTGGCGTTTTAAGGAGGTTTTTACGTAAATGTCGTTAATGTTTCCTGCTTTCACCTATTGATGCAACTTATGCTAAAAATAAAGTAAAATGGTTAAACGTAGTACTTTTTAAGATAATTAAATCCAACTTTCCTAAAAGGGGCTTTTTCTTCCAATTCGGCAATAAATTAATGATCAAGGCCCACCAGACAAAAATACATAAGATGGCTCACAATGCGCACAAACTTCGTTTCTTGTACTCTAAAGAGATGAACAGAGCGCTATTGAACACGGACGCAAGAAGAAGACAAGCAAGACATGGCGGGCGCTGACTACAAGCTATTTATTGAATCAAAAGAACAAGCACGTCTTATTATATTTACACTATATCACGTGATATTTTCAACCACTGATCAGTGAGAACGACCACGGGAGGAAAAACGACGAACCATTTAGCCCCGACCAAAACCCTCATTGTGGCCTAGAAATATTAATTCTAGTAAATTCTTTTAAGATGACAAGAAATTTTTGAATTCCACAATCAGCCTCCTCGGCAGATACTGCAGAGTGGTGTTTTCACTGCTGAACACAACCTATCGTGCTTCATTTATCTAATCACCGACTGGCCCAACTTTTTACAAATGAATTGACGGTGGTCGCTTCTGCGGTGTGGGATGTTTCGCATGGAATGACCGTTTAGTTAGAACCTTCCATGTGTTGCACCTTCTTGTAGTATTTGAAACGCACTCATGAATTTCTGCAGTGCAGTACTGAAAACCTAGTCCGGGTTGGCCCATATATTCTTTATAAGAATGCGACAGTTTTATTTCCCCTATGACATGCAGTGCACTCATAGATTATCTCCTTCTAGCGCATATTCTTCATAAGGGATTACTGCATAGTAGAGAGCGTGTCTCACATGAAATCACGGCGAAAATAAATGGATGGCCGCCATCAGCGAACGATAACTCTTTTTGTGTTAAAAAGATTAGGGCTTAGCTAAATTTCAGCTGATGTCACCGATACGTCCTTCGCGCTTTAAAAGAATGCAGGCACAGGAAGGAAGGAAGTTGCATACATAAAGGATCTCCACATTTTTTGGCGTCCGCAGTATTGATCCTTCGTCCCAAAAATGAAAAAAGCCGAGTGACGATACTTATTGTGAGGGACTTATCAAGAGCCCAGTTTAGAAAAAAATTGTGAGCAAGTGCATCATGTGTTGGTAATTCTTTTGGATGTTAGTCGAGAACCTGCGATGTTTTCTGACCAAAATCTGCAAAGAATGACAAATTTCCTCACTCCCGCAATTCCAGCTCTGCGAATTTGTCATCGGGAATTCCATCAAATTCTGAAAATGTATAACCGCATTTTCGTTAACTGCCGGAGAAAATTTGTTTCCGCCAATTCACAATTTTCTCAACCTACACTTTAACCTGATTTAGTCGCATTCTAACAGGAGTTTAGTTAAGCACTTCACGCTACTAAATCCCGACACCCCTCAAAATAGCCCAACTACTTTTAGAGTGAACGTTATTGAAGGCTTCTTTTTCTTTTGGGCCCTGCTTCAGGTCAGCATTTAGTCCTTCCCCTTTAGGCTCGTTAAAGCCGTTGTGCCCTGTTTTTTTTTCGTCAACCAACTATCAATCTAAAGAGTTAGTGGAGATCTGCAGCTCTATACAGTTATCCCTTGCCGTCATCTGCGAGCTATGTTACCTTTTTTATTGGCACCAATTTGCAGAAGAATGAGGGGTCATGTTTATTTTTTGCACGCGTGCAGAAAAAAATTTGATGTAGTCTTTGACAAGAAGCCTTACATAGTGAATCAAAAAACGAATTTTCAACAGGCTATATATACTTGTGTTAGCTGCTCGTAGTAAAATCTGGCTGAGGACATGTTATGTCCAGCACACACTATTCTCAAGGCGCCTACATTATTGCATATATGCATGATACGAAGCACGAGGAACCGTTTCGAAATATATACGTCCTTTAAGATACAGGACGCCCAGGGCATTTGTCTCCTGTAATTCACTCTTAATGTACTGTCGACGGAGGGAGATAGAGAGGAGGGCTGACTGCAACGCGTCGCAGTGCATTCGACGCTGCACTGTAACAGTACCGTACCAGCGATAATGCCGAATGCGAGTGCGGTTTATGAGGCGCCCTACCAGGCTCTCTCCGCTGTAACAAAATTGAGGTCCTCTTATCAGCGCAGTCAGGCTCTTGTCTGTCTTACTCCGTGGTACTACCTGTGATATATGTTTAACGAAGTTCATCTCGTCTGCTATGGTTCTGGCCAGAGCTAGTAAGACAGGTCTGAAGACGTAGAATGACTTGCCGTTTCTTAATCGGGCAATATCGTTTTGAAAATTTGCACCGTTGAGCAGAAAATGTCAAAATTATGCTCGTCCAGAGGAGAATATATTAGCTGGAGGCGGGTTTGCGAGGAGCTATAAATTGTATCGCGCGCGTAAAGTTAGCATTGGAGTTGTTGAGCGCAGGAATAATTTTTATGTAGTCCTTTGTGCTGTAATGCAATAATTTCTTCTTAAATCTTTGTGCTTTAATTGGACTTCCTTTGTCCTCACTTTGAAAAGCATTTGGCTTATGGAAATAACTAGATATTGCCCGATAGTCCCAATGGCTAGCAACTTCGCTTTCTTGTTCCAAAGGATCTGGCTTGTTACAAACCTTGTTGATGTTCCCTGACACCGATACTGTCAGCTACCCTCAAGGTGTCGGTATCAGGGACCAGAATTGTGAAATTTGCTGAATGTACTGGCTCCATTAATGTATCATACAGAAAAATCACCTAGCTCTGCCTATGCTATAACATCGTACGTTAGACAATCTAGCACCCTTAACTTAACTTTCATGATTACGTTCAATCGTCCAAGCTTATGCCACTGGTAAAATTCGGAAGATGTGCATTCACACCAAGCAAATGAGTATAATATTAACGCCATGAGACCATTTCGGCCTTGACATACGTATCACAGAGAGAGAGAACAACTTTATTGAAAATGCCTGCAGAATCGGTTAGGCTCCCTCCACGCAGGGTGGACAAGCTTTTACCGCGACGCGGCCACTACGTCAGTCTCGTGCGTAGTGCTCCTCGAGGTCCCTCGCTACTTCCGCGGGTTCGAGAGGGCCGCCGCCCTCTTCCTGGGGATGCTGCCCCCCTTCTCCTCGGCTTCGCTCGGTCGCTGCCTTTCTAGAGCTGCCGAGACCTGCTGGATGGCCTTGAGTTGTGTCTCTTGATCATAGCTCCTCGTTGCGGCCTCTAGATGCGGCGGGATCGGCGCCTTCTCGCTGGCTTCTCGCGCATTCACACTACAGTCCCAAAGGATGTGAGCCGCGGTGGCTCTCTCCTTCGGGCAAAACTTTTTGAAACTAGCGATGGTGATTTTGCGAAACTACATCTCGTGGATATTAAAAAGGTTTTTCATAGCAAATCTGTCGTTCCGCTTTTCAGACCACCCTTAAAGCAGTAATTTACAGCCAACGGACTGTGGTGGCATAAAGTCTGTTTTTAGCAACCCAAGTTTAAAATGAACTATCTACTGTCATTCTCAGCGAGCTGTTTAATGTCTAAGGTGAAGAGAAAATATTTATTCAAATATTTATTCATTATATTTATCTAATATTATCCATTATTACTTATTATTATTTATTTAAAAGTATTTAGTGCGCTCCAACGCCTTATACAAAGCCGGCGCGTTGACAGCAACACATCTATTTGCACTGTTTTTCGCTCCTTCTGCCCAATGGTAACTTGAAGGGACGCTGAACTAACTGGAGCTCGTTCAAGCATAATGTTCCAAAAAATTTGATTAATATAAATTATACTATCTTCATTTAAAGATGAAACATCTACACAATAACAAAAGATCATCTAAAAACCCCGCAATGCTGTTGCATGTCCACGAGCACAGATTTTTTTAAAACCTTTTGCTGAAACATTTCTTAAGACGTAGTGCACTGTAATTTGGCAAATACCGCGATCTCTCAGGTCTATCTGAGCCTGTATCATGATAGAAATCTATATTCATTTCGCTTATTCACGTGAAATAAATGGCCTGAGCGGGAAGTGAGAAGTGCCTTCGTCGATCTGTGGTTTTATCTCCTTTATGCATGGTTCTGCTCAAAATGCAGCCGCACGTTCCAGATACTGCAGTTCCCCGTTCACTGGCGCCTCGAAGCCGAACTGAGGTCATTCAATATTAATAAAAACCATCATAATTAGTCCCTGCCTGCAAAGTGAGTTCACTAAATCATGCCACCATGAGATTGGAGAGAGTCTTCAGTCCCAATTGCCTAGGGTTAAGAATTCTCGGTATCAGAACCAAGTGACAACCGGAAAGTGAGCCTGGAAAGAAAACAGCGGCCTTCTACCTTATGCACACCGCATCCAAAGAACGTAGGGAGCAGATATTATGTTGGCGTTTTGTTCTCAGCCTCAATCAAGATAAAACAGCTATGTCCAGGTATTCAAGCAAAGAAAGAGGCAAAGAAATGTGAAGAGTGTCGTGTAGCGTTCAGGGATAAGTTCGTTGCCGGTAGCATAGGTGTAGCGTATGCCTCCCCTCTTTCCAATGGGGCCCGTGACATCGGCCAGACCGGGCGATGTCTGATTAAGCGCTTACAATAGCATAGGAACAATTCAAAGAATTGAAATGGCCTATCATACCTGGTGAAGTATTTTATAGGGCGTGAGATGATGAAAATAAAAAAGTGCACAGCATTGTTTAATTAGGCTCGCGTGCTTTACACCCACCAGGATCAGACAACGCGGGAAGTGGTTATGGCTTGCCATATCGCAAAGTACAAACAGAAGTGGATCACCAAAACATCATCTTTTTTATAAACGACACGGATATTGTTTTACTTGAGAATGCTTGAGGGCCTTGTGGCTTGAGGTGGCTTTTATTGTGTTTTTGTGGGTTTTTTTTTGTATCGTCGCTTTTCATACCCACAATTTTTGCTTTATATATGAAAAGTTCAGCAAACAAAGCGCTTAGTTGTGAGTCAGGGGTTTTCCTGTGTCTGTCTTTCCCTAGGTCCTCGTTTTTTTTTGTGCTGTTTCACAATGAACCTATATCAGTTAGCCAACCTCAACATTGTGCTATCACGAAAAGCTGGAAAAGCCAACTAACTTCCTCAAAAGTAGCACTTCAGCTAATGGTGTTTTGCATATCTTACATGTCTCGCATTTCGTGTTGATATTTTGCAGTTTGCATTTTATATAGCTAATTCGGCCAATGTTGAGCTTACAGAAAATCCAGTCATGTCAAAATAATGTTTGTTGTTTCGAGGTTTTTATTTTACATTGCCTGCGCACCTTCTGCGTAGCGCTCTTTTCGTGCGGCTTATTGATAAACCAATTTTTATTAAATTTGCCTTCTGTTATCCAACTAACTTTTCGTTTCAGTAAAGATTTCGCGGTTTTATGGTGTTCTTTCTGCCCGGCTCTCGCCCTACACCTGGTTTTTTACGAAGCCCTGCATAGTGCAGTTCTTGTTATCTAAAGATCAACTTCCCGGGGAAAGCCTGTTTTTATGCTGTTCATTTTGACCCGGATTTTGTGCGGCCTGCACCCTCCCGTTTATTATCAACCTTGGCCGTCTGGATTACACAGTGTCTCATGTGTTGTCTTCATTCAGCTTGGCACAAAAAATCTTGTTTAGCCTCTTGTCTTTTCTTGGCTCCTTGGCTGCCACGTAGTGATGATTTACTATAAAATACCCGTCCGTAAGCTTCAATAGATATTGTTAGTAGCGGGTGCCCGTCCCTGTCGTTTTGTGTCTCGTCCTTGTCGGTTTGTCACTGTGAAATCAACGTGAAATGTTACTGCTAAGATTCATTGCTCGTTTAGATGTCCAAAACTAAAATTGTGCGCTTAGATGTCCAAAACTACTATTGTGCGCATGAAAGATTCAGAACTCTTCACTAAAATTCACTCCCCTCCTCGCAATGCTGAGTACACCACCTCAAGCTGCTATAAAGCTATATTGAAAAGTCTTAAGACAAATTTAACTATGTTGAAAGAAAAACTGGTAATGGCGCAAGAAACGGGGACACAGAAGGCACCCAAAAGACAGGACTGACGTCAGTCCTGTCTTTTGTGTGCCTTCTGTGTCCCCGTTTCTTGCGCCATTACCAGTTCTTCTTTCAACATGAACCAACTCGCCCAAACTAGAGTTTTACTTCACCAAATTAAACTAGTACACTGAAAATGTTTAAAATGAAAAATATTATTCAATGGCCAGCGAATAGGTAAGCGGTATTGTTTCTGCAGTAAATTACTGGAAGCAGAAAGATTTTAGATCCACCTAGCCTTTGAATCCAGATATATGGTGGTGACGCCACTGTAAGAGACGTTCAGCGCACCTCGTTGGTCGCGTACTGCTTGGGACGGCTGTGGTCCTGTCCCTACACTGGGGTAGAATTTCTCGCCCTCTGTTGCGTTTTCTTTGCCCTACGAACATTTTTTCGCTCCACCTCGGCCCCGACTGCGCCCTTTGCGTCCAGCCCACCGATTGAGCCTACATACCATGGGCTTGCCCTGGGGAACTGCGTAAACATGCAGCTCGATGCTTTTTAACAGTGGCCCGTGGGGCGGCGGCGCAGCTAAGGTTTCGCTTCGCTGTACAGCTCCGAGCCGTCGAGTGGGCCACCTAGGTTATCATGAAGCAACGTCTTCTACCTAGCGTAGACCTGAAGCTCAGTTTATCTTCTCTCTGTTTTTATGGAGAAAATAAAGTTTTTCTTTATAATCCTCGCGTTTTCATCTTAAGCGTTAGTCGACGTAGTCAGCATTGCGCCACGTAGCGTCCATCCTGCCCTCGTGCTTCTGGCTTAATGATTGTTTTTTGGGGAAAAGAAATGACGCAGTATCTGTCTCATATGCCGTTGGACACCTGAACCGCGCCGCAAGGGAAGGGATAAATGAGGGAGTTAAAGAACAAAGGAAGAAAGAGGTGCCCGTAGTGGAGGGCTTTGGAGTAATTTCGACCACCTGAGTATCTTTAACGTGCACTGACATGGCACATCACACAGGCGCCTTAGCGTTTTTCCTCCATAAAAACGCAGCCGCCGCGGTCGGGTTCGAACCCGGGAACTCCGGATCGTGCTTCTGGCTCCGTTTATCGTTTCTGAACGATGCTTTGCGTCCGTTAAGCCATAAATTTTCAACGTTTGAGCGTAGGTGACATGTTTTTGCAAGTCGGAATTGTTCCTAAAGCGATAAACAGCGCCGTTGCGGTCAACCCGGAGCTGCACACACAGGCGCACATGCTTACGGTTGCGCAACCAAGGGGCGGAGGTTAGAATTCCAGTGACAGTTTAAAATATGACAATTGTCTAGTGTGGATTGACTTACGGGCACAAATCTGCGGACGCTGTGAGCCGAAGATATAGGATTGAAAGGCATTCCTTCAATTCCAGAGGCCAGCAACTCTTCTAGAAAAGGTTCTATAATGCATTAGGCTCGTGTGGGCTTCCACACTGATATCTCCTACGGTTTGCTGATATTGTATAATATTTGAATGATTAGTGCTTCATTTCGCAAAATCACATGTGTTTATCATATGTGTACGATCAATGTGTGACATTTGTATGACAAAGTGTATGAGGTTATTACATCATGCAGTTTCTTTCACTACGGAGAGTGACAACCATTTGTACCTTCCGCATTCTTCGATCAAGCGCCATGCGTTTATTGATGTAACCCAAAACTTTGACACAAATGATATCTGCCTCGCAATGCAATAGGGCAACAATATTTGTTTTTCACTGCTGTCTCATGAAAACGGAAGAGTAAACAGCAGCCCCAGCCTGAAATAAGCAGGAAGAAAACATTAATTAACATTAGGCCATTATAGGCATTAGTATTTTTCGTGTGCTTATAATTACAATAAATTTTATGAAGGGAAGCGCTTTTTGAGACAGCCTGCACTGCCACAGATTACCCTCGCTTCATCATCATCATCATCATCAGCCTTACTACACCCACTGCAGGGCAAAGGCCTCTCCCATGTCTCTCCAATTAACCCTATCCTATAGAAGGGTTAACCTTCTATGATCAAACCAATTAACCCTCGCTTATATGTCGTTAAACTATTGTTTTCGCTGTTGTGACAACAGTTCCTTTCTTTACGGAAACTGCATGTTGCCATGCGCTTGGCGATCTACAAAAACAATGTGGCGGCGTTAAAAAAAACTGATGCCGGCTGCAAAAGCACCATGTTTCCTGAGATGAATTATTGTTTATTTTTGTGATTTACTCCAGTCCTTGGCGCGGCCTGCATTGGGCGATATTAAATTTTTCTGCTGTTAGTAATTAAAGCAGTCTGCGGCGCACAAATTTCGCGTGGTTCTCAGGGTTTCAATAGTATGTCAGGCCACTTAAGCCTTTATTGTTTTTCCAAGATACGCCATTATCATGTGAATGCTTTCTAGGTTGCAAGCGTCATCATGCCGGCCGCTATCTTCCGCGATACTATTGTGTTAGGAGCTCAGCAGATGCGTTGTCGTATTGTCTCGAAGCTGACCTGAGATTCCACCGCAAACCGCAAGGGAAGTCCTGATATGTCGTCGCCCAGGCCAGTGCAATGAAAGGTTCCCCAAAGATTAGATAGAGTTGGGTTTTTCCTGTAGCTCTAACGTTGTAAATGTAATAGCGAAGTTTGCCGATATAAGGCGGCTGTCGCTCAGCTCTCCAGCAAGGGAGCGTCACTATTCTTATACATACTGCCAAAGTTTGCTAAGGTAACTGAAGCTTTTTATGAACGATATGGGAAGGCCTTTTCAGGAAATTAATGTGGAACAGGCTTTTAAACAAGACCACTTGGTTTCAGAAAATTTACATTTCTTAGTTGTAGTAATAATTACGGGATATTTAATTGGTCTTACCGATGCAATAAATGCTTATTCACTTTGCTGCCAACTGCAGCTCTATGTCTATGGCATTGCCTAACGTCTATAATTTTCTCTCAGGTCGCGTTCATCATGAATGCAGCTCTGTGGTGCGCATTCCTGGGTCTAACAACGGTGGCTTGTAAGTTCATGTGTTTGCTTTTTTGCCTCCTGTGCCAGAATGAGACATGTGGCAACATTGACCTGACTTTGAAAAATGCGGCATCCACGCTTTAATTTCATTGCTTCATCCTAAGATATTGTCGCTATATTTTATAATATTATCGCCACCGTGACACTAGAAAAAAGTTCGGTTGATTTACATTAGCTTAGCATATTTATCTCGCTCATTTTATTGATTGTCAAAGGTTATGGTTAAACAGTGTACAAGCTAATTTTGGTTACATCAATGAGGTCATTCCTTCAAAACTGCTTGTTGCCGCTGACTAACTGAGTCAATCTTTTTTTTTTCATGCTCCCAAAAAGACGCAGCCACAGTGTAAGTAGTGTTTTGTGAATTTTTGGGCCGGCTTTGTTAAATCAAGCCCAGCTTATTTGAGTAATAAATAGTGTTTAACAAATTTTTTAACATTTTTCAATCCTTAGTGTTCCCTCCGCTGGAGTCAGCCTCTCACTGGAACATCAAGGTAATTTGAAAAGTCCCTCCATTCAGTTTCTCTGCAGCAAATACAGACTGTGGGCCATTTATTATGTCGCCGTGTATTAAGGTGTCAAATTTTAATTACACCCACTAAAAAGTCGAGAGATAATAAAATTTCAGTTCCAGAATTGCCGCAGTATGCAAGCGATATCACTATCATCATAAACTCGATGCGGTCATCTGTATGAGTGCGCCTTTCTATGCCTGTCTAATCAATCTTGGTCAGTGGCATTCACGGTCAGCTTATCCTAATAAAACTTATCCTTCTGAAAGTACTGTCGGGCTTTCGTTTTGTTCAGTGTTGTCTGCGGTGTATAACAGACTCTTACGTTCTTATTAAGAAAGGTGAAGGTCATGACAAAGTAACTTTAGGAAAATGTTGGACATGAATTCATTCTGGCGTCATTCTTGTTGCCACCTGCATTGCTTAGTATCTAATTTCTGTACTCCACTCTTTAGGCTTGTTGAGCGGCCTTCTTTGGACGCAGGACACTTAAAATTTATCTGGATTTTGCTCCTGACAAGGCAGGCCTCTTCTAGTTGTTTAAATTCTGTTGCTATTAAAAAGAAATACCCGTATTTATTTAAACTGGAGGCAATATAACTTTTTTTGTCCTCGCTGTATTCCCATACTACGCCATACATAAAAGGGCCTGCTACGTACTAACAAATGTCGAACCCTACACTGTGCAAATGCCGTTTCTGATTGTTCCAAAAAACTCGAGCGAATCAGTACAAATCATGATTATGTATACGGCTTCGTTTTACGTGCTTACCGTCACAAAGTGAATGCGGCTATGACGGACGCCGGATTGAAGGACTGCGCATAATTTCGACCGCCTGGAGGTCATTCAGGTGCACTGACATCGCACAGCACATGGGCCTCTAGCATTTCGCCGCGGCTGAGATCGAACCCATGTCTTTCGGGTGAACAGCCAAGCATCATAACTACTGGGCCACCACAGCGTCTTAGCAAAAATGAGGACTCAAAGTTATCTTTTACTGCCTTTCGTCTCTCACCCGAGTTCCACTTTTCAGATGACGCATCGTCTGCTCCTGAGAAAGCAGGACATAAGCTGGAAGCTCTTGGACGTGTGCTGCAAGGCAAAGTGTCAGAGGATGGCGCTGAAGCCGAGAAGCAAGTCGCTGAAGCTCTGGAAGCTCTAGCTGCAGCGGAAGGCACACTGGACGAAGAGTCCTCTGAATATTGGGTCGGCGTTGTAGTTCGCGGTGTAATTGGAGGCGCAATCGCTCACGGGATCGACAAGTGGAAGGGAAGGAAGGGCTGATGAATAAACAGCTAAGAGCCTATGTTTGACGGAAGGTTTTGTGTGCTTCTTTTACTTTGTTATCACAGTGGAAACTCTCCCATTCTTTACTCCACGGAGGTAATATCGTCGTGTTTTTTTCAGGTTTCAACACCTTAAAACGGGATTTGATCTAATCAAAATGCCGATCTTGCAGAGAGAAGGGAGGCCTGTACCATATAGTTTGGAACTGCAAAAAAAAGCAGGTCATTAATAGTATAAATCACCCAACGTGGGAGGGTTGGGAGGCGGCACTGTCTAACACGAAAGAAGGACATCAGCATCTTCTTATCGAACGAGCCAGGGCAGCAGGTTTCACCATTGGAGTCCCGGACTAGGGACACCAACCTCCTCTTCCCCCCCTTCTATCTGGAGTTTAATTAATATTTTATTAATCTACTCTTCTTCACTTTCTGTTCTTGAAGCTTTGGACATACAAAATGTGCAGACATTAATATTTGTGTGATATTACGCAAGAATTAATGTCTTTCCAATTCATGAAATGTTGTTGACGCTATAAATACCGTATACTCCCGACTAAGGGCAAATAATGTTCCCTCAGTTGTTGGTCTGCGCGGTCCTTATACGAAAGCAGCATTTCCAGATTAATTTTCTATTTATATTGTGGGGAAGTAAGTTTATTGCGCCGCATAGTGGGACGCTGCGTTTTGCGCCTAGAAGCACATACCTTTAAGTCTCTTCATCACTCTCGAGAGTCATCCTGTCCACGTCGCGCTCCTGGCCATTCCCGTGCATAAACTCATCACTCGTTCTATCCATTGTTTTAGAAATTCCTATTACCTTACATCATTTTGACTGTTACCCGGAACACCGCACGGCCCATAGTTCAAAGCGCATGAGAAGACGAGAAGACCAGTTGCAGTGACACTAGCCTCATCCTCCCAGTCAGCGTCAATTTACAGTCGGGAGGTTCCATCTCCAAAGAGAATAGAGGTGTCTCAATTCTCCTTTAACTGAGCACAGCTGCATAGGAGTCCATGGAGCAATATGTATATAATGATAGCAGTACGTTATATCGTAATGTAGCACCTCTCCTTCGTATGGCCTTTTGAAAGTCGCGCCTCTTGACAGTGTACGTAATGCGGATGCCTGGCTGCTGGGCTTGCCACTAGGATTCAAGAACGTGCTGAAGTCCAACTCTATCGACCGTACGCTTGAGCACAGTGTCATTCTTCTTCATTTTTCACATGAAAGCGGAGGTGGAAACAATCAGCGCCCACTTTGGTATGGAAAATGATAATAGAACACAGATATTTCCGGAGCCGCCGCGGTGGCTGAGTTGTTATGGCGCTCGGCTGCTGGCCCGAAAGACGCGGGTTCGATCCCGGCTGCGGCGGTCGAATTTCGATGAAGGTGAAATTCTACAGACCCGTGTGCTGTGCGATGTCAGTGCACGTAAAAGAATCCCCAGTGGCCGAAATTTCCGGAGCCCTTCGCTACGGCGTCCCTCATAGCCTGAGTCGCTTTGGGACGTTAAACCCCCATTAACCAACCAACCAAATAGATATTTCCTGACCTTTCCTATTTAGCCCCAGCACGTTCATTCTGTTGCATTTCCCACATGAAATTTCAGTACGTTACATAGGCGGGCACTTACTTACACGACCTGACGAATGCGATAGCATAAGGATCAGCGAAGTTGTTTTTTTTTTCACAAATGAGCCAAATTCACCTAAACGGCAACGATGACAGACGCGACCGTTCGCGTTCCCTATGAACCATAGCGCTATCGAAGTTTCTATATCGCAAGCTTAAGATGCTGCATCACCTATTCACCACTATGCAATGAAATATTGCGTGAAAATTTAGTCCACATAAGCAGGCAGACTGTCGAGTGGATTGTTTTCTATGTAAAACTCTAGGATTCGCACAGTTTGGTTCAGACAAACTTCTGCGTATGAAAATGTTGGTGTTTGTTCAGAAAAAGCTCAGAAAAAGTGTTTGTTCAGAAATAATTTATATGTCTAAAAACAATTCATAAAATGATTTTGCTCTGAATACAAGAGAAACCCAGTAAAGCGATAGAATGTGCTCAATCAGTGACACTGCTATGCTTCAACACAAGCACGTAAACGTGAGTAGGATATTTTTGTCGCAAACATTAATGTGAAAATCTTCTTTTATGGAGTTCACACTTCGACAGCACAAAAGCATGGGATCTAGAATAAACCTTAGTTGATTTTAGCATTCTAAATTAATTTGTAGTAGCAAAATGGTAAATGTTGCCAAGATTTCAAAAGACAGAACAGCGGGCAGTATTGTCGTTTCCTGTCTGCCTCTGCAATTTCTTTCTCAACTGCGCTATTTTACTTTCACGGTTGCAAAGGCACATCCTTGAGTCCTCATCGACGGGCTTGCCTATCCTATCTTGGGCTTCGTTTTTCTGCTGATATCTACTGTTCAGCTGCTCAAGTCGTTTGCAGTCGATGAAAAAGTAGTGTTGCGGAAGGAGTTCCAAACTGTCCGACCTATGAGGCTCAAACTGACAAAGAACCTTCGCACGTGGCTATTTGGCTCATTTAGATTCATTTAAACGCAGCGCCTTGCTTATTTTTTATTTCACATATGATGCGCGCGCATGTTTGCTAGGCGGTACTGCGCGCCTTTTGTTCTCACAGTTTATGCAAGTCAGATCCATGGATATGCTTTGCATTATAGCAAAATTTGGCTTATTTTCTTTTTTGAATTTCGCTGATTTCAGAGATCACAACACCTAGTTTTGCGCATGATAACGCTTCTGTTTGCGGCGGTGCAGGATAAGAGAGGGCACGGCGGAGAGAGGCGGGGGTAGATGGGAGATGGCCCGTCAGGTGACCGTTTGACGTCGTAACTGTATTGAGAAATCTGCGTCTTTTCTGAAATCCCAACGCCAGCTTGTCCACTCAGCTATTTTACTACCGACTAAAAAGGCGAATTTTTTTCTGGTAATTATTCGTGTAATGCTATTGCATAATACATTTCTTAGATTTTGTGCGGCGGTCATGGCTAATAATAAACCGGGAATGCCTAATCTGAATTGTATCTCTTCAACTTGTTAAATATTGTGAACACGTCTTTTACACATGCCTGGCTACCGGAGAGAAGAAAGTGGACATTAAAATTCCCTTTGCGTAAGCGATTTTTGTATAGAAATAAAATAGCCTAAAAATTTACAAAAGTATTCCTACACGAAAGGAGCGAAAGTTCTGTGCTATGTAACTGAGGCTTCACGTAGCGTGGTAGAACCTGGCTTCAAGGGACAGCTAGACGTCTCACCGCTCCAACAAATGCGCAATTTTCCCAAGCCTACGAATATTGCATTAACTTCGATGTTGTAAAACTTGTGAAATACCGGCCTCAGTATCGCTCATGAAATGTGAGAAGCGACGTAATTCCTCCTACTGTCGGGTACAAAAGTCTCCGGGACACGCGAACGGGAACCAAGCGCATAGCTTTTTTATCGGATGGTGGCTTCACATCACACTTGCAGACGAGAAAGCTGGGCTTCAATTACCTCAAGTGTGCTGGTGAAATCTGACGATTGTTGGTTCACATCGCACTTACAGGCTTAAATTACCAGCCGCGTGTCCCGGAGACTTTTGTCCCCGATGGTACCTGCTATGCTTATCAGATATCAAAATTTAGGAACATAACTCGTTTCACTGACAAGATATTCTTCCTCCAGATTTATTCTCATTGAAGAAACTCAGCATTGAAGTACAGGATATAATAAATTGTTGATTGCGTTTTACAGTCTAAGGTATCCATTATGTTATCTGTGTAGTGCAAGATTCAAAATAACGGTATAAAAAGTTTTTAATTTGCCGGACCTTTTTTTGTGGAGTGGGGGGGGGGGGGAGCGAACGGCTAACATACGGAAGTTATGATCTAGTAACTGCGTGCCATGTAACCTATATCACATTAGAAGCTGAATATAAAGGGTCATTGCACATGTGTTGTCGCTTATCGCCTAAGTGTTAGAGATTACTACTCGACCCGCACTGTTGCGAGTGGGCTATGGGGGTTAAAATAGAGAAGAAGAAATTGCATGACAACTACTGCAGAATCTAAGAGTGTTAAAATAAAACTGACTCATATACTTGTTACTATGATCCACTTGGTATGAAAATTATTGCTGTGGAATGAATGCGTCAGTATTAAGAAGGCTGAACTGCACAGGTAATATCAGAAGTAGAATGAAAGACGCTACCGCATGACGTACCGTGTTGCAGCATTTTGAAATGCTATTTTTGCTAACTGATTAACTCGATCGCCAGGAAACAACGCTCGCTTTCGGCAGACTTTTATCTCGTGCGTCCGGCACTGCAACAAAAAAGGAAGCGGTCTGGCGGTAGCTGCGACGCATTGAACAGCGTCTTGCACTGTTTGAATTCGTTTGAACACACTTGTTCCTTCCAGAACGTCTTTGTTATGCAACCCAGTCCACAGTCTTGTGGAAATAGAGGAAGAACACTATCAGTACTGCTTTTGGTAAAAAAGCTAACACGTTTCTAGTATTTAAGAAAGAAATTTACGATTCCTACTCAGCGGCGACTGGGGAGGTACTCTGCTGCCCTTTCTCTTTAGAGAACGCTGTTTAGCGTAACGGCCCTGCACTGCACTTGTGTCCGTGGTTCCCAAACAATATGCAACTGGCATCAACCGAACGGATGTTTTGGAAGTTGTGGCACGCACCTTGAACGCCATATGGTAGGTACCTCTGAATGTTTAGACCCTGAAACATCACGCCACAGTGTGAACAAATAGAGCAGCCATTGTGGAATATTATACCGCTCGCAATGACGTATTTAGTGGAAGATTTCTCGTGAGTTCTTTGGCGGTACATTCCAATCTCGATTTTACTCAGAGCTTCATTTTCCTAGGTTTTTCTCACAGGTTTAAGTAAGTTCCCTTCAGTACTACGGACTACCTTCTAAAAATAGATTGATTTCTTGGCAGCATTACCACCTCATATTATGATGAAGACGATGAAGCTAGCAGTGGCGCAGGACGGAGCGCTCGCCCTGGGCCAGCGGCCACTAAAGCTTCTCATTGCCTTCAGTCATCTCGTCTCATTCTTCGTCTGGCCGCCACGTAACGATATCAATCCTTGTGAGGCACTAGCAGTCACTGCAATATCCTAGCCTGAATTCATTCAGCCTATTATTTAATCCTCAATACACTCCTCTATTTCATGTCTAGTCGCAATAAAAGATGTAGCGAATCCGAGGCTCCCTTCACGGCAGTTACATAAGCAAACATGCGGCTAGAGAGTCTTGTCTCGGCGTTAATGCTTGTCTAAGGGACACAAGCTTTTCGGTTGTTGAGCGTGCTTTTTAAAACCTGCTATTATGTATTTCAAGACGGGCTCCGCGGCTATCGAAAGATGCCAAGAGGCGGCAGCGGGTATATTCTCGTTTTTGTAGTCGTTTGGCATATTTGTTGACATTTGAGAGAGCCCGATAAGCCAGCACTTTTTTTTTAATTCGGTTATGTCGTCAAGCATATCGCATGAAGATAAAATTTTATTCTAAGGCAGTCACAGACGTCAGAGCAACGGCTGCTTTCATTTAGAAACAAAGCACTACTACAAAAAGACCGCTAAAGCACAGTGATGATTTTCGGTTATGTTAAACGCGTCATATTTTTCCCAGCGCTAAAGTTCACAATAGAACATGTTGTGGTGTTTGAATTACTGTTGCGATTAAAAAGAATAATACACAAGGAAAAACAGCACAGAAACACAGCGCGTTGTGCCACCGTGTAATTTCTTCTGTCTATGTTTCTGCGCTGTTTTCTCTTCTTTAAGATGTACAAGTGACCGGCTACCGGAAGGGAGGAGTCGCAACCACGCTGCGCTGAGGTCCTCACGCGCTTATAGCGATCGACAGCCCTAGGATTTTACCACATCTAGAGCAAAGGGAATATGCAGCTATCAACATTTTCTAATGGGTCACTGCTGATTCAGGCGTTGAGCAAATATGCGTAAATGGCCACAGGTCTTTCTTTTAGCGCTGTCGTCGTCATATTGAATTTTTGCTATTTTTGTACTGCTGTTTTATCGTAAGCAAGTCTTTCAGGAAGGATACAAAAAAAAAACCAGGCCAAAAATTTCGCAGCCGATGACAGTCGGCTCCACCTCACAGAGACGGTAGAGTGGGCAAGGTCAGCCACTCTCGTTATCGGCGTTTTTTGAAGCACAGCGCCACGCACTGGCGATTGGCCACTGCGGTAATCTGTCACTTGTGCTAATCGTTTGTTATTCCCCAGTGTAGGTTAGGTGTTTTAACCACGGGGCCAGCAACAGTGACAAGGGCTATGGACTTGAAGATGCCTGCATCCATAAGTCGCTGTGGCACTCTTTTGATTATCTATAAGTGGTCTACAGAAGAGAAGGCTAAAGCGTGCTATGAAAGTATTGCGAAATTTCATGACTAGAAAGCAGCAACGTTTTTTTTAACGGCACTGTTCACTGTAGAGCTCTTTGCTAATCTCTTCTTCGCTTGATTTCAGGCCACTGTGCTAAATATTTTCATCACCGGTCTACCTAGCTGAATGTGCGAGGTCTTAATAGAGACGGTAAAGGAGCTAACCGATTGGTGCGCTTGCCTTGGCATTGCAGTCAAATGCAAGGATGAAAACTGAGATGTCTACTTCATGTTTTGGTTTTCTCACTGTGGAACGTGTATGCATCTTTCGTTTTAACGCCTACAGTCTTGGGAGTGCTTTTGCCTTGTGCCTCCTGAACATAATGTGAATATTAAAGTAAAATGCCATAAAAGATGCCTGAATTCGGGTTATAATTTCTTCTTGCCATTCATGAAGAAAAATGCTGCGAAGGGAAGGCAGAAGACGAACATTACGACGCAGATGTGCGCTGAACGCGATTCAACTAGCCCATCTTTTGGTATTGCTCAATATCTTGTCCTGTCTGTGAATGGCGCTACGGGTACAGCTTGCACACATACGCCCCTGAGAGCTGGCATATATTTCACCTGTCCGCAACATATGCGCGTACATCATTGTCCTATTTTGATATGAGTGATAATTTTTATCTCCCGGAGGCTACGGGTCTAAAGCTTTTAGTTTGGCGCATTACCGCATAACAGCTGCGGCACCTGACCACGACATCTCCCCACGTGCCCAAACACTTTTTTTTCGGGAAAGCCAATTAGTCTCACTTTAGCGGCAGTAAGGTCCGTGAAGCTGAAGCTCACTGAGAAAATTTGGATGGCAGCCAACAATTTTGGTGGTGGTTTAGATCTGGTTTAACATGGATCAACGCGATAGCTACAACTGGCCGAGTGGAACTCGCTTAGTTGAATTGCAAAGTCAGTCTTTCGCCGTTCCGTTTCGCTGAGCGTTCCTTCCTCACCTCCGTCCCACTTGACACGGCAAATGTGCACAGCTGTTGCAGCTCAGTTCCGCCGCTCGCCGCGCGGCCGGCAGCTTCTCCGCACCACGCGGCTGGTCACGTGACCAACCCCGTGGCGGTGGCGGCGCCGCCACCGTCACGTGCCGCCGCCACGATCACGTGCCACCGCCACGCTGAAGGCTCGAAATACTACCGTAATGTAGCTATCGCTACAAAAAAAATGTTATATGTATGCTCCAACATTCTATTTCTTATTTTGGACATTCTGTCCAAAACGTAATGTGGCAATATACGGCAGCCGTGAATACTGGCCATCTCTTTCATCAGACCAAGGGTCTCAATAAGGAATGGCCCCGCCCTATGGGTAAATCAGATTAAGCACAGCTGGCAGATGTAATCTCGAGGCAAGATGGAAGCGTCATAAGGAAGTGTATTATGGAGAAAATTCTCCCTGTCCTAAAGTACGGACATAGTCTCGAACAAAACAATACAATTTTTACACTTGCTTCAATTTAAAGTTATAGCAAAAGGGTCGAAGCGAAAGGAGGAAGGAGAAGAGACGAAGAAAAGGCAAATCAATCTCCCGGCGTGGCTATGTGCCATGCTTACTAAGAAGAAGAAGAAGGAGAAGAAGAAATCAAGGCATTCCAGCGAAAGGCCTTTGTAAATTATAATTTTCAAAATTATTTCCATCAACAGAAATTTTCTCCCACGTATGCCTTACTTACGTCAATGTGTCGCTACTGTTTGAATGTACAAGGCACCCGGACGAATCCGCCACTGTGGGCATGTGCCACTTCACCAGAGGCCAACAACGACAACGAACAGATGCGTTCCTGCCTGATCGGCTTTACAATAGCGCAGTCGATAAACGTCGGGCCCTACCTCGTCCCTTGCGAGAACAGCGTCACCACGTCATCAGCAGATTCAGCCCAGACCATACTTTCGGCCCTTCTGCACCCTATGTCTTGCGCTGCGGGAATTTCCGTCAGAAAAGGTTAAAGCAGCAGTAAGCAGGACGATGCCGCTACTGCCATTCCGGCTGCCGCTATGGTGCCTCATGAGAAGTACCGTTGCAGAACAGAGAAAACCGTAATGCACCGCAAACAGACAGGAAGCCACAGGCAAGTCACCTGAATTGGCAGTAAAGTTACAGGCCCGGGGTCAACAGCTCAACGGTGCGGAAGGAGTTGAGTCTAGGTAAAAAGATGCAATTAGGAAGAGCCATAGCCCCGGCCTCTCAGCGCCGAAGGAGTCCCGACTTAAGATCAACGCGCCGTTTACCAAGCGCACTGTATAGACTACGAGGCCAAAATTGTTGGCGGCAACAGAAACGTGATTCGGTAGGAGAAGTGCCCTAACAAAAAGTTATACCAGACGAGTTCTGCGCCGGCAGGCACAGGAAAAAAGAATTCGAACTCTCAGGAAACATCTGTGAAAGGGGAGAGAAAAAGAAAGGTTCGCTTGCTGTCAAGACTTATGGTGTGGAGTTGCAAGTTCTTTTCAGGGCTGCAGCGTTGGCTGAGCGTGAGGTATAAGCGAATGAGAGGATATCAACGCATGATGAAGAGAAGGGGAAGGGGAAAGTGCAGAACAAAGCAAGGAGCTCTAAAGAACGGCCGTTTTCCTGCTTTATCTCCTTTAGGAGGCAAAAGAATGAAAGAAGAAAATGTTATTACAATTCAGTTCAGATGATATAGTAGCCGAGTGGTTCAGCAGGGACCTCTAGACAGCCCCATATAATCACGACGCCAAATAACAACGACAATGTTATAGAGGGAAAGTATATGCTTCAGTCGTAAAAAGAATTGGAAGCAACGAGAGCTAAAGCAGTGAAACAGGCAAATGCACATGCGGTAAAGGAGAGCAGTAGTATTCTGGTAGAAAAACTAGTCACCTATAGTACCCAATCTCTAATAACATGAGTGCAATGCAAGCACGGAAGAACGGCAATCTGCGTCAGCAAATAAGAAAAAAAGCCGTTAAACCCAAAAACAAAATACAGATTTGCTTACATTAAGTTCTCTGAATACAAGGTATTTGCCAAGGTAATGGCGAATAAACCAGAGCAACCACAGACTGTTAAGCAGAGAAACAGGCTAGATTCCAGAACCTCGTCTTTGGACAACGCTCACTACGTGGATCAAAATACAGCGCAATGAGTGGAAAATAGCGTAGGCCTTATGTACAGTCTTCATAAATTTGGAAAACGTGTTTCGTTCAGCCTAACATCCTCAATAATCGGGATTTGAGTACCCACAGCGCTGAAGCCGCGTATGCAAAGGTGCTCAATATATTTGTAGGAACTGTAATGCCCAACTAAAACAGTAATAAAATAGTAACAGAAATACTCCCCGGCAAGGCTACACATTCGGTGAGAAGTTGTTTTCGCGTTTTTACTTATATCATACAGAAAGTTTCATTGTGAAGAACTGAGGCAGAAAAGCAGAGTTGCGACAATATGGGAACAACTATCACCAAATGTGTTCTGTAATAATTATCTCCTTTTCAGGCTGAGAGAGAGAGAGAGAGAAACGAATTTTAATGAGAAGAAACGAGGACAGGTCGGCCGGTTGTAACATAATCCTTGGCTGCTACACTTAAGGCGGAGCGTCGTCTTTATGTCCTAGTGTAAGTACCATTCCAATTTACTGTACAAAAGTTAGGCTTTCTTCATCGCTGTTGACTTGATGAGGCTTTTGTTTGTTACCTCGTATTGCAATCCATATTAAAGCTGCATTTCACACCTGGTAGCGCCATGACCATGTCCTAAGCACATATTTCGGCAACAGGGAGTTTACAACTGCTTTGAATTTTTTTTCCACATTTTTTTAACCGCTTAACACGACGGCGGCAAAGACGCTGCCTGTCCTGTTCCTGCACTCACACCGAACAAGACTTGCTGCGTATAACAACCAGAACTCAGCGAAATGTCTTCACATGCTGAGATATAGAAGTCCCAGGAAGGCACTTAGCTGAAACGTTTTATCTACTTCAGCCAGACTCAAGGAACGAGGAATGGGCGCTTAACAATAGCTGAAGTTTGTTTAAAACTATCTGTATCTTCACTCGGGGGTATTAGAATGGCATGTGCGCCATCTTTCTGGACACATCACTGACACGACTTGGCATCTACGACAGACGCCAGCGTTGTACAACTCTCTACGACTTGGCGAAGGCCTAAACCTTTCGCCTGTCTCACAGCTTTAGCGCGCTGCATAAAGCAAGATAGCTACGAGGCTTGTGTAAATGCTTGTGAGTGACTGCATGAATGTGGCCTGAGAAGGAATAGCAGACACTCATCAGAAGACAGGAATGCAAAGAAAGGGCACAGTTTATTTCAGTCTGTAACAAGCGTTTATTTCAAGTATTGTGGCCATACTACCACATAGAATCTCGGCTGCCGATGAGTTTAGGAAGTTCGGTTTTATCTATAACCGCCTTTGAGCCAGCGGGACACTTTTACTGGGATCGCCATTTACCCAAACTTATCGAACAACTTCTTGACTCCGTGAGAGACGGCACCCGAGATAACACCTCGGATGATGAGCTGAATGAAGTACTCGGAATCTTCATCGCCTAGGGCACGTTCTGCAGAAGTAAGAGAATTCAGCAGCTCAAGAACTTCCTCCTGCTGTTCCTTGGTTAAGGCTCCATCACCCCGGAGGAAACGACCGACAGTCTCCATGCTTTTTCCAGCCTTCAGAACCACTGCAGCTTCGTCCTCTGAAGTAAGGAAGCATATTGTCCTCCGTTTGTAACAAGAGAATTGTTTCAGGTATTTTCATAAGGATAAAATAGAGGGCGACGGCTACATTGATTCAATGCTACATATCTGATCAAATTAAGGAACGAGGGTTATCGAAGTAACCAATAAGTGTCGGTATGTCATATCGTTTATTGTGACAGCATCGCTCTTTCAGTCAGCGGGAATGCGCAAGGGACTTGATTGCTTAAGTTAGCACACTCATTCAGTGTATCCTATCATTTACTAAAGTCCACACATGTCATTCCCGATATCCATTCTTGAAATAACCTAATAACTGATATTACGGTTGAAAACTCAGAGATTATGTAACGCAAAAAGTGGTAGCGACGAACCAAACCAGCATGAATTTTCCCTATTATACCCATCTTATGAATGGCGTCAACCAAAGAAAACGCAAGCGAGAAAATACAGAAGTTCATGCAGTGATGTAGGTCTAATACTCTGCGGTTCTAAGCAAGTTCTTATCAAGCAGGTTCTAAGGTTCTGAGGGCTCCCTCGTGAAGATAATTTGGACTCATATGCCCGCAATATGGAGGTTTTTAAACGGGCGAGAAATTGTCATATATGCTGGTTTTTCAAAACAAGTATAAAACAACATTTTGCGCGCAAATCATTCATACATGTGCAGATACGCGCCCAAAAGGTTTCTCCTAAGGCGCTCAATAAAAGTCCGCATGAACATTATGTAATTAAGTGATCTCTTCCCCACCGCGTGTAGAGGATAGTCGCAGTACATGGGTAAGAATGGATCCAGGCACTTCAATGCAATTGCCTCGGTGTTATTCTAATAGGTGTCTTGCACAAGGAACTTCCACTTTATCGCCTGCCCAGGCTTATCTTCGGCGCCGTACCACTTTACTGCTAGCCTTATAAACGGCGCAGTGCGCACGAAAAGGTATTAGCACAAGTTGTCGACCCAGGAGATGTGATATCGCGAGAGACCTCAGAACAACACGTGGCTGGCACTAGGTCACGCCACGAGTTACATAACGCTTGCACACGTTTGAATGCGCAAGGTGCTCTTTGTGACTATGTCTTTTTCCGTATTGTATCTGTTGCACGCCTATTGCGCTGTGCCCTACAGGTGCTGCTTTGTCCTACCTTTAGTTTAACTTTAAAATCGCGAGAGGACATTTATCCCGAGAGAGGCATTCTGATTGGTAGCAAAATTCTATTCTGTCATGCGTAAGTTTTTCGGTCATTTCGCGCGTTATAAACCAACAGTGGTGCTAAAACGCTGGTTGATAGAACGCTCTTGACAATGCGAAAGGGGTGAACTGTAGACAGTGACTGGTTTGCTTCAAACAACCATTGTTGGGGACCGGCTGCAACTGCACTCTGGCGAACAGCTGTTGTCTATAGAGCTTCGCTCTGCAACAATAATACATAATACCTCGGAATATCAACGCTGCTTTGCTTCTGCAACACCCGCTCTTTCTGTCACATTTTGTCTACACACCCGTAGCCTCACTTCTAGTCTTTTTTCTGTGTGGACTGGACAGAGAAGAAATAAATTACTACATATGAAGGTTCATTTTCAGACATTGTTGTAGATTTACTGCATACAATGCTAAGAAACAGGCATATAAGCGTGACTTTATTGGAAAACAATTTGCTACATTCTTTGTGATCTTTCTTTTCAATGCGCCGGTCTTCCACTGCCACTTTCTCCATGAATCCGCCAAAATATGCATTTGCCATTTTGATTAACTCAAAGAATAAATCTCTTTGCACACTTGATAATTGTTCTATTTGTTATGTTGCCATGTATTTGTTTTTGTTCGTTTGAGGAAATGAAGCATTTGTTGAATTTGTTTCGTGAGCACTGTTACAATAGTTCTTTTCTTACTGCGTGAGCAGGGATGTCTTCTTTCGGCAAAATGTCTTTCTGAGCCAGCGTACGTGCGTTTGCGTGTGTTCTGGCACTCACCTGTCTACGAGCCACCACCATCAACATACCCTCCCGCATCCAACCTCCAAAAACTCACCCATACCAGTCACCCGTCTCCACCCGCAGAAAACATTTCACCCTAAAACCACACAACTAACTTTCCTCTCCAAATGCCTTGACCGAGCACCGTATGGAGCACTGTAGCGAAAAATCTATGGCGAAATCAAACTCAAAAACGTATTGGGCAGGCGATTGAAGGAAAATGTACAATCAATGCTGAAAGTCAGATTGTTGGCCTCAAATTATATAATTTAATGTACGCTTTGTTTATTTGTGATGATACAAAAGACGCTGTGATAGAAGTATATTGAGAGCATCGTAAAGCTGGAGCACGCATTTATTGTAGTCAAGGTTCTTACCTTCCGACAGAGCTGGTTTTTGCCGGACCACTTTCGGTGTTCTGTTTAAAAGAATGGAAAGCACAGTTCGTGCAGGTCTTTAGCATCAGTGACGCGGAAACGCGGCAAGATCTGAAAATGCTATGTTAGGTACTCACATCGTGGCGCCATCTTCATTGTACATGAAAGAAACATCAGTAGAAAATAACGTTAGAAATTTATTAGACTACGCATCCATGTCGCACATGTTTTAGTGAGAGCAGCGTATTAATTCATTCGAACCAGGAGGAGCCCATGGCCAACAGTTCAAAATTATAACTTCGCAGCTTATTTTTATACAAATCCTAATTAGGCGCACATAGGGGGGAGGAATTTAGGGCAGTTCGTTATTCACAGAAAAAAATTCCCGTTACTTAGCCGAATAGCCTTGGAAAAACAGCAAAATATCTCCATCAATGTTCTTTCATTATAGAGACCAAAAGGCTGGTATACTTGAGAACACTGCAGTCTTGAACAGGAAAACCTTAAAGAAAGAAGGAACACACAGTGACAATTTCGCTGCTAGTTTCGTCCTAGTCGTTTCCTGAATGAGTGCTCTAGTGATTCAGACCCTATTGCAACTTGAACTTTCCTAATTAAATCCCGTCAGCATGACCAAGTTGCCTTGTACTATTCTTATTCTCTGAAAACATGAAAATACAAAGTATAACAGCTGACAAGTGAGAAGTCGTGTGCAGCTTTCCTTTATCATTTTCATGGGCTGTTCGATTGGAAACGTTATTTGTTAACAGGAAGCAGCGCCTATGTATACGCATTCCAAGCTATGCGAAGTGATTATGTCGATAATCTAGTCCACCACTCTTCAAATCCTATAATCGACGTAAAGCAATGCTTAGATTTCAAGACAGACACGTTACGGTACAGGCAATCACTGTGCGGAGGTCCTAGCTGCTTGTGCTGCTCTTTATTACGTCATTATTATTCAGTTTTCACTGGATGATACCTTTCTCTGTGGCCGTGCAAGGGGGTTCATAGACGTATTATGCTTTTGCACTAAACAGGGTAGGTGACCTCGATGAAAAAAGAGAAAGCTATACCAGAAAGCATCTTAAGATACTCACGAGCAATGGCGACGAGAGAAAGCAGAGTGAGCCACAGACAGGTCTTCATGATGAGACTGCGGTATGCGAGAAATATTTTGCAACAGTTTACGGAAGGGCTTTACTCTCAAAATGCACAATAAATTTATCCTTAAATATTTATGCTTACATGATTGCAATACTTGTTTTCTAAACTTTTTGTTGTGAAATCAGCCCAGAAGTTCGCTGCGCTTGGAAAGAACCTGCAGTTGAGGTTTTTTTTTTTTGCCTGGGGTTAAAATTTTCAATTTTTGGTGTGTGAAGCTTTTGAAGGCTGGCAAACATCTCTTATAAAATCGCATGCCTAAACACACGACGCCAAGTTGGTTGTTGCCTCTTTTGTAGTACTATATTATTCAAGAAAGTGCTATGTTGTACTAGATATCAATACAGTGAAAGATGACTGATATCTGTACGATGAATGACGGCGAAGGGTGAGCTTCCATTCTCCGTATGAAATCTCTCAAGGTAAATTCGTGAGTGATTTCGAAGGTTTTGGTGAAGACATACCTCAAGTCTAAGCTGCTAAATTAAAACAGAAAACATCTACTTCAATCCGAGACCTAATATTTCGCTTGAACTAATGTTTCATGTTTTAAGAGATGCAGTAGGATGTTGATATTTGTCGCTTATTGTTGTTCCCTTCACTACGTACGATCTCTGCGAAGGGTATCCAGGCTACCAACGTCACGGAGGGAGCGGCCTGTAGGCGGCACGGAGACATTGTTGTTTGAAGCCCTTGTCAGCCGCGTGTGAAATAAGGGCGTGGTTTAGCTCTGGGTAAACCGGGAGTGACGCGATAGCTACAGCTGGCTGAGTGGAACTTGGTCACGTGACCAAACACGTGACGGACTGCGTGATCAGCCACGGCACCATGCCGCCGTCAGTTTCTCCGCATCACGTGGCCAACCACGGGACAGCGTGGCGGCGAAGCCACAGGGTGGCGCGCAGCTTCAAGGTGGCGGCGCCGCCACGCTGAGCGCTCGAAATGCTACCGCAATGTAGCTATCGCTACAAAACAGCGTGTCACAAAAGTGGGCTTTTGTATCCTCCTTTGCGTTATTAGGACTCCCGATTGCATAAGGTGGGGTAAGGCAGCCTGTTTTCTTTTTCTAAAAAAAGTCGGAATCTCCTAACAAAATACAAACAAAACTGAGCTGAATATTTGTTTTCTTGTTTAAGCAAGAGTTGCATATATTTTTTTTCTTTTTCTTATTATGGACAATATTCCAGCTACGTAGATACTGAACAATCGCTTTTGTACGGGCTGACTGCTAAGACTTTTTCTTGCACTGAGTGCTCAGATTGCGCTTTGTATTCGGCAAGGGGTGGGGTGGGGGCTTCCTCATTGCCTTGTCCTAAGTTATTAGTTTCTGTACTGCTCCTAGCACTTCTTCCTCTTAAAATATGAGATGCTACCTTTCTATAGCACATCTTTATCTTTTTGCCTCTCACGATTGGTTATTCAGAGGCAAGCGACTGTTACACACAACTTACAAAATTATTTACAGGGCTTCCGGTAGCACGAAATAAAAAAATGTAAGGAACTCTCGTACGAGTGCCTTGAAGAAAGTTGTTCATCACAGGCAACAGGTTTCGCGACTAAAGAAATCTAGTTGACCATTTTGCTTCACTTCAGTAATACACGTGAAAAAGTTTGTACTTTTCTGGCCGACAAAAAAAGCGCGCTGTACACACCTGAAAGCTAAATAATACCACCTTTTGTGCACCGGTGAATAGATTTCTTTGCGTCTGATGCGTAGTAACAACAGCAAAAAGGAGAAACTTTTCGTTAAAATTCAAGATGGGTGTATCGAAGTTACACGTGAAAACATGCTGCAACCCGTGAAACGCCTTTTACGCATGGTGTCAAGGCATTGCACTCAGACAGCTGTAGTAGCCGCTGAAAGGTGTAAAAAAATATGCATGGAAAGAAGTGCCCTAACTGTAGTTCCAGACCACAGCCGAATTTTGTTGAAACAATCTTCACGTTCGTATAGATAGGGCAACAAAAAAAGTCATACTCACCAGCGTTCACCCGAACAATCGCTAAGCTGTTCTTCCCTGTAGTTCTTTTATACGCCTTTTCAGGGAAGATATATTTTTATCTCTATTATGTCGACCAATGAATGTAAAGCGATGTAATAGGGTAATATGATCTTGCAGCACTCAAGCCCCACTATGGGGTCGCTATATAGTCGGATGAGTACTTCAGGTGCGCATTGTGTTTGCGCTTTCGAAGAAGAGCGAGTCACATGCATCCACTTTCCAGACTGCTAAATGAATAGAACTGATACAAAATAAGGAACTAGATAAGATTGCACTCGGAATGAAGCGACTGTTCTTACCAATATATCACATGGAGCCTGAAGTACCGAACGGCAATGGAACGGTGAAAATGAAAGAGGGATATACCGACCAAGAAAAATGAACGCCTCAGTACTGAGCTCCCACCAGCGACTCTCGTCTGCAATCTATACTTGAACGGCATATTTCTCTGTACTTATCGGTGCTTCTCCCACTTATTTTATTGTTAGTGTTCTCACGCTAATGTTAAACAGAATTGTTATTACTGGACTTCTTGCTTTCCTAACAAACACTGCAGCCAAAACAACGTTCCTCTTTGAAGCGATTGGTCCCTGAGTTTGGATCGTTATTCGCGCTATGACGGGCTTTCAATCACGGACTATTAAATGAAGCATTTCTGGATATAAAACAACTTTCACTGCTTGAAATGGAAACAGTAATAAGTGAATAAATGTAATTGACATCCATTGAATCACAGCCATGCAGATACAAAGGAAAGCTATATGACTTCCACAGAAATTGCATAAAGACAAATTCTTCCTTTTCTTTCTTGTGCAGGGTTCGAACACAGGGCCATAGCTTCACTGGAGCAGTCGCTCTACCAACCGAGCCATCCGGAAACACTAGCATATGATTGGCTGAGAGCCAATTGATTAATAAGTCGATGTGGCAACCGTGTTGGACCAATATTTAGGACAATCCCCCAAGGTGAACTCTATTTGTAGTAAGCGAGTAATTATTCATTCCCATCCACCAAAGCTCAGCCATACAGCTATAAAGACAAGCTACGCAGCTTCCACAGAAATTGTGTAGTTAAAGGACATCGTCCAGGTGTGGGCTTCCAGCACAACTGCACCACCGCTTCACCGTAGCTGTCGCTCTACGCACAGAAATAACCGAGACTGCCGGCATATCCGAGCCCGGAGCCAGGACTAATTTTTTTTTAATACGATGTTTCAGTGGAAGCTTTATTTGCGAACTAACCAATCCATGCGGCACCTAGCGGCGCAGGCAAGAAAACGGAGACTGGAGGTCCAATTGCAGACGTCCTTCGCAAGCATAATTCAAACACGTTAGCAAACGCTCACAGGGCCGCAAGAACCAAAACAAAAGCGAACGGGAAACCACATCTGCACAGTTGCGCAGTCCGTGTCAGCGCACTGACACACCTTTTCATAAATTCGTTTTCGTGCTGAAACAATCGGCGCCGAAGGATTGGCCGTATTGAGATTCTCCGCGAATCTGGAAAAATTCACACCGACAGTACTAGTTTCCCTAGTTCTGCTGGTACGACTTCGTGTCTCCTAGTGTTTAATGTCTTCTCCTTAGGTTGCTAAGGTACGAAACACTTGCCCAGCGGCTGTGCTCGTACTCGCCTTTCCTATCGCATCGTCCGCACGAACAAACAACTTCAACAGCTTTGATCAGAGCGCACTTCAAGCTCCTGCTACTAAGTTAAAGTTATCGCTAAAAGCATGTGGGGAAGAAATTGATCGTTATTGTCCTTTCTCGCCGCATCTTTCCTCAACCCGTCAGTGGCACCGGGCTAAATATTCGATCTCGCGTGTTATTGCGAGTTGCACTTCATTCGCGTGTTCGGCGCCGCTCGCCAGGCTGAAAATTTATGCACTTAAAGTATGAACCCTGTATTTATATTGCATGGAATGTGACGATGCCACTACCGGCCGGCACGGCAACCGTTACGCCAGTGCCTTTATTGCAAATTAGGTCCGCGAAGGGCGCTCGCCTAGGAGCCAAATCGACACATACAGCTACGATACGTGCGCTGGAAGCTGTGCGTTGCTCGCTCGCAAGGAGGTTCCGCTGGCTTGGAGGAGCTCCTTCTAGATTTGAACTGCGTCCACATGAATCATTTACATCCAGAGGAGTTTTAACATCCTACACAGTCACACTTGCTGTTAAATCCTGCTAGGCACTGAAATAAGCCAGACAGGTTCAGCAGCAAGTTAGCTAAGAGGGCTGTCAGAAGTTGCTTTCATTACAATCCCACATTGTCGTAACCAGGCATTGACTTTTTGGTGTCCCCATGATGGGGACATACTTTTGCATAATGATTTGCCTGCATCCTGCATACTTTTCTTGATATTACTTCTTGCTCTAGTCTGACTTTTTAGTATACTCCTTCCTATGCCTTGGTAGGCAACAGCAGCAAATGTGGCAATGCTCGAGTTATGCAGAAAAATAAAATAATATCAGCAGAGAAAAAAGACATAGGGGTCGTGCCGCATAAATAACAAGCAAGATAGCCCTACCAGTGAAGCTTACACCAAATGCAAACTTGACCATACACAGAGACATGGTTATTAACGTAGCTATTGGGTGCAGTGTACCCATTGTCGTGGCACTGCCACTGGAGCTGTGCTTCATCCATTTCGCCTTCACTTCGACATGATGTAGACATCAAAATTATTTTTGAAATTTCAATTTTTACAGGAGTGTTCTCCTGCCTGAACCACACGATCATTTTAACGAACTTGCGCTGAGAAGGAATTTCGATGTTTTTCCATTAGTAAGCATACTACATAAACATTATGCATATAATATCTTTAGTATAGACCACAAAAGAATGGCACACAACTTTTCACTTAAAACAGCTATGGCAAACACATCATCGCCCTCTCCTAGTTTTCAGAGGAGAGGTTACAGTGCCATTCAGCGTCAGTGAAGTCATTCACTCCAAACACCAGAGTACACAAAGAAATTACACTGCTGTTTACGGTAAGTGTGAAGTGACCTTTATTCTTGAAAAATGAGATTGCCGTCTTATGCCACTCACCTATTTCAGCTATTCCAACCACTACTTCACAGCAATCACACATATTCACTTGCAAAACCTTATAGCCCTTTTTAAAGCCCATTCTTGAAAATTCACACCAATCTCCACCAGTAGTATCCACACAACACTGGTGAACATCCGCGTATAGTGAATCCTGAAGTGAAAGAATTAGAGAGCTCCTACACAAAAACATTGTTTATGTGAGTCATTGCGCAGCTGTACACGACACACGGCCACTGGATTGAAATCACTAATAAAAATATGCAAAAGATGTTAGAAATGTGGGTGGTAATTAAGTTGTATGGACTTTCATAAAGCCGCTTGAAGCCTTCTTGACAGCATAAATCATTCTTAAGATATGAAACGATACCGAAGCCTACCATATACAATGCGTGGGGGGCATGTGATTCCATAACATGTTTAACTGATAACAGCCTTTCATTCTGGTATTGTTTCACTGTACACTGTACAGATTTAACTTTTACGTGAAGTGTGAAACTAAATTAGAACTTTTGTACATGAGGGCAAATTTATGTTGTATTTACCATTGTGTATGAACAATATTCTAAGCTGCAGGATGGTGAGCGACGATTTAATGCTTCATGAACTACCTGTGTGAAAGCCAGTGTCAACAGGGAATGCCAAACACCTTACTTTCTGCAGGGACTGTGCCATGACTTGTGCCTACGTACAGTTCATCAATCATCTTTCAATACCTGGCAAGTATTTGCCTAATAAACCACACTAATACAGCAAAATTAATCAAAACCGCTAGAGGAGAAGTGGCCTCTTCTGTATGGTGTTAAGGCGAGCGGCGTCACCAGCCTGCCGCTTAAGTCATTATTTAAAAAACAAAAATAACTTTTTTACCTTGATTAGGAACATGGTATCTAAACAATCTCTTTCCCCTAGAGCGCTTACATGAGAAACGAACAATGCTACCAGTAGAGCGTCCTATGTGCCTCTCTTAGACGTCTCAAGTCCTTGGCTCTGTTCTTGCTGTTTTTGTATGCAACAGATACGCTGTCATCTTTCTTGGTTCAAGCAACCATGGCTAGGGTGCAGATGAGTTTGCTTCTCAAGACTTAAGTAAGAAATGAATAAATATGTGATGTGAATTTAGCATGAAGAGTATTTGCACAGACTACAGATCTATAAGCAATATACCTGTAGTGAAGAAGCCCTTTTGATATCTGATCCACTCTGGAGAATGTTGCATGTCACAGAGTCGATTTGTCTCTTACCACTGCTTGTGTGCCATATATTTCACATACATACAATGCCTCATGACTACCCACTGTCCCGAACCCTGACCCTTCTAAGTTATATGCCTCAGGGTGTTTTTCAGCCTTCTGCCTGAGCTCTTTAGCTTGGTGCGTAGGCACCTCCAGCGAAGTTGTTGAGCATGTCTGACGGGTCTTTTCACCTGCACTGTTGAAAAAAATATCAAAACAATGAAAATTATTAGGTGTAAACGAAGTAGTGCTAGCGTTTGCAGAAATTGCATAATAATAATATTAATAGTTGGTTTTTGGGGGAAAGGAAATGACGCAGTATCTGTCTCATATATCGTTGGACACCTGAACTGCGCCGTAAGGGAAGGGTAAAGGAGGGAAAGAAGAAAAGAAGAGAGAGGTGCCGTAGTGGAGGGCTCCGGAATAATTTCGACCACCTGGGTATCTTTAATGTGCACTGACATCGCACAGCACACGTGCGCCTTAGCGTTTTTCCTCCATAAAAACGCAGCCGCCGCGGTCAGGTTCGAACCCGGGAACTCCGGATCAGTAGTCGAGCTCCCTAACCACTGAGCCACCGCGGCGGGGCACAAAAATAAAATTCAAGACAACCTCGGGAAAAAAAATCAGGGCGTGTAGCCTGCGTGCCTTCATAGTCAATAAAAATAAAAGTGCATACAAACCCTACACCTGCACAAAGGGGTTGGCAAGCAAACTCGGTGAAAAAATCATCTCTTTAATTTCATCACCATAATACGTGAAGTTTCAGTAAAGTCAAGCAACCGACTATTTCCCCGCTGGTCCATGTAGCAGACAATTGACTTCTGCTTTTCTAAACGTCTCTCGGCATTCATTTCGACGTATGTCGCTCGAGTAACATGTGAGGACCTGTTTACTGGCGAGATTCTGAACAGAATGCCGGCCTAAAAACCAGCTTCCGAGGCCCTTGCATGGGAACGAATTTGGGCGTCCGATATCAATGATGGATACACAAGCAAGAAAAAAAAGGCTACGCAGCGCACTGACTTTTGGGAAGCATCACCTATCACGTACACGTTGACACGGTTTACGCCCCCACGTACAATATCTAGGCTTTCACTTCCGCTACCTCCACTTTGTCAACATTCTCTGAAGGGTTACCATTTCGGATGTAGCGTTATGACGGGGAAACTCAAGTCACCGAGACGGGCAACCGACACTATCGATCACGCAACAATTTTGTCGGACTACTTGGACGAAAATGCACTGTGAACGCTCTATCCATGTACTAAACCGAATCTCTTAGAAACCATATTTATCCTTGTGTGTTCGCGTTTCACATTCACATTTTGACTTATTTTGCTGCCCCTTCTCGACACAGACAGCTCTATGTTCTCTACTGAGAACACACAATGCCCTCGACTCGACGTGTTCATTGCTGACTGCTACCAATAAGTTAGCGGCAACAAGCATGGCATTTAAAAAAAAAATTGGTTGTGGTTTAGCTCTGGTTAAACGTAGAGTGACGCGATAGCTACAGCTGGCTGAGTGGAACTTGGTCACGTGACCAACCACGTGACGAACCCCGTGATCAGCCACGGCGCCGCGCCGCCGGCAGCACATCACACCACCCACGAGATCCCCGCCGTGGACATTCACCTCCTGCATCTGCTGGAGGCGCGCAACTCCTTAACAATACAGTGGAAAAAGCAAGATACGAATCGCAAGTTTAGATCTCACATTGCACAACTTACGGAGCAGCCTGCGGCACATGCCGCTAAGCTCAGACTCAAATTGATAAAATGCTGTAAATTTGCAGCGCGTCAGATGAGCTTGAAGGGGACTTGGCGTCTCTTTTACAGCCTCATCAACCCAGCTCAAACGAAAGGGAAGATGCAAAAACTGCTCCGGCGGGCTCTGCACGGGTGCCAAAGTACGACGGCTCAACTTGTGGGTACTTTGTGCGACAGGTATTTCTGCCACACAGATGACCCGGTAGGGCCGTATCGCACAACAGTGAAACTGGTGGGGAACCTCTCGGACTCGCCTTACTTTCATTTGCGACAATACAAAAATAAGGATTCGAAAGAGCGTCCACTCACACCCGAGGTAAAACTTCTCTTGGAAATTTCGTCCCCAAAACCGGTAAAGGCGTGACTACAGACAACTTGAGACCCATCTCACTGACCTCGTTTCTGGGAAAGCGCATGAAGACGACGGTACACAATCGCACCTCTCTTTATATGGAGGGTAAGGACCTCTTTGCAGATACTATGCTCAGGTTTCGCCCCCACATGTGTGCACAGGATGTCCTCTTCCAGCGGCATAGGAACATAATACGACCCCCAGCCATGCAACAAAATGACTAGGCTATCCTCTCCCTCTGTCGTAAGATGGCTTTGACTATGTTATACATAGTAGCATACTGTCTTACCAAAACACCACCGCCTTCGGGGCAAAAGTCTTCGCCTATGCCAGAGATTTTTTCCCTGGGCGTGTAGCACTCCTCTGGATCGAGACAAAGGAATGTGGCCCGCACACCATGGGTACACCGATTTCACCACAGGGGGAGGTGTTATTACCGCTACTTTTCAATATCACCATGATGCACATACCCGGCCAACTGGCTCAGGACGAGGGAAATAAAACACGCGCTCTACGCAGATTGTATTACAGTCTGGACCACCGAGACGAGCCTTGTGGAGGTGGAGGACCACCTTCAGCAGGCGGCCTTCATAGTCGATGCGTATGCTGCCGACTGTGGTCTCCAATGTTCTCCCGCAGAATAAGAGCTTCTTGTCAGGGAAGACCGCAATGACAACATGTCTATGCACTTCACTCTGTCCGTCGGTCCAATTAGAGGAGTTGCAGATCTCCGCATCGTGGGTCTGGTCATTAATAGTAGGCTTATGCAGGATTCTACGGTAGCGAAACTTAAGCGCATAGGCAAACAGGTTGAGCTCATGATCCACCACATTTACAACAAACGGAGTGGTCTGCGGGGCGGGGACGCGCTATGGCTCGCCCATGCCTTCGTGACCAGCCAGATCCTGTACGCCTTGCGGGAGCTTTGCACCACTAAACAAAAAGACGAGCGTATTAACGCCATCCTCAGGAAGGCGGAAAATACAGCACTTGACCTCCCGGTGGCTACCTCCAACGCCAAACTGAAGGTGTCGGGGGGCGGGGGGGGGGGGGGCTAAACTGCTATCAGGAATTGAGGGGGGCCCACTTCGTGATGCGCGGCTCTCGCAGACGGCTCCTGGGCGCCGCCTGCTAGACCGCTTACACATCCAACACTAATGCATACCACAAGGCACACATGCCATCGCGGAGCAGTGACGCCAAATGCTCTGGGTCACTCCTCTCCTGCGTAACATAGACACGACTTCACACGAAGGCCAACGACAAGCGCAGCCTTGCGCTTGCGAGCAAGTATGTATTTTCAGAACATTCAGGGGGGCACTTTGTTGACCTAAAGTGCAGTGAGGCGAAAGGCTTTAGCGCTGTGTTGCTGCTTGTGTCACTGATTTGTCGTTAAGACGTCGATTAATTACACAATTGTTTGTGAAACATAAAGGCTGTACTCACTGGAGGGTGTTTAAGAGGCAACTGTCTGTTTCCACGTCTTTCTGCGTCCTAGATAACCCGAACTTCTTTTTCGCTGGCAGGAAATAGCATAGTCGTTAGCACACTCGGCTGCGGAACGGGAGGATGGTGGTTCGATTCCGATGGTGCACAAATATTTTTTTCTTATTGCGTTGCTGAAGAACGTAACGGACGGAAGGACGAGGTCTCTAGCATGAGCCATTAAGGCTTTCGCCTTAAATGGTCGTCTACTGCGTGGTGAACATCAGAGAGCCGTTGCCGACGAGATTCTACACAGCTGCCGTAGTCCTCCGGGGGATGAATGTCGACGGGCTATCGTTTCAGACCCCAAATTCAACGCGAGCGCATGAAGTCGCAATAGAGCTCGCTGCTACGGATCCAAAATCGAGAACATTTATCACAGACTTTCGACGGGCTTGTGAACACCATCTAGCAGGGGAAATACCTCATCTTGCCTCCCAGATTATAAGACGGGCTGCAACCGATCCAACCAGACAAATATAATATGGGCTCCTGGCCACCGGTGTCTACGAGGCATTCAGGTTACTGATGTGGCCGCCCGAGCGCTCACACACCAGGCTCCTCATCCTAGCTCACCTGCCTCAGAAGCAGATGAATCGCGTTTGCGATCGATTCATAATGACTAACGCCACCGCCTCGACCCGACCCCTGCCAAGGGGATCAGTAAGGCGGAGGAGGGAACTCTGTGGCGCCTGCAGACAGGAACTCTTCTTTGGCCTGACTTTGGCCCTATTACAGGGGACAAAAACCAACGGTACCCAATAATACCTCACCATTTATAAAGTTTTTCACCCTGTCTTCTCTTATGCGTGATTAAGTTTGAGCAACAATATCAGCAAAGTGATAGCTTCTCTAAACAATACATTTTTATCCTAAATATTGAAAAACAACTACAGGAATAATGGTATTTTTTTCTCTTTCAGCGAAGCCCTAAAATTGGAGCTTTAATACTGAGTTTTCTGAAAATATTAAAATGTTAGTTACGGAAGACTCACCCACCCTGTGTGCCGCGTCATCACCAGGTTTGCACGGCAGCGTCTTGTATTAACCAGAAGAAACCAAACGTGATATTCCTTACGCCGAAGTTTGTTGTATACCCCAAATTTTGAAAATTTATAACGTATAGCTAAGTGCCAGAAGAAGAGGACCATATTAGACGACGAAGCTTTAACTCGAGTTAAGGAAAATCCCGAAGAAGTTTGCAGAACCATTTGTCGCCCATAGCTTTAGTGAAGCACCAATTGTTTGGCAGCGCACGTTACTTATGAGAGCGCATATTGATGAGATATGTAGCTTTGGGCATATCCTACAAAGCAGCTTTCATTCTTTGAGACTATTAGGGAGCGAGTGGCTTTCTCTGCAGCAAGTTTAAGCTCACACGTATCTACCTAGAATTAGGCATACAATTAAGCAACCTCAAGTTCAGACGCGGTGGCTGTGATGTAAACACGAAACTATTTTTCGAGCTTATAAATTCAGCCAATTATGAACGCTGCTCCTGTAAATGTACAAATGTGCATTATCAAATGCTTCATGTCCATTTTATTTGAAAGTTCGCAAAGAGTGTTATCAGTGCCGTTAAGTATTTGACGCTGCTATTGCAAATCGAGAGATTCATTTTGCGGCATCAGTCAAGGTGTAGACGACTCTTTGCGAGCAGTCTGCGAACCAAGAAAACAGTTGCATTTGGTGTCAAATTTCCTGCGGACACAAAATGTATTCTGAATTTGAATCTGGGCTTTATGTAATTTTATAAAGCAATTTCATTGACCACCTTACTTTTCTTGAGTTCCTAATCACTCCTTCATTAAATGACTCAGAAAATTAATTTGGCAGAATACTACTTTTTTCCCCCACATGACGCCCAGTTTTCTCAGCAAAAAATGCACCCCTTTCCCTTCATGTAGTAAGAATGGTCATCAGTTACTTGTTTCTTTCTATTATTGCATATATACATATCTAATGACACGTGCCAGCCTACATAACTGGCAGGCTTCATTTAGAATGACAACGTCGTTTTAACAATAACGTTAAGGTTTATTTCTGTTGTCAGCCTAATGGTGACACAATAATTGATGCAATATAAAAAAAGCCTAATTGGAAAGAGTAACGACATCTAATCAATTATAATTGTGAATTATTGATCGCATCATATAGCGGGATCTATACTTATTCTTTAAGAGGACGATGCTGCGATGCTTGAAAGTATTTCGAAAATGCTGGAAAGTGCCGGCCGGCTCTTCCAGCATGATGGAGGGTTCATCAAGGAAAAGCAGGAAAACGTGCTTAACATTTTCATGTTTTCACAAATGGGTAAAATTCCATGAGCAACGAAGGCGCTCAGTACGTCTTCTTCTTTATTTTCCGGAGCGTAACCTCGTGTGCCGTCTCTCCCAGAGTTAAGAAGTTATACAAGATGGAAAGTGATGATCGATGAAAAACCTCATGCTTTTTTAGTTTGGCACTTTGAACAAGAAAACCCGAGAATCATAGGATTGCCTCATATATATCACCTGTTGATATTCTTAGTTGACACATTTGGGGGGGTTGAAGTATACCACAAACGAATTAATTTTGGTTTTTAAGAAAGTACACATTAAAGGCATTGCCAGCATGTCATTTCCCGAAACGCGATTTCGAGCACTAACTGTCCAACGGCAGCTTGAAGTGTGCTGCAAAAGCGTTTACGCGGACAGCTCGTTCGTCAACATTGAAGCCTACTTTGGAGAAATTAATGCCGTATTTGCGAAAGTATACTTTCAATACATTGCCAACATGCAAAGGCTATTTCCCGAAACGCAATTTGCAGCACTAGATTGTTTTACGGCAGATGAAGTGTGCTTGAAATCTGTCTAAAAAGGACTGCCCGTTTGTTAAAGTTGACGTTTATTGTGACGAATTAATTTCATATTTACGAAAGTACAATTTTAGTTCACTGACAAGATGCAAAAACCAAACACAAAATTTTTCACGTCTTTGAAGTGTGCTCGAAACACGCTTTAAGTGGCGTATACTTAATTCGAATGCATTATTTCATATTTACGAAAGTACACATTTAATATACTGACAAGGTGCTAAAACCGCAATCATATTTTTTCACGTATTTGAAACGTGCACGAAGCATGCTTCAAGTGACGTCTACTTCGAATGCATTAGTTCATAATTACGGAAATACACTTTTGACATATTGACTAGATGGTAAAACCGCATTCATATTTTTTCACGTATTTGAAACGTGCTCGAAATATGCTTTAAGTGAGGTATGCTTCGAATGCATTAATTTCATATTTACGAAAGTACATTTTTAACATATTGACAAGGTGCTAAAACCGCATTAATTTTTTTCACATATTCGAAATGTGCTCGTAGCATGCTTTAAGTGACGTATTTTGGGCAAATATTAAGAATATATTTCGAATACTAAGCACAAAATTTCACGAAACTATTTCCGGCATATTTTTAGAGCATTCATGAATACAAAATATGTTTAAAACACATTATATATATTCCGAAGTACATTCCAAACGTATTAGTTTTCGCTAAGGGCATGGGCGGCTTGTAGGAAGCATACGCAAATATTCGCTCGAAGTATATGCTCCGAATGGAGAGCGATGCCCTCTTGACACGTTGTTTTTAAACAACTGTTTTCAACAAGAATGCCATCTCTTTCCAAACTCCATGCTTTTTGTAGCTCTCCATGAAAATCACAACCGATGCGTCCGCGTATAAACGGCAAATATTTTCGATGTCCATCGGCTCCTCTGCTGAAAATTTCATAACGGGAACCAGATCATCAACATCATGATCAGGCTGACTACGTCCACTGCAAGGCTAAGACCTCTCCCGCGTCTCAGACAGCGTCTCATCCAAGGACTGCGCAGTGTCGTTTTCCGCCTTTCGCTGGGACGCTATAGGAACCTCTCTATTGTCATCATAGTGCGGTTTGATACTGGACGACTCCGCGAACAAGGCAGCCGAAGATCTCCGGTCGAGCCGAGTTACTTCCGTGCCGTCCATGAGGTGCTCTTGTCGAGGAGGCCGGACGCGATGCCGCAGCTTGAGAGCATAAATCAACACATATTCCGGGGCTGTGCGGCAGAAGCGCCGGCGATACCCACAGCGCGGCGCTCGACAGTGCTGACTAAGGTGCCCAACGCAATTGCAGCAGCGAAGAGAGAGGGGCGGGCCTCCAGTGCTAAGGACAAGGCTCTGCACGCCACACATGGTCAGCTAATGTGTAACGTCGGCAACGCTGACCCTTTCGGCAAGAGAGAAAGTAATATCCCGGCTGAGCGTCCTCATGTGCTTCACATGAGCATATTTCGAGTTTTCTAAAGATATCGACGTGACCTTCCAGTATACCCCTTAGGTGTCTCGCGTATAAAGCCATATTCCAGGCGTTGAGGAATCCACAGGAGCTTGATCTTGACCTGTTTTCTTTCCGGGTCTATCAAAAATAAGCGATGGTTCTTCACCAACAACACAATACATGACACCAGTATTGCTTGAGACTGCTGATTTGCAGGACACTATCTGAACATAAAACATCTGGAATTGTTCTATGAACAAAACTTCCTTTAAATCCACAGCAGCCCGCAAGGCATCCTTGAAGTTCTGGCCAGAGTAAAGGCCTCCGGCGGGATCTGCGTGCAGGAAAACGGAGTCAATGACCACCTGGCCGATAGGAAGATGGGAAAGTACAAAAAGATAATCACTACTGCCGGCGTTAACCTGTGTAGTACCTTGGCCAGGGGCAGACTGAACCTTAGTGGCGGAGAAGACCCAGGAATGCGTAAGAAAATGACAGTCTCTTTCTCTGTCTCCCAAATCATCGCCTCAGGCGAACATACCACCTGTTTAACTGCAGCCGTCCTTTTTGCCTCCAAAGCGATGATACTATTTTGCATTAACTGCAGTCTCTCGCGCTCTGCTTTGAATGCCGTCGTCTTCATCAACTGCCACCTGTGCGCAGGGAATCGAAAACACAGCGCTATCGCATTTCCTCTTAAACCAAGCTTCGAATCGAAACCGAAGGGCAAGCCTAACCACGCAGAATTGTCCGTCCGTTTTATTAACATCAAGGAGAAAGGTAGAAGAACAAATAAACGCACTGATATCAAAATTATGGTAAAATACTGTAGCTAGATGACATTTAGAGAAAGATTACCGAAGAGATGACTAGGCAGCTGATCCGGTGGACCTTGATTCAATACCGTAAGCAGCAATAGCATTTTGATTGGGGCGAAAAACAAGAGGGGCCCGTGTGCTTTACGATGTCAATAACCCTTACAGATGCCCATAAAGTCACAAATCATTACAGAGTCCTCAACTACAGCACCTGCTCTTCTTTTTTTCTCTTTCATGCTCTCCTCCATCCTTTAAGTCACAGGGATGTTGAGATGTTCAGAGAGAAGTGAAACAGTTAATGACACCCTTGCCTTTCTTAAAAGCAGTTTCCAGTGGTGCCGTCCATACGGATGCTTTGGAAGGTGGGTAGCAACGGCTGCCAAAAATCACAACTTGGTAACATCATATCTTATCGTGGTTACTCTGACTCGGCACTACGTTAATTTCTAGGATGTGTTTACACTCCGCAGCCATTGCGTTTCAATATGAAATTTTATCCGACATTCGTTGACGGCGTATGCCATGCTAGCTTGTCATTTTCTGACGAGTGGTGTTAATAAAACCCCTTCATTGCTGCGAAATAATGCGCAATGCTCCTAAACACAGTTCGCGATTCGTGTGAACAGCGACATGTACAAAAGTGAAACGCAGTAAGGGAAAGCTGAGCGCAGACTAGCAAAA
The DNA here is from genome assembly GCF_052857255.1 of Amblyomma americanum. Classification (NCBI taxonomy): domain Eukaryota; kingdom Metazoa; phylum Arthropoda; class Arachnida; order Ixodida; family Ixodidae; genus Amblyomma; species Amblyomma americanum. The sequence continues at coordinate 102,953,751 of NC_135499.1, read as the reverse complement.
ATATTATAGGACAACTAAGGAATGGTTATAATGCGTAAATTCGACAGCATTATACGTGTCGTTGAGTGCGTCGCTGAATTCTTTACACTATGAACTGGTGGGCGAGTTGGTCAGACATGGTTCTTCTAAACCAGAGCAACAGCTCGAAGCCAAACAGAGAAGGAACAAAGCACAGAGCTGTGTTTTGTCCCTTCCCTGCTTGGCTTCGAGCCGTTGCGCTGGTTTACAAGAGTCATGGCTGAATTCTGGTCTGGTGATTGAGGGCTGAATATTGGTTCGCTGCATGAGCTCCCTACGCACCTTCGAGGCGTTGCGATGTCTCATACTTCGTAGGCAGTGAACTGCTGCTTCCAGACACGATTTGCTGCCTCTCTAATGATGTAGACGCGGGGAATTCAACTTCATATGAATAGGGCTTCATAAGTAGTGTTCACATTAATACAAGAGTGGGTATTGTATTTCTTAGGGTATCTAGCGGACACGACACGCAAGTATATTCATGTACCACATGATATCTTTTGGCACGGCGACCCCTCGCACAGTGCACGCGAGGAAGGGGTGCAGCAGCCCCCATCTTGAGCGCAGGCTGCTTTGTTACCCACGCTGAGTGGGTGTCGTTCAATCCACGCCAGCCTTTGATGGCCTTTTCCTCCAGGAGGTGTGATGACGTAATTCGCAGCACATTTTTTTACCCCTCCACATCCTTCCTTCGATCTTTAAAGCAGTCTTCTTTGTTATCCGGATGAGACGGAATTGCATAGCACCACAGGGATGAGAATGGGAGCCCTCAGGCCTGTTTCATTCGCCGCAAAAGTTGACTTCCATTTCTCCATGTACCCCTGTCTTGTGCTGAAGTATTGCTTTAAGAGGGGTTATTACAGCTTTCACGAGCCGCGTTTCTGCCGCGGCTTCCTGGTTACGGTAGGTTTTTCCTTCAACGAACCAAGTTGTATACTTGCATTAAAAGGATTTATATAAAAAAGCAAAAATGCCCTCAGGCGCAAACTGGTTGCGTTTCTGGTAACCACACAAAAAAAATACTTAATGTGCTGAATCCAATTACGAGTTCACTGTCATGAAATGGAAGGGAAGTTTCACTCACGTATGTTCATATTCTATTGTGAACAAAAGGACTGAGTGACTTACAATTCGCGCGGCCTTTTTTTTTCAAAGAAACCGTTTTCATGCACTCGAGTTTTGAAATCGCATTCATTCATTCCTTTGTTTAAATCATAATATAGATTTATTGAAACAGAAAGAACTGTTAGAAAAGGAAATATGACTTCTTGCTTCATTGTTCACAAGAATAAAATAATAGACGTGAGTGGATCACCTTTCTGTTGCGTTGTCTGATGCAGAGATGCTTTAATAAAAAAAATTATGATGCCTTTAGTACACGTGCACACAGAATGCGAATAGGTATAAAAACGCCTTTTTTAGTGGGCCACAAATTAAGATTTTTCTTTTTTCAAAACAAATCAACATTTTTGACCTGCGACTCCATCTTCCTGTGATTGCGACAACCAAAGGCGTTAAGGAGCCACCTTCTTCCACTGAGGATGTGTTATCACGCTGCCTACGCTTTATCCTAGTTGTGCTGGTGGGGCTCTCTCGTATCCGGCTGAATCTGCAGTCACTCTACGCGTAACCCTGCACTTTTCATGTAATCCTGTTCCGGAGCTCCGCGCACGCTCCCTACCTGTCGCTGAATTCGCGTTCTTCATGGTGACCTCAGTTTCTCCCGTGATAAGTTCGCCCTCCCAATGCCCACGTCAAGTTGCGCACTTTTGACAACTTCCATTCGTAAGACGCTGTCAAGCCCTTCCCAATGATTCCAGGAGGCTGCCTGTGGCTCGGAGGTGACCGCCGGCTCTTACGTGGTGGACTGATAACAGGGAGCTCGTGCTAGAGACGTGACCGCAACGCAGTGCCTGATACATCCCAGAAACAGAACTTCATTCCGGGCTCAGATTACGATGGCTAGTCGATTAGCAATCTTTTTCTACAGAAGCATCGGAATGCGCATATCACGGTGCGTAATAATATACTCTGATGAATAGGAGCACTGCTTGTCCGCGCTTGTGACAAGGGCCATGCGAATATGAGAATAAAAAGGATGCGACTTTTCTCGAACTCCCAAATCCAAACAGGGTGATCGTCCAAGTGGGGCTCATTGCAGTGTTTTCAAAAAGCAGAGTAGCACTGTGACACTGATTAGGCAGCTGCACCGACCTCAAGAAAGGAACTGAGGAAGGCAAGAAAGAGGGTCACCCTAAAGAAAGGCGTCAGAGGAAGCCACTTGTTGTTGCTCACTTTATCCATCCAAACAGCAAGCGCAAAAGTTGTCATTTTTTGTGTTCCTACTGTAGCGCTTGGTATCGGTAGAGTAATTTAGCATTTATAACAGCTCTCCGATCTACTATATAGGCCACACTAATGGGCTACATGAGTCATTCATGGATAATAGCATTTTTACCAGGCGTGTACCACGCATAGTAATGTGAAACTGATTCTGTAATTACATGGCTCCAGAATGCTGAACTTGTACGGTCGATGTAATGGAGATATAATTTTTCGAGAGAGCGGAAAAAGAGTTGGATATAGCGGGACTCAGCTCATAACATTCTTGGTGTGAAAACGAGCATCTCAGTAAATTCGACATTTGCGATTTTGTTTATCTATGCAAAGTTTCTTAACCATTATCAGTACAAAACGCATTTATGTTGTTTGCAGTTTTTCGATGGAGATGCCACACAGTGACGCTAAATAACTGCAGACGGCTCAGCCTCCATTTTCCGCACTTCCGTGCGCAAGTTTCTAAGTTGCACTCATTTTTGAACTATAAGCTCCTTTAGTTAAAGCGGGCAAGACACCTTCGAGACAAGGAAGCAAAAGCAACTAGAACAAGCTGGAAAATCTGGAAGCAGTTGTTCGTGGCCAGGAGCAATGAAGATAAGTCTGGTCGCATCTCGCTTCACAAACGAAACTAGGAAGGCGCCTGCCGGGGGCTTTCCACGCGAACCAGCAAACTACAAACATGCGCCCGAATAATGTTTGAGCAAAGACTTGTAGCAGCTGGCATGAAAGAAAAAGTGTTTGATAGCTGATGAAAATTATGGCCATTGTTTTTCAGGCCGCGCGTTAACTAAAATACCAACAGGTAACAATATATCCGTGAATTTATTTATTCGGCTGTTTTCTTTAAAACTTCAAGTTTTTTATCGAGCATCGGTTATCCCAGCTATATCCCAGAGTATGACCACTCTTGAAGGCTTGGAAAGCGCCGTGATAAAGTGTCCTTTCAAGAAGGCGACACTCATTACGAACCATTGTTAGAAGTAAACGCCAGGTTCGTTTGGCTTCGTATTTCTGGACGTAAAATGTGAAGTGCACTTACTACGAACTTCGGACACAACGAACGCAATCCGCGCGATCCTCGGGATCTCCATAATTGAGCTCGATTGGATAGCACGTTATAATTGCGGGTTAATTATATTAAGTCTGATTTCTTGAATAACCTGCTTTTCAGTTTGAAAGACATCATTTCGTTCGTTCTTTCTCAGTTCCCACTAGGTGCGTTCCCTTCCTGGCCTCTTTTTTTTTTTTCTTAGCATCGTGTTTTGCCTGGAGTGCACCGTTCTTTCTTTGTCTGCCATTTCTGTCAGCACACGCAAAAAAATAATATTCGTTTATATCTTCACCCAAAATATAAGTGATTGAAATCAGCTCTCTTATAAGGTAAATTATGTCCTACTAACAATCCCTTTAAAGAGGCATTATCTGTGTCATGAAAGTTTGGAAATTCCGCCTTCATGGCCACGTAGCTCACCGCTCCTATTAAGGCCGAGTATTTAAAGTCAATCCACCGAAAACTTTATGCAGAGTTGGGCACAATAGAACGACGAACGCCGACAGGTATATGATACAAAAAAATTAAGTTCAAAATTACACCGAGGTAATAAATAAGTGGATATTGAAAACTGTTAACATCATTGAATGATGTCAAAAGCGAAGAAGGAAAAATCACAGGAGACTTGAAACGCTTTAAAACTGGCTGCCGTCATAGCATTGGTAAGCACGAAATATTGTGTGAAAGCAGTTTCTTTTGCAGGTGGACACCATTGTCACATGTCTGAAAGCACGAATACAGTGTCCACTCAGACAGAGAGCCAGTCATGCTTGCCTTTGACTTTTGCAGCGAAAGCTACATTCTCCACGAACTCGGGGCTAGCGAAAATATTGTCCTTCCTTTTTACTATTATCTTAATAAAAACCACTACCACCACCACCACGAACTCGCAGTTTGGCCGTGCTCGCAGTCCTACCGTTGTCGCACCGCACCACGTAACCAACCACGTGACTGATCACGTGACCAACTGCGTGACAAACCACGTAACCATCCTCGGCACCGCGCCGCTGGCAGCTTCTCCGCACCACATGAACGAGCACGTGGTTCGTGGCGGGAGCCACTGAAACCCCTGCACACTCACGGAATACACAAAAAAAACCTTTTCGAGAGCAGAAAGTTGGGCTAGTTGGTTTAAATGCATACTGAAGAAGTTGGCGAAGAAAAACGAGCACAAGCGAGACAAACAAAGACGAGCGCTTCTCACAATTGAAGGTTTATTCCAGACAATGCTCGAATAAATAGTGAAACCAACAAGAACAAAAACAAACAAACGTCATGAACACCACAAGTTACCCCGTGAATCCCAATGATTTGGTTAGGAACAGATACTCCGTATCAGAGAAGTGGACGGAAGTCAGACTAATGCATTTATCGCCACTGATGCGCATACGAAAGGCTTCCATGGTCGTTTTTTCAAAAAGCGGTTTACATTGGATTTTCTTTTCCTTGTCGTTTGTAATGCACGTGCGGCAATGTTTAGGGAGGTTATCAAGAGAATTTTCCCCGAGCAATCTTCGGTGTTCTCCTAATCTCTCGTTGACGCATCGTCCAGTTTGGCCGATGTATAGTGCGCCACACGACAACGGCTATCTGTACACAACCCCCCTGGCACAGTTAACGAAAGGGGCTTTGTGTTTGATGCTGCATTCATTTCTTGTTTTTCGTACCGTTCCTTCGCCTTCTTCTTCCATCCATCTGTGCACCTGTGAACAGATTGCTCCCAACTTCCGAGGGGCGCAAAACACAATCGGAATTTGATAACGCCCGGCAACATTTTGAGTCCAAGCGCCAATCTGTGCAGATATGGTATGACTGCAAAATTTTTTTGACGCTCTGTTTCCCGGAGTTTAGGTCGCGACCCATCCTTGACCCACCTTACCAATCTTCCACAAGCTTCCACAATTATATGCTGAGGGTACCTGCTTTCTTTCAGCCTCTTCACCTGGGACTCGACACTTTCCTTGATAGTATGTGAGCAAGACTTGGCGATAGCCGCTTTTAGACAGTAAGTGACTATCCCGTTCTTTATGACTTTGGAGTGACCGGATGAATAATCAAGCAACGCTTTGTTGGCCCTAGGGTGGTATGCCCAACAAACATGTTTGGGGCTAAAATGCAGACAGATCTAGGAACTGGAGCCTCCCGTCTCTAGGTACTTCTACTGTGAAATTGAGACCAGGGCCGCACTCCTTAAAACGATTTAGCACATTGACGACGGTGCGTTGCAGGTTCGGTTCAGAAGACAACACTAAGTAGTCATCAACATACCTACATGCCTTCCAAATTTTCCCTCGTAGCGCTCGTCTTTGTTTGTCTCGCTTGTCCTCGTTTTTCCGCGCCAATTTCTTCAGTATCCATTTTGAGGCTGGGAATCGCACCAGGGCATTTGGCGTTTGAGGCGGAGACGCTACCAGTCCGCCACTACGGCTCTTTTTTTTCTTTATTCCATAGAAACATTGCCCAGAAGGAAAGTCTAAGCACGCTTACACTCCAAAACACCAGGCCACCATACCCCTGCATGAACCCTCCTACCAAAACATTCAAAGTCTGAGAGGCACATACATGAATCCAGATAGGGGAGCCAGCTAGGCGGGTCTTGCAGGGCAGCATATACTTCCCGCACCAAAGCACATTGTTCACGAAACAAATATTTCGACGACCGTGGTAATTCGACGTGGTGGTCCATCATGCAGCTCTTCCAGAGACAAAATAGTCCCAGCTTCATAAATAGATCATAAGCACAACACAGTTTTTCTCCACAGGCAAAAAACGGATACTGTAGGGTGTTATATCATTTTCCTTCTAAATTTTTTGTAGTAATATATCCAAGAAGAACGCAGCATCAATGCACAGAATAAAACAAGGGTCTATTGTATCTGGTGTACAGCACAGGCGGCAGTTCACCGACCATGGCGCAAGCATCTTTTTTGCATGAAGCCATGCCTTCACAGGCAGGTTAGACGTGTCCAGTTTAAAGAAGAATGATTTTGCAGCAGAAGAGGTGTACATTCGCCTAACACATTTTAAAGCACTGGTATCAAGGAACTCTAGAAAAGGTTGCCGATACAGCGGTACAGGGAACAAATACTCTGTAAGTGCCTGAGTCATATGCCTTCTGGAGAGGCTATAGAGATAGCCCAAAGAAAAGCGCACAAAGAACAAATTGAAGGTGTCAGCAACTTCCTTGAGGAGTACCCAGAAAGGCCCTTCATGAGTTTGTTCAAGCGGTGTGAATAGGAAAGGCAAATGAGCACTGAGACACCTTATAAGCGCAGCTACAAAAAGAAAGTGGTCTCAGGATTTGAAAAAAAAAAACGAGAAACAAGGTGATATACGAACAAGTGTACAAGGCCGATTCCAGGAAACTCTAGAGAATGAAATAGGTTATCGCGACGCATGGGTTCTCACTGAGAACGCCTTACGAATGTAACAAATATTGTGTGCTTCACCGGCACTTTCTTCCTCCTAGCATTGGAGAACCTGCAACACATAGGCAAGTTTTGCAAATAAAGAAATGTTGCACACTTGAGCCCGAACAAACAAAGACAGTTCCCAACCCATCCAAGCCTGTGTTTGTCGCCTCATGGAGACTTTCTGTGAATCCCAGTAGGCTCCACGGTTGCGATTTTGGTGAAGAGGAACCCCTAGGTAGTGAAGGGATTCGCAGTTAAAGCTTATGCTACCATAATGACTTGGCGTTGTACCCCAATGACCCGACCAAAACCCTATAGATTTATCTATATTAAGAGCCGCACATGATACCTCACAAAACTGTTGAGACAAATGTGATGCCTCAAGCACAATCTTTTTGTGAGAATAATAGAGAGCGACATTATTTTTATAGGCTAAAATCTTAAATTCACATTGCGCCAAGGAGAAACCACGGATAGTTGTGCAGTTATTAATACCGAGGCAAAAGGGCTCAAGATATAGGGCAAACAACAAAGGCAATAATGGACAGCTTTAGCCAACAGATAAATTAAATGGCATAGGTTTGGTTAGCTCTTGGTTAACAATTAGCCTTGTATAACACTCCTTATAGCACAGTCTTATGCCCCTAAGCAAAACATCTCTAATTTTTGCATGCTCTAAGACCACAAACAAAAATTCGTGACGAACTTTATCAAAGCCCTTGGCAACGTCAATATGAATTAGAGCTACTTGTCTGACCTTATATGATACTGTCTCCACTACTGAACGCGCAGTATGAATATGAGTTTGGATGCTGCGGCCTCTGATAGCGCAGACCTGATGCGTGCCAATTAAGTGAGCGTCAACTAACTGCAGACGATTGCAAGGAACCTTTGCAAAAAGTTTGTAACCTACATTACAGAGTGAAATCGGAGAAAATCTCTCATGTGTTTTCAACCGATTTGAATCTGTGCTTTCTGGAATTTATATTGCAGCGGGTAGACGACGACGACGACATTGAGCGAGTGAACGAGTGGACGAGGAAGAAGACGAGAACTCATCTCTGGCTGTGTCCTGAGTGCCGCCCGTAGCTGTTCATTCGTTGGTTTCTCTGGTGATGTTGCCGCAGGCAACAGGCATTGATGAGTGGAAGGTAAGCAGCTGTCCACCACTGATATGACACATTCGGCTGTAGGGCACAGCGTGGCGAGTGAGATGCCTTGCGGGAGCGGTTGGATAGATGGGCCAAAGTTCAGAACCGGAAGGTACGCACGGTTTACTATGCCCAGAATAAAACTGGAGGGGGGGGGGGAAATCACCCACGTAAGAAGCCTGGAAATCCCCCATCAAGATAGACGCTAGGCAAGTGGAAAATGTTTTGTATAACTCGCTAGTCATGCCATCTGCCCAGGAGATTTCTGAGCCACAAGGTCAGAAATGGGGGTTTATTTTGTTGAAAGTGATAGGCGCTCCTCCACTATAGCACGCTGCTCATCGTCAATTCGGTGCAAGGCTCCGAATAAGCGACTGTAATCTCATCTCACATTTGTGCCCGCACAACACCCAAACAGCTTCCGATAGTAGTAAAAAAAGCCTCAATAATACCGGGACCACCGAAATACGTACAACAATCATACTGAATTTCGCTTAGCTAGAGCAGTCTGCCTTTCATCACTCATGACCCCACGAGATGGTTGCTCATGCAGAAACCTACGGGTCCTAGATGTTATCAAGGCCCTTCTGTATTTTTCGCTTTCATAGTGCTTAAGCTGTCCATTTTCAACAGTGGTACCTTCTCCATAGACACCTGGGGCTACCCTCTTTATCATGTAGGACAAGTTGTCGGGCTAGTTGGTGCTGATCCATTGTTATTGACAGCGCTTAAAAAAACAGACAGAATACAGAAAACACGGAAGACGACGTCACAGGCGCTGAACTTCAACTTTATTCACGAACCACCGAAACACTGCATATATACCCAAAACACAGGCGCCAAAAAGCGGCGAAAATTTCACGCACTCGTGTCAATAGAAATGATATGACAAGTAGTGGTAAAACAACAAAGGCTAACAACCAAATAATAGAACAGGGCAGGATAAAACAAGAACAAGATGAGACAAAAAATAACTTCACCAAGTCATTTACAGAACGAAAAACCCCTGGCACGTGTAATAGTGGTGCGGTTTGACTCAAAGAATTTTCAAGAGCTGATCCGATAACACTGAATCAAAACGTACAGAGAAAGATCAAATGTAGCGAAAATGAGAAAGGTGTCGTGGCAAAAAAAAAACACGCAGTGAAAACACAATGGCGATCGGGTACACAAAAAATTTAACAACAGAGGTGAGGCCAAAATTAACGCAGCATAACACAGAATATATTTTATATATCTTAAACAAAGAAAATATTTTATATTGCGTGAGCATTATGACAAGGTTGCTGTCATTACTTACATGCACAAAGTTTCACACAACCTTAAGAAAATTGGAAGGAAACCAGGAGCAGGAAACAAACCAGCCCCTATCGCAGCTCTGTCGGATTTTAAGTAAAAAAAAAAGGAACAGAGGCTGCACAACTCGGCACAGAAATCCCTTAACGGCATTCGCGGAAGGCGTCGTTGACTCAATTCCTTTGTCTTGTCGCAATGTATCCATCTGCCAAAGAGGCCGATGCATCAATGAAAGGCTAAGGGAGCACAAGAATAACTTAATAGGAGCATCACTCAGGAATCTGCTAGTCCACTGCCGTAACTGTGACCCTTAAAAGCCATTCCACCCAATTTTCGAAAAAGCCACTTTTTTAAAAAAGCACCGGAAGAAGCCAACACGTGAAATAGTGGAAGCCACCAAGATTTTGAGGCTCGAGGGGGAATGCGTAAGCGCTCCCTCGATTACACTGTCGGAAATAGAGTTAGCCTTTCTTTCTGAGTCTGTATGACTTGAACTTGGATTTGCAGCAGAGATGCTATATTATTTTTTTCTGCAACTCAATCTTTTTAGCTTCTATTATTATATTTTCATGCTTTTAGCCTAAAAACATTTTTTTGAATTTCATTTCTTGATATTTTATCTTTCTCTCTTGGATTTGCTGCACCGTATCTTATACCTCTAGCATTGTTATTTGTTTGTTTTACTTTTATTACTCACGCGAATTTTTACGCCGTTTTTATCCTTTTATTTATTCGCCGCACTTCATCTTCTTTGTTTAGCTGCGTTAAATGTTGGCTTCACCTGTGTTGTTAAATTTTCATTTATGTACCCGATCATCAGTGTGTTTTCACTGTGTTTCTTTTTTGTCACTACGCCTTTTCTCATTTTCTCTACGTTTGATCTTTAATTTTTGTGTATGTTTTGGTTCAATGTTGCCTGACCAGTTCTTGAAAATTCTTTTACTCAAACAGCCTTTTCAGAAATTCTTTTACTCATTCGACATGTCGGAGGTTTTTCCTTTTCTTAATGACTTGGGGAAAGTTATTTTTGTCTCATCTTGTTCTGGTTTTACCCTGCCCTGTTCTGTTCTTTGGTTTCTAGCCTTTTTTGTTTTACCACTACTTGTCGTATTATTGCTGTGGCCACGAGTGCATAACATTTTCGCCGCTTTTTGGCGCCTGTGTTTTGGGCATATATGCAGTGTTTCTGAGGGTCTTGAATAAAGTTGAAGATCAGCGCCTGTGGCGTCCTCTTTTATGTTTTCTGTCTTCCGTCCGTGTTCTTAAGCGCTGTCAACAACAATCAATAATTCAAGTAGGTCATCCAAAGCACAACCAAGATCACGAAAGTGATGTCTCTTTAAAAATGCGATTCTTGCTGAGGCTTCAATAGCAATGTTTTTTGTTTCGTTTTTAAATAAGTACCACTCTTCCAAAACTGAGAGATCACCGCGTGACCACGTGTCTTTCAAGAAAGTAGGTACAGCACGTTTGAACATTTCATCTGAGAGCAGACAGCTATTTAGCTTCCACAGCTCCCATCGAGGATGGAGTATGCTCCGAAAAACGTTTCTAGATCTCTGAAACGTTTTACATCTAAAAACGTTGGCACCGACAGTAGGTTCCTATCTGAAGCGACACCATACAGTGATCACTGAAGAATATGGGCCGCATCCAGTAACCAAAAACGCTGGAAAAAATGTCTGCTGAAACATAAATCCTGTCAAGCTGAGCGCTAGAGGAGCAGTGAATACGAGTGAATTGAATGTTATGTGCCCTATCTTGCCCAACATCCAACAGGTTGTATTCAAATGCCAAATGAGTAAGTAATTAAAGCAGCACTAGGGTCAAAACGCTTACTTAAAACTGCTTTGTCTTCATCCCTACAAACACAGTTTAAATCAGCCAAAAGCATATTATTACGACCCGTGGTCAAATGGTCGACTTGTGAATAGTGGAACAAGAAGAAGCCGTTCTGAACGGCTGCGTGTTGAAATGCTTCTAGCTGGAAACAGCGCTTCGGCCCTTGGACGAGCTCTCCCGACACCTGAAGTTGCCACGGACTCATACAAAGTTGTCCTCCCTTGACTATCTACCCGTGATGTTGTCCTCAACAACGTCTTTCTGTTTGCTGACCTCAAGGGTCGCCCATACCATGCTCCAGACTTCCGAGACGCGCTCGCGCAGATTGTGGCCCTCCGTGAAATACTGTGTATTGGCGACTATCAAATGAGCCACGTTTGGATGGTTACTTGCGAGAGCAGTTCCTGAAAACAGAAGCTTATTGACAATCCAGAGTTCAACGTTAAAGGTCTAAAATGTATTGTGTTTGACCAGGATGCCAAAAACGTGAAGCTTAAGCTTCGTTAATTGGCTCCCGCGCTATATCAAGCACCGGAGGATTGTGGAAGCTTAGGAGCCTTTTGGAACTGTACAAACTATCCAGCGTGAGAACTGGCGGTGCACGACGTCTCAAGGTTTAATCTTGAATAAAGGCGCATGTAATGAATGCGCACCTTTCATATATTAATTCTTCCGAACCATAAGTAGCAGCGCTCTGGCTACCTATATCCTGCCCTAACAGAGCTAGGCCGTCATCAGTTTTTTTCATCTTCAAATCCATTTTATTCAATGAACGCCGGCGGCGTATGCACCAGTGCCGCGCTTCTGCAGCAATGTTGTCAAGGGCTACGCGTATTGCTCTAGTGCCGTGTGTCCACTCCAACTTTGTCCACGATAAGGCATGCAGCGTATATCTCTTCGTCACTGCCGCCATATAGATCAAAGCGCGAAAATTATATATAGTAGCATTATTCTTGTTGATGATGATGTTCAACGCAGAGCGCGAATGTGCGTTTCAGATTAACACGAGGCGTGTTCAGCAGCGGCGATAGCCTAGTATTCTTACGCAGCCGTCAGCGAAACTTATCTGTTCGGGCCGCTGTGACTTTGAATTGCAGTTGCAGTTGTATTAATTAATTAATTTATTTCATTTGGTACAAACCCGCAAGACCACAAGCATAGAAACATCGCAACAACTTTCTCGGGATTTACCTATCGGAGTGGTGCCTTCACATTCTTGTAGAGCCTATTAACTCTAGGCCGCAAAGGAAGCTGATTTCAGGTCGTCAGGTATTTAGCATTATCTTACGCGCAACATCGAGGGGACCGTATTGCGCGCATTCATGTGTTGATTCTAACTTCAACACTTTGGGTCAAATTTTAGCTTGTCCAAGTCAAGTTTCACAAAACGCTTAGGTGCTTATCCGCCATTTACTTCAAGTATGACAACAACCTAAGGTGCCTGTGCGAAGGCACTAGAAGCGGGGCGGTTCTAAGCACAGTAGGTAGACAGAAGACTATTTAAAAAGAGACTATACGCTGGAGTGTGCGACAGCAAAGTCTCGCTGTCTCACGGGCTACGTGAAGCACTTAACGACAACTCTGAAACATTCGTAGGGCGACCGGACGGACGTATTTGCATGACATAAATATATTCCTTTGCTCATAGAAATACTTACTCCTGAGATTGCATTTAGTTTACAATGACCGTGAAAAAACTTCGCGGCCGCCATTGATCTGCAGTAAAGTTGAGTTTTAGTCCGAATATGTAGAATAGCTGAGGAGACAGAGAAAAAACGAATAATTTCCCGTCCTTTGGCCAAATGGGAACAAGGTGTGCTAGCACTACAGCACTACAGTTCCCCCTTCGGTTTCAGATCGAAGCTAGTTTTTGATGGTCAAGGAGCCTTCACGAAAAGATTGCCGATATCGGTACGTTGTTGGCGTTGGTGCTAGCGCATAAATTCCCGAGGAAACACCTAAGTTCCGCGTTAAGTTTATGGCGCGAATCGTTAATAGGCTAATTCCCATAAATGCGGAATTGGTCATTCTCCACTTTACGTATGTAGATCGCTCAGAAACCACTTAACAGTTATGGCACAGTCTGCATTGGTTAGGCGATGCGACACCGTCCTGCGATGCAGGTGCTGCCAACAGTGGTGCTTGCGTGACACAGCTTTCTCATAACAGGAAACCTCTCGCGAAGAATCCTGATATCAACCGCCACCTGCTGGTTGGGTGGAAAGAGAGGCTCACAACCGGGAAATCGGCAGGTGGGAGCTTTTGTGCTACCGTAGAATGCCGCTCACGGGGATTAACAAAGCTCCCAACTTCAGTATCAGTTCAAAAATCCGGTGGATGTTACATGAAAAACAAAAATAAAGAGAAAGAGGGCACGTAAAAGCAATAAAATATAATGTCATTGTGATAACGCACAGCTGCTCGTAGTCTTCGCTTCGTAAGATTGCAAATATTGCCGGTCTGTCATAGGTGTCTAAATGCTCAACTTAGTTTACACCTACGAAATATTGTACTCGAGAGCACATCTCTTGTCTGTGTTATTTAGTCAATAACTCCGTGCGTGGTATCGTAAAATTGGGGATCAAAACTAGAATATTGGAAGTATGCGTGCATCAAATAATTCGTTGTCACCATCACTGCTTTAGCAATTTACATGGTCTACGTTGGCAAATGTATACTGGGGAATTGAAACCTGCTTACACAAGGAAATAATGAGTTGCCATTTGTTTCACTGCCCTCTCTGGCTAGCCTACTCCGAAAAGAACTTTCGACTCTCGCGGTTTGTTTCAAGTAGGTTCAGTTTCAAGTCACCAGAGAAACAGTTCTTATGGGTCTCGTAGGTACATCCGAAAAAAATAATAATCACTCTCACTAATCAGGGTGCATACCTCGACGCAGGTCAGTCGTACAGTCAGGTTTTTATGACAAAAGGTTTCAGGTGATGGATTTGATGGTTGTGTAAAGGGAAGTCAGGCTTTTAATTCAACACATGAATGAGACTAGAAGGTTGGCTCAGGTACGTTCATATCCTCTTTTGAACAATAAGGCTCACTAGCCTATCTTTCGAGTGGCCGCTGTATTTCAAAAAACTTTTCATTCACTTGAGTCATGAAAGAAAAGTCACTTACTGCTTCATTGTTCACAAGAAAAAAATAATAAACGTGGGTAAGTCACCTCTCTGTTGCCTTGCCTGATGCAGAGCTGCAGATTCACAGCAAGCGATCTGTGGATTGTGTTTACAGTCGAAGATGCAATATACTAATTACGTGATGTTCGGATGGTACATTTCTAACGTTGTTTACTTCATCTGCGCGCGAACGACACCGCCGCATAGAGGTTGTTTCACCTAAGATTTTACACAATCTTCAAAGGTAAGCTCCTGGAGTTCAAGAGCGCTTTTTTCGGCATAGCAATGTCAGCGATTTACGGCATCCGAATACAGCTAACACGTGCTAACTAGAAAGCTGGTTAACTGATATTGAATAGTTAACCTCTTCAGTGCACGTAACTCGTCGAAATTGCCGGAGTTTGTTGTTGAAATTACTTAAGGCGGGCTACACGCCTCTCTATTATTAAGGAGCGTTGTAGTTATAGTGAAAATGTATCTATTCAATATCAGATAAGCAGCCTGGTGGAAGCACGTCTTAGCTGTATATTGATGTACTACACCGCTGAAAATGCTATGTCTAAAAAATGCGATTCTCTAACGATTCTCTAACTCAAAAATCCTATTTTTGGAAATTGTATCAAAGTCTTAGGTGAAACAGCCTGTATAATTATTGTATCAGCCGCCGCGGTGGCTCAGTGGTTCTGGGGCTAGGCTGCTGACACGAAAGACGCTGCTTCGCTTCTGGTCGAATTTTGATGGAGGCGAAATTCTAGAGGCCCGTTAAAGAGTGCACGTCAAACAACCGCAGGTGGTCAAAATTTGCACAGCCGCCTTCATTACGGCGTCCCTCATAGCCTGAGCCTCTTTGGGATGTTAACCCCTCTTAAAAATATAAAACAGTAATTACTGTTTCGTTCCTCTGAATAGTTTTTCTAATGCGTTAATGATTTTTATCAACACTCCCATTCTATACTTTCAGGATCTTCGGAGCTATGGTAGGCCTAATTGATTTCTTTGTATTCAAGACTCATCAGATAAGTTCGAGACTGCGTTCTTCGGTTAATACACATGTAATAGTCGTGAAGTGTAGCATTGCGAGGAGGTAATTCATCCACGAAAATGCGCATTTTTGGGCCGCTAACGCTGTATTCTCTATGAGAAAATAGAGATGAAGGCCTGCAATCAATAATTTTTCAACACAATTGTTACTATGAACCAGAAATAAAGGTACAGAAGTTTTTATTAGGCAGGCCAGTCATGATACTCCACATTATAAAGCATTTATTATGAATTAACGTGTTTGTTCATAATTTTAATTTATGGTAGCAAAAAGTTCCCCATTTCAAATTATTCTCCTATTGCAAACTTCGGTTGGGAGCGGTTTTAATAATCGTAAATACACACATATTGGGCTTAGGTACGAACTAAGAGGGTGGTATACAATCAGCATCTCTGTCGTTGGCTGAGTGCGAGGGTACAAATACCCTCCCGTATTTTTTTGCTATGTTTTTATAACACGAAGAATCAAGCAGTAGCAAATGTAAAATTGTACTATAGCTCAGGAACAGTTAGATTATTCTCCTGAAGAATTCATAGAAGAGCAAAAATTGAAGTCTATATTACAAAAATCTTATTCAGCGATAAAGGATTATCGCTTATTGTATGACTCGCAGCAAACCAGTCTGATTAACTCAGAATTGCTGTACAGTTTATGGGGCGCACCTCGCAAAAAAAAAACGGTTTCTTTGCGTATCAGCAAGTTCTTGTTTTACATACTGCGTGCTTCAAAGGCGCACAAAATGTGTGATGGTAGAAACTTTGCCTGCATACACAACACATTTTTGCTCGGTTGCGACTTAAACTGCATAGAATACACCGAGTCGCAAAAACGCCTTCAGTGATTGCACACAGGAAAACGGAATGCTCGAAAGAAGTTAAATTACTATCCGCTAGTTAATAGAATAAGCTACGCAAGAAAAACAAAAGCTAAGCTTAAGGTTGAAATACCCAAAGGGAAGTATATAGATAAAAATAGTTTTGCGAACCTTCAGGTTTTGCAGAAGTAGTGAGATGTCATGTAATCGGTAAAATAAAAAATAGGCGAATGTGAAATTTTGAGTGCCGATAATAAAAACCGACAGCTGGGGCTGCCTTTGTCGCTTTTATTATCGGCACTCAAAATTTCACCTTCATGAAAACCTTCTTTCGCAAACGAGAAAAATGGAAGTGGACCTGGAAGAGCACCAATGGTGAGAATAAAAATGAACTAGACTTCATATTATGCGCTCAACCTGGCATCGTTCAGGATGTTCCCGTCCTCTGAAAGGCGCGCTGTAGCGACCACATAATATCAAGGTCTCGAATTAGCTTAGACTTGAAGAGAGAAGGGAACAATCTAGTGAAGAGGAAGTCCATTAACGAGTTAGCCATAAGAGGGAAAGTACAGGAATTTAAGGTAGCGCTGCAGAACAGATATCCGGCTTTAACTGAGGAAGACTATCTTGATGTTCATAGATTGAACGAAAAACTGACAGCCATCATTACGAAGAGCGCAGTAGAAGTAGGCAGGGGGATATATCGACAGGATACCGGAAAGCTATCTCAGGTGACGAAAGATCTGATTCAGGTACGCCAAAGCATGAGGGCGTCTAACCGCACTGGCAGAATATAACTGACAGAGCTATCGAAGTTAGTTAATAAGCGGAAGGTAGCCGACATAAGGAAGGAACGGAGGTAGCCTAAAAACAGTGAAGAGGACACTAGGCATAGGGTTAAACCAGACGTATGCGTTAAGAGACAAGCAGAGCAATGTCATTAGCAACATAGATAAAAGAGTTAACGTAGCCCAAGTGTTCTACACAAATCTGTACAGTAGCCAATGTAATCAGAGCGTTAATGAGAAAGTCACTAGTGCACAGCAATGGGTCATCCCGCCAGTAACGAAAGAGGAAGTAAAAAAAGCCTTACGAGCAATGGAAGGGGGAAAAGCGGCTGGGAAGGATCAGGTAACAGCAGATCTGTTGAAGGATGGAGGGGACATAGTGCTAGAAAAAGTAGCCACCGTGTATACGCAAGGCCTCATTACCTCGACCGTACCAAAAGATTGGAAGAATGCAAACATTATCTTAATTCTTAAGAAGGGAGACGCCAAGGATTGAAAAATTACTTACCGATCAGCTTACTATCCGTTCCCTACAAAGTATTTACTAAGATAATCGCTAATATAGTCAGGGCTACATGAGACTTTATTCAACCGAATGATCAGACAGGCTTTCGTAAAGAATATTCCGCAGTAGATCATATTCACACTATCAATCACACTATCAATCTCCTGAAAAGAAGAGTTCGGAGAAGAAATTTCACTCTGTCTAGAAATAGCAGGGTTAGAAAACAAACCTTCCAGGAATCACCAGCCTCATTAATTAGATGAAGATCTGGTCATGAAAAAATTCTGACCTTCAACTCCAAAGTTCTTCTCTGCTTGTTAAAGACTGAAAAACTGGTCTGTGAATGTTGCAGCATGGGAAAGGCAAGAAGCATTGCCGCGGCGCTTGGCATATACGCTGAAGAGAATGAATGCTTAACATATTCCTTGAAAGTAGTTAGCTAACACGGCTTTTCCCTCTGCGCTGAGCGTCCAGGGGTGAAATTGTAAGAGGTGCAAATAAACATTACGCTCTAACATTATGCATGGACATGGTGAATGCTACCGCTTTACATCTAAACTCGGCATGAATCCTTCTCTTTATTTCTTTCTCTTTTTTTTTTGTTCCTACAGCTGAGCTTCATCATGAAGACCTGCCTGTGGCTCACCCTTCTCTCTGTCATTGCCGTTGCTTGTGAGTATGCTAGGATTTTTGTGGGATTCCGAAAATTCCAATTTTTGCTGTAGAGGTCTTGCAAATTATCCTGACTATCTAGTAATGATGAAAATTAAACAATTATACGCAGTGATCATTTAGTGTGGAAGCTTTGCTTTTTTTATTATAAGGCTACCATGCACGTGATAATCATTTGAGCGACCCGAAAACCGGATTGCATACACATGCAGATTGATAAATTAAACAGAAACAACCGCCAAAATTTAAAACGTTAGGAAACGTGCAAATTCTAGGATGCTCGCCATTATAACAACTTGTTCTATATTTACTATACTGTTATGGCGTAAAAGCTTCTAATGAATGAAAAGGGACGACATATTTTTGGACGTTTGAGTCATACAATAATTGGCATGCTTCGCAACGAAGGTGCGCCGTCAGATGATTTAGAAAAACTTTAGACGCTCTTTGTAATCGCGAATGACGCTTTATTTATCCATGCATCCAGCATGGACTAATGACTGTGTAAATTGTGGTACTTAGCTGTTAAGACTGAATACATAGAGGAGGGAAAATAGTTTGCATTACGTCCTCATATGCAGTCAACAGCCCAAAAAGCATATATCTTATTTCCGACGGCACTCAGGCCTAGATATGCTGAAAATATATGGAAATAACCTACGCGCAGTTTGTAACCTCTTTTTAAGTACTTAAGAAATTCCTGTTTTCATGCAGTATTCGATAGTTCAAAAGCATGCGGCAATATTGTAATTTACTCTCTAAAGCTATCACCAAATCAGATTGAAAAAGTGCTTAATATGAATTTTCAAAACTTCTGCTGTGCTTAGCGATGTCGTAATTGTTTACAATAAAATGTCTTTTTTTCTCATATTTCTCTCATGGCTCATGAAGATGGAGCTACAGTGAATTAAACAGTTAAAGTACACTAGTTATTATAACAGATGGTAGAATTTCTATTCTTAGTATTCATACACTAAATATCGGAACTATTGTCTTTTTCCCTCCAATCAACAGAGTCCCGCAAGTGGACCTGCAAAAACCCTTTCTATCTAAAGGTGAGAAATCCGGCGGTCTAAACCGAGCCGTCAAAATTTCACTAGCGTATAAATCATCTTCAACTGGGAAAGAAACATTGACTTGGCTGCACGATTAATTGGGAGTGCGATCATATCTCGAGCGCGGTTAGGTTGGCACCAAAGTGATCATACGGAATTAAACTGAAAAGCCTTTCCGGACATATCAGTGCTGCTAGTTTTAATAAAAAAATAAGCGCATACAATAACGCTATACAAAGAACACTGCCATTGATGTTATTTCTATTGAAAAACCCAAATAACACAGAATATAGGAACCCTGTTGGTGCCACGTGGGCATCTGGGACTGCGGGAAACCTCTCTATTATCTTCGTTTGCCTCCCATGGGAAATATTTGGGCCATCCCAAATTTGGCTCGCCCTTGATGATTATACCTGCGTCCCATATTAGTTTTTAGAAGGGCTAACTTCGGTTCAAATTTTATATGAAGCTTGAATGGGTCACTTGTAGTGTACTGCAGGACAAACGCAACGAAGATGTGGGGTTTATACCGAACAAATCTGGGATATCCCAAGTTTAGCTCCACGTAAAAAAGTGATATAAGATCTTCAGGGGCATTGGTGGCGCTGGAAACCGGGGAGGCCTGCTTGATGCCCACAAAGGCCACTTGTGGGCTACTGAGGGCATATACAGCGCAAATGTGGGCTTTATGCAGTAAGAACTTTAGTTAGCGAAATGAGGCTGGCCAAATCGAAAAAACAGCAGGTTCCGTATGACCAGGTGGGGGGGGGGGGGGGGGCGGAGGTTGTTCCTACGTGGTGCCCAATCGCTCCCATATGGGTTTCATGTGGGAGGATTCCACGAAAGTTCTTGGCTTTATGCAAGAATAATCGGGGCTTGGCATAGCTGGGCTGTCCGAACAAAACCGCTATAGGTTCGAAAGTTACCACAGAACCCGGATCGGTCCCATTAGGCAATGCGAGCGAGTAGCCCCATAAAATACCCACCTCAGCACCCAAAGGATAATCTTAGGGATGTTCAAGCGTGGCTTGCTCCTGAAGAACCCGCATCGGTTCCCTTCGGAATTCGAAGGGCTTTCGACTCTCCACGTGGGTCTGAAAGGGGCTCGATCGGGGTCATCTGTTGGCAGCTAACGCGAGGCCCATCTGGGCACCAGTTGCAGAATCCGCATGTTTCCCACATGACCGGCCAGTGTTTTGCCGCACAAGGGCTGCCAACATGGGTCTCCAGACAGACCTTTTTAAGAACCGTATTGCGATGCTTGGGAATGCTTGTTTCTGAAGGCAATGCCGGCATTCGTTTCAGAAACTAGCCTATTTTCAGGTAGCACCAACACGCGTGGGAACTGTCAGTTTCCAAAAAGAACACCTTTGGATGGCATCTCTGCACTATTCTAAAAAATGCCTTCCTGAGGAGAGAATGCTTCGAAATAAATAGAAACTGTGCTTGTCACTGATGCATACAGAGTAATCGATTGTTGAGTGGCACGACGTGTTCTTTCTGATATTGGAGCCAACTTCACAGCTACGTGGTAGTTTCTTTTTCTTCTCTATTCCCCGATATTTTCCGTGGTGTTAAACGTGAATAACCGGATATTGCTTGTCATTGTTCAGATTGGACAATCGATCTAATTGTGTAGAAAAACAGGCTATTCTGAACGGGGATCATCCTAAATGCCTTATGCGCCTGCACGAACACAATCACGTAGTTGTGTGTTCTCTTTTTTGTTCGAAAAGGAGTACTTATGAACTTTCAGTTTTTATTAACTCCGAATCAGTATCACAGGATGCCCGTTCGGGAGTATCAGTTCATCTCTAGCGCAGAGAGGTGTTCTTTACGTTGGAATATACATATTTGCAGCGGTATCTGTAGGCATGAAGTAACTGTGCCTAACGAGAGCGTGTATGTGCGGTAAATTGTCTTGACATCACGTTTGTTCTCTGTCTTAAGCTTTCATTGTCCTGCTATTTTATTATAATATACACATCGACCATTTCCATTTTCCTCTTTTGCTTACCGCTCGATCTTCACTTTGTGACTAAGGATTAGAATGGAAGACGCACTGTTCCTTCTGCGACATTCCCGCGGCTGGTCAAATTCGTTTTTAGGCCTATTTTCTAGTGGAATATTGCGATAGTTTCATGTTGACATTGGAAATATTCTGTTCCGACTCACATTGATATTACATTTTTTAAAACAGAAAACGTTGCTGACCCGTTCAACTGAAACGAATTATTTCGGTAGAGAAATCCGCAATGAAAGTAAATATATACCCATACCTAAGCCCCATGTCCTAATGAATCATCGAGCGCGTAATGACTTTTCGCGGTATCTGTTTCCAGACTGAGTAATTCGCTTGTGCAGAAGAAAAGCTGCCTTCAACGGAATTGCAAATAAATATAAAGGTAATGGTAACTTTTCCTCCAGAGGACGCAGCTGCAGTGATGCTGAAGGCTGGAAAAAGTCTTGAGAGTGTCGGCCGGCTGCTCCAGGGTGATGCATCCCTGACTAAGGAAGAGCAGGAAGAGGTTCTTCACGTCTTACGTGCTCTGACAAATGGGGAAGCTGTCCTGAACGGTGAAGACGCTGAGTACTTCTGGTCACATATCATCCGTGGCGTCATCTCGGGAGCCACCTCTCTCGGAATCATGGAGTTGATCAACAAGCTGGGATAGGCGAAGTTAGTCGGAAATGCCCCAGTCTGTCCCAACCATGTTATTTTGACATAAATATAGAATTGCACTCAATGCTTCGAACCTGTTGAGAGTTCCGCTAAATATACGGCTGTTTTGCCAAAAATGTTTTCATGTGGATTTCTCTCGTGTCTCCAGGTAAATGTTTTTTAATGTGAATTCTAGTCAATGAGAAAAGAGAGAGGTACTTATGAGCATTGACCTCCAAAAACTTGCGTCATGCCGGGTTTACAGGATCTCTCTTAGCCCTGCCGCGTTGCCGCATGGTAAAGGCCAGACATAAACATGAAATGAGCTGTCAGTTGAAGAAACCATGTCAACCATGACGTTATTCAATCGCAGATACGCCGGAGCTTTACTGTCCCCCTTCTTGTTTAACATATCAGTCTCCGACATTTGCTAGACGAGATAGCAGAATTGAACTAAAGCATCTATGCAGATGATATCAATTTATGGGTTAGTGAATTTGCCACCTTCATGTCAAGATCAAAATTAAGAAATTTAATAGAGGTGGTAGACATAATTATCAAATACGCCAAAAAAAAGGACTAGAGTGCACAGCACTCAAGACACAACTTCTAATATTGGAGATGTGCCGTGCGGCTGACGATCAGGATAACAGTGGGTAGGCAGGAGGTCCCGAAAGTCAGTGAAATCAGGATATTAGGATACTTCATCCAGGAAAGAGGAAAAAACACAAACACACTAAAGAAACTATAAGTGGGAGCCAAGATGGTCGCAGGTTTAGTGAGAAGAATTTCGCTGAAGAGGCATGGCATGAAGGAGAGTAGCCTTCCCCGAGTCAAGCAAGTTTTCGTAATGAACAGAATTAGGTACGCCACCCCATATATGAAACTCAAACAAGTAGAATTTCAAAAACTAGAGAATAATCAGACTGCACCAAAAAAGCACTCTAAACCTGCTGAAAAAATCAACTCATAGACTAGAGAAGTTGGGAGTTCATTATTGATGAAGCGAAATTAGAGAAAGAGTAAGAACAGCACAGATGAAGATGCTGAGTGGCACCGGAGCAGGCAGGGCCATCCTAGGGCCATCCTAGCACCGGTCGCAGAAAACAAGAAAGTCAGCCTGGACTCCAGGCGGAAAGAAATACTCATTATCCCCCTTATACCTTAAACATGCGCCTGGAATTTAATTAGGAAAGACGAAATGGAAACGTCCGAGCCCTAGAAAAAACATTAGAGCAAATGCCGGCACAAGACGTCCCCCACGTGGATGCCACAGTAGGCAAGGACGGAGCCGCCGTAGCAGTAGTTGTAGACGGGGAGGGCAATCCAGTCATCACCGTATCGAGCGACACGCAAGACATTGGAATCGCAGTCGTTGCAGCAGCGCTAGCCTGTAGAGAAACTCGCGCAAGAGAGATAATCAGCGACAACAAAACAGTAC
The DNA here is from genome assembly GCF_052857255.1 of Amblyomma americanum. Lineage (NCBI taxonomy): Eukaryota > Metazoa > Arthropoda > Arachnida > Ixodida > Ixodidae > Amblyomma > Amblyomma americanum. The sequence continues at coordinate 102,930,534 of NC_135499.1, read as the reverse complement.
TACGCAACTACTGCCAAGGCCGCTTCTCGAAGGAGCCAGAATGCCTCCAGAGAGGTCTGGATAGTTAGGGAACCAGGACATTAATATGGCCACCGGCCCATCAAAACATCAGAGGGAACGAAGCAGCGCACAGCCTTGCCGGAGAAACTTTTCTCCTGGCAACGATGGAGCTACCAGCATGAGAAAACCTAAGAGAAGCGCCGGTCACATAACGAGAAATCACGGAAGGCTACAGACTCAACACACGGAAATTACTATCCCCTCACAAATTGCCTTCACCAAAGGAAGCAATGGCCTGGAGGAAGACACAAACGAGCTCCTACTTTTCGCCAGTAATCTTAGGCATATGCAATTCGCGCCTTCCCTTCAAATCAATTTTCAGAGAACACTTCTCTACCGCGGCGGCTGCGTTTTTATGGAGGAAAAACGCTAAGGCGCCCGTGTGCTGTGCGATGTCAGTGCACGTTAAAGATCCCCAGGTGGTCGAAATTATTCCGGAGCCCTCCACTACGGCACCTCTCTCTTCCTTTCTTCTTTCACTTCCTCCCTTACCCTTCCCTTATGGCGCGGTTCAGGTGTCCAACGATATATGAGACAGATACTGCGCCATTTCCTTTCCCCCTAAAAACCAATTAAAAAAAAAAAAACGTAGAAGACATGCAGGGTATGCAATTGCTGTGCTGCTAAATATACTTTGGTGCACATCACTATAGAATGTGGCAGCTTCCCAGAGGCTGCGGATTTCAACCATTAAACAGCCAGAGACGATTTGCTGCGAAGCGACGATCCGGCTACGCAGAAAAAAATCATCAGCCCGGCGGCCGAGGCTGTGACCGACCCACGGTACCGTCCTCAGCTCGGTAGCCCAACCCCAGGGCCCTCGGCTTAGGCTGAGGCCCATGGGGGGGAGGGGCAAGCTACTAATTTTTGGATAAATTACGTTTATTGACTGAGTGACGCCGCAGCCACGCACTCGCTCTGTCTGATAGCCTGCGCTGCCTGTCAGCAGGTTTTTTCGCTTCGCCTCCATCAAAACACGGCCGCTGCGGTCGGGTTCTTGTGGCAGAAACACGGCACTGAAGCTATAGGCCGCCGGCGTACATTGTATTCATTGGAGATGGCGTTAACAACGTTCTACACTTCGATGATTTCCAGGAAAGGAATGGCGCATAACTGCATTCCTGGTTGAGTGGACGCCTCAATCACGCTTTGAGGTACATGACGGAGAGGGGAGAGAGATGTGAGCTGCATTGCATGCGTTACCGCTCACAACGTCACAACGTTGTGACAGACACGCGGCGCTTCAGCAATAGGCCGTAGCGTTTATTGCAGCTTTCGCTTGCATAACCACGGTTAGCTGAGCATCGTCGAAAAAACGACAGCGGGTGTCATCGGAAATTTGAGCCAACATTGAACAATTGCTCTTAATCTTTAGAAAGAATTTCACTCATTTCAAATTATTTGGAACAGCTACACTTTCATTCACACGACAAATTGAATGCAGGCATATCTGGTCTGTTGATCCAAACCTTGCACAACTCGCACACCTATTTAGCGAGTGCGAGTGGTCGAAATTCTCTGGAAATAAGTGATAGGAAATGACCTTGGTTTAATTCGCGGTGACTTTGCTGCTTCAAAGCGAAGCTTTTCTAGATAATGAGGCCGGAATACTCCTTGAGAGTTTGTAACTCATTTTCCTCTTAATCCCTTATTTTTGCTTCTGCTTATCAGTTCTATTCCGTATCCATCAACTTCTAACTAGGTATTTGGGTATTTGCTCACATCTAAACATAAAGAAATCAGTTCCTCTTCCCAGGTACGTGTGGAAAGACGAGCCAATATTTTCGGAATCCGCAATGCCAAGCAATCTGATATAATCCAGAGGACCTCATTGGACAAAATTTTATTTACATATGTACACAATCCAAGGTTACCGGATACATTGACATTAACAAGTAGACATGACGCTAAGCATGTAAGGCGAGCCATTTAAAGAGGTACGATAAGCATTTTTGAGCAAATAACAGGAAGTGCTTGTGAGCGAATTAGGACAGTAGAGAATACCTATTCACATCACAGAAGAGTGAAACAGAAGAGTAACACAGCAATAATCTGACACGCGAAAAAAAAGGGACCTTAGCGCCAGTTTGCGATAAAGACCAGAAGAAGACGATCGTTTTTGACGGAAATGAATGGGCACGACCACTGCCGGAGGAAGTCTTCGTCTCCCAAGAAAATAGCTCCACTGACAAGAAGCTGATCAGCTCCCTTCGAAGACGGCCAAGTATTGGCCACTCAGCGCGGCGTCGAAAGCCACCAGCGACCGCGGTGCATCGACTGCGCCATAAAATAAAAAGACCCGAAACAATTAACAAGAGAGCAAAACGGCCGATGGGGAAGCGGCCGCGGGAGAAAAAGCTCGAAATGCCCTGCCCACGGAATCCCGCATGAACCGCGCGACAAAAGATACGCGCTACCAGGCAGGTTACTGTAGCGTGGCGATTAGATTCCGGAAGCGGGCAATTCGGACAGGTATAGAGCCTAACACCCCACTGCTTTAGCCGATCGCAAGTAGGCAGCACTGCCCGACCAAGTTTCCAGACAAAGTCTCCTAGATGGTCTGAGAGAGTTGTCGACGCTATGCACGCATATAGAACGCGGCGCATCGGTGAGCGGCGAGCCGCCTGCACAACAGGCAACAACAGCGAGCCCATAATATCAGCCACACGGCCTGCAACGATGCTGACATCAGGTGCTACTGCGCTTGCATTTCAGGAAAAGGCCACTGACGCAGCATAGAAAGCGGTACGCTGCTCTGATTGAGGTCCATGATTAACAGGGGCCGATAGATTCATAAACCGCAAAGAAAGGCCCAAAATGTACCGCGCTAGGGTTCGCGCTGGAGACTCGTCGCCCACGAAGTCACAAAATGCTATTCAAAGTTTACAACTAGGTCGTGATGGAGAAACTTGGAAAGGCAAAACCGCCTCTCTTCCGTGGTTGTCCAAGAACAGCACGAGCCACAAGCTCGGTTCCACCTGACCAAAAAAAGAAAAGAATTGTAGTCTGCAACCATCTTATGACGCACAGGGGTGGTTTACCGATGTGGCAAAGGTACCAGAAGGCAACCAGCAGGACCGACCGAACCAGGTAGAGCCTCTTAAGCAGAGGCAGGTCAAACGTCTGTGCCGTCCGCACACGAGCTGTAATGCCCTCTACGACCGAAGACCACATACCATCCCATATTCCAGCACAGTCGAAGGTCACGCCTAAAATGGGCAGCGGCTCACACCACTTCAAAGGTATTGCAGATGTAATACGTCTCGGAGGAGACCGCACAAAAAGTAATGACTATTTGAATAATTAAGAGCAGCCCCCGACAAGGAGGCGTACTCACGAAAAACTTTTAAAGCTTCGAGCAAGGTGCGTTGATCAGCTATGTAGAGTGTGATGTCACCTGCATAAGAAGTGAGAGGTACTGCCTCACTGCCTGGCAACGTAAGACCTCTTATAAGAGAGTGGTGACTGACTGCTAGGAGGAAAGGCTCTAAAATGCTAAGACAAACAAAAGGGGCAGGCCGGACCACCTTGACGGACGCCGCGGCCAAAATTAATGCGGTACTTTCCCAGCCGTCGAGGAACGGAGTGCTTGATATGTCTCTGTACATCTCTTTAATGAGAAGCACGAAAGAAGGTGGGAAACCGAAAACATCCGGTGTACCGTAAATATACTCATGCTCTAAAAAGTCGGACGCCTTCTCTTGAACAACGGAAACAAGAAGACCCTGTGTGCGCCGCCTTATAGTATACTCTAGGATATCTCTCGTCACGGAAGATAAAATATGTATTACACGACCAGGGATGGAGCAAACCTCCCGGCAGGAAATGAAGGACGGGAGAAGAGACCGAAAAAAACGAGTAATTTTGCTAATACTTTTATAATCTGAATTTAGTATGGTGATAGGGCGGCAACCTTCCGGACATGTCGAGGCAGGAGACTTTTTAGGAATCAGGATAGTGCGGCTTCGTTTAAATGAATCGGGAAAGACATGCCGAGTGAAACAGAGTTTTAACACTTGCGCGAAAATAGGGCCGACAATATGCCAGAATGGTAAATAGAACTCCACAGGTATACCATATGGCCCAGGCGCTGAACCTCGTTTCATGGAATCTAACGCCTCCTTGATTTCACCTTGTGTCCGCGGAGCCATAAGGCCACCATGAAGTTAAGTGGCAACCTGCTGCAAGCCAGCAAAAAAATAGGTGTGCGGAAACGTCATCGCCATCAACCATAAAGAGCGACTGTGCAATATTCCGGAATTGGACGAAAAACGAACTGATCTTTCTGCCAACTGATTGGGCCACAGGCCTGGTGGAAGATGTATAAGCAGGGGCTCCTTGAGGGGTCCACAGCTCCTGGCGTGAAAACCGAAGCCCCTCAGGATAAGCAGTTGGAAAGCGTCGACTACGCCATGCCGCCACTGTCAAAGAGGATGACCCTAAAAGACGCTAGAGACGCTCCCACAGCTCCTCTTTCCATGCGCACATAAGCGACGATGGGGACGGGGTGCGCTGAGCTATACGCAGCTTCGCCGTCACTACACGCACCTCAGCTGAGACGCGAGCCCTAAGGGCTCGACCACAAGCGGCGCAATGGAGACGCCACTGCTCCTTCGGACGGTCTCAGGTACCAGGCACGGCTTCAACAACAAAATAACGCAATGCCCGCGTTATTCTTTCTGTCGTCGTGAAGGATGCGTACTTCCAAACTCAATGGTCTGTGAGGAGACACTGCAGCCGCCGGAACCCCGAGTGAGAGATGAAATGGGCGATGGTCTGATATGTGTACCGGCGAGGATGGCAGCGTCATTTCTTTAGCAACACACACTGTCGTCGAAAGGCCCGTTGGTACATACGCCCTGTCTAACCTGCTGGAACACAATCCGCGACGCTAATTCCACACAAAGACACCGCCATACAGGAGCTCATATGCGCCTGTGAGCACAAACTGATTGACTAGGGGGCGCAACTCGCGCGCTGTTGGGTCTCAGGTAGCAGCATCCCACCACTGCCACCAATTGTTGGGATTAAGGTAGCGTTACTGGGCTGGAGAAGAGACGAGGACGATCGGAGGAAAAAAATTGGGAAAACTTTGTACAAGGACTATCTACATAATGTACAAGTAGGGCAATTGAGAGTGCTTCTCAGTAAAGAGAGCATCTTAGCAGTCGGGAGTCTCTGGTATCTCTCAAGAGGGGGGCTCTCTCTGGTACCAAACCAGCAGCTCCTTTAATACTCTTCGTATTCCCCAGATCCCTAGCTGGGGAATACAGTTCGCAGAATGATGTCCAATCACACGATGGCACTGATGGTACCACCCCCGGCTGGGCGGTCCTGATGTTCCCTCGCAGCTCGGTCGAGGGAAAGGAAACAGGTCCCGGTCACGTTGTCGTCCCCGCGGACTCCAGGCGCGCGTGCGCACGGTTATCTGGACCGCGCCCATGTGTAACTGGAAGGCGCCTGCGTGACACAGGTATGCAGACTGTCTCCCAGCAGGGGTTGAAAGAACTTGTACTGATGGCTGGAATGCGGAACCTCTGTCGAAGGCGCGGCACTCGGGCAATTGTTCAATCCCAGCGTGAATTTAAGAGAGCAACACTGATCCTGTACTTCGTCGCCTGATGACCGGAACGAATTCGTGGGGACGCTATGGTCGTCGCGGCTTCCGGCATTCCTGTTCGAGCACGTGGGGACACTATTATCGTCGCTGCTTCCGGCATTCCTGCAGCCCCGTCTCCCCCAGAGGGGTCACCCACCCTCGCGGTGGTCCTCAAGGATTCCTCCCCATGTCCAAATTCGCCGAACTCAACAGCAGGAACGAAGCGAGAGCACAACAGCGCATTGCAGCCTGGTCAGCCCCTACTAGGGCCCTGCACATTAGCGCCCGTATCGAGCGCGGAATTGAAATCGCCCAACACCACAATGTTACGTCGTCCAAAAAATTACACATCTATATCTTTAAAGAATGAGTTTTACCAAATTAGAATGCGCAGGCGCATAGATGCCAAGAGTTCTCAGGCGAAGTGTGTTAAACATGCAGTCGAACACCAGGAGGCGTCCAAGCGCATCGTAGGCATCATGATGGTCGCGCACGAGGATGCGGTTCAAAACAAGAACGCCAACGCCGCTGAAAGCGTGCTGGCGTACGGAAAGAAAGCATCGGTGCCAAACCTACGGTTAAATTGCAACGTGTCACTGAGGCGAAAGGGATTGCTTTCTTGCAGGCAAAGGATATCCCCGCCAGCATGAACGAGCGAAAGCGACCACCTCGTCCTGCTTCATAACATTATGGAACCCTTGCACGTTAAGAGTAATGATGTTAAGTGTAGTCATTTTGGAAATAAAAAACAAGACTAGGAGCTGTGATGTCTGTTTAATACAATCCGCGTCGCGATCGGCGCCAAACCACGTCACTTTTTCCGTAGGGTCGGACCAGAGGAGGCACGAGGCGTTCTTGACCGACCAGCAGAATTGTTCGAGTCCGTAGTCGATGCATGCGGACGCTTTAAGCTCAAACTGAAAGCGACCATCTCGACATTCGAAGACAGGGTACTAGATGTGCTAGCGGTCTATACTACGTACCAACATGTAATCAACTTCTCTGCGAAACACAATCTCTATTGATGCCACGTACGATGGTCAGCAGTACGCCATAGGTATGCATATATACATATGCCACGATGAAAAACTTCCTCGACCGCTGGTATCACAAGAAAGGAGTTGAAGTACACTTGAAGAAACTTTTATTCACCAACGGTTCCGAACGGTGGACCGTTCTTTATCAGGGTAAAATAATTCTGACCCTGACCCTGGGTAAGATAACTCTAACCCTGAATTATCTTACCCTGATGAAGAACGGTCCACCGTTCGAAACTATTGGTGAATAAAGGTTTCAAGTGTACTTAAACTCTTTTCTTATATATATATATATATATATATATATATATATATATATATATATATATATATATATATATATATATATATATATATATATACATATTAAAGAAGCCAACAGTCACCGAAACGAAGGTGCATAGGGGAATGTTTTTATTTTTTTTATATATATCTAGTGCCAATCAATTAGTTTTTTTTTAAAGAAAATTTCTTATAAAGCAGCAGAAAAAACAACCATGCCGCCGGTGGGATCCGAACCCACGACCTCCGAATATCGCGTCCGGTGCTCTTACCAACTGAGCTACGGCGACGGCCGTCCAATCTGCTGCTTTCGTGGGTATTTATGTTTTGTGTGTAAGCGAACCTTGAGAGTGTTCACCAGCGCCATCCTCGTCCATAGCGGTGGACGTAGCACGTCCTGTAATACCGCAAGTGTGACGTAGAACGTCATCTAACGACGAGGGCGGAAACTGTGCGAGAGCCCTCTTATGCTACCTATGGCATCAAGACTGCCAGAACCGAGACCCCCGTTAAGCTATTAGCAGAGAAGGCAAATGAAGTGAGGGGCTCGTTTGACAAACATATTAAAGAAGCCAACAGTCACCGAAACGAAGGTGCATAGGGGAATGTTTTTATTTTTTTTATATATATCTAGTGCCAATCAATTAGTTTTTTTTAAAGAAAATTTCTTATAAGGCAGCAGAAAAAACAACCATGCCGCCGGTGGGATCCGAGCCCACGACCTCCGAATATCGCGTCCGGTGCTCTTACCAACTGAGCTACGGCGACGGCCGTCCAATCTGCTGCTTTCGTGGGTATTTATGTTTTGTGTGTAAGCGAACCTTGAGAGTGTTCACCAGCGCCATCCTCGTCCATAGCGGTGGACGTAGCACGTCCTGTAATACCGCAAGTGTGACGTAGAACGTCATCTAACGACGAGGGCGGAAACTGTGCGAGAGCCCTCTTATGCTACCTATGGCATCAAGACTGCCAGAACCGAGACCCCCGTTAAGCTATTAGCAGAGAAGGCAAATGAAGTGAGGGGCTCGTTTGACAAACATATTAAAGAAGCCAACAGTCACCGAAACGAAGGTGCATAGGGGAATGTTTTTATTTTTTTTATATATATCTAGTGCCAATCAATTAGTTTTTTTTTAAAGAAAATTTCTTATAAAGCAGCAGAAAAAACAACCATGCCGCCGGTGGGATCCGAACCCACGACCTCCGAATATCGCGTCCGGTGCTCTTACCAACTGAGCTACGGCGACGGCCGTCCAATCTGCTGCTTTCGTGGGTATTTATGTTTTGTGTGTAAGCGAACCTTGAGAGTGTTCACCAGCGCCATCCTCGTCCATAGCGGTGGACGTAGCACGTCCTGTAATACCGCAAGTGTGACGTAGAACGTCATCTAACGACGAGGGCGGAAACTGTGCGAGAGCCCTCTTATGCTACCTATGGCATCAAGACTGCCAGAACCGAGACCCCCGTTAAGCTATTAGCAGAGAAGGCAAATGAAGTGAGGGGCTCGTTTGACAAACATATTAAAGAAGCCAACAGTCACCGAAACGAAGGTGCATAGGGGAATGTTTTTATTTTTTTTATATATATCTAGTGCCAATCAATTAGTTTTTTTTAAAGAAAATTTCTTATAAAGCAGCAGAAAAAAACAACCATGCCGCCGGTGGGATCCGAACCCACGACCTCCGAATATCGCGTCCGGTGCTCTTACCAACTGAGCTACGGCGACGGCCGTCCAATCTGCTGCTTTCGTGGGTATTTATGTTTTGTGTGTAAGCGAACCTTGAGAGTGTTCACCAGCGCCATCCTCGTCCATAGCGGTGGACGTAGCACGTCCTGTAATACCGCAAGTGTGACGTAGAACGTCATCTAACGACGAGGGCGGAAACTGTGCGAGAGCCCTCTTATGCTACCTATGGCATCAAGACTGCCAGAACCGAGACCCCCGTTAAGCTATTAGCAGAGAAGGCAAATGAAGTGAGGGGCTCGTTTGACAAACATATTAAAGAAGCCAACAGTCACCGAAACGAAGGTGCATAGGGGAATGTTTTTATTTTTTTTATATATATCTAGTGCCAATCAATTAGTTTTTTTTTAAAGAAAATTTCTTATAAAGCAGCAGAAAAAACAACCATGCCGCCGGTGGGATCCGAACCCACGACCTCCGAATATCGCGTCCGGTGCTCTTACCAACTGAGCTACGGCGACGGCCGTCCAATCTGCTGCTTTCGTGGGTATTTATGTTTTGTGTGTAAGCGAACCTTGAGAGTGTTCACCAGCGCCATCCTCGTCCATAGCGGTGGACGTAGCACGTCCTGTAATACCGCAAGTGTGACGTAGAACGTCATCTAACGACGAGGGCGGAAACTGTGCGAGAGCCCTCTTATGCTACCTATGGCATCAAGACTGCCAGAACCGAGACCCCCGTTAAGCTATTAGCAGAGAAGGCAAATGAAGTGAGGGGCTCGTTTGACAAACATATTAAAGAAGCCAACAGTCACCGAAACGAAGGTGCATAGGGGAATGTTTTTATTTTTTTTATATATATCTAGTGCCAATCAATTAGTTTTTTTTAAAGAAAATTTCTTATAAAGCAGCAGAAAAAACAACCATGCCGCCGGTGGGATCCGAACCCACGACCTCCGAATATCGCGTCCGGTGCTCTTACCAACTGAGCTACGGCGACGGCCGTCCAATCTGCTGCTTTCGTGGGTATTTATGTTTTGTGTGTAAGCGAACCTTGAGAGTGTTCACCAGCGCCATCCTCGTCCATAGCGGTGGACGTAGCACGTCCTGTAATACCGCAAGTGTGACGTAGAACGTCATCTAACGACGAGGGCGGAAACTGTGCGAGAGCGAGAGCAGCGGATTGGACGGCCGTCGCCGTAGCTCAGTTGGTAAGAGCACCGGACGCGATATTCGGAGGTCGTGGGTTCGGATCCCACCGGCGGCATGGTTGTTTTTTCTGCTGCTTTATAAGAAATTTTCTTTAAAAAAACTAATTGATTGGCACTAGATATATATAAAAAAATAAAAACATTCCCCTATGCACCTTCGTTTCGGTGACTGTTGGCTTCTTTAATATGTTTGTCAAACGAGCCCCTCACTTCATTTGCCTTCTCTGCTAATAGCTTAACGGGGGTCTCGGTTCTGGCAGTCTTGATGCCATAGGTAGCATAAGAGGGCTCTCGCACAGTTTCCGCCCTCGTCGTTAGATGACGTTCTACGTCACACTTGCGGTATTACAGGACGTGCTACGTCCACCGCTATGGACGAGGATGGCGCTGGTGAACACTCTCAAGGTTCGCTTACACACAAAACATAAATACCCACGAAAGCAGCAGATTGGACGGCCGTCGCCGTAGCTCAGTTGGTAAGAGCACCGGACGCGATATTCGGAGGTCGTGGGTTCGGATCCCACCGGCGGCATGGTTGTTTTTTCTGCTGCTTTATAAGAAATTTTCTTTAAAAAAAACTAATTGATTGGCACTAGATATATATAAAAAAAATAAAAACATTCCCCTATGCACCTTCGTTTCGGTGACTGTTGGCTTCTTTAATATGTTTGTCAAACGAGCCCCTCACTTCATTTGCCTTCTCTGCTAATAGCTTAACGGGGGTCTCGGTTCTGGCAGTCTTGATGCCATAGGTAGCATAAGAGGGCTCTCGCACAGTTTCCGCCCTCGTCGTTAGATGACGTTCTACGTCACACTTGCGGTATTACAGGACGTGCTACGTCCACCGCTATGGACGAGGATGGCGCTGGTGAACACTCTCAAGGTTCGCTTACACACAAAACATAAATACCCACGAAAGCAGCAGATTGGACGGCCGTCGCCGTAGCTCAGTTGGTAAGAGCACCGGACGCGATATTCGGAGGTCGTGGGTTCGGATCCCACCGGCGGCATGGTTGTTTTTTCTGCTGCTTTATAAGAAATTTTCTTTAAAAAAAACTAATTGATTGGCACTAGATATATATAAAAAAAAAATAAAAACATTCCCCTATGCACCTTCGTTTCGGTGACTGTTGGCTTCTTTAATATGTTTGTCAAACGAGCCCCTCACTTCATTTGCCTTCTCTGCTAATATATATATATATATATATATATATATATATATATATATATATATATATATATATATATATATTAGCAGACAAGTTAAAGGAAATGAGGGGCCCGTTTGACAAATTTATGAAGGGGGCCAACAGTCACCGAAACCAAGGTGCATAGGGGAACGTTATTTTTTTTTTTAATGTGTTATGCTTATGAGTGGGATAATAATACTTAGATTAATAAATTGCTTAAAGAAAATTATTTATAAAGCAGCAGAAAAAACAACCATGCCGCCGGTGGGATCCGAACCCACGACCTCCGAATATCGCGTCCGGTGCTCTTACCAACTGAGCTGCTTTATAAGTAATTTTCTTTAAGCAATTTATTAATCTAAGTATTATTATCCCACTCATAAGCATAACACATTAAAAAAAAAAAAAATAACGTTCCCCTATGCACCTTGGTTTCGGTGACTGTTGGCCCCCCTTCATAAATTTGTCAAACGGGCCCCTCATTTCCTTTAACTTGTCTGCTAATAGCTTAACGAGGGTCTCGGTTCTGGCAGTCTTGATGCCATAGGTAGCATAAGAGGGCTCTCGCACAGTTTCCGCCCTCACCGTTAGTTGACGTTCTACGTCACGCTCGCGGTATTACAGGACGTGCTACGTCCGCCGCTATGGTCGAGGGTGGCGCTGGTGAACCCTCTCAAGGCTCGCTTACACCTAGTAAACATAAATACCCACGACAGCAGCAGATTGGACAGCCGTCGCCGTAGCTCAGTTGGTAAGAGCACCGGACGCGATATTCGGAGGTCGTGGGTTCGGATCCCACCGGCGGCATGGTTGTTTTTTCTGCTGCTTTATAAGTAATTTTCTTTAAGCAATTTATTAATCTAAGTATTATTATCCCACTCATAAGCATAACACATTAAAAAAAAAAAATAACGTTCCCCTATGCACCTTGGTTTCGGTGACTGTTGGCCCCCTTCATAAATATATATATATATATATATATATATATATATATATATATATATATATATATATATATATATATATATATATATATAATATATATATATATATACTATATATATATATATATTTTTATTTGCGAAAACATGAGGTACTTGACTGCTTAAAATAATATACATCGAAGTATATGCTTTATATAAGGAAACATTTTCATTTTACTCGACATTTCGATCGGAGGACTCTTGGAAAAGATCAGTCCTCCGATCGAGACGTCGAGTGAAATAAAAATGTTTAATTAAATGATACGTATACTTCGATATATATATATATAATATAGACACAAACCATCAATACCCACGAAAGCAGCAGATTGGACAGCCGTCAACGTAGCTCAGTTGGTAGAGCACCCGGACGCGATTTCGAGCTCGTGGGTATGTTTCTCAAGAAATTATATATAGCAGTATTACATTTTCAACAAACAAAAAAGGTGCAGGCGCCGAATTGGCCTTGTATACGAAAGTTTACCGCTGTTTTTTGAACACAGCTAAAAAAACCGTATTTAAATATTTATTCCTCTTTAGAGTTGATGAAAAAGGGAAAGTCATGAGTGAAAAAGGCCCGGGAACCGCAATAGAGAATGAACACAGCTAAGCATTCCTATTTGAGAAACAAGCAGGCGATATTTCGAACTTCAGAAAAAGAAAATGCTTTTATTTAGCAAAATAAAATGCCACAGTGCCAATTGACTCCAAATGAAAAAGAAATATGCAAGAATAGTCCGCTTAAACCATAGTTGCATGCATTAATAGAATTATGGATTTGTGACATGAAGCTTTAAAATGCTTTTATTAGCAAAATAAAATGTCCTCCCGTACACTGCCAGTTGACTGCAGATGAAAAAGAGTTATGCAAGGACAATCAGCATAAAGCATAGTTGCATGCTTTAATAGAATTATGTATTTGTGACACGAAGCTTTAAAAGCTCTGCGTCATGTCCATTCTCTCCTTCGTTCTAGGGGCGTATTTCAGTTATCTACCTGCACGTCCGGTCGTGTGTCGGACAGCGACATTTTCTCTCAGCTGTTCTACAAATATTCGTCTAGCTCCTCCTTTTCATCTGTTAATGAAGGTACTAACAGAATGTCTGCCTCCCCTCCTTGGCCTTATTCCTGCGCATAAGCATATTATCCGGCTGGCACAGTGCATGTAAATGGCCAATATTAATGCATGCCGTTCATGGTGTGCGTTTACGAGAAGCTAAAAAAGTCGACAACTGACATTATTGCATGAAGGCAAGATATACAAAAATGCAGATAGTGAGTATAAAAAGAGAGCAGAGACGCGACTCTACACAGCGGCTGCTGCGAAGAACTCTGGTGAGTAGAACGCTGTTGCTAGGAGTTATAGCATAGCGGACTGTATTTCCTTTCAGAAATTGGTCAAAAGGCCGCTCAAAAATGTTCCTCTCCAAATGAGCTACTGCCTTAGTGTTTTATTGTGGCCACTATATTTCTGTTCCTCTGTTTTTCCTTTTTGGATCGCTGCTATACGACTTGAAGGTTTCCCTCTTATTGGCCCGTTTATTGTTCTTTTCTGATAATATTAGGTTCATTTGTCTTCGGGTATTTGCGTTTTGTTTTCTCGATATTTTAAAACAAAGGTAAAATTAGTGTTTGAGTAGATTTCGAAGAATGTGTTCTGTGTATACTGCTACGGGCCCTGTAAAGCCAAGTTGCTTTAATTTGGTCGAGATATAGATTTTTAAAAAGATGTTTTTGTTGCACCTTGTGCGCAGCCAAAGGAGGAGCTTGTTAATAAATGTGCCCGTTAGTGGAAGCAATTTAAAGTCCTCTGTGTCCTATGGTGGTTATGTATAGGAAAGGAAGTAAATGGTGCTCTTTAAGAGATCATGTTATACTACGCTGGAAAGACTGTCGATAATAAAAATTAAATCGGCTAATAAACCGCACTGCACAAGTGGCAACCAACTTACGACATTTAGAATTTCAATCGAATATACTTCATGCGATGGCAAAGTATTATAAATCATATAATACAATAAATCACAGATGTGATAAATTAACCCAAATATATTGCTTCAAATTGAGTAAAACCAGACGATACTTAGTGTTTTTCTGCACAGTTAATCGAATGGAATTAATAAAAGCATTTATTTAGAGATGTATTATTTTCATTTATTTCTAGTAGTACGAGAATATTCGTTTCTAATCTGCAGTGCATCTCCTGAAAGAAAAAGTTTGGACAAGAAATTTCATTCTGGCTAAATTGCAGGGTTAGAAAACAGACATTCCGGGAGTCACGAGCTTCATTTATTAGTTGGAGGTCTGGTCCTGAATAAATTCCGACCTTCAACTCCAATGTTCTTCCCTGCTTGTTAAAGATTGCAAGACTATTCTCTGAAGGTTACAGCATGGGAGAAGCAAGAAACAGTGCCGCGGCACTTGGCATGAACGCTGAAGAGAGCGAATGCTTAACATTTTGCATGATAGAAGTTAGCTAACACGGCTTTTCCCACTGCACTGAGCGTCCAGCGACGAATTTGTCACAGGTGCAAATAAACATTACGCTCTAACATTGCATGCGCATGGTAAATGCAACCTTTTTATATCTAACCTCGGTATGCATCCTTCTCGCTGATTCTTTTTTTTTGTTGGTCCCTACAGTTTAGCTTCATCATGAAGACCTGCATGTGGCTCACCCTGCTCTCTGTCATTTTCGTTGCTTGTGAGTATGGAATCATTTTTGGGCGATTCCGAAAATTGCTATTTTTGCTGCACTTGTCATGCGACTAATTCTTACCATCTAGTAATGATGAGAATGACACAAACATTTATCCGCAATGAACGTTTACTGTGGAAACTTTGCTTTTTTTCATTAGAAGGCTACACTGCATCTTAGAAACATTTAAGCGTCCGCAAAGGCGGATTACATACATATGCAGATTGATAAATTGACCAGAAACAAACGCCAAATGTTACATCCGTGCAAATTTTAGGATAATCGGTATTAGAAGAAGTTGTTCTATAATTAGTATACTGTTCTGGCGTAAAAGTTTCTAATGAATACAAAGGGACGACATATTGTTTCGATGTTTGCGTCGTATTAAGATATGCATACTTCGGAGCGAAGGTGCGCCGTCAGATGAGTGAGTAAAGCTATACACGCTCTTTGTAATCACCACTGATGCTTTATTTTACTATTCTTTAGCATGGGTTAATGACCGTTTAAATTGTGGAACTCAACTGTTATGACTGAATACATATATGAGGGGGAACAGTGTGGCCTTTCGTCCTCATATTCAGTCAACAGCACAAAGAGCATATACCTTATTTCCGACGGCACTCAGGGCTAGATATGCTGAAAATATGTGGAAATAACCAACGCTCTGTGAATAAGCTCTCTTTGTGTACTTAAAAAAATTTTTGTTTCATGCAGTATTGGCTAGTTCAAAATCAAGCAGGAATTTTGGAATTTACCTTATAAAGCTATTATCAAATCAGATTGGAATTCTGGCTAATATGAATTTTCAAAACTTCTTCAATGCTTAGCGATATCGTAAATGCTTACAATAGCAATGTCTTTTTTCTCATATTTCTTTCATGGGTCATGAAGATGGAGCGACAGAGTAAGTACACTAGTTATTATAACAGATGGTAGAATTTCTATTCTTAGTATTCATAAAATATTTTCGGGAACTATTTTCTTTTTCCCTCCAATCAAAAGAGCCCCGCAAGTGGACCTCCAAAAACCCGTGCTCTCTAAAGGTGAGAAATCCGGCGGTCGAAACCGAGCCGTCAAAATTTCGCTAGCGTATAAATCATCTTAACTGACAAATAAACATTGACTTGGATGACGGAATAATTGGGAGTACGCTCAATTCTCTAGCCTTGTAGGTTAGCACCAAAGTGATTATATGGAATTAAATTGAACAGCCTTTCTGGACATATCAGTGCTGCTAATTTTAATGAAAAAATAAGCGCATACAAGCACGGTTTAGAAAGAACACTGCCATTGATGTTATTTCTAATAAACAATCCAAATAACACACAATATTAGAACCCTGTGGTGTCATGTGAGCATCTGAGACTGGGGGAACCGTCTCGTATCTTCGTTTTCCTCCCATGGGAAATATTAAGGCGATACAAAATTGGGCTCGCCCTTGATGATTACACATGCGTCCGTATAAGTCTCTAGAAGGGCTAATTTTGGCTCAAATTTTATATGAAGCCTAAATGGGTCACTTGTAGTGTACTGCAGGACAAACGCAACAAAAATTTAGGATTTATACCGAAAATATCTGGGCTATCTCAAGTTCAGCTGCACGTACAAAAGTGATATAAGACACGCATGAGCCTTTGTGGGGCTGGAAATCGGGCAGGTCTGCTTGATGCCCACTAAGGCCTCTTGTGGGCTACTAAGGGCATATACAGCGCAAATGTGGCTTTATGCATTAAGCTCTTCCGTTAGCAAAATGAGGCTAGCCGGGACTAAAAAAAACAGCAGGTCCTGTACCACCCGGTGGGGTTAGTGCCCACGTGGTGCCCAAACCGCTCCGATGTGGTAAACATGTGGGCAGATTCCACGAACGTTCGTTACGTTATGCAAGAAGAAACGGGGCTAGTTTAGCCGGGCTGTCCGCAGAAATGCACTGTAGATCTGAAAGGAACCACAGAACCCTCATCGGTCCCATTACGCAATGCGAGCGAGTAGCCCATAAAATACCCACCTCCACCCCACAGGAAAAACTTAGGGCATGTTCATATTTGGCTTGCGCCTGATGAACCCGCATCGGTTCAGTTCAACATTAGAAGGGCTTTAGGCTGTCCACGTTAGTCTGGAAAGCGCTCGATCGAGGTCATCAGTGGGCACCTAACGCGTGCCCATCTGGGCACCAGTTGCAGAACCCGCATGTTTCCCACATGACCGGCCAGTGTTTGCCGCACAAAGGCTGCCAACATGGGTCTCGAAATAGACCTTAAGAACCGCTTTTCGATGCTTGAGAATGCTTATTTCTGAAGGCAATACCGGCGTTCTTTTCAGAAACTAGCCTATTTGCAGGTGGCACCAACACGCGAGAGAACTGTCAGTTTCCAAAAAGAACACATTTAATTAACATGTCTGCACTATTCTAAAGATGCCTTTCTGTGGGGAGAATGCTTGGAAATAAAGAGAAACTTTGCTTGTCACTGATGCATTGAGAGTAATCGATTGTAGAGCGGTCACGACGTGTTCTTTCTGATATTGGAGCCAACTTCACAGTTACGTGGTGGTTTCTTTGTCTTCTCTATTCCCCGATATTTCCCGTGGTATTAAACGTGTATAACCGGATATTCCTTGTCGTTGTTCACATCGGACAATCCCTGTAATTTTGAACGAGAAGATGGGATATTCTGAACGGGGATCATCTGGAATGCCTTATGCACCTGCACAAGCACAATCACATTAGTTTTGTGTTCTCTTTTTCACCCGGAAAGGTCCACTTAAGTACTTACCGTTTTTATGAACTCCATATCTTTATCACAGGAGGCCCTATCGAGAGTATCAGTTCATCTCGAGCGCAGCCGAGATGATCTTTAAGTTGGAGTATAATATTTACAACGATGACTGCACGCCTGGAGTAACTGTGCCTAACGAATGTGTCTAATTGCGGTAAATTCTATTGGCATCACCTTTGTGCTCTCTCTTAAGCTTTCATTGTCCTGCTATTTTATTATAGTATCCTCATCGACCATTTTCATTTTACTCTTTTGCTTACCGCTCTACCTTTCCTTTATGGCTAAAGTTAAAAATGGATGACGCACTGTTCCTTCTGGCAACATTCCCGCGGCTGGTCAAATTCGTGTTTAGGCCTATTTTCTAGAGGAATATTGCGATAGTTCAATATAGACATTGAAAATATTCCGTTTCGACTCGTATTGATAATACATTTTTTAAACAGAAAACGTTGCTGACCCGTTCAACTGAAACGAATTATTTCGTTAAAGAAAATAGCAATCAGTAAATATATACCCATACCTAAGCCCCAAGTCTTAATGAATCATCGAGCGCGTGATGACTTTTCGCTGTATCTGTGTCCAGATTGAGTAATTCGCTTGTGCAGAAAAAAAAGGTGCCTTGAACGGAATTGCAAATAAATATAAAAGTAATGGTTACTTTCCCTCTAAAGGACGAAGCTGCAGTGATGCTGAAGGCTGGAAAAAGTCTGGAGTGTGTAGGCCGGCTCCTCCAAGGTGATGCATTCCTGACCAAGGAAGAGCCGGAAGAGGTGCTCCAGGTCTTAAGTGCTCTGAAAAATGGGGAAGCGGCCCTGAGCGGTGAAGACGCTGAGTACTTCTGACCAATTATCATCCGTGGCGTCATCTCGGGAGCCACCTCTCTCGGAATCATGGAGTTGATCGACAAGCGGCGATAGGCGAAATTAGTCGGAAATGCCCAAGTCTGTCCCAACCATGTTATTTTGACATAGAATTAGAACTGCACTCAATGCATGGAACCTGTTGAGACTTCCGCTAATTATACGGCTGTTTTTGCCAAAAATGTATGCATCCGGATTTTTCTGTTGTCCCGAGTTATATGGTTTTTTTATTGTGAACCGGCACACGCAAATGCTCCTTATTCGTAAGGTATCAACGTGCCAACCAGTGGCACTAATCGTATTTTCCATCTCATTTTGTACTATACGGCCAAAAATAATGAGCGCTCAAGCTTTCATAGGCTAATCTTTTAAAGTGATTTTAAAAAGTCAACCTTTTTAATTTTACCGGCGCAAAAAACCGCCTTGCGCATACGGATAGGTTGTTGACTCTTTTTTATTAACCGTTTTGCTACATTGGGATAACACTGAAGTATTTTTCTTCTAGTTTTCCTTCCTTCTGATTCAGCTACCGTTCACGCTCCTGCTAGCAAGTGTACAGAAACAGAAGCGCTGTTGATAAGCCAAAGTAAATGCGGTCTTCCTGTCACATTCTGGTGCGAAATCAAGGCCGGGACTCGGAATGTTGGTGTTCTCGTTTTCATTAGGAACGCGTTGAATACAGGCTCAGAAAAGTGCTGTCCCATTGTAGTCAGACTTGGTGTTTCTCTACACGCTCTGTTGGGAGGGCATGTTTAATATCGGCACTCCAAATTTCACCTTGGCTTATTTTTTTATTTTACCCATTATATGACCTCTCACTAGTTGTGTAAAATTTGTTCCTTGCAAGGGTATTTTTTAGATATATCCTTCCCTTTCGGCATTGCACCCCTTTAAGTTTCACTTTTGTTCGTCTTGCGTAGCGGATTCTAATACTTGCCAACATGTATCCTAATTCTATGTAAAAGAATTATCTTTCTTGATGCCCCGTTAGCTGGGCAGACACAGCTGATAGGTACGTATATACAGGCTGTTTCTCCCGAGCCTTTGCAGAATTTTTTAAGTATAGGCTTCTTGAGCAAGTTGAACGCTTCTTTGCGGCATAGCATTGTCAGCGATTTAGTACATCGGAATACCGAAAAGGCAGTTTAGCTAGCTGGATGTTTAACTAATATATAATGGTAAACTTTACAGCTATTACTGTTTGCCTTCTTACTTACTGGGAAGTGTGTAGGCCACCGCAATTAATATTCATATTATCTTTAGAATTACGAAAATGCGGTTACCTTCGGCGCTGTGGCCGTTTAAATTTTGGTTATTTCGAAACGTTACGTGCACTGGAGAGGTTGCTTTGAATGTAATATTATCTAAAGCACATGTATTTTGGCTCTATATGGGGAAAATTTCTTGGGTCACAGCGCCGAGGGTAAACGATATTTCGGCGCGTTAAAACTTTATATAGATATTACTTACGGTCAGCAACGTGCCTCTCAGTAATCAAGGAGCATAGCGATAACAGTTAAAAGTTTAATATTTATTATTAGTTAACTAGCCTACTAGTTAGCAGGTCTTAGATGTATTCTGATGTAATACGCCGCTGATAATGTTCTGCCGAAAAGACCGTTCTTATAACTCGAAAAGCCTAATTTTAAAAATTATTTAAAATCTTAGGTGAAACAGCTTGCATATGTTTGGACCCACAAACTCTTCCGCGTCAAAAATAAGCCATCGCACAGCTCCCAGTTTTAGCCTCTGTAATGAATAATTATATTTTTATATGTGCCCTGGAACGAAAACTCTTCTGTTAGGTTAATGATGTCATCATTCAGCACCAAGTGCATTATCCACCTGATCTCTTATTTGAGGTAATCTTGTACCTTCCCGAGAGGCTGCTTTCGTAATGTTTGGGGAGGGTTGTTTCCAGGTAGACCTCCAAAATCCACTTTTCAGCGGTTTGCTATGCACACTAAATGTGCCTACAAATTTAAATTCTTTCGAGCATTCCGTTCTCCTCTGTGCAATCACTGAGAGTTTTTGCATCTAGTTTGATTCTATGCTGTTCCGGTTGCAACCAAACAAAACTTTGTTTTGTATATGCAGGAATATGTTTTCCCCCACACATTTTGTGCGCATTTCAATCCCGTAGTATTTAAAACAAAAAATTGCAAATAAAAAAAGCGTTTTTTTTTTTTGAGGTGCGGCCATCAACTGTAGAACTATTCTGAGCGAAGCAGATAGGTTTGCTACGCCTCATAAATTTAGCGATGATCCTCCATCGCAGAATAAGTTTTCTAGTAATATAGACTTGAATTATTGCTCTTCTGAGAATTCTTCAGGAGAATAATCTAACTAGTCCTCAGCTAGAGTATAACAATCTTACGTTTGCAACTGCTTTACGCTTCGTGTTCTAAAAACATACCAAAAAATACGGAAGGGCATATGTACGCTCTCATTCAGCCGACGGCAGAGATGCTGTATGTATACCCACCTCTTGGTCCGTACCTAGGTTCAATATGTGTGTATTCATGTTTATTGAAACCGCTCTCACGCGATGTTTGCAACGGGAGAATGAATTAAAAGAGGCCATTTTTGTAGCTACACTTTACAATTCATGAAAAATTAAATTCTTTATAATGTGCAGTATAGATACTAGCCTGCTTAATAAAATATCTGTACCATTATTTGTGGAAAATAATACTAGTCCTGTAGAAAAGTTATCAATTGAAGGCCTTCAACTCTTTTTTTTCAAGCAGAATATAGCGTTAACGTCCCAAAAATGCGCATTTACGTGGACCAACTAGCGCCTCGCGATGTTTCACTTCAATACTTTTTGATATGTATTAACCGAAAAACGCATTCATGAATTGATAAACCTTGAATAGAAAGAAATGAATTAAGCATATCATAGCGCAGAAGAGCCGGAAAATATAAAGTAGTGGTGTTGATAAAGATTGTTAACGCATTAAAAAACTAGGCGGAGGAACGATAGAGTAAGTACCTTTCTGATAATTCTAAGGAGGATTAACTTCCCACAGCGGCTCAGGCTATGAGGGATGCCGTAGTGAAGGTGACTGCGGAAATTTGGACCACCTGGGGTTGTTTAACGTGCACTCTTCAACGGACTTCTAGAATTTGGCCTCCATCGAAATTCGACCAGAAACGAACCAGCACCTTTCGGGTCAGCAGCCGAGCCCCATAACCACTGAGCCTCCGCGGCAGCAGGTACAATAATTATACAGGGTGTTTCACCTAAGTCTTTTCCACAATTCTCACAAATAGGCTTTTTGAGTTAGAGAAGCGTTAGAGAAGCGCTTTTTATGCATAGCATTTTCAGCGGTGTTGTACATCAAGATACAGCTAAGACGTTCTTCTAGCCGGAGGCTTAACTAATATTGAATAGTTAAATTTTACCTGTTACTATTACGCTCCTTTATAATAGAGAGGCGTTTAGCCCGCTGTAATTTCTACAACAAACGCCGACAATTTCGACGCGTTACGTGCACTTGAGATATTATCTATTCAATATCTGTTAACCAGCTTTCTAGCTAGCCCGTGTTAGCTGTATTCGGATGCACTACATCGCTGACAATGCTATGCAGAAAAAACCACTCTTCAACATCCAAAAGCTTACCTATGAAGATTGTGTAAAATCCTTTGCGAAACAACCTGTATGCGCCGGAATCGTTCGCGCCCAGATGCAACAAGCAACGTTGAAAATGTATCATCAGAACATAACGTAATCAGTATATTGCATCTTCGACTGTAAACACAATCCGCAGATCGCTTGCGATGACTCTGCAGATCTGAATCAGGTAAGGTAGGAAAGAGGTGAGTTACTCACGTTTATTGTTTTGTTCTTGTGAACAGTGAAGCACTAAGTGCCTTCCCTTTCATGCCTCAAGTGAATCTAAAGATTATTTGAACTACAGCGGCCACTCGAAAGATAGGCCAGTGAGCCCTATTGTTCAAAAGAGCATATGAACGTACCTGAGCCAACCTTATAGTCTCATTCATGTGTTGAATTAAAAGCTTGACTTCCCTTTACGCAAAGATCAAGTCCATCACCTGAAACCTTTTGCCAAGAAAACCAGCCAGTACGACTGACCTGCGCCGAGGTATACACACTGATTAGTGAGACTGATTAATATCTTTGCTGACATGCCTACGAAATTTATAAAAACTGTAGCTTTGATGACTTGAAACTTAAACTACTTGAATTGAACCGCGTGTGTCCATAGTAATTTTAAGAGTAGGCTAGCCCGAGAGGGCAGTGTACAGAACGGGAACTCAAGATTTCCTTTAGTAATGCAGGCTCCAATTTACAGTAGCGTGGCTTTTTGGGCTTGTTGGTACATAGTTCTAATACACTGTAGCGCAGCAAAAGACGAGTACACAAGAGACGAGAGACGAACACCACGAGGAGAATAAAATTTGTTGGAAGTTAGCGCTCGTGGTGTTCGTCTCTCGTCTCTTGTGTCCTCGTCTTTTGCTGCGCTGCAGTGTATTGGTCCAATTTACAGGTATGCTCTCACAAACGTGGCCATGTAAATTGTGAAAGCAGTGATGGTGACAATGAATTATTTGAAGCACGCATACTTCCAGTTTTCGAGATTGCATCCCCCATTTCACGATACCAGGCACTGAGTTTTAACTAAGGAGCACAGACAAGAGATGTGCTCTAGAGTACAATACGGGAGGCGTCAACTAAGTTTAGTAGTTAGAGACCTAGGACAGTCCGGCAACATTTTCAATCGGCCGAAGCAAAAACAACGAGCCCTGGTGCCTTATTTCATCAATTTCAGTTCGTTGAATATGAAGGGCAACGTTCGGGATGTGCAGAAGTTGTGTCCAGCGTGCCTCAAGGCACATTATTAGCTCCATTTCTTTTTCTTCTCTTCGTAAAACGACATGGCAGACAACATCGACTGTACGGTCTGTATGTTCGCAGACAATTGTATCATATACAAAGAAATAAGTCACTACGAAGATCAATTAATTCTTAACAACTCACTAGTGCAAGTTTCCGAATGGTGCAAACACTGGCAAACGACCCTTAACTTAGATTAAAGTGTCTCTATGACGGTAACCAGGAAAAATATCCTGTAATGTTCACATATGACATTGATGGTTTAGGTTTATCGGGATTAACGTCCCAAAGCGACTCAGGCTATGAGAGACGCCGTAGTGAAGGGCTACCGAAATTTCGACCACCTGGGGTTGTTTAACGTGCACTGACATCGCACAGTACACGGGCGTCTAGAATTTCACCTCCATCGAAATTCGACCGCCGCGGCCGGGATCGAACCCGCGTCTTTCGAGCCGGCAGCCGAGCGCCGTAACCACTCAGCCACCGCGGCGGCTACTTATGACATTGAGAACCAGAAAAATAAATAAAGTTGAAGAACATTAGCACTTAGCAATTTTGATCTCATCGGATTTGGAATGGATTAGGCATGTTTGTAAATAACATCTAGGGCACTTTTTGTGCTCTATTCGTTGAAGCGTCCCTTAACATCTACTGCACCTGCCACCAAAATATTAGCGTATACCTCACTTGTTCGTTCAGTTCTAAAATATAGCATAATTTGTTGGTTTCTGTCGACTAACCACTGCATTGATCAATTAGAAGCGTTCAGCGAAAGGCCATTAGATTCATCTATAACAAGTACCGCCGTAACGATTCTCCTACAGCACTGTTAAGCAAAGCTGGTCTTCCAACAATACAAAATAGGGCCGAATTCATGAGGCTAAAGTTTCTTTATTACTTTTAAATGATGCTTTCAAAATAGTTAAAAATAAGTACTTGTCATTTTCTAAATTATTAAACTCGAGAACAAAGCATACTAAGCACATTACCGAGTACAGATTTCATAGTCACACATTCAAATCTTCGTTCTTTCCACAAGCCATCAGAGATTGGAATGCGTTGCCGAATGGTGTGGTCTGTAATTTGTTTGGTGCTTTTTTGGAAGGACTGTGAAATCTTGAATCGGAATAAGTGCACTTATTTGTAAATGTTTGTTTTTATTTTTTTTCTGCGCACATGATTTATCGGATTGTATTGCATTGCCTTGTTCTTTTTTTCAAGTTATTTTTCAAGCATTTATTACTATTTTCATTCCTGCACTAACCTGGCCGTAAAGGTTTTTTTATGTGTTTATTTAATATATCCCAGTCCTGCGAAAGAGTCCGCAATAAGGCTAGTAGTATGTTGTAAATAAATAAAATAAATGAATAATATATTTTGGTTATCCGTGCCCTCTTTCATTTTATTTTTGTTTTTCATGTAACCTCCACCGAATTGTCAAACTGATACCGAAGTTGGGAGCTTTGTCAAGCCTGGTGAGCGGCTTCTACGCTAGCACAAGAGCTCCCACTTGCCGATTTCTCCATTGTGAGCCTGTGCATCCATCCGACCAGCAGGTGACGGTTGATATCGTGATTCTTCGCGAGAGGTTTCCTGGAAAGAGAAAGCTGTGTCACGCAATCACCATTGGCGGCAGCACCTGTATCGCAGGACGGTGTCGCATCGCCTAACCACTGCACCACTTCACCAGAACTGTTAACAGGATTCCGAGCGGTTTACTTACCTAAAATAGAGAATGACCAATTCCGCATTTATGGACATTAACCTATTAACGATTCGCGTCATAACCTTAATGCGGAGCTTATGTGCCCTCTCCAATTTCGTTGTGCTAGCACCAACGCCACCAACACACCAATATTGGCAATCTTTTCCTGAAGGCTCCTTGACCTTCAAAACATATCTTCGACCCGGAACCGAAAGAAAAACCGAAGTGCGAGCACACCTAGTTCCCATTTGGCCTAAGGATGGGAAGATGTTCGTTTTTTTTTCTATCTCCTCACCTATTCTACATTACTGCATAAAACTCAAGTTTACTGGAGATCAATGGCGGCAGCGAATTTTTTTCACGGTCATTGGAAACTAAATGCAATCGCACGAGTAAGTACTTCTATGAGCATAGGTATATATTGATGTCATGCAAATACATCAGTCCGGTAGCCCTACGTACGTTTAAGAGCTGTCGTTCAGTGCGCACTCACGTAGCCCGTGAGACAGCGAGACTTTGCTGTTGCACACTCCGGTTTCATTAGTATTCAGCAGCAGTCATTAGTAGCCATTAGTCTTAGTTTTGTTAGTCCTTTTTCATTAGTCTTCTATCTACCTATTGGAATTAGAACCGCCCCGCGTCTAGTGTCTTCGCATAGGAGCCGCCGCCGTGGCTCAGTGGTTATGGCACTCGGCTTCTGACCCGAAAGACGAGGGTTCGATCCCGGCCACGGCGGTTGAATTTCGATAATGGCCAGTGTACTGTGCAATGTCAGTGCACATTAAAGCACCCCAGGTGGTCGAAATTTCTGGTGCCCTTCATTACAGCGTCTCTCATAGCCTGAGTTGCTTTGGCACGTTAAACCCCCATAAACCATAAACCATCTTCAAACAGGCATCTTGCGTGGTTGTCATACTCGTTGTAAATGGCGGATACGCAAGCGCTTCGTGAAACTTGACCTCGACAAGTTAAATTTGGCCCAAAGTGTTGAAATTCGAATCAACGCATGAATGCGGGAAATACGGCCCCCGCGATGTTGCGCGTAAGATAATGCTAAATGTCTGACGATCTGAAATCTGCCTGTTTTGCGAACTAGTGTTAGTAGCCTCTATACAGAGCGAAAGCACTTTTCTGATAAGTAAATAGCGAGCAAGTCATGGCGAAGTTTCTATGCTCTTGGTTTAGCAGGTTTGTGCCAAATGAAACAAAAAAATTAATTAAAAACAAATTTCTTCGACTGAAATTCAAAGCCACGGCGGCCCGAACAGATAAGATTCGCTGACGGCTGCGTAGGAACACAAGAATATCGCCGCAGCTGAACACGCGTTCGTGTTGAACTGCAAAGCGCATTCGCTCTGCGCGTTACGCATCATCATCTTCAAGAATTATTACTGCTATCAAAGTAATCTTCGTGATTTGAGCTTTGTGGCGGGAGTGACGAAGAGATACGCTGCATGCCTTATCTTGGACAACACACGGCACTAGAGCAATATGCTTTGGCGTTGACAACATTGCTGCAGAAACGTGGCACTGGAGCACATGCCGCCGGAATGCATTAAGTAAAATGGAATTGATGATGAAAAAATTGATGATGTCCTACATCTCTTAGGCCAAGATACACGTAGAGAAAGCGCGGCTACATCTCGTTTGGAAGAGTTAATATATGAAAGGCGCGCCTTCACTGCATGCGCCTTTATTCATGAATAAACCTTGAGTCGTCAAGCACCGCCACTTCTCACACTCAATAGTTTACACAGTTCAAAAAGAATCCAAAGCTTCGACAACCCTCCGGTGCTTCATATAGCACGGGAGTCCTTTGTCCCCTGCGCTGCTGAAAAACCAAGTCACACCAACTTGCCCAAGATCCACAGTATCATCATTACTCTTAACGTGCAGGGGTTCCGAAATTTTATGACGCAGGACGAGGTGGTCGCTTTTGCTCGTTCATCGGGCTGTGATATCCTCTGCCCTCAAGAAAGCAATCCTTTTCGCCTCAGTGACGCGTTGCAATTTAACGGTAGGTTTGGCATCGATTCTTTGTTTTCCGTACGCCAGCACGCTTTCTAGCGGCGTTGGCGTTCTTGTTTTGAACCGCATCCTCCTGCGAGACCATCATGTTACCTACGATGCGCTTGGACGCGTCCTGGTGTTCGACTGCACGTTTGACGCACTTCGCATGAGAATTCTTGGCATCTATGTAACTGCGCATTCTAATTTGGTAAACTCATTCTTTAAAGATCAAGATGTGTATTTTCTTGGACGACGTAACATTGTGGTGTTGGGCAATTTCAACTGCGCGCTAGATACGGGCGCTGATGTGCAGGGCCCTAGTAGGGGCTGACCAGGCTGCAATGCGCTGTTGTGCTCGCGCTTCCTTCCTGCTGTTGAGTTCGGCGAATTTGGACATGGGGAAGAATCCCTGAGGTCCACCGCGAGGGAGGGTGATCCCTCTAGGGTAGAAGTGGGCGCAGGAATTCCAGAAGCAGCGACAATAATATCATCCCCACGTGTTCGAACAGGAATGCCGGAAGCAGCGACGACCACAGCGTCCCCACGTATTCGTTCCGGTCACCAGGCGACGAAGTACAGGATCAGTGTTGCCCTCTTCAGTCACGCTGCGATTGAACAATTGCCAGAGTGTCGAGCCTTCGACAGAGGTTCCACGTTCTGGTCATCAGTACAAGATCTTTCTACCCCTGCTGGGAGACAGTCTGCATTCCTGTGTCACGCAGGCGCCTTCCGGGTCAACATGGGCGTGGTCCGGACACACGTGCGCGCGCGCGCTTGGAGACCGCGGGGACGACAACGTGACCGAGTCTTGTTCCCTTTCCCTCGACCTAGCTGCAAGAGAACATCAGGACCGCCCTGCCGTGGGTGGTATCATCAGTGCCAGCGTGTGATTAGACATCATTCTTCGAACTGTATTCCGCAGCTAGAGATCTGGGGAATACGAAGAGTATTTAAGGAGCTGCTGGTTTGGTACCAGAGAGAGCCCCCCTCCTGAGAGATACCAGAGACTCTCGAATGCTAAGAAGCTCTGTTTACTTAGAAGCACTCTCAATTGCCCTACTTGTACATTGTGTAAATAGCCCTTGTAAAAAGTTTTCCAAGTTTTCTTCCTCCGATCGTCCTCGTCTCTTCTCCAGCCCAGTCACGCTGCCTTAATCCCAACAATTGGTAGCAGCGGTGGGATGCTGCTACCAGAGACCCAACAGCGCGCGAGTTGCGCCACCTAGTCAACCAGTTTGTGCTCACAGGCTCTTATGAGCTCCTGTAGGGCGGTGTCTTTGTGTGGACTTATCGTCGCGGATTATCTTCCAGCAGGTTAGAAAGGGCGTATGTACCAACGGGCCTTTCGACGACAGTGTGTGCTGCTAACGCAACGACGCTGCCATCCTCGCCGGTACACATATCAGACCATCGCCCCTTTCATCTCTCACTCGGTGTTCCGGCGGCTGCAGTGTCTCCTCAGAGACCATGGAGTTTATATGTGCGCATCCTTCACGACGACAGAAAGAGAGAAAGAATAACGCGGGCCTTGCGTTATTTTATTGTTGGCGCCGTGCCTGGAAACTGAGACCGTCCGAAGGAGCAGTGGCGTCGCCATTGCGCCGCTTGTGGTCGAGCCCTTAGGGCTCGCACTCAGCAGAGGTGCGTGTAGTGACGGCGACGCTGTGTATAGCTCAGCGCACCCCGTCGCCATCGTCGCTTAAGTGCGCATGGAAAGAGGAGCTGTGGGAGCGTCTCCAGCGTCTTTTAGGATCATCCTCTTTGACAGCGGTGGAATGGCGTAGTCGACGCAGTCCAACTGCTCATCCTGAGGTGCTTCGGTTTTCACGCCAAGATCTGTGGTTCCCTCAAGGAGCGACTGCTTTTACATCTTCCACCAGTGCTGTGGCCCAGCCAGTTGGCAGAAATTTCAGTTCATTTTTCGTCCATTTCCGGGATATTGCTCAGTCGCTCCTTATGGTTGATGGCGATGACGTTTCCGCACACCCATTTCTTTTCCAGGCTTGCAGCAGGTTGCTGCTGAACTTCACGATATCCTTATGGCTCCGCCAACACAAGGTGAAATCAAGGAGGCGTTAAATTTCATAAAACGAGGCTGAGCGCCTGGGCCATATGGTATGCCTGTGGAGTTCTATTTACAATTCTGGCTTAATGTAGGCCGTATTTTCACGCAAGTGTTAAAACTCTGTTTCACTCGGCATGTCTTTTCCGATTCATTTAAACGAAGCCGCATTGTCCTGATTCCTAAAAAGTCTCTTGCCTCAGCATGTCCGGCAGATTGGCGCCGTATCACCATACTAAACTCAGATTATCAAAGTATTCGCAAAATAATCGTTTCCCGTATACGGTCTCTTTTCCCGTCCTTCATTTCCTGCCAGCAGGTTTGCTCTATCCCTGGTCGTGTAATACATATTTTATCTTCCGTAACGCAAGATATCCTAGAGTATACTATACGACGGCGCGCACAGGGTCGTCTTGTTTCCGTCGTTCAAGAGAAGGCGTCCGACTTTTTAGAGCATGAGTATATTTACGGTACACCGAATTTTTTTGGTTTCCCACCTTCTTTCGTGCTTCTCATTAAAGAGATGTACAGGGACATATGAAACACACTGTTCCTCGATGGCTGGGAAAGTACCGCATTAATTTTGGCCGCGGCGTCCGTCAAGGTGGTCCGTCCTCCCCCTTTTGATTGTCTTAGCATTTTAGAGCCTTTCCTCCTGGCAGTCAATCACCACTCTCTTATAAGAGGTCTTACGTTGCCAGGCAGTGAGGCACTACGTCTCACTTCATATGCAGGTGACATCACACTCTACTTAGCTGATGAACGCACCTTGCTCGAGGCTTTAAATGTTTTTCGTGAGT
Organism: Amblyomma americanum; assembly: GCF_052857255.1. Taxonomy (NCBI): domain Eukaryota; kingdom Metazoa; phylum Arthropoda; class Arachnida; order Ixodida; family Ixodidae; genus Amblyomma; species Amblyomma americanum. The sequence continues at coordinate 102,900,713 of NC_135499.1, read as the reverse complement.
ACGCCTCCTTGTCGGGGGCTGCTCTTAATTTTTCAAATAGTCATTACTTTTATTGCGAAGCAATACTACTTTAGGTCGCACTTCAGCCCGTTCAGTGGCGAGGCGGTGGTAGGCACCAATGACCTTCAGCGTGACCTCGCTGCGTGACGTCACACCACGTGACCGAGAGTGACGTCACACCAGCTGTGTAAAAACGGGGCCCCATCTCACGCCGTCGCGAGGAGAGGCGGTAGCCACCAACGGCGGCCTAACTCCCGCTCCTCTCACCAGGGGCGCTACGGTCAGAGTGACGTCACACCAGCTGTATAAAACAGCTCCGCTCCTCTCGCCAAGGCAGTCATACAGCCAGATGTTACGATGGTGCCTACGAACAAGGCAGCTCGGCAGAATGCAAAGAGGAAGCATCAGCGAGCTACGGAGACGGAAGAAGAACGAGAAGAACGCCTTTCTAAGCGGAGTGCCCAGTATGCAGCTCAGCGACAACGTGCAACCTCCTCTGTGGAAACAGCAGAAGCAAAGGAAGAAATTATGAGTTTGTCCGACAGTGAGTCTCCTTCTACTAGTTCAGAACGCTGGAACGCGACTAAAGGGCAGAGGTGTGTCCAAGAAACCGCGGAACAGCGGCAGCAGTGGCTCGAGAAGTAACGTGCGTTTCGAGAGAAGGAAAACGAAAAGCGAAGAAAACAGCGTGCAGAAGAAACACCCCAGCCGAGACAAGAGAGTTCGAAGAAAAGACAGGAGAAATCTCTCACCAAGGCTGGCCCTGCTTCGCAATCACCAGGCTTAACCAAGCTAAGCCACGGCCATTTTTTTTTGTGGGGTCTCCTCAGTGACGTACTACATGTGCAATACCTTTGCAGTGGTGGGCGCAGATGCGCACTTTATGCGTGACCTACGACAGTGCTAGAATATGGGATGGGATGAGGTCTTCGGTCGTAGAGGGCATTACAGCTCGTGTGCGGACGGCACAGACGTTTGACCTGCTTCTGCTTAAGAGGCGCTACCTGGTTCAGTCGTTCCTGCTGGGTTCCTTCTGGTACCTTTGCCACATGGTTAAACCACCTCTGCGCGTCATAAGGTGGGTACAGACTACAATTTGTTTTTTTTTTGGTCAGGCTGAACCAAGCTTGTGGCTCGTGCTGTTCTTGGACAACCACGGGAGAGAGGCGGTTTTGCCTTTCCAAATTCGTCCATCACGTCCTCGTTGTTAGCTTTGAATAGCATGTGTATTTTGGTGGGGAACGCGTCTCCAACGTGAACCCTAGCGCGGTACGTTTTGGGCCCTTCTTTACGCTTTTTGATCTCTCGGCCGCTTTTAATCATGAACCTCAATCAGAGCAGCCTACCGCTTTCTATGCTGCGTCAGTGGCCTTTTTCTGACATGTAAGCGCAGTAGCACCTGATGTCAACATCGTTGCAGACCGTGTGGTTGACATTATGGGCTCACTGTTGTTGCCTGTTTTCCAGGCGGCTCGGCGCGCATCCATGCGCCGCGTTCAATGGGCGTGCATAGCGTCGACGCCTCTCCCAGACCATCTACGCGACTTTGTTTCGAAACTCGGTTTGGTCCTGCTGCCGACCTGTGATCGGCTAGAGCGGTGGGTTGTTTTACGGTCCTGTACCTGTGCGAAATGCCCGCTTCCGGAATATAATCGCCACGCTACAGTCACCTTCGAGGTAGCGCGTGTCTTTTGTCGCGCGGTTCATGCGGGATTCCGTGGGCAGGACATTTCGAGCTTTGTCTCCCGCGGCCGCTTCCCCAGCGGCCGTATTGCTCCCTTGTTAATTGTGTCGGTTCTTTCTAGTTTATGGCGCAGTCGATGCACCGCGGTCGCTGGTGGCTTTCGACGCCACGCTGAGTGGCCAATACTTGGCCGTCTTCGAAGGGAGCTGATCAGCTTCTTGTCAGTGGAGCTATTTTCTTGGGAGACGAAGACTTCCTCCGGCAGTGGTCGTGCCCATTCATTTCCGTCAACAACGATCGTCTTGTTCTGGTCCTTAGAGCAAACAGGCGCTAAGGTCCGTTTTTTTTTTCGCGTGTCAGAATATTGCTGTGTTACTCTTCTGTTTCACTCTTCTGTGATGTGAATAGGCATGCCGTACTGTCTTAAATCGCTCACAAGCAGTTCCAGTTAGTAGCTAAATGATGCATATCGTACCTCTTTAATTGGCGCGCCTTACATGCTTAGCTTCATGTCTACTTGTTAATGTCAATGTATCCGGGAACCTTGGATTGTGTACATACGTAAATAAAATTTTGTCCAATGAGGTCTTTTGGATTATATCAGACTGCTTGGCATTGCGGATGTCAAAAATATTGGCTCGTCTTTCCCCATGTACCAGGAAAGAGGAACCGATTTGTTTATGTTTAGGTGTGAAAAAATACCCAAATACCTAATTAGAAGTTGATGGATACAAAATAGAACTGATGGGCAGAAGCAAAAATAAGGGATTTAGAGGAAAATGAGTTACAAACTGTCAAGAAGTTTTCCGGCCTCATTATCTAGAAAAGCATCGCTTTGGAGCAGCAAATTCACCGCGAATTATACCAAGGTCATTTCCTATAACACATTTCCAGAGAATTTGGACCACTCGCACTCCCAGAATAGGTGTGCGAGTGGTCCAAGATTTGGATCACCAGACCAAATATGCCTGTATTCAGTTTGTCGTGTGAATGAAAGTGTGGCTGTTCCAAATAATTTGAAATGACTAAAATTCTTTCGAAAGATTTTGAGCAATTTTTCAATCTTGGCACAAATTTCCGATGACACCCGCTGTCGTTTTTTCGACGATGCTCAGCTAACCCTGGTTATGCAAGCGAAAGCTGCAATAAACGCTACGGCCTATTGCGGAGTGCCGCGTGTCTGTCACAACGTTGTGACGTTGTGAGCGGTAACGCATGCAATGCAGCTCACAACTCTCTCCCCTCGACGCCATGTACCTCAAAGCGTGATTGAGGCCTCCACTCAACCAGGAATGCAGTTATGCGCCATTCCTTTCCTGGAAATCATCAAAGTGTAGAAAGTTATTAACGCCATTACCAATGAACACAATGTACGCCGGAGGCCTATAGCTTCAGTGCCGCGTTTCTGCCACAAGAAACCGACCGCACCGGCCGTGTTTCGATGGAGGCGAAGCAGAAACACCGGCTGACAGGCAGCGCAGGCTATCAGACAGAGCGAGTGTGCTGCTGCGGCGTCGCTCAGTCAATAAACTTTATTTAGCCAAAAGTTAGTAGCTTGCCCCCCCCCCCCCATCCCCCCTTTCCCCCCCCCCCCCCATGGGCCTCAGCCTAAGCCGAGGCCCTGGGGTTGGGCTGCCGAGCTGAGGACGGTGCCGTGGGTCGGTCACAGCCTCGGCCGCCGGGCTGATGATTTTTTTTTTCTGCGTATCCGGATCGTCGCTTCGCTGCATATCGTCCCAGGCTGTTTTATGATTGAAATCCACAGCCTCTGGAGAGCTGCCACATTCTATAGTGATGTGCGCCAAAGTACATTTAGCAGCACAGCAATTGCATACCCTGCATGTCTTCTACGTTGCGCTGATTGCATATACCTAAGATTACTGGCGAAAAGTAGGAGCTCGCTTGTGTCTTCCTCCAGGCCATTGCTTCCTTTGGTGAGGCCGATTTGTGGGAGGATAGTAATTTCCGTGTATTGAGTCTGTAGCCTTCCGTGATTTCTCGTTATGTGACCGGTGCTTCTCTTAGGTTTTCTCATGTTGGTAGCTCTATCGTTTCCCGGAGAAAAAGTCGCTCCGGCAATGATGTGCGCTGCTTCGTTCCCACTGATGTTTTTATGGGCCGGTGGCCATAATAATGCCCTGGTTCTCTAACTATCCAGACCTCTAAGGAGGCATTCTGGCTCCTTGGAGATGCGGCCTTTGCTATAGTTGCGTAGTACTGTTTTGCTGTCGCTGATTATCTCTCTCTTGCGCGAGATTGTCTACAGGCTAGCGCTGCTGCAACGACTGCGATTCCGATGTCTTGCGTGTCGCTCGATGCAGTGTTGACTGGATTGCCCTCTCCGTCTACAACTACAGCTACGGCGGCTCCGTCTTTGCCTACTGTGGCATCCACGTGGGGGACGTCTTGTGCCGGCATTTACTGTAATATTTTTTCTGGGGCTCTGACCTTTTGATTTCGTCTTTCATAATAAATTCTAGGCGCATGTTTTAGGTATAAGGGGGATAATGAGTATTTCTTTCCGCCTAGTGTCCAGGCTGACTTTCTTAGTTTCTGCGACCGGTGCTAGGCGTACCATCCCTAGGATGGCCCTGCCTGCTTCGGTGCCACTCATCGCCATCTGTGCTGTTCTTACTCTTTCTCTAATTTTGCTCCATCAATCAAGGACCGCCAATTCTCTAGTCAATGAGTTGAAGTTTTCACCAGGTTTAGAGCGCTTTTTTGGAGCAGTCTGACTATTCTCTAGCTTTTGAAATTCTACTTGTTTGAGTTTCATATATGGGGTGGCATACCTAATTCTGCTAATTACGAAAGCTTGCTTGACTCGGAGAAGGTTACTCTCCTTCATGGCATGCCTCTTCAGCGAAATTCTTCTCATTAAACCTGCGACCTTCTTGGCTTCCGCTTATTGTTTCTTTAGGGTGTTTGTGTTTTTCCCTCTTTCGTGGATGAAGAATCCTAGTATCCTAACTTCACTGACTTTCGGGACCTCCTGCCTACCCACAGCTAGCCTGATCGTCAGCCGCGCGGCACATCTACCTTTGTCATATATTAGAAGTTATGACTTGAGTGGTGTGCACTCTAGTTCTTTTTTTTGGCGTATTCGATAATTATGTCTGCCGCCTCTATTATTTTTTTTAAATTTTGATCTTGACATGAAGGTGTAAAATTCACTAACCCATAAATTGATATCATCTGCATAGATGCTTTAGATCAATTCTGCTATCTCGTATAGCAAAATTCGGAGACTGATATGTTAAACAAGAAAGGGGACAGTACGGCTCCAGCATAGCTGCGATTGAATAACGTCATGGTTGACATGGTTTCTTCAATTCTCAGCTTATTTTATGTTTGTACCTGGCCTTTACCATGCGGCAACGCGGCAGGGCTAAGACAGGTCCTGTAAACCCGGCATGACGCAAGTTATTGGATGTCAATGCTCATAAGCACCTCTCTCTTTTCTCATTGAGTAGAATTCACATAAAAAAAACATTTACCTGGAGACACGAGAGAAATCCACATGAAAACATTTTTGGCAAAACAGCCGTATATTTAGCGGAACTCTCAACAGGTTCGAAGCATTGAGTGCAGTTCTATATTTATGTCAAAATAACATGGTTGGGACAGACTGGGGCATTTCCGACTAACTTCGCCTATCCCAGCTTGTTGATCAACTCCATGATTCCGAGAGAGGTGGCCCCCGAGATGACGCCACGGATGATATGTGACCAGAAGTACTCAGCGGCTTCACCGTTCAGGACAGCTTCCCCATTTGTCATAGCACGTAAGACGTGAAGAACCTCTTCCTGCTCTTCCTTAGTCAGGGATGCATCACCCTGGAGCAGCCGGCCGACACTCTCAAGACTTTTTCCAGCCTTCAGCATCACTGCAGCTGCGTCCTCTGGAGGAAAAGTTACCATTACCATTATATTTATTTGCAATTCCGTTCAAGGCACCTTTTCTTCTGCACAAGCGAATTACTCAGTCTGGAAACAGATACCGCGAAAAGTCATTACGGGCTTGATGATTCATTAGGACATGGGGCTTAGGTATGGGTATATATTTACTTTCATTGCGGATTTCTCTATCGAAATAATTCGTTTCAGTTGAACGGGTCAGCAACGTTTTCTGTTTAAAAAAATGTAATATCAATGTGAGTCGGAACAGAATATTTTCAATGTCTACATTGAACTATCGCAATATTCCACTAGAAAATAGGCCTAAAAACGAATTTGACCAGCCGCGGGAATGTCGCAGAAGGAACAGTGTGTCATCCATTCTAATCCTTAGTCACAAAGTGAAGATGGAGCGGTAAGCAAAAGATTAAAATGAAAATGATCGATGTGTATATTATAATAAAATAGCAGGACAATGAAAGCCTAAGACAGAGTACAAACGTGATGTCAAGACAATTTACCGCACATACACGCACTCGTTAGGCATAGTTACTTCATGCCTACAGTTATCGCTGCAAATATGTATATTCCAACGTAAAAAACACCTCTCAGCGCTAGAGATGAACTGGTACTCCCGAATGGGCATCCCGAAAGGGCATACTGATTCGGAGTTAGTAAAAACTGAAAGTTCATAAGTACTCCTTTTCGAACAAAAAAGAGAACACACAACTACGTGATTGTGTTCGTGCAGGCGCATAAGGCATTTAGGATGATCCCCGTTCATAATAGCCTGTTTTTCTACACAATTAGATCGATTGTCCAATCTGAACAATGACAAGCAATATCCGGTTATGCACGTTTAACACCACGGAAAATATCGGGGAATAGAGAAGAAAAAGAAACCACCACGTAGCTGTGAAGTTGGCTCTAGTATCAGAAAGAACACGTCGTGCTACTCCACAATCGATTACTCTGTATGCATCAGTGACAAGCACAGTTTCTATTTATTTCCAAGCATTCTCTCCTCAGGAAGGCATTCTTTTAAATAGTGCAGAGATGCCATCCAAAGGTATTCTTTTTGGAAACTGACAGTTCCCACGCGTGTTGGTGCTACCTGAAAATAGGCTAGTTTCTGAAACGAACGCCGGTATTGCCTTCGGAAACAAGCATTCCCAAGCATCGCAAAACGGTTCTTAAAAAGGTCTGTCTCGAGACCCATGTTGGCAGCACTTGTGCGGCAAAACACCTGCCGGTCATGTGGGAAACATGCGGATTTTGCAAGTGGTGCCCAGATGGGCCTCGCGTTAGCTGCCCACAGATGACCCCGATCGAGCCCCATTCAGACCCACGTGGACAGTCGAAAGCCCTTCGAATTCCGAAGGGAACCGATGCGGGTTCCTCAGGAGCAAGCCACGCTTGAACAGTTAGCCCTTATAAAGACTAATATGGGACGCAGGTATAATCATCAAGGGCGAGCAAAATTTGGGATGGCCCAAATATTTCCCATGGGAGGCAAACGAAGATAATAGAGAAGTTTCCCGCAGTCCCAGATGCCCACGTGGCACCAACAGGGTTCCTATATTCTGTGTTATTTGGGTTGTTTAATAGAAATAACATCAATGGCAGTGTTCTTTCTATAGCGTGCTTGCATGCGCTTATTTTCTCATTAAAACTAGCAGCACTGATATGTCCAGAAAGGCTGTTCAGTTTAACTCCGTATGATCACTTTGGTGCCAACCTAACCGCGCTCGAGATATGAGCGTACTCCCAATTAATCGTGCAGCCAAGTCAATGTTTCTTTCCCAGTTGAAGATGATTTTTACGCTAGTGAAATTTTGAGGGCTCGGTTTGGACCGCCGGATTTCTCACCTCTAGAGAGAAAGGGTTTTTGCAGGTCCACTTGCGCGGCTCTGTTGATTGGAGGGAAAAAGAAAAGAGTTCCCATAAATATTTTATGAATACTAAGAATACAAACTCTACCGTCTGTTATAACAACTAGTGTACTTACTCTGTAGCTCCATCTTCATGAGCCATGAGAGAAATATGAGAAAAAAAAGACATTTTATTGTAAGCAATTACAAGTTGGCTAAGCACTGTAGAAGTTTTGAAAATTCATATTAGGCTTATTTTCAATCTGATTTAGTGATAGCTTTAAAGAGTAAATTAGAAAATTGCTGCATGCTTTCGATCTAGCGATTACTGCGTCAAAACAGGAATTTTTTAAGTACTTAAAAAGAGCTTATAAACAGAGCGTAGGTTATTTCCATATATTTTCAGCATATCTAGGCCTGAGTGCCGTCGTAAATAAGGTATATATGCTTTTTGTGCTGTTGACTGCAGATGAGGACGTAATGCCAAACTATTTTCCCTCCTCTTTGTATTCAGTCTAAACAGGTAAGTTCCGCAATTTACACAGCCATTACTCCAAGCTGGATGCATGGATAAATAAAGCATCAGCTGCGAATACAAAGAGCATATAAAGTTTTTCTCAATCATCTGACGGCGCATCTTCGTTGCGAAGCATGGAAATTTTTGTATGACTCAAACGTCCAAAAATATGTCGTCCCCTTTCATTCATTAAAAGCCTTTAAACCAGAACAGTATAGTAAATATAGAACAAGTTGTTCTAATGCCGAGCATCCTAGAATTTGCACTGTTTCCTGACGTTTCAAATATTGACGTTTGTTTCTGTTTAATTTATCAATCTGCATATGTATGCAATTCGGCTTTCGGGTCGCTCAAATATTTCTAACATGCATTGTGGCCTTATAATAAAAAAAGTAAAGCTTCCACACTAAATGATCAACAGCGTATAAATGTTAGTTTCATCCTCATCATTCTAGATAGTAAGGATAATTCGCACGACCACTACAGCAAAAATGGGAATTTTCGAAATCCCACAAAAATCTTGGCATACTCACAAGCAACGGCAAAGAGGGAGAGAAGGGTGAGCCACAGACAGGTATTCATGATGAAGCTGAGCTGTAGGAACCAAAAAAAAAACCGAAAGAAGTAGAGAGAAGGATGCATGCCGAGTTTAGAAGTAAAAAGGTTACATTCACCATGCCCATGCATAATGTTAGAGCATAATGTTTGTTTGCACCTCTTACAAATTCGCCCTTTGACGCTCAGTGCAGTAGGAAAAGCCGTGTTACCTAACTCTTTTCAAGGAATATGTTAAGCATTCATTCTCTTCAGCGTACATGCCAAGTGTCGCGGCAATGTTTCTTGATTCTCCCATGCTGTAACATTCACAGACCACTTTTTCAGTCTTTGACAAGCAGGGAAGAACTTCGGGGTTGAAGGTCAGAATTGTTTCATGACCAGATCTTCAACTAATAAATGAGGCTGGTGATTCCTGGAAGGTTTGTTTTCTAACCCTGCTATTTCTAGACAGACTGAAATTTCTTCTCCGAACTCTTCTTTTCAGGAGATGCACTGCAGATTATAAACGAATATCTTCATACCACTAGAAATACATGAAAATATTACAACTAGAAATAAATTTTTATATTAATTCTATCGGATGCTCTCTGCAAAAAAACACTAAGAGTCTTCTGTTTGTACTCTAATTGCAGCCATTAAATTGCGTTCATTTTTTGCTTGCGTAATTAATTGTGTTCTTTGAATTATAATATTGTGCAATCGCGTGATGTATATTGGATTGAAAGCATAAATGTCGTAAGTTGGTCTCCACCTGTGCAGCGGCGGTGGTTAGCCGATTTAATTTTTGTGCTCGGCTGTTTTTCCAGCATAGTATACTATGATCCTCTTAATCAGCACTGTTTAATATTTTCTATATTTAACCACGCTAGGAAACTCAGGACTCTTAATTGTTTCCACTAATAGGCAAATCTATTAACAACCTCCTCCTTTTACTGCGCATCAGGTTCAATTTAAAACATCTTTTTAAAGATATATATCTCGACCAAATAAAGCAATTGTGTTTACGGGGAACGTAGCAGTATACACCAAACGCATTCTTCCAAATCGAATGAAAAACAAATCGTAGCTTTGCTTTAAAACATCGAGAAAGCAAATCGCAAATATCCGAAGATAAATAAACTGGATAATGGCAGAATATAATATATAACTGGCAATAAGAGGGAAGACTTCAAATGCTATAGCATCGATCCAAAGAGTAACAGATATGCAGTGGCCACATCAGAGTACTCAGGCACTACCTGCGGGGCTCATTTGGGGAGGAACCTGTTTGAGCGGCCTTTTGACGAATTTCTGAAAGGAAATAAAGTCTGCTATGCTGTAACTGCTAGCAACAGTAAAGCGTTCTACTCACCAGAGTTTTACGTAGCAGCCGCTGTGTAGTGTCGCGTCTCTCCTCTCTTTTTATACTCAGTTGCTGAGGATTTGTATATGTTGCCTTCGTGCGATGATGTCAGTTGTCGACTTTTTTATCTTGGCGTGAACGCACGCCACGAACGGCATGCATTATTATCGGCCAATTACATGCGCTTTGGCAGCCGGATAATATTCTTATGCACAGACAGAAGGAGAGAGAAGAGGGGCTCACATTCCGTGAGTGACCTCATTAAGAGATGAAAAGGAGGGACTAGACGGAAAAATGTAGAACAGCTGCGAGAAAATGTCGCTGTCCGACGCACGACCAGACGCGCTGGTAGATAACTGAAATACGCGCCTAGAGGGAACGAGACAATGGACATGACGTAGATCTTTAAAAGCTTCGAGTCACAAATACGTATTTCTATTTATGCATGCAACTATGCTTTATGCTGACTATCCTTGCATATTTCTTTTTCATCTGCAGTCAACTAGCAGTGTACGATAGGGCACTTTATTTTGCTGCATTAAAGCATATCTGCTTTCTGAATTTCGGAATATTTCCTCCTTGTTTTTCAAGTAGGACTGCTTGTGTTGTTCAATCTCTTTTGTGTTTCCCGCGCCTTTTTCTGTCATGACTTTACATCTCTGTCCAACTCTAAACAGGAATAAATATTTAAATGAAGCTTTTTGGTGTTCTTTTTAAACAACCGCGGTAAACTTTCGTTTAAAAGGCCAATTTCGCTCATATACTTTTTTTTGTCTCTTGAAAATGTAACAGGGCTATCAAAAATTTCTTGAGGAACATGTTGGCTAAAGTTTTTCTTACTCATTACCTACATATTCTCTATTTCTCAGTACAGCGTGATTTAACATTATTCCATTCGTTACTGCTGCAAAGGTATTCAATAAAAGTCGTTCACTAGTCAAGACGGCCACAGGGTGTCGCTGTCTTCGAATTTAAAATTTGAATCGATCGCAAGGTGCGCTGCATACTTGGTGCTTTTTCGACTCCAAACACTGGATCAAAAACTATATATCTGTTGTGTAAAATTTAATTTATTTCCTTTGTGCAAGTGCAGCATAGTTTCGAAATAAAGCAACGGTTGCAGTTCTCTATTGGTATCGTTTAACTATTGTTTGCTGCGGATGGCTGGAGCCTAAAAAATCGATACAAAGCCATAAGATCGTTTTGCTTACGTTACGCAACCAACGAGTATGGAATGCCTGAACACGCATAATTAATCAGATTTGTGAACAAAATTTCTACCAGGAGAGTCGGAGTGTCTCTCGCTGATTTTCATATCTTAAATAAACACTGATAGGTCGTTTAGAACGCACCTATTCTTCTTTTAGAAGTGTGTTGATACCATGCTCCAATAGTTCGATATTACAATATGCAGTCACTACTGTCTGTATGATGATGACCCGAAATAACTAATACAGTCCTTCAGTGGACCCTAGAGTTCACAGAACAAGTAATATCCAAGCTGATGGGCAAATAATTTTGAAATAAGAATATCGATGGCTTATTTTGTCTCTATCATAAAAAAACCCTACAGAACAGCAAAAAAAAAGAATTGGGAGTTCAAGGGCAGTGGCAAATTTCCGCAGGAAAGTTAAAAAAGTTTATTTTAAACGCACATTCGCAAACAGCGCGCACATCTAATAAAGAAGTCAAAAACGGCACTTTAGATAGGAATATCAAAAGAGCAAGCACCCCATGGTAAAGATTAGGAATAGGTAGTTGACTCACGCGCGCACTCTTGTATATAAAGATAATAAACTGACTCCCCTTTCAAACTTTCTTAATTTTTAAACAAAATCCTTCTTTTGTTGAACAAATGTGAGAATGTTGTTATCGGCATACTTGCATCTGAGAGAAACATATTTGTTTCATTTTAAGGACAATTGAAAATAAGTGGCAGAGGCCCTACCTTACCTGCAAAGCAATAGACACGTACGGTATTCGCCGTTCTTTTACATGGCATGTGCTCTTCTATAATAGTACAGCTAGTTGAGAGGCATTTCTGCTTCTGTTGAGATAACGGAAATACTAGAGAAACGTATACTTCAATGGCAAGTTCTTTATGAACACAAATTATTCACATATCATAGGATTGCAAAGTAGCAATCAACGCATGCTCACATTCTTCATCAGAACGTCTGTAGCATGCTGCTAGTTAATATCAAAAATATCTCATCGTTTTCAAGTTGCACGAATCACCTCTCGGTGCGAGCGCTGGACAAGAGATTTAAAAGAAAGCCCTGGTTGGATTTGAATACTTAAAACATTCCCCACAATAATCCACATTTTCCTCAAAATTTAAAGCAATTTCCAAAAAAAAACTGAATTTGAATACTAAATAAATTGGTTTTTGGGAAAACAAAATGCACAGTGTCTGCCTCACTTATCGGCGGACATGTGAAACGCGTCGTAATGAAACGGATAAAGGAGGGACGGAGATAAGAAAGGAAGAGGTGCCATAGTGAAGGGCTCCGGAATAATTGCTACCACCTGGGGGCGAATTTGCGTTTCGCGTCCATCAAAACGCCGACGTCGCGGTCGGGTTAGAACCCGGGTACTCCGGCCAGCAGCCGAGCGCAATAAGCACTTGGCCACAGCGGCGGGTTACCTGTATGCTCCCTAGATACTATTGGCTATAAGCTTTTTCTTTTATTCCGGCAACTTCTCCTCTGTTGATAGTCGATGCTTCTGTTATCGAATCCCAATTATGCTTGTCTGGGACTGGTGTCAAAGGATTGTAATGTCAAGGCACCTGGGGCTGCAAATAGCAGTAGTGTGGATTCCTTAGCGACACCACCCATTTTATAGAGGCAACAGTGACTTTCAAATCCTGTCGACTAAATCGTGACAAAAATAAAATAAAAATGAGACATACACAGTGGGCACTATATATATATATATATGTGTGTGTGATTACTGGAACCAATAGAAGAACGTTTTGACAATAACTAACAACATGCTACAGACGTCCTGAGGAAGGGTGTGAGCATATACTGATTGCTACTTTGCAATCGTATGATATGTAAATAAATTGTGTTCATAGAGAACTTAGAATTAAAATATGTGCTTCTCGAGTATTTCTGGGTATCTCCAAAAAAGCAGAAATTCTTCTCAACTAGCTGTACTATTGTAGAAGAACACACGCAATGTAAAATAGCAGCGCATACCGTAGGTGTTTATTGCTTTGTTGGTAAGGTAAGGCCTCAGGCACTTTTCCTTTTATTTGTCTTTCTAATAGAAAAATTTTTTTCCCTGAGATGCAAATATGGCGATAAAAAAATTTTCACTTTTGGTTCATCAAAGCAAGGATTTTGTTTAAAAATTTAGACAATTTGAAAGGAGAGTCAGTTTATTATTTTCATATACAAGAATGAAGAGATGCGTAAGTTAACAATCTATTCCTTAGTACCATTCTTGATACCTTTAGTAGAAGTGCGCCCTGGTTATGAATGCGCATTTAAAATAAACTTTTTTACCTTGCTCTCCAGCGGAAATTCCCTGCTGCCCTTGCAGTCTGATTAATTTTTTTTTGCTGTTCTGTTGGTTCTTTTTAATGATAGGCAAAAGACATTCATTTTATTATTCCAAAAATAATTGGCAAACCAGCTTGGAAATTAGTTTTTCTGTGAACTGTAGGGGCCACGAAAGGAATGTATCAGTGCTTGTAAGTCATAGTCATGCAGGCAGTCGGGACTGTATATTGTAATTTCACACTATTTAAGCGCGGTTTCAACGCACTTATAGAACAAGGATCACGCGCTCAAAATGACCTGGCGTTGCTTATTTGAGATATGAAAAACAGCGAGAGACAATCCGACTCTCCTGGTAGAAATTTTGATCACAAGTCCGATTAATAATGTGTGTTCAGGCATTAGATACTTTGGTTGCGTCTCGTAAGCAAAACGTTCTTATAGATTTGTATGGACTTTCTAGGCTCCAGCCGTCCACTGCAAATAATAATTAAACGATACCAATACAGAACTGTAAAATTTGATTTTATTTCGAAACCATGCTGAACTGGTACCTAAAAAAATAAAACAAATTCTACACACCAGCTATCTAGGGTTTGATCTAGTGTTTGGTGAGGAAAAAGCACCGAGTGTGCAGCACACCGTGCCAACGGTTCACATTTTAAATTCAAAGGCTGTGACATCAGGTGGCCGTCTTGATTAGTGAGCGATTTTTATACATTTCCAGTTTAGCAGTAACGGATGGCGTAGCGTTGAATCGCGCTGTACTGAGGCATAGGCAATGTGTAGGTAACGAGTAATAACAATTTTAGCCAACATATTCCTCGTGAAATTATCGATAGCCCTGATATATTTTCAAGAGACAAAAAACGTATAGGCATTAAAATGGCCTTGTAATCGAAAGTTTTCCACTTTTACTTGAGAAGAACTACAAAAAACTTCATTTAAGTATTCCTGTTTACAGTGTAAGAAAATTACAAAGGTGTGAGGAAAAATGCGTGGGAAACGCAAAATAGGTCTAACACGCCAAGAATTTTTCGTTCAAAAGCAAGCAGTAAGTAACACGAACTTCAGAAAAAGAAATGCTTTCGTTTAGCAAAATACAATGCCCTATCGCAAACTGCCGGCTGCTGCAAATGGAAAAGAAATATGGAAGGACAGCCAGCATACAGCATAGTTGCATGCAAGTATAGAAATATGTATTTGTGACATGAAGCTTTAAAAGCTCTGCGCCGTGCTCATTGTCCCCTTCACTTTAGGCGCGTATATCAGATATCAACCACAGCGTCTGGTCGTGCATCAAACAGCGCATTTTTTTTCAGCTGTTTTACAATTTTCTGTCTAGTTCCTTCTTTTCATCACCTAATGAGGTCACTCACGGAATGTCAGCTCCTCTTCCCTCTCCTTCTGTCTGCGCATGAGCATATTATCTGGCTGGCACAGTGCGTGTACATGGCCGAAATTATTGTATGCCTTTCGTGACATGTGTCCACGCTAAGATAAAAGGTCGACAACTTAAGTCATCGCAAGAAGCTAAGACATACACATCCTCTGATAATGAGTATAAAACAGACCAGACAGCGACACTACACAGGGGCTGCTCCGACGAACTGGGGTGAGTAGAACGTTTTACTTTTGCTAGCAGTTACATCATAGCGGACTTTATTTCCTTTCAGAAATTGGTCAAAAGGTCACTCAGAAGTGTTCCTCCTAAAATGAGCCCCGAAACTACAGCTTTAGTGTTATAAGGTGGCCACTGCATTTTTATGCATCTTTGAATCGCTGCTATCGGACTTGAAGTCTTTGCTCTTATTGGCCAGTTATATGTTTTGTTCTGTAATTATCCAGTTGAATTGTCTTCGGATGATTGCGTTTTGTTCTCTCGATATTTTAAAACAAAGCCACGATAAGTGTTTCAGTCGATTTAGAAGGATCTGTTTGGTGTGTACTGCTACGCGCCCCGCAAAGCTCAATTGCTTTTACTTGGTGAGATATATACTTTTAAATAGATGTTTTCGGTTGCACTTCATGCGCAGTAAATGGAGAAGATTCTTAATAAATTTGGCTTTTAGTGGAAACAGTTTAGAGCCCTGAGTTTTCGAGCGTGGTTAAGCATGGAAAAGGAAGTAAATGGTGCTCATTAAGAGGATCATATTATACTTCGGTGGAAAACAGTTGAGAACAAGAATTAAATCCACTCGAAAACAGTTGCTGCACAAGTGGCTATCAACATACGAATTTTAGGCTTTCAATCTAATGTACATCTGGCGATGGCACAATATTACAAGTAGAAGAATACAATAAATTATGCAAGTAGAAAATGAACGCCAATATATTGCTGCAACTACAGTAAAAACAGAAGTCACTCAATGTTTTTGTGAAGAGGGCATCGGAGTATTTATTTATAGTTGTATTATTTTAATTTCTGTCTAGTAGCATGAGGATATTCGTTTCTAATCTGTAGTGCATCTCATGAAAAGAAGAGTTCGGAGAAGAAATTTCAGTCTGGCTAGAAATTGCAGGGTTAAAAAACAGACCTTCCAGGAATCACGAGCTTCATTTATTAGTTGACGATGGGGACGTGAAAAAATCCCGACTTTCAACTCGAGAGTTCTGCCCTGCTTGTTAAAGATTCCAAGGATGCTCTCTGAATGTTACAGAATAGCAGAATCACGAAACATGGCGGCGGCACTTAACATGTATGCTGGAGAGACTGAATGCTTAACATATTGCTTGAAAGTAATTAGCTAACACGGCTTTCCTACTGAACTGAGCCTCCAGCGACGACTTTGTAAGTGGTGCAAATAGGCATTATTCTCAAACATTGCATGGGAATGGTAAATGCAACGTCTTTATATGTAAACTAGGCACGCATCTTTCTCTCTATTTCTTTCTGTTGTATTTCTGGTTCCTACAGCATAGCTTCATCATGAAGACCTGCCTGTGGCTCACCCTGCTCTCTCTCATTGCCGTTGCTTGTGAGTATGCCGTCATAATTGTGGGATTCTGAAAATTCCAATTTTTTCTGTACTAATCGTGCCAATTACCTTACTATCTTGTAATGATGAGAATGAAACTAACATTTATACGCGATGATTGTATAGTGTGGAAACTTTGTTTTTTTATTATACCGCTACAATGCATGTTTGAAACGTTTAAGCGAATGCAAAGCCGGATTGCATACATATGCGGATTGATAAATTAACCAGAAAGAAATGTAATTACAACGTCAGGAAACGTGAAAAATCTTGGATAGTCGGTATTAGAAGAACTGGTTCTATATTTAGTATACTCCTCTGGCATTAAGGGCTTTTAAGGAATGCAAGAGGACAACATATTTTTTTCGATGTTTGAATCATACTAAAATTTGCATGCTTTTGAACGAAGGTGCGCCGTCCGATGATTGAGTAAAGCTTTAGAAGCTCTTTGTAGCCACCTCTCATGCTTTATTTATCTATGCATTTAGCATGGAGTAATGACTGTTTGAATTCTGGTACTTACCTGCTATGACTGAATAGAGAGAGGAAGGAAAATAGTTTGGCCTTCTGTCCTGATCTCCAGTCAATAGCACAAAGAGCATATACGTTATTTCCGACGACAATCAGGCGTAGGTATGCAGAAAATATTTATTTGGAAATAACGTAAGCTCTATGAATAAGCTCTTTTTAGGCACTTAAAAAATTCGTGTTTTTAGCTGTATTGCCTAGTTCAAAAGCATGCAGCAATTTTGTGATTTCTTCTATAAAGCTATGACTACTTCACATTGGAAATGTGCCTATTGTATGTTTCCAGAACTTTAACAAAGATGAGAGATGTCGTAATTGATAACAATTACAATATGTTTCTTTCTCATATTTCTTTCATGCACCATGAAGATGGAGCAACAGTGTAAGTAAAGTCGTTATTATTACAAACGGTAGAATTTCTATTCTTTGTATTCAGGAAATAAATATCGGAACAATTTTCTTTTTTTTCACTCCAATCAACAGAGCCCCGCGAGTGGACCTGCAAAAAACAGTTTTCTCTAAAGGTGAGAAATCAGGCTGTCGAAAACGAGCCGTCAAATTTTCACTACTGTTTAAATCTTCGTCAACTGACAAAAAAAAACAACCTTGACGTGGCTGACGCAATAACTGGCACCACGCTCATATGTAGAGCCTTGTAGGTTTCGACCAAAGTGATTATTCGTGATTGAACTGAGCAGCCGTTCAGGAACAATAAGTGCTGCCAATTTTAATAAAAATATAAGCGCACAAAAGCAGGCTATAGAAAGAACACTGGCGCTGATGTTATTTCTATTAAACACCCCAACTCACACGCATTATGGGGCTCCAGTGGGTCTCATGTGGGTGTATGGGTGTGGGGGATCCCTTCTAGTATCTTTGTTTGCCTCATATGGTAAATATTTAGGCAATCCCAAATTGCGCTTGACCTTGATGACTACACATGTGTCCTATTTTAGGCTTTGCAAGGGCTAACTTTGCTCAAATTTTGTATGCCTTTTAGGTGTACTCAATGGCAAACACAACGCATATGTAGGACTTATGACTAGAACTTCTGGGCTATCCCTAGTACAGCAGCACATACAAAAGTGTTATAAGACCGTCAAGGGCCTTGGTAAGACTGCAATGCGGGCAGATCTGCTTGATGCCCAGAAAAGCCTCCTGTGGGCTACTGAGCGCATATACAGCTCAGCTGTGGGATTTATGCAGTAAGAGCTTGAATTACTCAAATGAGGCTGGACGCAACAGAATCAGTAGATCCCTTAAGGCCGCGGGAGGGGGGGGGGGGTGGAGCACGTGGTTCCCCAAACGACTCCGATGTGGGATTCATGTGGGGAGATGCTACGAAAGTTCGCGGCTTGATGCAAGACGAATCGGGGCTAGGCTTAGCAGGGCTGTCCGCACAAAAGCGCTGTAGGCCTGAAAGGAACCACAGAATCCGCTTCAGTCACATTACGCAATGCGAACGGGTAGCCCCGTAAAATACGCTCCTCGACCCCACAGAAAAATATAAGTCATGTTGTCCAGGTGTGCTTTGACCCTCGTGAATCTTCATCGGTTCCCTGTCGGCGTTGGAGGCGCTTTCGGCTGTCCACGTGGGTCTGAAAAATGCTCTATCGGGGGTCATCTGTTGGCAGCTCACGCGTGGCCCGTCTGGGCACCAGTTGCAGATCCCGCATGTTTCCAACATGACCGGCCAGTGTGGGCCGCACATGGGATGCGCACATAGGCCTCGCGGCAGTCCTTCTTGAGACCCGTTTTGTGATGCTTGGGAATTCTTATTTTTTTACGGCATTACTGGCGCTCTTTTCACAAACTATCCTATTTACAGGTAGCACCAATACGCGTGGGAGCTGTCAGTTTGCAAGAAAGAACACATTTTGATATCATCTCTGGAATATTATAAAAGTGCCTTCCTTGGGGAAGAGTGCTTGAAAATAAAGAGAAGCTGTGCTGGTAATCGATTGTAGAGCGGTCACGACGTGTTCTTTCTCAGATAGGAGCCAACTTCCCAGTTACATAGTGCTTTTTTTTCTTCCCTATTCGCCGATAATGGCCGTGGTGTTAAACGTGTGCAACCAGATATTATTTTTTATGGTTCAAATTGGACAATCCTTTTAATTTTGAAGAAGATGGGTTATTCTGAACAGGGATCATCTTGGATGCCTTATGCACCTGCACGAACGCAATCACATTATTTGTGTGTTCTCTTTTTCGCTCGCAAAAGGTCCACTTAAGTACTTACCGTTTTTGTGAACTCCATATAAGTATCTCAAGAGGCCCTTTCGGGGCTATCAGTTCATCTCAAGCGCAGACGTGGTGGTCTTTAGGTTGGAGGATAATATTCGCAACGATGGCAGTACGCCTGGAGTAACTGTGCCTAACAAAAGTGAGATGTCTGGTAACGAATGTGAGAAGTGTGGTAAATTTTATTGACATCACCTTTGTACTCCGTCTTATAGTTTCCTTGTTCGGCTATTTTATTATAGTATCCATATCGGTCCTTTTCATTTTCCTTTTTTGTTTGCCACTCCGTCTTCACTTTGTGACTAAAGATTTTAAAGTATAACGCACGGTTCCTTCTGACGACATGCCCGCGGCAGTTCAAATTTATGTTTAGGCCTACGTTCTAAGGCAATGCTGCGATCGTTCTATATATGCATTGAAAATATTACGTTTCGCCTGATACAGATATTACATTTTTTAAACAGAAAAAGTTGCTGACCCGTTCAACTGAAATGAATTATTTCGTTAGAGAAATCCGCAGTGAAAGTAAATTTATACCCATACGTAAGCCCCAAGTCTTAGTGAATAATCCAGCGCGTGATTACTTTTCTCTGTATCTGTTTCCAGACTGAGTAATTCGCTTGTGGAGAAGAAAAGGTGCTTTGAACGAAATAGCAAATAAATATAAAGGTAATGGTTGCTTTCCGTCCAGAGGACGAAGCTGCAGTGATGCTGAAGGCTGGAAAAAGTCTGGAGAGTGTCGGCCGACTCATCCAGGGTGATGCATCTCTGACCAAGGAAGAGCAGGAAGAGGTGCTCCAGGTCTTAAGTGCTCTGACCAGTGGAGAAGCAGCCCTGAGCGGTGAAGACGCTGAGTACTTCTGGTCAAATATCATCAAGGGCGTCATCGAGGGAGCCGGCATTGTAGGAATCGTGGAGTTGATCAAGAAACTGGGATAGACGAGATCGCCAGAAATGCCCCAGTCTGTTCTAACCATGTTATTTTAACATCAAAATAGAACTCCATTCAATGCAGGGAACTGCTGAGAGTGTAACTAACTATACGACTGTTTGGCCAATAATGTATGCATGTGGATTTTTTCTCTTGTCTTCAGTTATATGTTTAGGCTGGTGAAACGGCTCACGCAAACGCTGGTGTCTCGGAAAATAACAACCTGCCAAACAGCTGCGCTAATAGTATCTTCCATCTGATTTTTTGCTGTACGGCCAAAATAATGATCGCGGGAGCATTTATAGGCTAAGCTTTTAAAGTGACTTTAAAAAGTCGATCTTGACAAGTTTGCCGGCTCAAAAACCGGATTTGGCTTAAAAGTAGGTTGTAGCCTCTTTTTAATTTGCTGTTTGTTACTTTGGGCTAACGGTGATGTAATATCTTTCATGATTGCCTTCCTTCTGATTCTGCTAACGTTCACGCCATATCATCTGCACAGAAAGTGCAGCGCTGTTGATAAGCCAATGTCACTACTGTCTTCCTTTCACAGTGTGGTGCGAAATCAAGGCCCGGACTCGGCATGTTCACGTTCTCGTTTTCATTAGGAAAATAATAAATAAACGCACAGAAAAGTGCTGTTCCATTGTAGTCCGAATCTGATTCTCTACACGCTCTGTTGGGAGGGTGCCTTTTATTCATCATCATCATCATCAACCTTACTACACCCACTGCAGGGCAAAAGCCTCTCCCATATCTCTCCAATTAACCTTGTCCTTTGCGAGATAGATCAGCGCTTTGTTTGCAAACTTGTTATCTCATCCGCCCACCTAACCTTCTGCCGCCCCTGCTACGCTTACTTTCTCTTGGAATCCACTCCGTTACCCTTAAGGACCAGCGATTTTCTTCACTTCGCCTTACATGCCCTGCCCAAGCCCATTTCTCCCTCTTGATTTCGACTAGGATATTACTAACCCGCGTTTGTTCCCTCACCCACTCTGCCCCCATCCGGTCACTTAACATTGCACCTATTTTTTTTCTTTCCATGGCTGGCTAAGTTGTTCTTAATCTAAGCTGAACCATTTTCGTTAGCCTCCACGTTTCTGCCCCGTAGATGAATACCGGTAAGATACAGCTGTTGTACACTTTTCTCTTGAGGGAAATTGATAAACTGCCACTCAAATCGGAGGGAACCTGCCATACGTGCTCCATCCCATTTTTATCCTTCTAGTTATTTCCTTCTCATGATCCGGATGAGCTGTCACTACCCTCCCTAAGTAGGCTCTGGCTGCCAGTGGTGAACTGCTGTTCCCTTGATATACTGTTAAACATTTCCTTGGTATTCTGCATGTTGATTTTTAGACCCAGCGTTCTCCTCTGCCTGTGTAACTCATTGATCATGATTTGCAATTCACCTCCTGAGAGACTCAGCAAGGCAATATCATCAGCGAATCGCAGATTATTTAGGTATTCTCTATTTACACTTATTCCCAGCTGTTCCCAATTCATGCCTCGGAATACCTCCAGTAAAAAGGCGATGAATATCATTGGCGAGATCGTGTCTCCTTGCCTGACGCCCGTCTTTATTGGAATTTTATTGCTTACTTTATGGAGGACTATAGTAGCTGTGCAGTTGCTATAAATATCTTTCAGTATTTTGACATAAGGCTTTTCTAACCCCTGATTACGCAATGCATGTATGTCTGCTGAGGTTTCCACTGAGTCGAATGCTTCCTCGCAATCAATGAAGGCTACATATATAGAGGTTGGTAATATCCTGCGCATTTCTCTATCTCTTTATTGATAGTGTGAATATGATCTACTGCGGAATATTCTTTACGAAAGCCTGTCTGATCATTTGGTTGAATAAAGTCTCAGGTAGCCCTGACTATATTAGCAATTATCTTTGTAAATACTTTGTAGCGAACAGATAGTAAGCTGATCGGTAAGTAATTTTTCAAGTCCTTGGCGTCTCCCTTCTTACGAATTAAGATATTGTTTGCATTCTTCCAATTTTTTGGTACGGTCGAGGTAATGAGGCATCGCGTATACAGGGTGCCTAGTTTTTCTAGCACCATGTCCCCACCACCCTTCAACAGATCTGCAGTTACCTGATCCTTCCCATCCGCTTTTCCCCTTTCCATTGCTCGTAAGGCTTTGTTTACTTCCTCTTTCATTACTGGCGGGATGACGCATTGCTCTGCACTAGTGTCTTTCTCATTAACGCTCTGATTACATTGGCTACTGTACAGATTTGTGTAGAACTCTTGGGCTACGCTAACTCTTTTATCTATGTTGCTAATGACATTGCTCGGCTTGTCTCCTAATGCATACGTCTTGTTTAACCCTATGCCTAGTGTCCTTTTCACTGTTTTTAGGCTATCTCCGTTCTTTATAGCATGCTCGATTCTCTCTTAAATAAACTTCCTGATGTAGGCTACCTTGCGTTTATTTAATAACTTCGATAGCTCTGTCAGTTCTCATCTGCCGGTGCGGTTAGACGCCCTCATGCTTTGGCGTACCTGAATCAGATCTTTCGTCACCTGAGATAGCTTTCCGGTATCATGTCGAAATATCCTCCTGCCTACTTTTACTGCGCACTCCCTAATGATGGCTGTCAGATTTTCGTTCAGTCTATGAACATCAAGATCGTCTTCCTCAGTTAAAGCCGAATATCTGTTCTGCAGCGCTACCTTAAATTCCTTTACTTTCCCTCTTATGGCTAACTCGTTAATGGACTTCCTCTTCACTAGATTGTTCCCTTCGCTCTTCAAGTCTAAGCTAATTCGAGACCTTGATATTCTGTGGTCGCTACAGCGCGTCTTTCAGAGGACGGGAACATCCTGAAAGATGCCAGGTTGAGCGCATAATATCAAGTCTATTTCATTTTTATTCTCACGATTGGTGACCTTCCAGGTCCACTTCTGGTTTTCTCGGTTGCGGAAGACGGTATTCATGAAGGTGAAATTTTGAGTGCTGATAATAGAGGCAACACGGGCAGCTCCAGTTGTCACCTTTTATTATCGGCACTCAAAATTTCACATTCGCCTATTTTTTATTTTACCGATTACATGACCTCTCACTACTTCTGCAAAATCTGAAGGTTCGCAAAACTTTATATATATATATATATATATATATATATATATATATATATATATATATATATATATATATATATATATATATATATATATATATATATATATACTTCCCTTTAGGCATTTCACCCCTTAAGCTTAGTTATTGTTTTTCTTGCGTAGCTTTTTCTATTAACTAGCGGATAGTAATTTAACTTCTTTCGAGCATTCCGTTTTCCTCTGTGCAATCACTGAAGGCGTTTTTGCGACTGGGTGTATTCTATGCAGTTCAAGTCGCAACCGATCAAAAATGTGTTGTGTATGCAGGCAAATTTTCTACCATTACACATTTTGTGCGCCTTTGAAGCCCGCAGTATGTAAAACAAGAACTTGCTGATACACAAAGAAACCGTTTTTATTTTGCGAGGTGCACCCCATAAACTGTAGAGCAATTCTGAGCGAATCAGACTGGTTTTCCACGCGTCATACTTTAAGCGATAATCCTCTATAGCTGAATAACGTTTATTTGTAATATAGGCTTCAATTGTTGCTCTTCTATGAATTCTCCAGGAGAAAAATCTCACCGTTCCTGAGCTATAGTACAACAATTTTTCATTTGCTACTGCTGGATGCTTCGTGTTATAAAAACATAGCAAAAAATACGGGAGGGTATTTGTACCCTCTCATTTAGCCAACGACAGAGATGCTGATTGTATACCCCCCTCTCAGTTCGTACCTGAGCCTAATATGTGTGTATTCACGATTATTAAAACCGCTCCCTACCGAAGTTTGCAATAGCAGAATGATTTGAAAAGGGGCATTTTTTGCTACCATACATTAAAATCAGGAACAAACACGTTAATTTAAAATAAATGCTTTATAGTGTGGATTATCGTGACTGGCCTGCCAAATAAAAATTTCTGTACCTTTATTTCTGGTTCATAATACCAATTGTGTTGAAAAATTATTAATTTCAGGCCTTCAACTCTATTTTCTCATAGAGAATACAACGTTAGCGGCCCAAAAATGCGCATTGTCGTGGATGAATTACCTCCTCGCAATGCTACACTTCACGACTATTACATGTGTATTAACCGAAGAACGCAGTCTCGAACTTATCTGATGAGTCTTGAATACAAAGAAATCAATTAAGCATATCATAGCTCCGAAGTGCCTGAAAGTATAGAATGGGAGTGTTGATAAAAATCATTAACGCATTAGAAAAACTATTCAGAGGAACGAAACAGTAATTACTGTTTTATATTTTTAAGAGGGGTTAACATCCCAAAGAGGCTAAGGCTATGAGGGACGCCGTAATGTAGGCGGCTGTGCAAATTTTGACCACCTGCGGTTGTCTGACGTGCACTCTTTAACGGGCCTCTAGAATTTCGCCTTCTTCAAAATTCGACCAGAAGCGAAGCAGCGTATTTCGTGTCAGCAGCCGAGCCCCATAACCACTGAGCCACCGCGGCGGCTGATACAATAATTATACAGGCTGTTTCACTGAAGACTTTGATACAATTTACAAAAATAGGATTTTTGAGTTAGAGAATCGTTAGAAAAGCGCATTTTTTAGACATAGCATTTTCAGCGGTGTAGTACATCAATATACAGCTAAGACGTGCTTCCACCAGGCAGCTTATCTGATATTGAATAGAAACATTTACACTATAACTACAACGCTCCTTAATAAAGTAATTTCAACAACAAACTACGGCAATTTCGACGAGTTACGTGCACTGAAGAGGTTAACTATTCAATATCAGTTAAGCAACTCACTAGTTAGTACGTGTTAGCCGAATTCGGATGCACTAAATCGCTGACAATGCTATGCCGAAAAAAGCGCTCTTCAAACTCCAGGAGCTTACCTTTGAAGATTTTGTAAAATCTTAGGTGAAACAACCTGTATGCGGCGGTGTCGTTCGCGCGGAGATGAAGTAAAAAACGTTATAAATGTATCATCAGAACACAACGTAATCAGTATATTGCATCTTCGACTGTAAACACAATCCGCAGATCGCTTGCTTTGAATCTGCAGCTCTGCATCAGGCAAGGCAACAGAGAGGTGACTTACCCACGTTTATTATTTTTTTTCTTGTGAACAATGAAGCAGTAAGGGACTTTTCTTTCATGCCTCAAGTGAATGCAAAGTTTTTTTGAAATACAGCGGCCACTCGAAAGATAGGCCAGTGAGCCCTATTGTTCAAAAGAGCATATGAACGTACCTGAGCCAACCTTCTAGTCTCATTCATGTGTTGAATTAAAAGCTTGACTTTCCTGTACGCAAACATCAAATCCATTGCCTGAAACCTTTTTCCGTAAAAACCAGACTGTACGACTGACCTGCGCCGAGGTATGCACCCTGATCAGTTAGAGTGATTAATATTTTTTTGCGGATGTGCCTACGAGACGTATAAGAACTATTTCTCGGATGACTTGAAACTTATAATACTTCAAACAAACCGCGAGAGCCGAAAGTTCTTTTCGGAGTAGGCTAGCCAGAGAGAGCAGTGAAACAAATGGCAACTCAAGATTAACTTGTGTAAGCAGGTTTCAATTTATCGGTATACATTTGCAAACGTAGACCATGTAAATTTCTAAAACAGTGATGGTGACAACGAATTATTTGAAGCACGCAAACTTCCAATTTTCTAGTCTTGATCCCAAACTTTACGATACCAGGCACGGAGTTATTGACTAAATAACACAGACAAGAGATATGCTCTCGAGTACAATATTTCGTAGGTGTAAACTAAGTTGAGCATTTTGACACCTATGACTGTCCGGCAATATTTGCAATCTTACGAAGCGAAGACTACGAGCAGCTGTGCGTTATCACAATGACATTATATTTTATTGCTTTTCCGTGCCCTCTTTCTCTTTATTTTTGTTTTTCATGTAGCATCTACCGGATTTTTAATCTGATACCGAAGTTGGGAGATTTGTTAATCTCCGTGAGCGGCATTCTACGGTAGCACAAAAGCTCCCACTTGCCGATTTCCCGGTTGTGAGCCTCTCCGTCCATCCAGCCAGCAGGTGGCGGTTGATATCGGGATTCTTCGCGAGAGGTTTCCTGTCATGAGAAAGCTGTGTCACGCAAGCACCACTGGTGGCAGCACCTGCTTCGCAGGACGGTGTCGCATCGCCTAACCACCGCACCACTGCGGCAGAACTGATAAGAGGTTTCTGAGCGATCTACGTACCTTAAGGGGAGAATGACCAATTCCACACTTATGAGAATTAGCCTATTAACGATTCGTGTCATAACCTTAATGCGGAGCTTATGTGCCCCCTCCAGTTTTGATGTGCTAGCACCAATGCCACCAACATACCAATATCGGCAATGTTTTCCTGAAGGCTCCTTGACCATCAAAAACTAGCTTTGACCTGAAACCGAAAGGAGAACTGTAGTGCTAGCACACCTTGTTCCCATTTGGCCAAAGGACGGAAAATTGTTCGTTTTTTCCCCATCTCCTCAGCTATCTACATATTCGGACTAAATCTCAACTTTACTGGAGATCAATGGTGGCCGCGAAGTTTTTTCACGGTCATTGGAAACTAAATGCAATCTCAGGAGTAAGTATTACTATGAGAATAGGTATATATTTATGTCATGCAAATACGTCCATCCGGTGGCCCTACGAATGTTTCAGAGTTGTCGTTAAGTGTTTCACGAAGCCCATGAGAGAGAGCGACTTCGCTATCTCCCACTCCAGAGTATAGTTCCTTTTTAATTAGTCTTCTGTCTACCTACTGTACTTAGAACCGGCCCGCTTCTAGTGCCTTCGCACAGGCACCTTACGTTGTTGTCATTCTTGAAGTAAATTGCGGATAGGCACCTAAGCGGTTTGTGAAGCTTGACTTGGACAAGCTAACATTTGACCCAAAGTGTTGAAGTTAGAATCAACACATGAATGCGCGAAATACGGTCCCCTCGATGTCGCGCGTAAGATAATGCTAAATACCTGACGACCTGAAATCAGCTTCCTTTTTGCCCTAGAGTTAATAGGCTCAACAACAGGGTGAAGGCAGCACTCCGATAGGTAAATCGCGAGAAAGTTCTTGCGATGTTTCTATGCTTGTGGTCTTGCGGGCTTGTACCAAATGAAATAAATTAATTAATTAATAAAACTGCGACTGCAATTCGAAGTCACAGCGGCCCGAACAGATAAGATTCGCTGACGGCTGCGTAAGAATACTAGGCTATCGCCGCTGCTGAACACACCTCGTGTTAATCTGCAACGCACATTCGCGCTCTGCGTTGAACATCATCATCTTCAAGAATTAATGCTACTATCAATAATTTTCGCGCATTGATCTATATGGCGGTAGTGACGAAGAGATATACGCTGCATGCCTTATCGTGGACAACGTTGGAGTGGACACACGGTACTGGAGCAGTACGCGTAGGCCTTGACAACATTGCTGCACAAGCGCGGCCCTGGAGCATATGCCGCCGGCGTTCATTGAATAAAATGGATTTGAAGATGAAAAAACTGATGACGGCCTAGCCCTGTTAGGCCAGGATATAGGTAGCCAGAGCGCTGCTACATCTGGTTCGGAAGAGTTATTATATGAAAGGCGCGCATTCATTACATGCGCCTTTATTCAATATTAAACCTTCAGCAGTCGTGCACCGCCACTTCTCACGCTAGATAGTTTGTACAGTTCCAAAAGGCTCCAAAGCTTCCACAATCCTCCAGTGCTTGATATAGCGCGGGAGCCAATTAACGAAGCTTAAGCTTCACGTTCTTGGCATCCTGGTCAAACACAATACATTTTAGACCTTTAACGTGGAACTCTGGTTTGTCAATAAGCTTCTGTTTTCAGGAACTGCTCTCGCAAGTAACCATCCAAACGTGGCTCATTCGATACTGGTCAATACACAGAATTTCACGGAGGGCCACAATCTGCGCGAGCGCGTCTCGGAAGTCTGGAGCATGGTATGGGCGACCCTTGAGGTCAGCAAACAGAAAGACGTTGTTGAGGACAACATCACGGGCAGATAGTCAAGGGAGGACAACTTTGTATGAGTCAGTGGCAACGTCAGGTGTCGGGAGAGCTTGTCCAAGGGCCGAAGCGCTGTTTCCAGCTAGAAGCATTTCAACACGCAGCTGTTCAGAACGACTTCCTCTTGTTCCACTATTCACAAGTCGACCATTTGACCACGGGTCGTAATAATATGCTTTTGGCTGATTTAAACTGTGTTTGTAAGCAGTGTTAAATAAGCGTTATGACCCTAGTGCTGCTTTAATTACTTACTCATTTGGCATTTGAATACAACCTGTTGGATGTTGGGCAAGATAGGACACATAACGTTCCATTCACTCGTATTCACTGCTCCTCTCGTGCTCAGCTTGACAGGATTTATGTTTCAGCAGACATTTTTTCCAGCGTTTTTGGTTACTGGATGCGGCGCATATTCTTCAGTGATCACTGTATGGTGTCGCTTCAGATAGGAACGTACAGTCGGTGCCAACGTTTTTAGATCTAAAACGTTTCAGAGATCTAGAAACGTTTTTCGGTGCATACTCCATCGTCGATGGGAGCTGTGGGAGCTAAATAGCTGTCTGCTCTCAGAAGAAATGTTCAAACGTGATTTATCTACTTTCTTTAAAGACACGTGGTCACGCGGTGATCTCTCAGTTTTGCAAGAGTGGTACTTATTTAAAAACGAAACAAAAAAATTGCTATTGTAGCCTCAGCAAGAATCGCATTTTTAAAGAGACATCACTTTCGTGATCTTGGCTGTGCTTTGGATGACCTACTTGAATTATTGATTGTGGTTGACAGCGCTTAAAAACACGGACAGAAGACAGAAAACAAAAGAGGACGCCACAGGCGCTGATCTTCAACTTTATTCAAGACCCTCAGAAACACTGCATATATGCCCAAAACACAGGCGCCAAAAAGCGGCGAAAATGTTATGCACTCGTGGCCACAGCAATAATACGGCAAGTAGTGGTAAAACAAAAAAGGCTAGAAACCAAAGAACAGAACAGGGCAGGGTAAAACCAGAACAAGATGAGACAAAAATAACTTTCCCCAAGTCATTTAAGAAAAGGAAAAACCTCCGACATGTCGAATTGTGGGGCGGTTTGAGTAAAAGAATTTTCATGGACTGGTCCGGCAACATTGAACCAAAACATACACAAAAATAAAGGTCAAAAGTAGCGAAAATGAGAAAGGCGTAGTAGCAAAAAAAAACACAGTGAAAACACACTGGTGATCGGATACATAAATGAAAATTTAACAACACAGGTCAAGCCAACTACCCAGCTAAACAAAGAAGATGAAGTGCGCGGAATAAATAAAAGAATAAAAACGGGCTATAAATGCGCATGAGCAATAAAAGTACAGCCAGCAAATAACACTGCTAAAGGTATAAGATAAGATGCAGAAAAACCGAGAGAGAAAGGTAAAATATCAAGAAATGAAATTCAACAAAAAGTAAGAAGGCTAAAAGCATGAAAAAGTCAATAATAAAAGCTAAAAAGATAGAGTTGCAGAAAAAGATAATATTGTATCTCCTTTGAAAATCCAAGATTAAGTCAAACA
Source organism: Amblyomma americanum (assembly GCF_052857255.1). Classification (NCBI taxonomy): domain Eukaryota; kingdom Metazoa; phylum Arthropoda; class Arachnida; order Ixodida; family Ixodidae; genus Amblyomma; species Amblyomma americanum. Next base: position 102,871,020 of record NC_135499.1, on the reverse strand, counting down.
AACCCAGAAAGAAAGGCTAACTCTATTTCCGACAGTGAAACCGAGGGAGCGCTTAGGCATTCCCCCTCGAGCCTCACAGCCTAGGTGGCTTCCACTATTACACGTGTCAGCTTCTTCCAGTGCTTTTTTTAAGAAAGTGGCTTTTTCGAAAATTGGGTGGAATGGCTTCTAAGGGCTACAGTTACGGAAGTGGACTAGCAGATTCCTGAGTGATGCTCCTATTAAGTTATTCTTGTGCTCCCTTAGCCTTTCATTGATGCATCGGCCTCTTTGGCCTATGGATACATTGCGACAAGACAAAGGAATTGAGTCAACGACGCCTTCCGCGAATGCCGTTAAGGGATTTCTGTTCCTTTTTTTTACTTAAAATCCGACAAAGCTGCGATCGGGGCTGGTTTGTTTCGTGCTTCTGGTTTCCTTCCAATTTTCTTAAGGTTGTATGAAAGTTTGTGCATGTAAGTAATGACAGCAATTTTGTTATAATGCTCACGCAATATAAAATATCTTCTTTGTTTAAGATATTTAAAATATAATCTGTGTTTAGCTTCGTTAATTTTTGGCCTCGCCTGTGTTGTTAAATTTTCTTTTGTGTACCCGATCGTCATTCTGTTTTCACTGCGTGTTTTTTTTTTTTTGCCACGACACCTTTCTCATTTTCGCTACGTTTGATCTTTCTCTGTACGTTTTGATTCAGTGTTATCGGATAAACTCTTGAAAATTCTTTCAGTCAAACCGCACCAATATTACACGTGCCAGAGGTTTTTCGTTCTTTAAATGACTTGGTGAAGTTATTTTTTGTCTCATCTTGTTCTTGGATTATCCTGCCCTGTTCTATTATTTTGTTTTTAGCCTTTGTTGTTTTACCACTTCTTGTCCATATCATTTCTGTTGCCAAGAATGCGTGAAATTTTCGCCGCCTTTTGGCGCCTGTGTTTTGGGTATATATGCAGTGTTTCGGTGGTTCGTGAATAAAGTTGAAGTTCAGCGCCTGTGACGTCGTCTTCCGTGTTTTCTGTCTTCTGTCCGTTTTTTTAAGCGCTGTCAATAACCATGGATCAGCACCAACTAGCCCAACAACTTGTCCTTCATGATAAAGAGGATAGCCACTGGTGTCTATGTAAAAGGTACCACTGTCGAAAATGGACAGCTTCAGCAGTATGTAAGCGAAAAATACAGAAGTGCCTTGATAACATCTAGGACCCGTAGGTTTCTGCATGAGCAACCATCTCGTGGGGTCATGAGTGATGAAAGGCAGATTACTCTACCTAAGCGAAATTCAGTATGATTGTTGCACGTATATCGGTGGTCCCGGTATTATTGAGGCTTTCTTTTACTATTATCGGAAGCTCTTTGGGCGTTGTGCGGGTACAAATGTGAGATGAGATTACAGTCGCTTATTCGAAGCCTTGCACCGAATTGACGATGAGCAGCGTGCTGTAGTGAAGGGGCGCCTATCAATTTCATCGAAATAAACCCGCCATTTCTGACCTGATGGCTGAGAAATGTCTTGGGCAGATGGCATGAATAGCGAGTTATATAAAACATTTTTTACCTGCCTAGCGTCTATACTGATGGGGGTTTTTCAGGCTTCTTTGTTCGTTTTTGCCCCCTCCCCCCATTCTATTCTGGGCATACTAAATAAATTCCAGAAAGCACAGATTCAAATCGGTTGAAGACACTTGAGAGATATTCTCCAATTTCACTTTGTAATGTAGGTTACAATCTTTTTGCAAAGATTCTTTGCAATCGTCTGCAGTTAGTCGACGCTCGCTTAATAGGCACGCATCAGGTCGGCGCTATCAGAGGCCGCAGCATCCAAACTCATATTCATATTGCGCGTTCTGTAGTGGAGAAAGTGTAATATAAGGTCAGACAAGTAGCTCTAATTCAGATTGATGTTGCGAAGGGCTTTGATAAATTTCGTCACGAATTTTTGTTCGTGGTCTTAGAGCATGCAAATGTTAGAGATGCTTTGCTTAGGGGCATAAAACTGTGCTATAAGGAGTGTTATACAAGGCTAATTGTTAACCAAGAGCTAACCAAACCTATGCCATTTGATTTATCTGTTCGCCAAAGCTGTCGATTATTGCCTTTGTTGTTTGCCCTACATCTTGAACACCTTTGCCCTGGTATTAATAACTACACAACTATCCGTGGTTTCTCCTTGGCGCAATGTGAAATTAAGATATTAGCCTATACAATTAATGTCGCCCTCTCTTATTCTCACAAAAAGATCGTGCTTGAGGCATTACATTTGTCTAAACAGTTTTGTGAGGTATCAGGTGCGGCTTTTATTATATATAAATCCATGGGGTTTTGGTTGGGTCATTGGGGTACAACGCCAAGTCATTATGGTAGCATAAGCTTTAACTGCGACTCCCTTCACTACCTAGGGGTTTCTCTTCACCAAATTCGCAACCGTGGAGCCTACTGGGATTCACAGATAGTCTCCATGAGGCGACAAACACAGGCTTGGATGGGTTGGGAACTGTCTGTTTGTTCGGGCTCAAGTGTGCAACATTTCTTTATTTGCAAAATTTGCCTATATGTTGCAGGTTCTCCACAGCTAGGAGGAAGAAAGTGCCGGATAAGCACACAATATTTGTTACTTTCGTATGGCGTTCCCAGTGGGAACCCATGCGTCGCGATAACATATTTCATTCTCTAGAGTTTGCTCGAATCGGCCTTGTACACTTATTCGTTTATCACCTTGTTTTGCGTTTTTATTTTTTCAAATCCTGAGACCACTCTCTTTTTGTAGCTGTGCTTATAAGGTGTCTCAGTGATCATTTGCCTTTCTTATTCATACCGCATGAACAAACTCGTGAGGGGCCTTTCTAGGGACTCCTCAAGCAAGTTGCTGACACCTTCAATTTGTTCTTTGTGCGCATTTCTTTGGGCTACCTGTATAGCCTCTCCAGAAGGCAGATGACTCAGGCACTTACAGAGTATTTGTTTCCTTTACCACTGTATCGGCAACCTTTTCTAGAGTTCCTTGATACCAGTGTTTTAACATGTGTAAGATTAATGTACACCTCTTCTGCTGCAAAAACATTCTTCTTTAAACTGGACACGACTAACCTGCCTGTGAAGGCATGGCTTCATGCAAAGGAGAGGCTTGCGCCACGGTCGGTGAACTGCCGCATGTGCTGTACACAAGATAGAATTGACCTTTGTTTTATTATGTGCATTGATGCTGCGTTCTTCTTGAATATTACGACGAACAATTTAGAAGGACCATGATATAACACCCTACAGTATCCATTTTTTGCCTGTGGAGAAAAACTGTGTTGTGCTTATGATCTAGTTACGAAGCTGGGACTATTTTGTCTCTGGAAGAGCCGCATGATGGACCACCACGTCGAATCACCACGGTCGTCGAAATCTTTGTTTCGTGAACAATGCGCTTTGGTGCGGGGAGTATATGCTGCCCTGCAGGACCCGCCTAGCTGGCTCCCCTATCTGGATACATGTATGTGCCTGTCAGACTTTCTATGTTTCGGTAGGAGGGTTCATGCAGGGGTATGGTGGCCTGGTGTTTTGGAGTGTAAGCGTGCTTAGACTTTTCTTTTGATCAATATTTCTATGGAATAAAGAAAAAAAAAGAGCCGTAGTGGTGTAGTGGTAGCGTCTCCGCCACAAACGCCAAATGCCCTGGTGCGATTCCCAGCCTCGACATGGTTTTTTTGTGTATTCAGTGAGTGTGCGGGGGTTTCAGTGGCTCCCGCCACCGACCACGTGCTCGTTCACGTTGTGCGGAGAAGCTGCCAGCGGCGCGGTGCCGAGGATGGTTACGTGGTTTGTCACGCAGTTGCTCTCGTGATCTGTCACGTGGTTGGTTACGTGGTGTGGTGCGACCACGGTGGGACTGCGAGCTCGGCGAAGCTGCGAGTTCGTTGTGGTGGTTGTGGTGGTTTTTATTAAAATAGTAGTAAAAAGGAAAGAAAAGATTTTTGCTAGCCTCGAGTTCGTAGAGATTGTAGCTTTCGCTAGAAAAGTCAAAGGCATGCATCACTGGCTCCCTGTCTGAGTGGACATTGTATTCGTGCTTTCAGACAAGTGGCGGTGGTGTCCGCCTGGAAAAGAAACTGCTTTCACACAATATTTCGTGCTTAAAAATGCTATGACGGCAGCCAGTTTTAAAGCGTCTCAAGACTCCTGTGTCTTTTGCCTTCTTCGTTTTTGACATCATTCAATGATGTTATCAATTTTCAATATTCACTTATTTATTACCTCGGTGTAATTTGGACTTCATTTTTTTGTATCATATACCTGTCGGCGATCGTCGTTCTATTGTGCCCAACTCTGCATACAGTTTTCGGTGGATTGACTTTAAATGCTCGGCCGTAATAGGTGCGGAGAGCTACGTGGCGATGAAGGCGGAATTTCTAGATTTTCATGACACAGATAATGCCTCTTTAAAGGTATTGTTAGAAAGACATAATTTACCTTATAAGAGAGCTGATTTATATCACTGTTATATTTTGGGTGGAGATATAAACGAAAATTAATTTTTTTGCGTGTGCTGGCAGAAATGGCAGACAAAGAAAGAACGGTGCACTCCAGGCAAAACACCATGCTAAGAAAAAAACAAAGAGGCCAGGAAGGAAACGCACTGAGTGGGAACTCAGAGAGTGGGAGCTGGGAAAGAACGAACGAAATAATGTCTTTCAAACTCAAAACCAGGTTATCCAAGAAGTCAGATTTAATATAATTAACCCGCAACTATAACGTGCTATACAGTCGAGCTCAATTATAGAGAGCCCGAGGGTCGCGCGGATGGTGTTCGTTGTATCCAAAGTTCGTGGTAAGTGCACTTTACATTTTACGTCCAGAAATACGAAGCCAAACGAACCTGGCGTATACTTCTACCAATGGTTCGTAATGAGTGTCGCCTTCTTGAAAGGACACTTCATCACGGCGCTTTTCAAGCCTTCAAGATTGGTCATACTCTGGGATATAGCTGGGATAACCGATGCTCGATAAAAAAGTTGAAGTTTATAAGAAAACAGTCAAATAAATAAATTCACGGTCATATTGTTACCTGTTGGTATCTTATTTAACGCGCGGCCTGAAAAACAAAGGTCATAATTTTCATCAGCTATGAAATACTTTTTCTTTCATGCCAGCTGCTATAAGAAGTATTTGCTCAAACAATATTAGGGCGCATGTCTGTAGTTTGCTGGTTCACGTGGTAAGCCTCCGGCAGGCGCCTTCATAGTTTTGTTTGTGAAGCGAGATGCGACCAGAATTATCTTCATTGCTCGTGGCCACGAACAACTGCTTCCAGATTTTTGAGCTTGTTCTAGTTCCTTTTGCTTTCTTGTCTCGAAGGTGTCTTGCCCGCTTTAACTAAAGGAGACGGCAATAGTTAAAAAATGAGTGCAATTTAGAAGCTTGTGCACGGAAGTGCGGAAAATAGAGGCTGAGCCGTCTGCAGTTATTTAACGCCACTGTGCGGCATCTCCATCGAAAAACTGCAACCAACATAAATGACTTTTTTATGGATTATGGATAAGAAACTTTGCATAAACAAAATCGCAAATGTCAGAATTTACTGAAATGCTCGTTTTCACACCAAAAATGTTATGAGCTGAGTCTCGATGTATCTAACTCTTTTTCCGCTCTCTCGAAAAATTAAATCTCCATTACATTGACCGTGCATGTTCAGTCTTCTGGAGCCATGTAATTACCGAAGTGGCTTCACATTACTATGCCTGGTATATACCTGGTAAAAATGCGAATACCCATGAAGGACTCATGTAGCCCATAAGTGTGGCCTACAGAGTATATCGGAGAGCTGATGTAAATGCTAAATGACTCTTGCATTATCTAGCGCTACAGCAGGAACACAAAACATGACAACGATTTGCTGGCTGTTTGGATTGCTAACGTGAGCAAAGACAAGTGGCTTCCTCATATGCCATTTTTTAAGCTGACCGTCTTTCTTGCCTTCCTCGGTTCCTTTCTTGCGTCCGGCGCAGCTGTCTAATCAGTGTAACAGTGCTACTCCGCTTTATCAAAACACTGCAATGAGCCCCACTTAGACGATCACCCTGTTTGGCTTTGGGAGTTCGAGAAAAGTCCCATCCTTATTATTCTCATATTCGCATGGCACGAGTCACAAGCGCGGTCAAGCAGTGCTCCTATTGATCAGAGTAAATTATTACGCACCGTGATATGCACGTTCCGATGTTTCTTTTGGAAAAGATTGCTAATCGACAAGCCATCGTAATCTGAGGCCGGAATGAAGTGCAGGCCAATCCCATTCCAAAAAACATGAACCCAAATCTCCACGCGGCCAGGAGACAGGCGCGGGCAGATTATGTGGAGAGGTACTTAGCCAAATTAGAAAACACAGTTTTCACGGATGCAACCATGTATCCATGGAATAGACGCGAAAGCTACTACAAGACAGCTTCGGTGGTAGTTGATAACGCAGGCAATCTAATCCCCTTCACAACTACACGTAGCGTCAGGATAGCGGAAGCGGAGGAGGTTGCTGTTGCGCTGGAAGCGGCTGAGAGCTATCGAAATACGAATCATTGGTCATCCTAACGAACTCAAAAGAGACATGCAGAAACTATACGAAAGGTAGAATCTGCAGGGCTGCCTTAGCTATCCTCCGCGAAGCAGTACACCTCAGAAAAACATCAACCCACAAACTAATCTGGATTCCGGCACACACGAAAAAAGAAGGAATCGAAAGGGCAGACAGCTTGGCTCGAGAGATCACGTACCAAGCCGAGCGACCATATGCCCTGGGACAACACTTCGCCTTGGAGATCGGATTTTCAGAATACCTAAACTATCAAAGAGGCAGACGAATTAGATATTCCCCGCCACATAAGGGACTCACACAACAAAAAGCAGCTAGTTGGCGGAGGCTCAAACGAGAACATTCTTTAACCTACATATACTTTACCATATAACCTAGGAGTGTAAGCAAAACTACACGTTCCACCAACACAAAACCCCGAGTGCGGAGCAGTGGGAGAGCCGGCTCACCAGCTGCGAGCTCGCCGCCCAAAGGGCAATGGTGCAGCACGCAAGCGAAGCAGCGCGACTCAGTGGAGCCCTGGACTAGGGGCCCAACCCTGCTTTGAAGGTCAAGAGTCTGCAGCGATGCAGACGAAGACCGAACGCTTAACACTAAATGAACCAAATAAAGTTTCTCTCTCTCTGTTTTTGTGAAGTTATCAGGCACTGCGTTGCGGTCACGTCTCTAGCACGAGCTCCCTGTTTCCAGTCCACCACGTAAGGGCCGGCGGTCACCTTCGAGGCAGCCTCCTGGAGCCGTTGGGAAGGGCTTGACAGCGTCTTAAGAATTGAAGTTGTCAAAAGCGCGCAACTTGACGTGGGCATTGGGAGGGTGAATTTATCACGGGAGAAACTGAGGTCACCATGAAGAACGCGAAGGCAGCGCTAGGTAGGGAGCGAGCGCGGAGCTCCGGAACAGGGTTACATGACAAGTGCAGGGTTACGCATTGAGTGACTGCAGATTCAGCCGGATACGAGAGAGCCACCAGCACAACTAGGATAAAGCGTTGGCAGCCTGATCACACGTCCTCAGTGGAAGAAGGTGGCTCATTAACGCCGTTGGCTTTCGCAATCCCTGGAAGACGGAGTCGCCGGCCAAAAATGCTGATTTAATTTGAAAAAAAAAATCTTAATTTGCGGCCTGTTAAAAAAGGCGTTTGTTTATACATAATCGCATACTGAGTGCACGTGTACTAAAGACATTATAATATTTTTTTATTAAAGCACCTCTGCATCAGGCAACGCAACAGATAGGTGATCCACTTACGTCTAATATTTTATTCATGTGAACAATGAAGCACTAAGTCATATTTCTTTTTCTAACAGTTCGTTCTGTTTCAATAAATTTATATTTTGATTCAAACAAAGGAATGAATGAATGCCATTTCAAAACTCGAGTGCATGAAAACGGTTTCTTTGAAATAAAAAAGCCACGCGAATTGTAAGTCACTGAGTCCTATTGTTCACAATAGAATATGAACGTACGCGTGTGAAACTTCTCTTCTATTTCATGACAGTGAACTCGTAATGTGAATCAGCTCACTAAGTCTTTTTCTTTTTTGTGGTTACCAGAAACGCAACCAGTTTGCGCCTGAGGGAATTACTGCTTTTTTATATAAATCCTTTTAATGCAAATATACAACTTGGTTCGTTGAAGGAAAAACCTACCGTAACCAGGAAGCCGCGGCAGAAACGCGGCTCGTGAAAGCTGTAATAACCCCTCTTAAAGCAATACTTCAGCACAAGACAGGGGTACATGGAGAAATGGAAGTCAACTTTTGCGGCGAATGAAACAGGCCTGAGGGCTCCCATTCTCATCCCTGTGGTGCTATACAATTCCGTCTCATCCGGATAACAAAGAAGACTGCTTTAAAGATCGAAGGAAGGATGTGGAGGGGTAAAAAAATGTGCTGCGAATTACGTCATCACACCTCCTGGAGGAAAAGGCCATCAAAGGCTGGCGTGGATTGAACGACACCCACTCAGCGTGGGTAACAAAGCAGCCTGCGCTCAAGATGGGAGCTGCTGCACCCCTTCCTCGCGTGCACTGTGCGAGGGGTGGCCGTGTCAACAGATATCATGTGGAACATGAATACACTTGCGTGTCATGTCCGCAAGATACCCTAAGAAATACAATACCCACTCTTGTATTAATGTGAACACTACTTATGAAGCCCTATTCATATGAAGTTGAATTCCCCGCGTCTACATCATTAGAGAGGCAGCAAATCGTGTCTGGAAGCAGCAGTTCACTGCCTACGAAGTATGAGACATCGCAACGCCTCGAAGGTGCGTAGGGAGCTCATGCAGCGAACCAAAATTCAGCCCTCAATCACCCGACCAGAAGTCTGCCATGACTCTTGTAAACCAGCGCAACGGCTCGAAGCCAAGCAGGGAAGGGACAAAACACAGCTCTGTGCTTTGTTCCTTCTCTGTTTGGCTTCGAGCTGTTGCTCTGGTTTAGAAGAACCATGTCTGACCAACTCGCCCACCAGTTCATAGTGTAAAGAATTCAGCGACGCACTCAACGACACGTATAATGCTGTCGAATTTACGCATTATAACCATTCCTTAGTTGTCCTATAATATTTTTGCTAGTCTGCGCTCAGCTTTCCCTTACTGCGTTTCACTTTTGTACATGTCGCTGTTCACACGAATCGCGAACTGTGTTTAGGAGCATTGCGCATTATTTCGCAGCAATGAAGGGGTTTTATTAACACCACTCGTCAGAAAATGACAAGCTAGCATGGCAAACGCAGTCAACGAATGTCGGATAAAATTTCATATTGAAACGCAATGGCTGCGGAGTGTAAACACATCCTAGAAATTAACGTAGTGCCGAGTCAGAGTAACCACGATAAGATATGATGTTACCAAGTTGTGATTTTTGGCAGCCGTTGCTACCCACCTTCCAAAGCATCCGTATGGACGGCACCACTGGAAACTGCTTTTAAGAAAGGCAAGGGTGTCATTAACTGTTTCACTTCTCTCTGAACATCTCAACATCCCTGTGACTTAAAGGATGGAGGAGAGCATGAAAGAGAAAAAAAAAGCAGGTGCTGTAGTTGAGGACTCTGTAATGATTTGTGACTTTATGGGCATCTGTAAGGGTTATTGACATCGTAAAGCACACGGGCCCCTCTTGTTTTTCGCCCCAATCAAAATGCTATTGCTGCTTACGGTATTGAATCAAGGTCCACCGGATCAGCTGCCTAGTCATCTCTTCGGTAATCTTTCTCTAAATGTCATCTAGCTACAGTATTTTACCATAATTTTGATATCAGTGCGTTTATTTGTTCTTCTACCTTTCTCCTTGATGTTAATAAAACGGACGGACAATTCTGCGTGGTTAGGCTTGCCCTTCGGTTTCGATTCGAAGCTTGGTTTAAGAGGAAATGCGATAGCGCTGTGTTTTCGATTCTCTGCGCACAGGTGGCAGTTGATGAAGACGACGGCATTCAAAGCAGAGCGCGAGAGACTGCAGTTAATGCAAAATAGTATCATCGCTTTGGAGGCAAAAAGGACGGCTGCAGTTAAACAGGTGGTATGTTCGCCTGAGGCGATGATTTGGGAGACAGAGAAAGAGACCGTCATTTTCTTATGCATTCCTGGGTCTTCTCCGCCACTAAGGTTCAGTCTGCCTCTGGCCAAGGTACTCCACAGGTTAACGCCGGCAGTAATGATTATCTTTTTGTACTTTCCCATCTTCCTACCGGCCAGGTGGTCGTTGACTCCGTCAGATTGCATGCCGACCCCGCCGGAGGCCTTTACTGTGGCCAGAACTTCAAGGATGCCTTGCGGGCTGCTGTGGATTTAAAGGAAATTTTGTTCATAGAGCAATTCCAGATGTTTTATGTTCAGATAGTGTCCTGCAAATCAGCAGTCTCAGGCTATACTGGTGTCATGTATGGTGTTGTTGGTCAAGAACCATCGCTGATTTTTCATAGACCCGGAAAGAAAACAGGTCAAGATCAAACTCTTGTGGCTTCCTCAACGCCTGAGATATGGCTTTATACGCGACACCTAAGGGGTATACTGGCAGGTCGCGTCGATATCTGGAAAAAAACTCGAAAGATGCTGATGTGGAGCACAAGAGGACGCTCAGCCGGGATATTACTTTCTCTCTTGCTGAAAGGGTCAGCGTTGCCGACATTACAAATTAGCTGACCATGTGTGGCGTGCAGAGCCTTGACCTTATCACTGGAGGCCCGCCCATCTCTCTTAGCTGCTGCAACCGCGTTGGGCACCTTAGTCAGCACTGTCGAGCGCCGCGCTGTGGGTATCGCCGGCGCTTCTGCCGCACAGCCCCGGAATATGTGTTGACTTATGCTCTCAAGCTGCGGCATCGCGTCCGGCCACCTCGACAAGAGCGCCTCATGGACGGCACGGAAGTAACTCGACTCGACCGGAGATCTTCGGCCGCCGTGATCTCGGAGTCGTCCAGTATCAAACCGCATGCTGCTGACAATAGAAAGGCTCCTATAGCGTCCGACCGAAAGGCGGAAAACGACGCTGCGCAGTCCTTAGATGAGACGCTGTCTGAGACGCGGGAGAGGTCTTAGCCCTGCAGTGGAAGTAGCCAGCCTGATCATGATGTTGATGATCTGGTTCCCGTTATGAAATTTTCAGCAGATGAGGCGATGGACATCGAAAATATTTGCCGTTTATACGCTGGCGCATCGGTTATGATTTTCATGGAGAGCTACAAAAAGCATGGAGTTTGGAAAGAGATGGCATTCTTGTTGAAAACAGTTTAAAAACAACGTGTTAAGAGGGAATCACTCTCCATTCGGAGCATATATTTTGAGCGAATATTTGCGTATGCTTCCTACAAGCCGCCCATGCCCTTAGCGGAAACTAATACGTTTGGAATGTACTTCGGAATATTTATAATGTATTTTAAACATATTTTGTATTCATGAATGCTCTAAAAATATGCCGGAAATGTTTTTGTGTAAATTTGTGCTTAGTATTCGAAATATATTGTAAACATTTGCCCAAAATACGTAACTTAAAGCATGCTTCGAGCATATTTCAAATATGTGAAAAAATATTAATGCTGTTTTAGCACCTTGTCAATATGCTAAAAGTGTACTTTCGTAAATATGAAGTTAATGCATTCGAAGTATACCTCACTTAAAGCATGTTTCGAGCACGTTTCAAATACATGAAAAAATATCAATGCAGTTTTAGTATCTTGTCAATATATCAAAAGTCTATTTTCGTAAATATGAAATAATGCATTCGAAGTATACGCCACTTAACGCGTGTTTCGAGCACATTTCAAACACGTGAAAAAATATGTGTGCGGTTTTTGGATCTTTTCAGTGAATTAAAATTGTACTTTTGTAAATATGACATTAATTCCTCTCAATAAACTTCAATTTTATCAAACGGGCAGTCCTTTTAAACAGATTGGAAGCACACTTTATCTGGCGTAAAACAATGTAGTGCTCCAAATTGCGTTTCGGGAAAAGGCCTTTGCATGTTGGCAATGTATTGAAAGTATACTTTCGCAAATACGGCATTAATTTCTACAAAGCAGGCTTCAATGGTAACGAATGAGCTGTCCGCGTAAACGCTTTTGCAGCACACTTCAAGCTGCCGTTGGACAGTCAGTGCTCGAAATCGCGTTTCGGGAAATGACATGCTGGCAATGCCTTTAATGTGTACTTTCTTAAAAACCAAAATTAATTCGTTTGTGGTATACTTCAACCCCCCCAAATGTGTCAACTAAGAATATCAACAGGTGATATATATGAGGCAATCCTATGATTCTCGGGTTTTCTTGTTCAAAGTGCCAAACTCAAAAAGCATGAGGTTTTTCATCGATCATCACTTTCCATCTTGTATAACTTCTTAACTCTGGGAGAGACGGCACGCGAGGTTACGCTCCGGAAAATAAAGAAGAAGACGTACTGAGCGCCTTCGTTGCTCATGGCATTTTACCCATTTGTGAAAACATAAAATGTTAAGCATGTTTTTCTGCTTTTCCTTGATGAACCCTCAATCACGCTGGAATAGCCGGCCGGCACTTTCCAGCATTTTTGAAATTCTTTCAAGCATCGCACCATCGTCCTCTTAAAGAATAAGTATAGATCCCGCTATATGATGCGATCAATGAGTCACAACAATAATTGATTAGATGTCATTATCCTTTCCAATTAGGCATCATTTTTTATATGACATCAATAATTGTGTCACCATCAAGCTGACAACATAAAAAAACCTTAACGTTATTGTTAAAACGACGTTGTCCTTCTAAATGAAGCCTGCCAGTTATGTAGGCTGGCACGTGTCATTAGATATGTATATATGCAATAATAGATAGAAACAAGTAACGGATGACCATTCTTACTACATGAGGAGAAAGGGGTGCGTTTTTGCTGAGAAAACTGGGCGTCATGTGGGCGGAAAAAGTAGTATTCTGCCAAATTAATTTTCTTATTCATTTAATGAAGGAGTGATTAGCAACTCATGAAAAGTAAAGTGGCCAATGAAATTGCTTTATAAAATTACAGAAAGCCCAGATTCAAATTCATAATATGTTTTGTGGCCGCAGGAAATTTGGCCCCAAATACAACTGTTTCCTTGGTTCCAGACTGCTCGTAAAGAGTCGTCTACCACTTGACTGATGCCGCAAAATGAATCTCTAGATTTTCAACAGCAGCGCCAAATACTTACCGGCACTGATGGCTCTCTTTGCGAACTTTCAAATAAGATGGACATGAAGCATTTGATAATGCACATTTGTACATTTCCAGGAGCAGCGTTAGTCAATGGCTGAATTTATAAGCTAGAAAAATAGTTCCGTGTTTACATCACAGTCACCGTGTCTGAACGTGAGGTTGCTTAATTGTATGCCTTATTCTAGGTTGATACGTGTGAGCTTAAAATCACTGCAGAGAAAGCCAAGCGCTCCCTAATTGTCTCAAAGAATGAAAGCTGCTTTCTAGGATATGACCAAAGCTACATTTCTCATCAATATGCACTCTCATAAGTAACGTGCGCTGCCAAACAATTGGTGCTTCACTAAAATTATGGGCGACAAAAGGTTCTGCAAACTTCTTGGGGTTTTCTCTTTTACTCGAATTAAAGCTTCGTCGTCTAACATGCTCCTCTTCTTCTGGCACTTAGCTATCCGTTATACATTTTCAAAATTTTGAGTATACAACAAAATTCTTCGTAAGGAATATCACGTTTGGTTTCTTCTGGTTAATACAAGACGATGCCGTGCAAACATGGTGAAGACGCGGCACACAGGGTGGGTGAGTCTTCCGGAACTAACAATTTCATCTTTTCAGAAAACTCAGTATTAAAGCTCCAATTTTAGCGCTTCGCTGAAAGAAAGAAAAATACCATTATTCCAATAGTTGTTTTTTAATTTTTGGGATAAAAATGTATTGTTTAGAGTAGCAATCACTTTGCTGATATTGTTGCTCAAACTTAATCACGCATAAGAGAAGATAGGGTGAAAAAACTTTATAAATGTCAGGTATTATTGGGTACTTTTGGTTTGCGTCCCCTGTAATAGGGATTCAGAAATCGAAGTATTAACGAAAGAGGTTTGAAGAAGACGAAGATGGCGATAAGAATGACGTGTATTGACCAGAGAATAAAGAAGGTGAAGTATTCAGTGAGGTGGGAAGAGATGATTGGTGGAGAAGAGAAGAGGACGACCACAAGGATGACCTGCACTGAGGCCAAGGTTACAAAAGCGCGAGGGAGAGCGCGGCACGGTAGGTCCGTGGTAGGTCCATGGCGATTCCTGAACTCGAAGGTACAGCCAAAGTGCTCCGGCTGGGAGGACGTTCGGGCTATCCTAGGTCATCGCAATGTGGAGGTCGCCCAGGAAGGCGATCGCGGCCACACTTATTGAGGGCTGCCGAAGAGGAGACAGCAGCGGAGCAGCGGCAGCGTTCGACCAAGGTCCCGAGCGTTATCTCGAGCGCGTGCTGGGGACTCATGGTCTCTTTTGGCATTTCGCCACAACCAGCCGCGCAGGTCGCAACATCTCGTTACACATAATCACGGGACTCGTAACGACCCTTGCACTCAGTCATGATGTGTTGAAGTTGCTTCCGCCAACACGTATATGTATCTTTGGCTTATGGATTCATTTTCATTCACCTGATCCTGTGGCAGTAACCATACAGACTATCGGTAATTCCTCTGTACTCTACTTAATAACAAGCGCTGTAGCATTTACAGTATAAGAAAATTATCTCATCCTGAAAGGCTGGTCTTGCTCTGTTTGCTCGCGCCTAAACCGGAGAAGGCGTTAGAGCTTGTTGTCAGCTCTTTCATTTGTGTGTTCAGTTGCTTTGATATTAACCTAATTGATCTTCCATCTCGATTTCCTCCTTCTAATACTGCTACCGTTCCAGCTACACCTACACAATATGATACAGAGCTGGTGCAGTGCCGATGTTCCTGCGGTATACCAAACACAATCATTTTTCAAACAAAAGACCGTGTGCTTCATATTCACTTTCTATATTCCAATAATTAAGCATAATGAAAGGCTCCGAAGAACACTAAACAATTTAAGCCTGATTTAGTTTCTCGCTCATGACACTTATTTTCCCTGTTAGAAGCCTATCATTTCATATCGCCACTCATATTGTGCCGTTGGTTTGTTATTTGTTTTGCCCATAACATGACCTCCCATTGCTTATGCCAAATTTTTAACTTGCAAAAACAACCTTTATATTTATATTTTTTGAAGTGCTCGCATTGCACTTCTTGAGTCATTGTTTTCGTTTAGGTGTTATGCACATCGGTCTATATTACGCTCCAACATGTAACCTACTTCTCTTGGAAGCAATCTCTATTGTTGCCCCGACAGCTGGTCACCAGTACGCCATTGGTATGTATGTACGTGTGTGTGTGCGTGCGTGTGTGTGTGTGTGTGTGTGGTGTGTGTGTGTGTGTGTGTGCGTGTGTGTGTGTGCGTGTGTGTGTGAGATAAATGTTTAGGCGAAGTGGGAACTTCTACAGAGACGCATTTATTTATCGACGTTTCGACCGCGGTGCAGTATTCTTCAGGACTGTAGTGGTATCGCGTCAGATGGACGTTTTAAGTTTGTGAGCTGCAGAGGAGGGACAAAGCTGTGTTACAAGCAAATAGCAATAACAGTTGAAAAATTTTAACAAAAATTAAAAATGGGGGTGCGGGGTACAGAAAGGAACAAGATTGTGGGCGGAAGCAAAAGATAGAAAGAAAATAAAATCGGGGGGGGGGGGGGGGGAGCTAGTAAGGAAGGCCGGCCAAAAAATGATATGGCGAAACGAGAGAAAGGGAGAGGAAGACGGTGCGGGGGACATAGGCAGCGCGGCAACCACAGGCTTACGAAAGCGAAACGTGCAAACAAAACACACAAACAAAATGCACAAACACAAAGTTGGGCGCCGCTGCAGATGTGTGGCCAAAGAGGCGCCACTGCGCAAATGACACTGTCAGCGACGAATAGCCCAAACCAGGCGCCTTTTAGGGGGTCACACCAATTTCCCTTGAGCCGAAGGCTGGAACGTTAGGGAAGGAGTGGGCTACGTTGTAACGAGCACATGTATAAGAACTTACACAATCTTCTTGTCTCCGCGCTGGAGTGCGAGGAACTGGAACGTTTGAAAACAAAAAATAACTTCAGAAATAGGCATAATCAAAATTAGAAAATTTACACGGGACAAAGTTCCCTATGACGAATGGCTGAAAGAAGTTCTAAGTGCGGTTCGATCAAATTCTTCCCACCCCGATATCTCTCAGTCAAAGGTCAGCCAAGGGCAAACACTCTCAAAACAGTGCCATCACAGTGTAGACAACATCACCAATCTGTCTCGAACACCACTCACAAAGTATGAGCGAGCCGTCCTATCTAGCAGGCTGACTCTTTGCCCCCGCACAGGCAAATACAATGAATTCCAACTCGTGAAAGATCTTGACGACTTCGCCAGAAAACTTCGCCTTAGAGAATACTTCTTTGATAAGCCCTAAACCCACAGCAAAACTCGGACTTCCACCCAGCAAACGAAAATTGGACTCCCAACATCGGGAGGGAAAAACACTTGGATATCTGTATTAAGGCAGTTCAAAATGATATTATTGAAATTTTTAAAATCCACAGGTTAGGACCAGACAATCTGCCTAAAAGAGAACGTATACTGCTCTCGAGGCGCTCAGTAACCGTACCGACATCGTCATAAAGCCAGCTGATAAGAGTGGAGGCATTGTTATCTTGAACAGGGATGACTATATAGTAGAAGGCATCCAGCAGGTTACTGACAATAATTTTTATGAACAACTTCATGGCGATCCCTCCGACGAGCACTCAAAACCTATATCTGATATCCTCCTCCACCTCACAAAACGCAATGAAATATGCCCGAAACTATGCAACGCACTCAGAGCTACCCATCCTTTTTCTGGGCGTTTTTACATGCTCCCTAACTTACATAAAGCCGGTATTCCTGGGTGGCCAATAATTTCAGGAATCTGCACTATCACAGAAACAATATCAAAGTACATTCACACTCTAATTAGCCACATTTCAGCCACACATCCATCCTAAATCAAAGATACAAAACACATTTACCGCCAGATAGACAATATAACTTTACCTGAAGGAGCCTTTCTTGTGACCATGGATGTAACATCCTTATACACAAACATTCCCCATGCCGATGGCATTGCAGCCCTTTTAGAATCTTGTGAACAGCAGAGACCTCATGAATCTCCAAGTCCAAAGGTCTTAGGAACACTAGCCAAAATTGTGATAGAATACAATAGCTCCGAGATTGATCTTCAATATTGTCTACAAATAAGTTGAACAGATATGGGAACAAGAATGGCCCCAAATTATGCCAACATCTTCATGCATCATAGGAGTCAAAATTTCTTCTTGTCCAATTCAGCCGTACTTTTACAAGCGCTTTTTGGATATGTTTATAGTATGGACAAACACAGAACAACAACGTATCCATTACATTGACAGTTTCAACTCCGTACACCCAAACATAAAGTGTACGCGCACGTACTCAACCAGTGAAATCAATTTTCTTGATGTTGACATTCTTGTGGACAAGGGGTCAGTTCGTACAACCATTTAGAGAACACCAACCGACTCTCAAAAATATCTACATTTCCAAAGCGCCCATCCCCGTCACTGCAAAACCAGCATCCCCCTTATTCGTAGGCCCATCGTTTTCGAAGAATCTGCTCTAACGACCTAGACTTTTATGACAACTCCAAACACATGCGCAACGTGCTCTTAACACAGCGCTATCTATGTTCCCTTATTGATGACACCGTAAGCAGAGCTTCAAATCTGAACCGTAGTCAAATACTGTAGGGATACCTAAGAGATAACCGAAATGATACACTACAAACCTTTTTCTCAAATTTAACAGTAACGCACCGAACATAAACAGAAATCTTAATAAGCACTTTAATATTCTCAAGCAAAGTCAACTACTATCGAATATATTTACGTGCGCACACCGCGTGATTTACAGGCGTGCCAAAAACATTCAGAACCAGCTAGTGCACTCCAATGAACACAAAACCCCAAAGTATGGATGCCACCCCTGTGGTAAAGGTCGCTGCAAGGTTTGCAAACACATGCATTCTACGTATTCCGCAACGAGTACGAGGTCAGGTTTCCGGCATTAAATCAACGGCAACTTGGACTGCGACTCACCAAATATTATTTACCTTCTTGAACGTACCTTGTGTAACCAGCAATACATAGGACAGACAAACACTGGATTCCGCACTCGACTTAACAATCACTGCGCACACACCAAGTCTCTCCCAAATCTTCCCCTATCCAAGCATGTAAACTCGGAAAGACACCCACTTGACAAACTAAAAGTAACAATTATTCAAGGGGGCTTCAAAAACAGGCAGTAACCTGAACAACGTGAATCCTATTTTATCCACATGTTTAATACAATTCAAGAAGGTCTTAACGAAAAGCCTGGTACGCTTTCTTTTATTCACGACCTCCAAACAAAATAGTACTACACTTCTCGTTAAATGGCTTACTCTGATATACCCTTTATAACTTCAAGTGTATATCCCAGGCAATCATACCCCTCCTTACATTATCCTGCCTACTGCAGTATTGATAAGCTTTGACGTTCTCTCTTTACTTTTTTTCCGACAACTTGAAATCTTTGTACACAGCCCGGCCCTCCTCCACTACAAACAAGTATTCCCGACGAAGTCGGTTCAACGACCCGACCAGGGAGATTGATGCAGTGTTCAGTGAAACCCAGACCCCCTGTGTAAGTTCTTTCACATGTGCTCGTTACAATGTAGCCCACTCCTTCCTTAACGTTCCAGCCTTCGGCTCACGGGAAATAAGTGAGACCCCCCCGAAAGGCGCCTGGTTTGGCCTGTTCGTCGCTGCCAGTGTCATTTGCGCCGCGGCGCCTCTTTGGGCACGCATCTGCAGCGGCGCCCATCTCCGTGTTTGTGCATTTTGTTTGCGTGTTTTGTTTGCACGTTATGGTTTCGTACGCCTGTGGTTGCCGCGCTGCCCATGTCCCCGCACAGTCTTCCTCTCCCTTTCTCACGTTTCGCCATCTCCTTTTTTGGCCGGCCTTCCTTACTAGTTCCCTCCGCCCTTTTTCTTTTTTCTTTCTATTTTTTGCTTCCACCCCCAATCTTGTCCCTGTCTGTTCCTCGCACCCCAATTTTTACTTTTTATTTCATTTTTTCAACTGTTGTTGCTATTTGCTTGTAACACTGCTTTGTCCCTCCTCTGCAGCTCACAAACCTAAAACGTCCATCTGACGCGATACCACCACAGTCCTGAAGAATATCGCACCGCGGTCGAAACGTTGATAAATAAATGTGTCTCTGTAAAACTTCCCACTTCTCTTGAACCTATATATATATATATATATATATATATATATATATATATATATATATATATATATATATATATATATATATATATATATATATATATATATGAAGGCTCAGAAATCCTGCCACCTGTAAACTGATACCTTATATGTTCCCTTGCCCCCTGAGTCTGTTTCTTTTTTACTCGCTTTGTTTTCACGCTTTAGTTCACAGGATTCTAAAGTCTCTTTTGTCTCTATAGTATGGGCGGTGTCGCTATGGTATCCAGACTACTGCTATTTACAGCCCCAGGTGCTTAGACATTACACGCCTTTGACGTCAGCGCCAGAATAGCATATTTGTGATTGGATAAGAGAAGCACCGACTATCAACAGAGGAGAAGTTTCCGGAAGAAAAAAAAATATAGCCAATAGTAACTAGCGAAAATTGAAATAAACCGTCGCTGTGACCAAATTGTTAGGTAGCTCGGCTTCTGGCCGGAGTACATGAGTTTCGGTGGAGGCAATTCGCAAAGACAACCCCAGGTGGTCGAAATTTTTCCGGAGCCCTCCACGACGGCTCCTCTTTTTTTCTTCCTCATCCCTTCTTTTATCCCTTCCCTTACGGCGCGGTTCAGGTGTCCGCCGATATGTGAGGCATATACTGGGTCATATCGGTTCCCCGAAAAGCAATTAATTTAACATTGAAATCCAGTTTTCTGGAAATTACTTTAAATTTGAGACAACTGTGGATTATAGTTTGGAACTGTCAAGGTCGTATTCAGGGGAATGTTTTTTCTGTTCAAAATGTAGCAAGTATTTCTTTTAAATCTCTAGTCCTGCGCTCGCAACGAGAGGTGATTCCTGCAACCAAAAAACAATAGCGGACGCTTTTCAAAATAACTTGCAGCATTCTACAAACGTCCTGTGGAGGGTTGTGAGCATACATTGATGCTACGTTGCAATTTTATGATATGTGAATAAATTGCGTTTATAGCGAACTTGGCGGTGAAATATGCGCTTCTCGAATATTTCTGGGTATCTCCACAGAAGCAAAGATGCTTCTCAATTACCTGTACTATTATAGAGAACATATGCAATGTAAAAGAACGGTGAATACAGTAGGTGTTTATTGCTTTGTTGGTAACGTAAGGCCTCAGGCACCTTTGTTTTTATTTGTTTTTCCAATAAAAAAATTTTTTTCCCTCAGATGAAAGTATGGCGATAATAAACCTTTCACTTTTGGTTCAACAAAGCAAGTATTTTGTTTAAACATCAAGAAAATTTGAAAGGGGAATCAGTTTATTATTTTACATATAAGAATGGGCAGTTGCTTGAGTCAACTATCTGTTCCCTAGCCTAACGGTGAGGTGCTCTTTTGATATGCCTAAAAAAAGTACGTTTTTTTTTATTTCTTTAGTAGAAGTGCGCCCTGGCTGCGAATGTGCGTTTAAAATATTTTTTAAATTTCTCTCTGGCGGAAACTCCCAGCTGCCCTAGCACCCTGATTTCTGCTTTTTTGCGTTTCTGTAGGCTCTTTTTGATGACAGGGACGAAAGAAACCATTGATATTGTTATTTCAAAAATAATTTGCGAACCAGCTTGGATATTACTTGTTCTGTGAACTCTAGGTTCCACGGAAGGTCTGTATCAGTTATTTCAGGTCCTCATCATACAGACAGTAGTCACTGTATATTGTAATATCAAAACACTTCTATAAGAAGAATCGGTGCGTTCAAAACGACCTAGCAGTGTTTATTTGAGATATGAGAATTAGCGAGAGACATGCCGACTCTCGTAGTAGAAATTTTGTTCACAAGTCCTAATAATTATGTGTGTTCAGGCATTCCATACTCGATGGTTGCGTCTCGTAAGCAAGACGATCTTGTAGCTTTGTATCGACATTCTATTATCCAGCCATCCGCAGCAAACAATAGTTAAACGTTACCAATAGCGCACTGCGAACGTTGCTTTATTTCTAAACTATGCTGCACTTGCACTTAGGAAATAAAATAAATCCTACACATCAGCTATGCAGAGCTTGATCCAGTGTTTGGTGTGGAAAAAGCGCCGAGTATGCAGCGCACCTTGCTATCGATTCACATTTTAAATTCAAAGATTGCGACACCCTCTGGCCGTCTTGACTTGTGAGCGACTTTTATTGAATACCGTTGCAGCAGTAACGCATGGCATAACGTTAAATCATGCTCTACTGAGAAATAGAAAATATGTAGGTAACGAGTAATAAAATTTTTTGCCAACGAATTCCTCAAGGAATTATTGACAGCCCTGTTACATTTTCAAGAGACAAAAAAGTATAGGAGCGAAATCGGCCTTGTAAACGAAAGTTTACCACTGTTGTTTGAAAAGAACAACAAAAAGCTTCATTTAAATATGTATTCCTGTTTAGAGTTGCACAAAAATGTAAAGTCATGAGTGAAAAATGCGCGGGAAACGCAAAAGAGATTGACCACCCCAAGCATTCCAATTTGAAAAACAAGGCGGAAATATTCCGAAATTCAGAAAACAGAAATGGTTTAAAGAAGCAAAATAAAGTGCTCTATCGTACACTGTCAGTTGACTGCACATGAAACAGAAATATGCAAGGATAGTCAGCATAAAGCATAATTGCATGCATAAATAGAAATACGTATTTGTGACTCGAAGCTTTAAATGTTCTACGTCATGTCCATTGTCGCCTTCCCTCTAGGCGCGTATTTCAGTTATCTACCAGCGCGTGCGGTCGTGCTTCGGAAAGCGGCATTTTCTCGCAGCTGCTCTACAATTTTCCGTCTAGTTCCTCCTTTTCATCACTTAATGAGATCACTCACGGAATGTCAGCCCCTCTTCTCTCTCCTTCTGTCTGTGCATAAGAATATTATCCGGCTGCCAAAGTGCATGCAATTGCCTGATAAAAATGCATGCCCTTGGTGGAATGTGCTCACGCCAAGATAATAAAATCGACAATTGGCATCACGGCACGAAGGAAAGATTTACAAATCCTAAGATACTGAGTATAAAAAAGAGCAGAGACGCGACACTACACAGCGGCTGCTGCGAAGAAGTCTGGTGAGTAGAACGCTTTACTGTTGCTAGGAGTTACAGCATAGCGGACTATAATTCCTTTCAGAAATTGGTCAAAAGGCCGCTCAAAAATGTTCCTCCCCAAATGAGCCCCGCAGGTAGTGCCTGAGTACTCTAAAGTGGCCACTGCATTTCTGTCACTCTTTGTTCCTTTTTGAATCGCTGCTATCGGATTTGAAGTCTCTTCTCTTATTGGCCAGTTATATATTATGTTCTGCCATTATCCAGTTTATTTATCTTCGGATATTTGTGTTTTGCTTTCTCGATTTTTTAAAAGAAAGCTACGATTTGTTTTTCATTCGATTTAAAAGAATGTGGTGTATACTGCTACGTTCCCCGTAAACACAATTGCTTTAATTTGGTCGAGATATATATCTTTAAAAAGATGTTTTCGATTGAACCTGAAGCGCAGTAAAAGGTGGAGGTTGTAATAGATTTGCCTATTAGTGGAAACAATTAAGAGTCCTGAGTTTCCTAGCGTGGTTATGTATGGGAAAAAATTAAATAGTGCTCATTAAGAGGATTATGTTTTACTACGCTGGATAAACAGCCGAGCTCAAAAATTAAATCGGCTAACCACCGCCGCTGCACAGCTGGAAACCAGCTTACGACATTTAGGCTTTCAATCCAATATACATCACGCGAAACACAATATTATAATTCCAAGAACACAATTAATTACGCAAGTAAAAAATGAACGCAAAATAAATGCTACAAATTGAGTACACACAGAAGACACTGAGCGTTTTTCTCCAGAGAGCATCGAATGGAATTAATAAGAAATTTTTTTCTAGTTGTATTATTTTCATGTATTTTTAGTGGTATGAGGATATTCGTTTATAATCTGCAGTGCATCTCCTGAAAAGAAGAGTTCGGAGAAGAAATTTCCGACTGTCTAGAAATAGCAGGGCTAAAAAACAGGCCTACCAGGAATAATCAGCTTCATTAATTAGTTCAAGCTCTGGTCGCGAACAAATACTGACTTTCAACTCCAAAGTTCTTCCCTGCGTGTTAAAGACTGTCAAATTGTTCTAAGAATGTTACAGCATTGGAGAAGCAAGAAACATTTCCGCGGCACTTGGCATGTACGCTGAAGAGAATGAATACTTAACATAATACTTGAAAGTAGTTAGCTAACACGGCTTTTCCCACTGCACTGAACGTCCAGGGACGACTTTGTACGATATGGAAATAAAAATTATGCTCTCACTATATTGCCGCGAATATTTGCAGTGTTTGATCGTTTTTAAAATCTGCCGCCACACCACTATATCGCTGTGTTTGCGGCGAAAGAGGCGACTAGATTTATTTCGATTGATCGCAGACAGACAGAGCTGATTCTACGTTATTCCCGAATGTTCTAGTAACTTTGCACGCTTTATCTAGTAAGTTCGCTATCAGCTTTAAATTGAGCACGGCTGACAGCGGCGGGCATTCTGTTCGACGACCGCCGAGCACGCTTGTCGCTTCGCCGCCGCCGAGTGATTCATTTCATTTTGGGTGCAAGTCAGCCCAATAAACAGATTTGTTTTAGAAGACACTTTTGTCCGTCTTCATCGCTGCTTCGACTGCCGTCACCACTACGTGACAATATGCATGGGCATGGCGAATGAATACTCTTTATATCTAAATTCGGCATGCATCCTTGTATCTATTTCTTTCTGTTTTTTTTTTGTTCCTACAGCTCAGCTTCATCACGAAGACCTGCCTGTGGCTCACCCTCCTCTCTCTCATTGCCGTTGCTTGTGAGTATGCCAACATTTTTGTGGATTATGAAAATTCCCCATTTTCTTTGTATTGGTCGTGCGAAATAACCTTACTATCTAGTAATGATGAGAATAAAACTAAATATATACGCAATGATCGTTTAGTGTGGAAGCTTTCCTTTCTTTTCAATATAAGGCTACAATGCATGTTAAAAACAATTGAGCCGCCGCAAAGCAGTAATGCATACATATGCAGATTGATAAATCAACAGAAACAAACGTCAAAACCTACGTCAGAAAACGTGCAAACTCTAGGATTATCGGTATTAGAACAATTTGTTCTATATTTAGCATACTGTCCTGGCGTAAAGGCTTTTAATGAATGAAAGGGGACGACATATTTTTTCGACGTTTGTGGCATACAAAAATTTGCACGCTTCGGAAGGAAGGTGTGCCGTCAGATGATTGAGAAAAACTTTAGACGCTCTTTGTAATCACCCCTGATGCTTTATTTATCCATGCATTCTGCATGGAGTAATGACTGTGTAAACTGTGGAACTTACCTGTTAAGGCTGAATACATAGAGGAGGGAAAATAGTTTGGCATTACGTCCTCATCTGCAGTCAACAGCACAAAAAGCATATATCTTATTTCCGACGGCACTCAGGCCTAGATATGCAGAAAATATATGGAAATAACCTACGCTCGCTGAATAACCTTTTTTAAGTACTTAAAAAATTCCTGTTTTTACGCAGTATTCCTAGTTCAAAAGCATAAAGCAATTTTGTAATTTACCTTCTAAAACTATCACCAAATCAGATTGGAAATGTGCCTAATATGAATTTTCAAGACTTCTACAGTGCTGAGTAATGTTGTTATTGCTTAAAATAACAATGTCTTTTTTCTCATATTTCTTTCATGGCTCATGAAGATAGAGCAACGGTGTAAGTACCGTAGTTATGATTACAAATGGGAGCATTTCTAGCCTTAGTGTTCCTAATACAAGTATCGGAACTATTTTATTTTTCCTTCCAATCAACAGAGCCATGCGACTAGACCTGCAAAAACCAGTTCTCTCGAAAGGTGAGAAATCCGGCGCTTCAGAACGAGTCGTAAAAATTTCTCTGCCGTATAAATCAAAGTTAACTGACAAAAAACAACATTGAGGTGGTTGACGCAATAATTGGGAGTACGCTCACATTTCTAGCGTTGTAGGTTCGCACCAATGTGATCATTAGGAATTCATTAGGAATTAAATTGAACACCCTTTCTGGACAAATAAATGCTGATAAATTTGCTGATAAAAAGCGCATAAAAGCACGCTTTAGAAAGGACACTGAAATTGATGTTATTTCTATTAAACAACCCAAGTAAGACACAATATGTGGACCCTGTTAGTCTCACGTGGGCATTGTTACGTTTCGCCTACGACGCGCGGTATAGCCGGCGAGGATGCAACGGACGCCGGGGCTTCGTTCAAAGTGGCGGACTTTTTGGCCCGTTCCGCGCTGCCGCAACGCCTCCCGTCAAGCGCGTCCAGGCAGGTTTCAATGCCACGTGTCTTCTTGTGTGCGTGTGTGTGTGCATGTTGGTGCCCACACTTGTCAAAGTGCGGCAGCCGGGGAGAGGAGCTCCCCAACTGGGAGGTGAAGAGGTCTGACCGGCGCCGGCCCGGCGGACGCGTCACTTCTCGTCTCAACGTGTCCGTGTGTCGCCGTCTCGTGCGCCTCATCCCGAGCCGTTCCTTCTTGCCCTCGACTCCGAGAGTATAACAGCAGCTGCCCCGGACGCCAAGAGGGAGGATTCGATTTCTTCCGAAGAGTAACGTGGTCGCCCGTTTCTCCACTTCGGTCGACCTGACCGGCTGCTCTTTGGCGATGCTAGAATAAACAAGTTGTTCTGTTGGCAGTCGACTCATCCTTTGCCAGGACCTTCGGATGTTTCCAGCTGTGCCCCAGGCCGCCAGGCCATCGCTACCCTTGGGGCTTGCGACCCATATGCAACAGCATCTGGGAGTGGGGAAACCCTTCAAGTATGTTCATTTGCCTCCTATGGGAAATATTTAGGCGATCTCAAATTTTTCTCGCGCTTGATGATACCGATGCGTCAAATATTAGGCTTTACAAAGGCTAACTTTGGCTCAAATTTTATATTAAGCCTTCATGGATCACTTGTAGGGTACTTCAGGACAAACGCTACGCAAATTTAGGATTTATGCCGAAAACATCTGGGCTATCCCATGTTTAGCTACACGTACAAAATTGATATAAGATCCTCATGGGCCTTGGTGGCGCTGGAAACCACGGAGGCCTGCTTAATGTCCACAAAGGCCACCTGTGGGCTACTGAGGGCATATACAGCGTAAATGTGGGCTTTATGCAGTAAGAACTTCAGTTAGCGAAATGAGACTGGCCGCAACAACAAAAAAAAGAACAGCAGGTCCCTTAAGACCCGGTGGGGAGTTCCCGCATGGTGCCCCAACCGCTCCCATATGGGATACGTGTGGGCAGATTCCACGAAACTTCTTGGCTTTATGCAAGAATAATTGGGGCTAGGCTTCGTTGTGCTGTACAGAGAAAAGCACTATAGGTTCGAAAGGATGTACAGAACCCGCATCGGTCCCATTAGGCAATGCGAGCTAGTAGCCCCATAAAATACCCACCTCAGCCCCACAGGATAATCTAAGGGATGTTCAAGTGTGGCTTGCTCCTGAAGAACGCGCATCGGTTCCCTTCGGCATTAGAAGGGCTTTCGACTGTCCACGTGTGTTTGAGAGGGCCTGGAACGGGGTCATCTGTGGGGAGCTAACGCGAGGCCCATCTGGGCACCAGTTGCAGAATGCCATGTTTCCCACATGACCGGTCAGCGTTGGCCGCACAATGGCTACCAACATGGGCCTAGAGGCTCACACTTCTTGACAACCATTTTGTGATGCTTGGGAATGCTTATTTCTGACGGCAATACCGGCGTTCTTTTCAGAATCTATCCTATTTACAGGTAGCAAAAAACACGCGTGGGAGCTGTCAGTTTCCAAAAGGTCGCTTTAAGACGTTAAACCACCTTAAACCAAAAGTTTCCAAAAAGAACACCTTTTGATAGCATCTCTGCACTATTCTAAAAATGCCTTTCTGAGGGTAGAGTGATTGAAAATAAAAAGAAACTGCTTGTCACAGATGCATATAGAGTAATCGATTGCAGAGCGGTCACGGCGTGTTCTTTCTCATATTGGAGCTAAGTTCACAGTTACGTAGTGCTTTCTTTTTCTCCTCTATTCCCCGATATTTTCCGTGATATAAAATGTGTATAACCGGACATATTCTGTCATAGTTCAGATTGGACAATCCTTCTTACTTTGAAGATGAATATGGGAAATTCTAAACCTGGATCATCCTTAATGCCTTATGCACGTGCTCTAACACAATCACATTAGTTGTGTGTTCTCGTTTTCGCTCGAAAAAGACCATTTATGAAATTACCGTTTTTATGAACTCCAAATAAGTATCTCAGGAGGCCCTTTCGGGACCATCAGTTCATCTCTAGCGCCGACAAGGTGATCTTTACGTTGGAGTATAACATTTGCAGCGATGACTGTAGGCATGGAGTAACTGGGCCTAAGGAACGCGTCTGTGTGCAGTAAAATGTCTTGACATCACCTTTGTACTTTGTCCTAAGCTTTCATTGTCCTGCTATTTTATTATATATATTGTTACGTTTCGCCTACGACGCGCGGTATAGCCGGCGCGGATGCAACGGACGCCGGGGCTTCGCTCAAAATGGCGGTCATTTTGGCCCGTTCAGCGCTGCCGCAACGCCTCCCGCCAAGCGCGTCCAGGCAGGTTTCAATGCCACGTGTCTTCGTGTGTGCGTGTGTGTGTGTGCATGTTGGTGCCCACGCTTGTCAAAGCGCGGCAGCCAGGGAGAGGAGCTCTCCCCAACTGGGAGGCGAGGAGGTCTGACCAGCGCCGGCCCGGCGGACGCGTCACGTCACGTCTCAACGTGTCCGTGCGTCGCTGTCTCGTGCGCCTCATCCCGAGCCGTTCCTTCTTGCCCTCGACTCCGAGGGTATAAAGGCAGCTGCCCCGGACGCCAAAGGGAGGCTTCGATTTCTTCCGTCGAGTAACGTGGTCGCCCTAACCGGCAGCACTTTTGCGATGCTAGAATAAACAAGTTTTTCTGTTGGCAGTCGACTCATCCTTTGCCAGGACCTTCGGATGTTTCCAGCTGTGCCCCAGGCCGCCAGGCCAACGCTACCCTTGGGGCTTGCGACCCATTTGCAACAACTGGTTGCCAGCGGTGAGATCGCGACAACGGAGGCCAGCAGCGAAGATATGCGGTCAACTGTGTGCTGAGCAGCACAACGACCATCCGGGAGCAGTGCAACGAGCCCTGTGTGATGACTGGTTGCCTGCAGCGGAACGGCTGCGCTGAATTCTTGGCTGCGAGGTTTGGTGAGTGCGGGACTTTCTTCTTCTGAGGTTTGCCAGGCTTTTGTTAGTGTCAGAAACAGAGCTGGTAATTGTGGTTGTCGTTGCTGCCGGGTTAGTTTGCGGCAAGACAATAGTAGGCAGTAGAGAAAGCAGCATTCGGAGCAGCCATGGATTTGAAGTCGTTACGCAAACCGAAATTGCTGGAGCTTGCAAGAGAGTTGGGTCTGGATGTCTCAGACAAACTCAGAAAACCAGAACTGCTAAGGGCTATTCTTGAGTTGGAGGCTGAGGATGACTAGCTGTCGGAATGCCTTGAGACCATTGAGGAGAGGGCAAAAAGACAGGAGCGCGAACGTAAAGAGCAAAAAGAAAAAGACGAGCGCGAACGTAAAGAGCAAAAAGAGAAAGACGAGCGCGACGTAAAGAACAAAAAGATAAAGAGAAAGAAGAGCGCGACCGTCAACACGCTTTGGAAATGAAGCGTCTCGAGGTAGAGATGGAACGCGCTCGTAATGGAAGTCGGGCACACGGTGCAGGAGAACGAGTATCGTTCAAAATGACTGACCTGATGCGGCCGTTTAAGATTGGAGAGGACATTGGTTTGTTCCTGGTTAACTTTAACTTGCGAGAAGCAGGGGTTCTCTCGGGAAACGTGGCCACAGCGCTTGCTCACTTTGTTACCCGCGAGGCGGCAGACGTAGTCGCTCGCTTGAAGAGAGAGGATGCAGAGGATTTCGACCAAGTGAAATCGAGTCTGCTAAAAAAGTACAGGCTGTCAGCGGAGGCGTTCTGTCGGAAGTTTCGGGAAAATGAAAAAGGCAGAAGTGAGTCATATACAGAGTTTGCCTACAGGCTTATTTCAAACATGCAGGAGTGGCTCAAAGAAGAGAAAGCGTTTGGTGACCACGAGAAAATTCTGCAGTGTTTCGGGCTGGAACAGTTTTACAGTCGGTTACCTGAGAACGTGCGGTACTGGGTCTTGGTTAGGCCAGACGTTAGTACAGTGGCTAAAGCCGCCGAGCTAGCCGAGGAGTTTGTGACGCGTCGGGCTCGCGGAGCTAAGGACGGTCAAAAGGGTGAATATGGCTCCAAGTCTGAGAGGCCGAATTTCACACCCATGAGAGCAAGGGGGGACACACGTAGTGCGGATGCGAGTGAAAGCAGTCCGACCGAACGTAAGGAGACGGCGGCAGCCGAATCCGAACGCAGAAAGCGGTTCGACACGAGGCAAGCGCGCCTGTGTTATACGTGCCAGAAGCCGGGTCACTTTTCGGCGCAGTGTCCAGAAACAAAAACAAAAGTCGTGTTTTTGTCTTTATGCAGCACTGACGAGAACATGAAGCTTCTCGAGCCTTACATGCGAGACTTCCTCGTGAACGGGAAAGAGTGCCGAGTGCTTCGTGATTCCGCAGCTACAATAGATGTAGTTCACCCCTCTTACGTAGAACCCGATATGTTCACGGGCGAGTGCGCATGGATCAAGCAAGCCGTGGAAGCTCATAGCGTGTGTCTGCCCGTAGCAAAAGTGCTTTTTGAAGGACCTTTCGGAGCAATTGAGACGGAGGCCGCAGTGTAATCTATGCTGCCCCCCCCCCCCCCCCCCCCCCCAGTACCCGTGCCTATTTTCGAACAGGTCCGATCACCTCCTGCGCGAGAAGGGGCTTTTGTTTGGTGAGGCTAGCGTTCAGGCCTTAACCAGATCGAGAGTTCGGGAGCTCGCTGCAAAGGCGGTAGTTGCGGGGCCGACGTTGTCGAACAATGAGAAAGGGTCGGAGGCGCAGCAAGCTGATATTCAGAGCACGTCCGAACTGAATAAAATTGAGCCTGTAGCGTTGAAGGCACCAGGTACTGGAGAGGAAATGCCCGACACGGGAAAGTTAGAAGAGCTATCTGCAGATGTGTTCATCGCGCCTACGTCAGATGGACTTAATAGGTTGCTAAAAGTCAGCCGGTCGGCTTTGATAGCAGAGCAAACAAAGGGTGGCAGCCTAGAAAACATGCGCTGCAATGTCAAGGAAGGTATCGGTAAGAAAAATGCTCGTTTTGTGGAAAGAGGTGGGGTCCTGTACCGGAAGTATCTAGACCGCAGGGGAGTGGAGTTCGAGCAGCTGATCGTGCCTCAGTGCTACCGTCAGGATCTGTTGCGCTTGCCGCATGGCGGTTCGTGGTCCGGACACCTAGGAGTTAAGAAGACTAAGGACCGTCTCTTGCAAGAGTACTATTGGCCAGGGGTTTTCGTGACGCAGAACACTTTGTGAGGACATGTGACACCTGTCAGCGGGTTGGGAAACCAGGGGACAAATCGAGGGCGCCGTTGAAGTTCGTACCTATCATTACGGAGCCTTTTAGACGGCTCGTTATGGATACAGTGGGACCTCTGCCGGTAACAGCCACGGGGTACAGACACATTTTGACTGTGATCTGCCCAGCGACAAAGTTCCCTGAAGCAGTGCCGCTTAAAGAACTCAGCTCAGTTGAGATAGTCAATGCACTACTGTCCATATTTGCGCGAGTTGGTTTTCCTGCGGAAATCCAGTCAGATCAGGGCACAGTGTTTACTAGCGCTTTGACGACAGCCTTTCTCGAAATGTGGGGGTAAAGCTGTTACACAGCTCAGTTTACCACCCACAGTCGAATTCCGTTGAGAAGCTCCACTCCGTCATGAAGCGCGTGTTGAGAGCATTGTGTTTTGAACAACAAAGTGATTGGGAGCTGTGTCTGCCTGGGGTGATGTTTGCATTAAGGACCGCGCCGCATGCGGCTACGGGGTTTTCGCCAGCTGAGCTGGTGTACGGTCGCTCGCTGCGGTCTCCGCTTCGCATGCTTCGAGACTCGTGGGAAGGCAGGGGCGACGACCCAGTCGTGGTCGAGTACGTGCTCAGGCTCCTCGAACGCTTAAGAAGGGCACAGGAGTTGTCAGGTGAAGCAATGGCAAAGGCCCTGCAGAGGGCCAAGGTTTATTATGATCGGACAGCCAGGGCCCGTCGTTTAGAGGTGGGCGATGAGGTAATGATATTGCGCACATCGCTAAAAAACAAACTCGACGTGCAGTGTGAGGGCCCAGCTCGGATTGTTCAAAAACTGTCGGACGTTAACTACGTGGTGAGTCTGCCAGGAAAACGGAAAGCACAGCAAGTTTACCTCTGTAATCTGCTCAAACCCTATAGACAACGGGAAGCAGTGGTGTGTATGATGGTAAACGTTCCCGAAGACCTTCCGGGACTAGGCTCAGTGACGAACAGGGAAGACACCGATCAGGTCATTAGTGACTTAATCAGTAAAGCACCGCTGTCGCCTGAGCAGAAAACCGAACTACACCAACTCTTACAAGAGTTTCAAGGTCAGTTCTCTGAGAGGCCTGGTAGGACTTCTGTCCTTACTCATGAAATAGAACTTACCTCCCCAGAGCCAGTACGATCCAATGCGTACCGGGTGTCACCCCGCCAGCGCGATCTTATGGAGGCTGAGGTAAAGAAAATGCTACAGCTCGGTGTTATTGAGGCGGGTGAGAGTGATTATACCTCCCCTTTGATTTTAGTTGAGGTACCGGGCTAGGAACCTCGTCCTTGCGTCAACTACCGCAGGCTTAATTCCATCACTAAGGATCAAATTTATCCGATCCCTAACATCGAGGAGCGCCTTGAGAAAGTTAGCGCTCAGTTTATTTCCACGAGATCTTGTGAGGGGTTACTGGCAGGTTCCACTTACAGAAGAGGCTAGTAGGTATGCGGCGTTCATTTCACCAATGGGAACATTCCGTCCTAAAGTTTTCAGTTTTGGTTTGAAGAGCGCGCCATACTGCTTTTCAAGCCTCATGGACAAAGTGTTGCGGGGACAGGAAGAATTCGCTTTACCGTATTTAGACGACGTAGCGATATTCTCCGCATCATGGTCTGAACATATGGCACACTTGCGGGCAGTGCTAACCCGCCTGCGCGAAGCGGGCTTGACAGTCAAGGGTCCCAAGTGCCAATTAGCAAAGCCAGAGGTTGTCTACCTCGGTCACGTGATTGGACAGGGTCGTCGCCGCCCCTCTGAAATAAAGGTGGCCGCTGTGCGAGACTTCCCGCCACCGCGCACGAAGACCAATATTCGGTCGTTCTTAGGTGTCGCCGGCTACTATCAGAGGTACATCCCCAGGTACTCCGATATCGCGGCTGCCCTGACGGATGCTCTAAGAAAAACAGAGCCCCAAACAGTCGTCTGGGGCGAGACAAGGGAAAGAGCTCTCAGCGCCCTAAAGAGCGCCCTAACAAGCCAGCCTGTGCTACGATCGCGAGACTACACAAAAGGGTTCGTTGTTCAGTGCGATGCTAGTGAGCGAGGCATGGGCGTTGTACTGTGCCAACGGAAAAATGGAGAAGCGGAACACCCCGTCCTGTATGCTAGTCGTAAGCTGACCTGTCGTGAGCAGGCGTACAGCGCCACCGAGAAAGAGTGTGCGTGTCTCGTGTGGGCCGTTCAGAAATTGTCATGCTACCTAGCCGGCTCGAGGTTTATCATTGAGACGGATCACTGCCCTCTCCAATGGCTGCAGACCATCTCTCCCATAAATGGCCGCCTCCTGCGCTGGAGCCTCGCTTTGCAACAATATTCCTTTGAGGTGCGTTACAAAAAGGGGAGAGTCAACGGTAAAGCCAATGGCTTTACCGTTGCCCCTAACGTAGAATTTCGCCTCAAAATTGTTTGTTACTTATGTTTTCTTCCTGAAAAAGGATTTTTAACATATTGCTTCTGTTTAGTGTTTCAAAGTGATGACGTGCTTTCTAGTGCAATTTTCCCATTTGTGGACGCGTTCTGAGTGCTGCTTGACTACTGTAAGGAACTAGGCAGTAGTATAAAAGGGGAAAGAGCCTGGCAGAGCTTAGTGAGGGTTGTGTCGTGCTTGCTGACTGAACGGTTGCGTTTCGGCGTAGTTCTAACGCTTGCTGGGAACGAGAACAA
This sequence comes from Amblyomma americanum, assembly GCF_052857255.1. Lineage (NCBI taxonomy): Eukaryota > Metazoa > Arthropoda > Arachnida > Ixodida > Ixodidae > Amblyomma > Amblyomma americanum. The sequence goes on along the minus strand of NC_135499.1, from coordinate 102,837,467 downwards.
AAATGGCAACTCTCCCGAAGTCACTTTGCAGTGTCCTTTGTTAACCTGAACATGAGAACGAGGCCTTCTCTGTGCGCTGCGCTCAGGCAACGCCGAGGGACGACCGATTATGGTTACGAGCATCATCGAGCGACATCCCTGCGGACAGCGGATGCAGTCCCCTGACCATCGGGATCTCCTTCTCCCGGCGGGGCGGTCTGTTACGTTTCGCCTACGACGGGCGGTATAGCCGGCGCGGATGCAACGGACGCCGGGGCTTCGTTCAAAGTGGCGGTCATTTTGGCCCGTTCAGCGCTGCCGCAACAACTCCCGCCAAGCGCGTCCAGGCAGGTTTCAATGCCACGTGTCTTCGTGTGTGCGTTTGTGTGTGTGTATGTTGGTGCCCACGCTTGTCAAAGCGCGGCAGCCGGGGAGAGGAGCTCCCCAACTGGGAGGCGAGGAGGTCTGACCGGCGCCGGCCCGGCGGACGCGTCACGTCACGTCTCAACGTGTCCGTGCGTCGCTGTCTCGTGCGCCTCATCCCGAGCCGTTCCTTCTTGCCCTCGACTCCGAGGGTATAAATGCAGATGCACCGGACGCCAAAGGGAGACTTCGATTTCTTCCGTCGAGTAACGTGGTCGCCCTGACCGGCTGCTCTTTTGCGATGCTAGAATAAACAAGTTGTTCTGTTGGCAGTCGACTCATCCTTTGCCAGGACCTTCGGATGTTTCCAGCTGTGCCCCAGGCCGCCAGGCCAACGCTACCCTTGGCGCTTGCGACCCATTTGAAACAATATCCATATCGAACGTTTTCGTTTTCCTCTTGATTTCCACTTCATCTTTACTTTGGGACTAAAGATTAGAACGAATAACGCACTGTTCCTTCTGGCGACATTCCCGTGGCTGTTCAAAATTATGTTTATTCCTATTTTTCACGGGAATGTTGCGATCGCTTTATATAGTCATTGAAAGTATTCAGTTTCGACTCATACAGATATTACATTTTTTAAACAGAAAACGTTGCTGATCCATTCAACAGAAACAAATTATTTCGTTAGAGAAATCAGCAATGAAAATAATTATATACCCTCACCTACGGCCCATGTCTTAATGAATCATCGAGCGCGTGATGACTTTTCGCTGTATCTGTTTAAAGACTGACTAATTCGCTTGTGCAGAAGAAAAGCTGCTTTGAATGGATTTGCAAATAAATATAAAGCTAATATTTGCTTTCCCTGCAGAAGACGCAGCTGCAGTGATGCTGAAGGCTGGAAAAAGTCTTGAGAGTGTCGGCCGCCTGCTCCAGGGTGATGCATCCCTGACTAAAGAAGAGCAGGAAGAGGTGCTTCACGTCTTACGTGCTCTGACAAATGGGGAAGCTGTCCTGAGCGGTGAAGACGCTGAGTACTTCTGGTCACATATCATCCGTGGCGTCATCTCAGGAGCCACCTCTCTCGGAATCATGGAGTTGATCAACAAGCTGGTATAGGCGAAGTTAGTCGGAAATGCCCCAGTCTGTCCTAACCATGTTATTTTGACATAAAAATAGAACTGCACTCAATGCTTGGAACCTGTTTAGAGTTCCGCTATATACACGGCTGTTTTGCTCAAAATGTTTTTATGTGGATTTTTCTCTTGTTTCCAGTTAAATTTTTACTACTCTGAATTCTACTCAATGAGAAAGGAGTGAGGTACTTATGAGCATAGACCTCCAAAAACTTGCGTCATGCAGGGTTTACAGGACCTAACTTAGCCCTGCCTCTTTGCCGCATGTTAAATGCCACGTATACACATAAAATAAGCTGCGAATTGAAGGAACCATGTCAACCTTGACGTTATTCAATCGCAGCTACGCCGGAGCTTTACTCTCCACCTTCTTGTTTAACTGATCAGTCTCCCAAAATTGCTAGACGAGATATCGAACTTGAACTAAAGCATCTATGCAGATGATATCAATCTATGGGTTAGTCAGTCATTAAGTCAGTCAGCCAGTCAGTCAGTCAGTCAGTCAGTCAGTTTTTCTTTGCAGGAAAATCATATCATCCTGGGAGTGGCATAGACTAAAGGCATGGTTGCCTGACGAGTGAACAAAATTAAAAAAATTAAGAGAGGCGGCAGACGTAATTATCGAATACGCCATAAAAAAGGACTAGAGTTCACACCACTCAAGTCATAACTTCTAATATATGACAAAGAGATATGTTCCCCACGGTTGACGATTAGCATAACAGTGGGTGGGCGGGAGGTCCCGGTAGTCAGTGAAATCAGGTTACTAGGATTCTTCATTCAGGAAAAAGGGAAAGACACAAACACCCTAAAGAAACGATCAACGGAAGCCAAGAGGGTCGCAGGTTTGGTAAGAAGAAATTCCTCAAGGGGCATAGCATAAAGGAGAGTAACCTTCTCCGAGTCATGGAAGCTTTCGTAACGAGCAGAATTAGGTACGCCGCCACATATATCAAACTCTCAGAGTTAGATATTCAAAAACTAGAGAATAATGAGACTGCGCCAAGAAAACACTCAAACCCCGACGAAAACTTCAACTCATTGAGTAGAGAAGTTGGGAGTCCGTGATATCTGGAGAGAAGGTAGAGAAAGAGTAAGAACAGCACAGATGAAAATGCTGAGTGGCACCGAAACAGGCAGGGCCATCAGAGGGATGGTAGGCCTAGCACCGGTCGCAGAAAACAAGAAAGTCAGCCTGGACTCTAGGCGGAAGGAAATCCTCGGGATACCCCAATGCCGAAAACATGCGCTTAGAGATTAATTAGGAAAGACGAAAAAAAAGGTTAGAGCCCTGGAAAAAAGATTAGAGCAAATGCCAGCACAAGACGTCACCCACGTGGATGCCACAGTGGGCAAGGACGGAGCTGCCGTAGCAATGGTTGTAGACGGGGAGGGCAATCCAGTCATCACCGCATCGAGCGACACGAAAGACATCGAAATCGCAGTAGTTGCAGCAGCGCTAGCTTGTACAGATACTCACGCAAGAGAGAGATAGTCAGAGACAGCAAAGCAGTACTACTCAACTACAGCAAACGCCGCATATCTAAAGAGCCAGAATGCCTCCTGAGTGGTCTGGATAGGGAGAGAACCAGGACATTAGTAAATGTACCAGCCCATCAAAACGTCAGAGGGAATGAAGCAGCGCACATCTTTGCCGGAGCAACTTTTCTCTTGGCAACGATGGAGCAACCAACATGCAAAAACCTCATAGAAGCACCGGTCAAATAGAGAGAAATCACGGAAAGCTACAGACTCAATACACAGAAATTACCACCACCCGACAAATCGCCCTCACCAAAGGGAAGCAATGGCCTGGAGGAAGACAAAATCGAGCTCCTACTTTTCGCGATAAATCTTAGGTATATACAGTCACCGCTACTTAGAGGACCGGGTGTGCAAGTACTGTGCTGCTAAAGATACTTTGGCACACATCACTATAGTATGTGGCCGCTCCCCAGGGGCTGCTGAGTTCAATCATAAAACAGAATGGGACGATTTGATGCGAAGCGAGGATTCGGATACGCAGAAAAAATCATCAGACCGGCGGCCGAGGCTGTGAAAGACCAACGACACCGTCCCCATCTCGGTAGCCCAACCCCAGGGTCCTCGGCTTAGGCTGAGGCCCGAGGGGGGGGGAGAGGGGGTGTAAGCTACCAACCTTTGGCGAAATAAAGTTGATTGAGTGACGCCGGAGCCGTGCGCTTGCTCTGTCTGAGAGCCTGCGCTGCCTCTCAGGTGGTGTTTGCGTTTCGCCTCCATCGAAACGCGGCCGCTGCGGTCGGGTTCTTGTGGCAGAAACGCGGCACTGAAGCGATAGGTCGCCGGCGTTCATTGTGTTCATTGGCGGTGGCTTTAACAACGTTCTACATTTCGATGATTTCCAGAAAATGAATATCGCATAACTGCATCCCTGGGTGAGCGGAGGCCTCAATCACGCTTTGAGGTACGTGGCGGCCAAGGGAGAGAGATATGGGCTGCATTGCATTCGTTACTGCTCACAACGTTTTGACGGACACGCTGCACTGCAGCAATAGGCCGTAGCGTCTATTGCAGCTTTCGCTTGCATAACCAGTGTTTGCTGAGCATCGTCGAAAAAACAACAACGGTGGTCATTAGAAAATTGTGCCAACATAAAAAATTGCTCTAAATCACTAGAAAGAATTTCACTCGTTTCAAATTATATGCAACAATTACACTTTCATTCACGCGACAGATGTAATACAGGCATATCTGGTCTGGCATTCTAAACCTTGGACGACTCGCACACCTCTTCTGGGAGTGCGAGTGGTCGAAATTCTCTCAAAATGTGTAACAGGAAATGACTTCTGTATAATTCGTGGTGACTTTGCTGCTTCAAAGCGATGCTGGTCTTGATAATGAGGCCGGAATACATGTTTGGAGTTTGTAATTCATTTTCCTCTTAATTGCTTATTTTTACTTCAACTTATCAGTTCTATTTCGTATCCATCAAGTTCTAACTAGGCATTTGGGTATTTGTTCACACTTAAAAATAAACAAATGAGTTTCTCTTCTCTGGTACATGGGGAAAGGCGAGCCAATTTTTTCGGAATCCGCAATGTCAAGCAGTCTGATATAATCCAGAGGACCTCATTGGAGAAAATTTTCTTTACATATGTACACATGCCAAGGTTAACGGATACATTGACATTAGCAATTAGACATGACGCAAAGCATGTAAGTCGAGCCAATTAAAGAGGTACGATAAGCATCTTTGAGCAACTAACAGGAACTGCTCGTGAGCGATTTAAGACAGTACAGCATACCTATTCACATCACAGAAGAGTGAAACAGAAGAGTGACACAGCAATAATCTGACACGGGAAAAAATTAACCTTACCGCCAGTTTGCTCTAAAGACAAGAAGGCGGCGATCCTGTGTTAAAGAAATGAGCGGGCACGACCACTGCCGAAAAAACTCTTCCTCACCCCAGAAAAAGAGTTCCTCCGACAAGAAACTGATTGGCGCCATTCGAAGACAGCCAAGTATTGGCCCCACAGCGCGGCGTCGAAAGCCACCAGCGACCGCGGTACAGCGATTGTGCCATAAACTAAAAAGACCGGCAACAATTAACAAGCGAGCAAAACGGCCGCTGGAGAAGCGGCCGCGGGAGACAAGGCTCGAAATGCCCTGCCCACGGAATTTCGCATGAACCCTGCGCCAAAAGACATGCGCTGCCACGCAGGTGACTGTACCGCGGCGATTATATTCCGGAAGCGGGCAATTCGGACAGGTACTGGAGCGGAAAACACCCCACCCCTCTAGCCGATCACAGGTGGGCAGCAATGCCAAACCAAGTTTCCAAACAAAGTCGCGTAGATGGTCTGGGAGAGGTGTCGACGCTATGCGCGCCCATTGAACGCGGCGCATCGGTGAGCGGCGAGCCACCGGCACAGCAGGCAACAACAGCGAGCCCATAATGTCAGCCACACGGTCTACAACGATGTTGACATCAGGTGCTACTGCGCTTACATGTCCCAAAAAGGCCACTGATATAGCATAGAAAGCGGTAGGCTGCTGGTATTGTGGTCCATTAATAGCAGGGGCCGAGGGATTCAAAAAGCGCAAAGAAGGGCCCAAAAAGTACCGCGCTTGGGTTCGCGCCAGAGAGGCATCACCCAGCAGAATACGCAAAATGCACTTCAAAGCTTACAACGTGGACATTATGGACAAAGTTGGAAAGGCAAAACCGCCTGTCTTCCGTGGTTGTCCAAGAACAGCACGAACGACGAGCTCGGATCCGCCTGACCAAAAAAAAAGATGAAAAAACTGTAATCTGCACCCGCCTTATGACGCGCAGGGGAGGTTTAACCATGTGGCAAAGGTACCAGAAGGCCCCCAGCAGGACCGGCCGAACCAAGGAGCGCCTCTTAAGCAGAGACAAGTCAAATGTCTGTCCCGTCAGCACACGACCTGTAATGGCCTCCACGACCGAAGAGCACATACCATCCCATATTCCAGCCCAGTCGTAGGTCACGCCTAAAATGCGCATCTGCGCACACCACTGCAAAGGTATCGCACAAGTAATACGTCTCTGAGGAGACCCCACAAAAAAGTAATGACTATTCGAATAATTTAGAGCAGCCCCCGACAAGGAGGCATACTCATGAAAAACGTTTAAAGCTTCAAACAGACTGCGTTCATCACCTAAGTGTGATGTCATCTGCATAAGAAGTGACACGTACTGCCTCACTGCCTTGCAACGCCAGACCTCTAATAAGAGAGTGGTGATTGACTGCCAGGAGGAAAGGCTCTAACGTTAAGACAAACAAAAGGGGGGAGGACAGAGAACCTTGACGGATGCCGCTGCCAGCATCAAACGCGGCACTTTCGCAGCCATAGAGGAACAGAGTGCTTTATATGTCTCTGTGCATCTCCTTAATTAGAAACACGAAAGAAGGTGGGAAAACGAAAGCATCCGGTGTACCGTAAATATACTCATGGTCCAAAAAGTGTGACGCCTTCTCTTGAACGACGGAAAAATGAAGACCCTGTGCGGGCCGCCGTATAGTATACTCTAGGATATCTCTCGTTACGGAAGAGAAACTATGTTTTACACAACCCGGGATGGCGCAACCCTGCTGGCAGGAAATGAAGGACGGGAGAAGAGACCGTATACGGCGAACGAGTAATTTTGCTAATACTTTATAATCTGATTTAGTAAAGAGATAGGGCGCCAATCTGCCGGACATGTCGAGGCAGGAGACTTTTTAGGAATCAGGACAATGCGGCCTCTTTTAAATGAATCCGGAAAGACATGCCAAGTAAAACAGAGTTTTAACACTGGCGTGAAAATGGGGCCTACAATATGCCAGAATGGTAAATAGAACTCCACAGGAATACCATATGGCTCAGGCGTTGAGCCTCGTTTCACAGAATCTAACGCCTCCTTGATTTCACCTCGTGTTCTTGTGTTGGTGGAACCTTACGGTCATCATGAAGTTCAGCGGCAACCTGCGGCAAGCCCGGAAAAAATGGATGTGCGGAAACGTCATTCGATACTCTTTCGATACTCTTTCGATACGCGAGTACAGTCTTCGGAGCGGCCCCCAAAGGCTCGGAAGCCTGTGCTCGAGTATCGAAAGAGTACGTGAAGAGGAAAAAAGGTGCGGCACTAAGCATGGGCGACCGTTTATGAAGTGCGCCGTAAGGGTGGTGTATGAAATTCCACTCTCATGCGGTCACTCATACGCAGGGCAAACCGGGCGCTGCGTCAATGACCGCATTTGGGAACATGAGAGAAATCTAGAGCGTAATAAAGAAGGGCCAAACATACCCAAGCATATAAGGTCCTGCCCGTCACGCTCCTGTGAGGCTTATTTTTCAGGGGCGAGGATTCTGGCTTCCAGTAAAGATACAAAAGCTCGGGAATTAATTGAAGCTTTTTTCATCGGAGAGAAAGGAAACATGTGCGTCAGTGATCCATCCGTATTTTTATATAAGGCGAAAAAGAAATTTTTAACCAGTGCACGTGCTTATCGATCCTGATTTGATTGTGTTCCTTGCGTTTAAGAAAGTGTGTGTGATGTACGTCCGAATAAAGAAGTTGTAAGTGGCGCTTTGTCCCGTTCCCTTCCTTGTGTTCTGTGTGTGTTCGCGCCTAGTACCAAAGATGGGAAGAGATGATTGGAGGAGAAGAGAAGAGGAGGACGACGACATGGACGACGTGTACTAAGGCCAAGGTTACAAAAGTGCAAGGGAGAGCATGACACGTTAGGTCCGCGGTAGGTCCATGGCGATTCAGGAACTCGAAGGTACAGCTAAAGTGCTCAGGCTGGGAGGGCGTTCGGGCTGTTCTATGTCACCGCAATATGGAGGTCGCCCAGGAAGGCGACCGCGGCCACATTTATTGAGGGCTGCCGAAGAGGAGACAGCACCGGAGCGGCGGGGGTAACGTCCGGCCAAGGTACCGAGCGTTCTAACCGAGCGCGTGCTGGGGACACTTAGTCTTTTTTGGCATTTCGCCACTGCCAGCCGCGCGGGTCGCTACAAATCGTTGCACATAAGCACGGAACTTGTAACGACCCTTGCACTCAGTCATGATGTGTTGAACTTGACGCCGCCAACACGTGTACGTATTGTTCGCTTATGGATTGATTTACATTCATCTGATGCTGTGGCAGTAACCATACAGACTATCGGAAATTGCTCTGCACGCACTTAAATAACAGACGCTGTAGCATTTACGGGTTAAGCAAATTAACTCATTCTAAAAGGCTGACCTTGCTTTGTTTGCTTGCACGTAAGCAGGAATACGCGTTAGTGCTTGTTGTCGGCTCTTTCATTTGTATTTTTAGTTGCTTTGATGTCATCCTCATTGATCTTCCATCTCGATTGCCTTCCTTCTAATATTGCTACAGTTCGAGCTACACCTAGTCAATATGATATAAATCTGGTACAGTGCCGATGTTCCAACGGTATACCAATAACAATCATTCATCAAACAAAAGCCCGTACGCTTCTTATTCACGTTCTCTATTCCATCAATTAAGCATAATGAAAGGCTCCGAAGAATTCTATACTATTGCAGCCTGATTTAGTTTCACTCTTAGGATTCTTATTTTCCTTATTAGAAGCGCATCATTTCATATCAGCACTCATACATTGCCGTTGGTGTGTTTTTTGTTTTGCCCATGACATCACCTTCCACTATTTATCCGAAATGTTTAACTTGTAAAGACAACTAATACATCTATGGTTCCTCCTGTGCTTGCTTTTCACTTCTTGAATTATTGTTTTGGTCTGGGTGTTATGCTCAGCGGACTATATTACCTACCAACATGTAATCTACTTTCCTGGGAAATACAATCTCTATTGTTGCCACGTGCGCTGGTCAGCAGTACGCCATAGGTGTGTGTATATATATCGTTCGTGGTTTCGGATCCCACTAGCGGCATGGTTGTTTTTCCGGCGCTTTATAAGTAACTTTCTTTAAACTAATTGATTAGCACTACAAATTAAAAATAAAAAGATAGAAATATTCTCCTATGCACTTTGGTTTCGGTGACAGTTGGTTTCCTTCATATCTATCTATTTATATATATATATATATATATATATATATATATATATATATATATATATATATATATATATATATATATATATATATATATACATGTACCAAAAGTGATTCAATCTCTGCGGAAATTCCCAGCTGCCCTTTCACTCTGATTTGCTCTTTCTTTTGCTGTTCTGTTGGTTCTTTTTGATGAGAGGAACGAAATAAACCAATGATTTTATTATTTCAAACATATTTTCCCAGCCAGCTTGGAAATGAGTTTTTCTGTGAACATTAGGGTCCACGAAAGGAGTGTATCAGTGCTTGTACGTTATCATCATACAGGCAGTAGTGACTGAACATTGTAATATCAGACTATTTGAGCACGGTATCAACACATTTCTAAGAAGGATCGCGCGTTCAAAACGACCTGGCCCTGTTTTTTTTTTTTTTAGATACGAAAATCAGCGAGAGACAGTTCGACTATCCTGGTAGAAATTTTTTTGGCAAGGCCGAATATTTATGTCTGTTCAGGCATTCCAAACTCTATGGTTGCGTCTCGTAACCAAAGCGTTCTTATAGCTTTGAATGGGTTTTCTACTCTCTAGCCATCAACTGCAAACAATAGTTAGAAGATACCAATAGTGCACTGCAAGCGTTGCTTTTATTTCGAAACTAGGTGCGCTTGCACTCAAGAAATTAAAAATAAAGCGATCATTTATAGGCTAAACGCTTAAATTGATTTTAAAAAGTCGGTCGGTTGGTTACTTTGGGATAACACTGAAGTATTTTCCTTCTTGATTGAATTCCTTCTGATTCTGTTACCGTTCACGCTCCTGCTAGCAAGTGTACAGAAAGAGAAGCGCTGTTGGTAAGCCAATGTAACTGCGGTCTCCCTTTCACAGTCTGGTGCGAAATCAAGGCCGGGACTTGGAATGTTGACGTTCTCGTTTTCATTAGGAACACATTGAATACAGGCTCCGAAAAGTGCTGACCCATTGTAGTCAGACTAGGTGTTTCTCTGCACGCTGTGTTGAGAGGGCATCTTTTAATATCGGCACTCCAAATTTCACCTTGGCTTATTTTTTATTTTACCCATTATAGGACCTCTCACTAGTTATGCAAAATTTTTCCTTTGTAAAGCTATTTTTTAGATATATACTTCCCTTCTGGCATTTCACCCCTTTAAGCTTCACTTTTGTTCGTCTTGCGTAGCGGATTCTAATACTTGCCAACATGTGTTCCAATTCTTTGTAAAAGAATTATCTTGCTTGATTCTCCCTACGCTTGGCAGACACACTTGATAGGAAGGTATATACAGGGTGTTTCACCTGAGTCTCTCCAGAATTTTGAAAACTAGGCTTTTTGAGCTAATGTAACGATTTTTTGCGGCAAGCATTGAGACCGGTGTAGTACATCAGAATACAGAAAAGGCGTTTTAGTTAGCTGGATGGTTAACGAATATATAATGGTAAACTTTTCAGCTCTTATTGTTTGGCTCCTTAATTACTGGGAAGTGTGTAGCCCACCGCAATAATTACTCATATTAGATTTTAAAATTTCGAAAATGCGGTTACCTTCGGCGCTGTGGCCGATTAAGTTTTGGTTATTTTGAAGAGTTACGTGCACTGCAGAGGTTCCTTTGCATGCAGTCTTCTCGAAGCACATGCTTTTTCGCTCGATGTGGGAAAAATTTCTTGCGCCATTGTGCCGAGAGTGAACGATATTTTGACGCTTTAAAATCTGATGTAGATATTACTTACGGGTCAAGTACATGCCCCTCAGTAATCAAGGAACCTAACAATAACAGTTAAAAGTTTAATAATTATTATTAGTTAACCAGCCTACTAGTTAGCAGGTCTTAGATGCATTCTGATGTAATACGCCGCTGATAATGTTCTGCCGCAAAGACCGTTCTTCTAACTCGAAAAGCCTATTTCTAAAAATTCTGTAAAATCTTAGGTGAAACACAATGTATATATGTGTAGGCAAAAACTCTTCCGCTTGAAAGCTAAGCCATCGCATAGCTCTCAGTTTTAGCCTTTGTAATATCTCATTATATATGTGATATGTGCACTGCAATGAGTACTCCTCTGATTGTTCAGTTAATGATGTGATCATTGAGTATCAAGTGCCTTATCCTCATAATCTCTAACTTGAGGTAATCTTGTATCGCCCCTGCTTTCGTTAATGCTTGGGGCGGGTTGTTTCCAGGTAGTCCTCCCAAATCCAATTTTCGGCGCTTCGCTATGCACAGTAAATGTGCATACAAATTTAACTGCGTTCGAGCATTTCGTTTTACACTGTGCAATCACTGAGGGCGTTTTTGCAACTAGGTGGATTCTATGCTGTTCAGGTCGCAACCAAACAAAAATGTGTTGTGTATGCAAGCGAATTTTCTACCACCACACATTTTGTGCGCATTGGAATTGCGCAGTATGTCAAACAAGAACTTGCTGATATACAAAGTAACCATGTTTTTTTTTTTTTGCTAAGGTGTGCCCTATAAACTGCAGAGCTATTCTGAGCGAAACAGAGAGGTTTGCTACGCCTGATACGTTTAGCGATAATCCTCCATCGAAGAAAAAGTTCTTTTGTAATATAGACTTGAATTGTTGCTCTTCTATCAATTCTTTAGGAGAATAATCTAACTTTTCCTGAGCAAGAGTATAACAATCTTACGTTTGCAACTGTTTTACGCTTCGTGTTCTAAAAACTTAGAAAAAAATACGGAAGGGCATATGTACCCTCTCATCAGCCGACGACAGAGATGCTGAATGTATACCCACCCCTAAGTTCGTACCTAAGTTCAATATGTGTGTATTCACGTTTATTGAAACCGCTCCCAAGCGCAGTTTCCAACAGGGGAATGATTTCAATAGAGGCCCTTTTTGTTACCATACATTACAAATCATGAACAAATACGTTCATCCAAGGGAAATTCTTTATATTGTGGAGTATCGACATTGGTCTGCCTAATAAAAAAATATGTACCATTATTTCTGGTACATAATACTAACCCAGTTGAAAAAATTTTAATTGCAGGCTTTCAACTCTGTTTTCTCAGAGAAAATACAGCGTTAACGGCCCAACGATGCGCATTTACGTGGACCAACTAGCGCCTCGCGATGTTACACTTCACTACTATTACATGTGTATTAGCCGAAGAACGCAATCTTGAACTGATAAGCATTGAATAGAAAGAAATGAAGTAAGCATATCATAGCGCAGAAGAGCCGGAAAATAAAGAGTGGGAGTGTTGACAAAAATCGTTAACGCATTAGAAAAACTAAGGACAGGAACGACACAATAACTACATTTTTTATATTTTATAGGGGTTTAATGTCTCAAAGCGGCTCAGGCTATGAGAGACGCTGTAGTGAAGGCGGCTGAGGAAATTTTGACTGCCTGGGGTTGTTTAACGCTCGCTCTTTAACGGGTTTCTAGAATTTCGCCTCCATCAAAATTCGACCAGAAACAAACAAGCGTCTTTCGGGTCAAAAGCCGAGACCCATATACCTCTGAGCCACCACGGCTGTTTTTTTTTATTGACTGAGCCACCGCGCAGCTGATACATTTATTATACTGAGTGTTTCACTGAACGCTTTTGCAGAATTTTCAAAAATAGGCTTTTTGAGTTAGGGAAGCGTTAGAGAAGCGCTTTTTTAGGCATAGCATTTTCAGTGGTGTAGTACATCAAAATACTGCAAAGACGTGCTTCCAGCCGGCTGCATAACTTATATTGAATAGTTAAATTTTCAACTATTACTATAACGCTCCGTAATTATAGTGAGGCGTGCAGCCCGCCGTAAGTAAATTCAACAACAAATTCCGGCAATTTCTAGGAGTTGCGTGCAATTGAGAGGTTAACTATTCAATATGAGTTAACCAGTTTTCTAGTTAGCACGTGTTAGTTGTATTCTGATGCACAACATAGCTAACAATGTTATGCAAAAAAAGCGTGTTCAAACTCCAGAAGCTTACCTTTGAAGATTGTGTAAAATCGTAGGTGAAACAACATGTTTACGGGGGAGTCTTTCACGGGCAGGTGAAATAAACAACGTTGATAATGTATCATCAGAACACTACGTAATCAGTATATTGCATCTTCGATTGTAAACACAACCCGCAGATCGCTTGCGTTGACTCTGCAGCTCTGCATCAGGCAAGGCAACAGACAGGTGACTTACTCACGTTTATTATTTTATTGTTGTGAAATATGAAGCACTAAGTGACTTCCCTTTAGTTCCCCAAGAGAATGAAAAGTTTTTCAAATACAGCGGTCACCCGAAAGATAGGTCACTGAGTCCTATTGCTCACAAGAGCTCATGAACGTACCTGAATCAACCTTCTAGTCTCGTTCATGAGTAAAATTAAAAGCTTGACTTCCCCGTGCGCATGCATCAAATCCATCGCCTGAATACTTTTGCCAAGAAAGCCCGCCAGGACGACTGACCAGCGCCGAGGTATACACCCTGATTTGTGAGGCTGAATAATATTTTTGCGGACCTGCCTACAAGATCCATAAGAACTGTTTCTCTTATGACTTGAAACTGAAACTATTTAAAACAAACCGCGTCTGTCAAAAGTTTTTTTTTTTTTCAGAGTAGGCTATAGCCAGAGTGGGCAGTGCACAGAATGGCAACTCATGACTTCCTTGTGTAATGCAGGTTTCAATTCATCGGTATACTCTTGCAAACGTGGACCAGGTAAATTGCTAAAGCAGTGATTATGACGACGCAGTATTTGAAGTACGCATACTTCAAATTTTCGAGTTTTGATTCCCCCTTTTACGATACCAGGCACCGAGTTTTTATCTAAGTAACACAGACAAGAGTTGCACTCGAGTACAATATGGGAGGCGTCAACTAAGTTGAGTTCTTAGAGACCTATGAAAGTCCGGCAACATTTTCAATCGGCCGAAGCGAAGACTTTGAGCACTGGTGCGTTATTTCAACGATATTATATTTCTTGCTTAATCGTGCCGTCTTTTTTATTTTTGTTTTTCTTGTAACCTCCACCGGATTGTCGAACTTTTACCGAAGTTTGGAGCTTTGCAAAGCCCCGTGAACGGCTTTCTACGCGAACAAAAGAGCTTCCACTGGCCGATTTCACAATTTTGAGCCTGTCCGTCCATCCAACCAGCAGGTGGCGGTTGATATGATTCTTCGCGAGAGGTTTCCTTGGAAGAGAAAGCTCTGTCACACAAGCACCACTGGTGGCAGCACCTGTATCGCAGGGCGCTGTCGCATTGCCTAACCACTGCACCACTGCGCCAGAGAATTCTGAGCGATAGGCGTACCTAAAGTAGAGAATGACAAATGCCGCAATTATGGGCATTAGCCTGTTGCCGATTCGCGTTGTAACCTTAATGCAAAGCTTATGTGCCCCTCCAGTTTGGATGTGCTAGCACAAACGCCACCAACATACCGATATCTGCAATCTTTTCCTAAATGCGCCTTGACCTTCAAAACCTAGCTTCGACCCAAAACCGCCGAAAAATCTGAAGTGCTAGAACACCCGGTTTCTATTAGGTTAATCGCGGGAAATTGTTCGTTTCTTTTCGTATGTCGCCACCTATTCTACATAACTGGAATCAACGTCAACTTTGTAGGAGATCAATGGTGGCATCGAATTTTTCGGAACCTAAATGCAATCGCATGAATTAGTACTTATATGAGCATAGGTATATATTGGTGTCATGCAAATACATCAATCCGGTGGCCCTGCGCATATTTCAGAGTTTTCGTTCAGTGCTTCACGTAGCTCGTGAGACAGCGAGACTTTGCTTTCGCATACTCCAGCGTATAGTCCCTTTGTCTTTAGTCTCCTGTCTACCTATTGGAATTTGAACCGCCCCGCGTCTAGTGTCCTCGCACAGGCATCTGACGTGGCTGTCATACTTGACATAAATGGCGGATAGGCACCTAAGCGCTTCGTGAAACTTGACCTCGGCAAGCTAAAATTTGACCCAAAGTGTTGAAATTAGAGTCAATGTATGAATGCGCGAAATACGGTCACCTCGATGTTGCGCGTAAGCTAATACTAAATATCTGACGACCTCAAATCGGCTTGCTTTGCGCTCTAGTGTTATTTGCCTCTATAACAGTGCGAAATCACTTTTCCGATAGGTAAATCCCAAGCAAGCTCTTGCGATGTTTCAATGCTTGTGGTTTTGCGGGATTGTACCTTAATAAAATAAATAAATTAATTACTAAAAGAAATATCTGCGACTGGAATTCGACGCCACGGCGGTCAGTACAGATAATATTCGCGGACGGCTACGTAAGAACATTAGGCTATCGCCGCAGCTGAGCACGCCTCGTGTTAAACTGCAACGCACATTCGCAGAAACGCGGCACTCGAGCATATGCCGCCGGCGTAGATTGGGTAAAATGAAATTGATGATGAAAAAATTGATGATGTCCTACCTCTCTTAGGCCAGGATATACGAAGCGAAAGTGCGGCTACATCTGATTCGGAAGAGTTAATATATGAAAGGCGCGCATTCACTACATGCGCCCTTATTTATGATTAATCCTTCAGCCGTCATTCACCGCCACGTCTCACGCTCGATAGTTTATACAGTTCTAAAAGGCTCCAAAGATTCCACAATAGCGCGGGAGCCAAAGAAGATTAAGATTCACGTTTCTGATGTCCGGGTCAAACACGATACGTGTTAGACCTTTGACGTGGAATTCTGCTTTGTAAATACGCTTTCGTCTTGAGGAACTGCTCTCGCAGGTAAATATCCAAACGTGGCTCATTTTGTACTGGCCAATACACAGAATTTCACGGAGGTCCACAATCTCCGCGAGTGCGTCTTGGAAGTCGGGAACACAGTATGGGCGAGCCTTCAGTTCAGCATGCAGAAAGACGTTGTTGAGGAAAACATTGTCGGGAGGTAGACGAGGGAGGACAACTTTTTACGACTCAGTGGCAACTTCAGGTGTAAGGAGACCTCGGCCAACAGCCGATGCGCTGCTTCTAGCTAGAAGCATTTCAACAGTCAGTCGTTGAGAACGGCTTCCTCTTCTTCTTCCACTATTCACGAGTCGACCATCTTTCCACGGGTCGTAAAATTATGCTGTTGGGTGATTTCAACTGTGTTTGTAGGGATGACGGCCGAGCAGCGTTAAGTAAGCGTTATGACCCTAGTGCTGCTTCACTTACTGATTGGGCATGAGAATACATCCTGGTGTATGTTGGACAAGATAAGGGACATAACATTCATTTCATTCATTTTCGGTGGTCCTCTGGTGCTCAGCTTGACAGGATGTGCGTTTCAGCAGACATGTTATCTACCATTTTTGGTTACTGAGTATAGCCAATATGCTTCAGTGATCACTGAGTGGAGTCTCTTCTCATAGGGAGGAAAAGTCGGCGCATACTCCATCCTCGATGGGATGTGTGGAAGCTAAATATCGGCCTGCTTTCAGACTACATCTTCAAACGTGCTGTGTCTACTTGCTTGAAGGACACGTGGTCACACGGTGATATCTCAGTTTTGCAAGAATGGTACTTATTTAAACAAGAAACAAAATCTTTGCTATTGAAGCCTCAGCAAGAATCGCGTTTTTGAAGGGACGTCACCTACGAGAGCTTGGCCGTGCTTTGGTTGACCTTCTTGTGTTATTATTGTTGACAGCGCTTAAAAACACGGTCAGAAGATAGAAATCATGGAAAACGATGTCACAGGCGCTGAACTTCAACTTTATTCAAGAGCCACCGAAACACTGCATATATGTCCAAAACACAGGCGCCATCATGCGGCGAAAATTTTATGTACTCGTGGCAACAGAAATGATATGACAAGTAGCGGTAAAACGACAGAGGCCAAAAACCAAAGAACACAACAAGGCAGGGTAAAACCAGGAAAAGATGAGACGAAAAATAACTTTAACCAATTCATTAAAAAAAAGCTCCGACACTTGAAATAGTGGTGTGGTTTGACTAAAGAAATTTTAAAGAACTGGTCCGATAACGTTGAACCAAAACGTGCACACAAACAGAAATCAAACGTAGCGAAAATGATATAGGCGCAGTGGCAAGAAAAAAAAAACCCGCAGTGAAAACACAGGTGATCGGATACACAAACACAAGACGCAGGCCACGAGTGACCTCGTTGATGAAATGCTGGAATGTCTGAGCAGCGTTTCGCAGACCAAAGGGCATGCGGACGTATTCGAAGAGGCCAAACGGTGTTACAATTGCAGTCGTAAGGGTGTATGCAGGCTCCAACGGGATCTGATGGTAGGCATTCACCAGGTAAATTTTGAAAAATATGGTCATGCCATGCAGGTCGGCCGCAAAGTCATGAATATGATGGAGATGATATCGATCCGGGACAGTGCGGACGTTGAGGGCAAGATAGTCGCCGCAGGGCCACCAATCGCCGAGGTCACGTTTCGGCACCATATGCAGCGCGGAAGGCCAACAGCAGTACGGCGGCCGAGTGATGCTCAATTGCAGCATATGGTTTAATTCGCACCGGGCCATGACGAGGTGGTAGCCAGCAAGGCGTTGCGGTCGGCAGAACACTGGTGGGCCTGTAGTGACTATCTGGTGGGTGACGGTATGACGGACAAGAAGCTCAAGGTTGCTGGGCCGCGTGATGGCAGGAAAATAGGCCAGAACTGCACGAAAGGCGGACGATGGCAGTAGCGGAGCGGCTTGGAGGGTGGGGGTGGCCACGGGGACGAGGGCGCCGTTCACAGACGAGTCGTGTGGTTCACCAGTCGACGAGATCGAAGATCGACAGCCAGACCAAAAGTGGCGAGAAAGTCAGCTCCGTGGATGGCAAGCCAACGTCCGCGATAATGAAAATCCATCAGAACGTGCAGCGTAAGCCCAATTCGAGGGTGACTGAGCGCTGTTCGTAGGTAGCGATCTGGGAGGTGTTGACCGCCTGCAAAGGCGCATCTTGCACAGCGCGTTGCCGATATTGGCTTGAGGTAGGCACGATGCTAACCTGTGCACATGTGTCCACATGGAAGCGGCATCCCGAGATTCTGTCGGTGACTTATAGTAAGCGCCTGGGTGTAGAGCCAGAATCACCGTCTGCCATCAGTGACTCGTCGGCGCGTTTCCCGACCATAGGCAAGGCTGCCGGCACTGTCAGGCAGCTGCGCCAAACTTGCGGTGGTACCAGCCGAACCCGCCACGGGCAGGGCTCGATCAATGACTGGAACAGGAATGATGGTGCAACCGTTGGTGAGAGGAACGCTGGTAGCGACGAGGAATCCACTCTCGATGTGCAGCAAAGGTGCTCGCGAGGTGGTCAATTTTAGCCTCGAGGCTTGCCTGCCTGTCTACAAGAGTGGACGACGCGGCGGAAAGAATTGCAGCCACAGAAAGCGGGCCAGAGCAGTAGGAGACACTATCAGCCAACTCCGCGAGCTTATCCAAGCTAACTTCACCTGCTGCAGCCAGGACGACCAGGAGGTCCTGAGGCAGGCACTGAAGGAACAGCTCACAGAGTTGTTGGGCTGTTGACGTCCTGTGGGCGGTCGCCGAACAGCTGTCGCATACGGTGGAGGAGCTGTGATGGTCGACGGTTGCCAAGGTCCTCATTGCTGAGCAACTGCTGCAGACGACTGCACTGCGAGCTAATTTTTCGGTCCAGGACCGCCGCCTTGAAGTGATCATACGGGGAGGAAGGGTCGGCCGTCTTCAAAACGTCGTCAAACTCTTCCATTTCCTCAGGGGAGAGAGTCGACACGACGTGGGGATATTTCACGCGTTGTGAAGTGATGCGCCGAAGGTCGAATAAAGCGTCCAATTGTGCCAACCATACGGCACGATTATGAGGCCATAATAACGGCAGCTGAACGAGGTCTCTGGCAATGTCCTCTGCAGCCGGTGTATGAGCCAGGACCTGCGCCCTGGGCTCCGCAACCGTGGCGCCGTAATCCGCATTCATAAAGTTCGGGTCACCAAACTTTAGGAGGACAGAGGTTTAGTCCTCTACAAACTAACGGAGCGCGATGCGGACGAAGCGAACATGCAGGAAACCAGGAATCAACTGCTTTTTATTCTACGGCGCACGTGGCCACACGAGGCTAGCGCGAGTGCATGTCACGAGACGAGGTGGTGCAGCCCTGCTGATGATGATATTGCCGCTACATGGCCTTAGAGCATTCAAATATTCGAGATTTTTGCTTAGGGGCATAAGACTGTCCTGTAAGGAGTTTTATACAAGGCTTATTTTTAACCAACAGCTTACCAAACCGATCATTAACAGCACAACTATCCGTGGTTGCTCCCTGGCGCAACGTGAAATTAAGATTTTAGCCTATACAGATGATGTCACCCTATTTTTTTCTGAGAAAAAAGAGTGTGCTTAAGGCATTACATTTGTCTGAACACTTTTGTGAGCTATCAGGTGCGGCTCTAGATATAGATAAATCCGAGGGGTTTTGGTTGGGCTATTGGGGTACAACGCCAAGTCATTATGAAGGCATTAGCCGGAACTGCGGGACCCTTGGCTACCTAGGGGTTCCGCTTCACCAAATTTGCAACAGTGGAGCCTACTGGGATTCACAGACAGTCTCCATGAGGCGACAAACCTATGCTTGGTCGGTAGGGAACTGTCAGTGTTTGCTCGGGTTCAAGTCAGCAAAAGTTTTTTATTTGAAAAACTTGCCTATGTGTTGTTGGTTCTACACTGTTGGAGGAAGAAATTGCAGGTGATGCACAAAATACTTGCTACATTCTTATGGCGTTCCCGGTGGGAACCCATGCGACGCGGTAACCTATTTTATTCTTTATAGTCCTGTGGAACCTGCCTTGTACATTTATTCGTGCATCAGCTTGTTCCGCGTCTTTTTTCTTCACATCGACAAACCACCTTTTTTTAGTAGCTGTGCTTATTAGGTGTTTCAGTGCTCATGTGTCTTTCCTATTCGCACCGACTGCACACACCCGTGGGAGGTCTCTATGGGGATTCCTTATGCAAGTTGCTGACACCTTCAATTTCCTCACCGTGTGCTTTTCTTTAGGCTACCTGCATAGCCTCTCCAGCAGACAGATGACTCAAGCACTTACAGAATATTTGTTCCCTGTAACACTGTATCGGGGACCTTTTCTGGAGTTCCTTGACACCAATGTTTTAAAACGTGTTAGGCGAATAGGCATTTCGTCTGCTGCAAAAACATTTTTCTTTAAACTGGACACGCCTACGCTGCCTGTGAAGGCATGGATGCATGCAAAAAGAGATGATTGCGCTATGGTAGGTGAACTGCCTGTGCAGTACACCAGAGATAATTGACCATTGTTTTATTCTGTGCATTGATGCTGTGTTCTGGTATATATTACAGCGAACAACTAAGAAGGACATCGACATCACACCCTACAGTATCCGTTTTTTTGCCTTGGAGGAAAACTGTGTTGCACTGGTGATGTATTTATGTTGCTGGGACTATTTAGTCTCTGGAAGAGCCGCATGATGCACCGCCACGCCGAATCACCACGGTCGTCGAAATCCTTGTTTCGTGAACAATGCGCTTTGGTGCGGTTAGTATATGCTGCCATGCAAGAGCCGCCTAGCTGGCTCCTGTATCTGGATGCATGTGTGTGCCTACAAGACTTTTGATGTTTTGGAAGAAGGGGTCATGCAGAGTATGGTGGACTGGTGTTTTGTGGCGTAAGTGTTCTTTGACGTTTCTTTTCGGCGCTGTTTTTAAGTAATAAAGAATAAAAAAGAGCCGTCGTTGCGGAATGATAGCGTCTCGGACTCAAACGCCAAACGCCCTGGTTCGATTCTAAGCCACGACATGGTTTTTTTATTCAGAGAGTGTGCGGAGGATTCAGTAACTCCCGCCATCGACCACTTTGTTGGTCACGTGGTCGGTCACGTGGTGCAGAGAGCTGCCGGCGGCGCGGCACCGCGGATGGTCACGTGATTTGTCGCGCGGCTGTTCACATGACCAGTCACGTGGTTGGTCATGTGGTGCGGTGCGACCATGGTGGGACTGCGAGCACCGCGAAACTGCGAGTGCGTAGACACTGTAGCTATCGCTACCACAGTCGAAAACACGCATAACTGGCTACCCGAGTGACTGAACACTGTATTCATGCTTTCAGACAATTAGCGGTGGTGTCCCTGCAAAAAGAACTGCTTTCACACAATATTTCGCGCTTAGCAATGCTATGACGCGCCATCCATTTTATAAAGTATATCAACTCTCCTGTGAATTTTGCTGTCTTCGGTTTTGCCAGCATTCAAAGATGGTATCAATTTTCAATATGTACTTATTTAATAAGTCGGTATAATTTTGAACTCACCTGAATTTTTCGGAGCAGCCGATGTGTTGTATCGCGTCTCTGCTCCGTATTATACTTAGTATCAGAGGATGTGTATATCTCGCTTCGTGCAATGACGTCAGTCGTCGACCTTTTGTCTTGGCGTGAGCACATGCCACGAAGGGCATATATTAATATCGGCCACTTACATGCATTCTGGCAGCCGGATAATATGCTTATGCGCAGACAGAAGGAGAGGGAGGAGAGGCTGACATTCCGTGAGTGACTTCATTAACTGATGAAAAGGAGGAAATAGACGGAAAATCTACCGGACGGGCTGGTAGATGACTGAAATACGCGCCTAGAGCGAAGAGGACAGTGGACACGACGTAGAGGTTTTTGAGACTCGTGTCACAAATATTTCTATTAATGCATGCAACTATGCATTATGCTGGCTCTCCTTGTATATTTTTTCCTATTAGCAGACAACTCGCACTGTGTGATAGGACATTTTCTTTTGCTAAATAAAAGAATTTGTTTTTTCGGAACTTCGTAATATTTGCTCATTGTTTTCCAACTAGAATTGCTTAGTGTGTTAAATCTCTCTTCGGTTTCCCGCGCCTGTTTCACTCATCCCTTCCAATTTTTGATCAACTCTAAGCAGATATAAATATTGAACATAGGTTTTTGTAGTTGTTTTGAAATAACTGCGGTAAACTTTCATTTACAAGGCCAATATCGCGCCTATTTCTTTTTTTGTCTCTTGAAAATGTAACAGAGCTATCAATAATTCCGAATTTAAAATATGAACCGATGGCCAGGTGCGCTGCATACTCGGTGCTTTTCCCCACCAAGCACTGGATCAAACACTACATAGCTGACGTCAAGAATTTATTTTATTTGCTTAAGTACAATTCAGGCATGGCTTCGAAATGAAAGCAAATTTTGCAGTGATTTATTGGTATCTTTTATTTATTATCTGCAGTGGATGGCTGGAGCCTAGAAAGTCCATACAAACCTATAAGAACGTTTTGCTTAGGAGACGCAACCAACCAGGATGGAATGCCTGAACACGCATAATTAATTGGCCGTCTAATCTTAAACAAACACTGCTAGGTCGTTCTGAACGCGCCGATCCTTGTTATAGAAGTGTTTTGATGCAGTGCTCAAATTGTTTGATATTACAATATACAGTCACTACTGTCTGTATGGTGATGACTTACAAGCACTGATACACTCCTTTTGTGGAACCTACAGTTCACAGAAATAAATCCCAAGTCGCTTGGTAAATTGTTTTTGAGGTAATAATATAAATGGTTTATTTTGTCTCTGTCATCAAAAAGAACCTCATGAACAACAAAAAAAGAAGAAAGAATGCCAGGGCAGCGAGGAATTTCTGCCGAAGATAAAGTTAAAAAAATATTTTAAACGCACATCTGCAACCTGAGCTCACTTCTGCTAAAGAAATCAATTACAGTACTTTTGTTACGCATATGAAGAGAGAACTTCATCGTAAAGCTAAGGAATAGACAGTTAACTCACGCATCTGTCCAATCCTGTGTACAAATATAATAAATTGACTCCATTTTCAAACGGTCTTAATTTTAATCAAAATATTTGTTTTGTTGAAACAAAAATGAAAATGTTGTTATCGCCATGCTTGCACCTAAGGGAAAAAGTTTTGTTTTATCTGAAGGGCAATTAAAAAGAAAAGTTTCTGAGGTCTTACCTTACCTAGAAAGCAATAAACAGATACGGTATTTGCCGTTCTTTTACATTGCGTGTGTTCTTCTATAATAGTGCAGATAGTTAAAAGTCATATATGCTTCTGTGGAGATACCCAAAAATACTCGAGAAGTGTATACTTCAATGCCAAGTTATTTATGAACATAATTTATTCACATATCATAGGATTGCAGAGTAGCATCAATATATGCTCACAAAATTCCTTATGACATCTGCAGCACGCTGCTAGTTATTGTCAAAAACGTCCCCTATTGTTTTTAGGTTGCAAGAGTCACCTTTCGGTGCGAGCGCAGGACAAGACATTTAAAAGAAGGACTTGCTACGATTTGAATAGTTAAAACATTCCCATCAATAAAATCATAACAGTTTCCAATAATATTCCACAGTTTCTTCAGAATTCAAAGTAATTTAAAAAAAAATGGATTTGAATGGTAATAAAATGCTTTTTGGTGGAAGGTTAAGGCACATTATCTGCCTCACAAATCGGCGGACATCTCAACCGCGCCGTAAGGGAAGGGATAAAGGAGGGACTGAGAGAAGTATTGAAGAGGTGCCGTAGCGGAAGGCTCCGGAATAATTTCGATAACCTGGGGGCGCCTTTGCGTTTCGCCTCCATGAAAACGCTGCCGCCGCGGTCCGGTTCTAACCCGGGTACTCCGGTCAGCATCCGAGCCCCCTGGCCACTTGGCCACAGCGGCGGGTTATTTGAATGCTCCTAGTGACTATGGGCTATAAGTTTTTTTTTTTTATTCCAGAAACTTCCCCTCTGTTGATAGTCGGTGCTTCTTTGATTTAATTACAAATATGTGATTCTGGGGCTGACGTCAAAAGCGTGAACTACGAAGGCACCTGCGTCTGCAAATAGCAGTAGTTTGGATACCTTAGGGGCACCGCCCATTCTATTTAGACAAAAGAGACTTCAGAATCCTTTCAAATAAAGCGTGACAAAAAGCGAGTGATAACGATGGGTACCCAGGGGGTAAGGGAACATATAAGCTTTGAGTCTGCAGGCGGCAGAATTTCTGATCCTACGCATATTATATATATGGTTTTCACTCAAAGAACCATTTAACCATCTCGAATAAAATATTTAAGAAAGCAGCTAATGCCCACAGGCGCAACCTGGTTGCGTTTTGGTAACGATGAAAAATACGTCTTAAAGCGCTGAATCATATTACGAGCTCACTGTCATGAAAAAGAAGGTTGACTCTCGTATGTTCTGCCCGCTAAACAATAGAACTCAGTGACTTATGTTTTGGGTAGCCTTTACATTTAAAAAAAAACGTATTCTTTCACTCGAGGGATGAAATCACATTCAATTGGTTTATTTCGGTCAAATTATGGACTTGTTCGAAAAGAAGCCAAAGAGAAAAGGAAAGTGACTTAGTACTTCATTGCCGACAAGAATAAATTAATACCCGTGAATGACGCACCTGTCTTTTGCCTTGCTCGACGGAGAGGTGGTTTATCTTGATATAGCAAACTAAAGAATTTTATGACGGCAAATCACACGTGCATCAAGGTTGCGAGTACCTATAATCAGCGATATTTGCGTCCACAAATTAGGGTTTTATTTTTTCAAATTAAATATATATTTTTGGCCTTTGCTTCCGTCCTCGTGTGTTTGCTACCGAGAAAGGTGTTATTGAGTCACCCTCCGCCACTGAGGAATCGTCTTCTGCTGTCAAAGCGGTACACTAGTGGCGCGGGTGGGGCTCTTTCCTATCCGTCTAAATACAAAATCACTGAACACGTGCCACTGCATGCGACTTGTAATTCTGTTCCGATTTCTCGTGTACACTCGCTGCTTCCCTCTGCCTCACTGGTCACCTGTGATAACGTCAACCTCTCAACAGGAACCCCAAGCTTCTCAATGCTTACTATAAACGGTCGTAAGACGCCGCCGAACGCTTTAAGACCCCTCAAGAGGCTGCATGCAGCTCGGAGCTTAGCGGCAGCCCATACGCGATGGACCGATAACAGAGAGCTCGCACTAGGGGCCCTGACCGCAACTCAGTGCCCATTAACATCAGAAAAATAGAAGAACATTACTATGGACTCAGATCAAATTGCTAGTTGGTGACGACTCTCTTCATAAAGAAACATGGCAATGTAAATACCATGGTGCGTAATGCGGCATACTTAGAAATAGCAGCACTGCTTGGCCGTGCTTGTGACTCTTGTAAGATGATTCTGATAATAAGAGAGGGTACGAGTTTTGCTTGGACTCCCGAAGCCAAACACTGTGCGCGTCTAATTGGGGCTTATTGCAGAATTTAGAAAGGAGGGGTAGTATTCTTACATTACTTAAAGAGCTGCACCGACCCGTTAGAAATGAACTGAGGAAGAGAAGAAAAATGGACAGGTTTAAAAGGCAGACAAGGAAGCCTATATTCCTCGCTCACTTTCGCTAGCTAACAGCTAGCGTAAGTTTCTTTTATATCCTACATCACTGCTGTACGTTGTAACAGCTAGGGTCCAGTTAAGCTCTCTAAACCACACTAAGGGGCTACATGAGTCTCTCGTTGGCATTTGCCATTTTCGCAGCTGTGCTCTGCACAGTGAAATCTGAAACTGATCCTCTAATTACACGGATCCAGAAGGTCGAGCTTTTACGGTCGATATTATTGAGGTAAGATTATTCTAGAGAGTGTCAGAGACTTTTGACATGTAATTTTCTTTATCCATGCAAAGGTCACCGATGATGGTGGCAATTTTTTGATGCATGGGCTACGCACCGCATTTAAATAACTGCAGAAGGCTCGGCCGCTATTCTCAGCACTTCCATGCGCAAGTTCCTATTTGCCCTCGTTTTTGAACTGTGCATTTCGTTATAGGAGCCTATCGCAACAGTACAAATTGCTGGATTGAGGGCATTTGTGCATTCACGTGTCTTGTGGCACTAACGATACAACTACCGGAAATTAATTCTGTACGTACTGTAATAACAGGTGTGGTAGCATTTACGCCTTAAGGTATGTAACTCATTCTGCCAAGCTGCTCTTCATATATATGCTTGCGCGTAAAACAGAATGGGCATTAGTGCTTGTTGTGGCCTTTTTAAATTGTTGCTGTGGTTGCTTTGATATCATTCTGATTGATTTTCGTTCTCAATTGCCATCCCTGTAATAGTCTTAGGGTTCGAGCTACAACTACAAATTATATAGCGCAGCTACAGTGCCGATGTTCCTACGGTCCTCCAATCGAATACAGGCATGAAAGATAGCTCCCAACTCTTCACGTTTATGTTCTCTTTTTCACTAAGTAAACATGCTAGAAGGCTCAGAATAAAGCTACCAATGTAACCGGATTTATTTTCTCTCTTAGGAGAACTAGTTTCTATCTTTATGTGTTAGGAGCGAATCTTTACATATCGCCGCTCATGTTCTACTGTTTGTTTGTTAATTGTTTTGGCCATAACATGACCTCCCACTGCGTACGTAAAATATGTATCTGTGCAAGAACATCGATTATGCGGATATTTCCTGCCGTACATGCATTTCCATTCTTGATTCTTTGTTTTGGTTTTTGTGTTATGCGAAGGTGTTTATAATACCTACCAACGTGTATTTTACTTCTTTCTAAAACGTAATCTCAATTGATGCCTTGACGCTGATCAGTAGGATTATATAGTTATTTATATATTTATGCGTAGGATGAAAACTACTTCCGCCTGCGAACTGATACCTTATATGTGCACTTGCGCCCAGGGTAGGTTTGCTTTTAACTCGATATTTTGTCGCGCTTCACTATACACAAATTGAAACGCTCTGTTGTCTCAACATAATGGGCGTTGTTGGTAAGGTGCCCACACTACTGCAATTTGCAGCCCTGGGTAGCTTGATATCATACGCATTTGACGCAAGCCCCAGAATAGCATGTTTGTGATAGGAGCACCTACTAGCAACAGAGGCTAAGTTGTTTCTGAAATAAAAAAAAAACTTATACCCACTAGTAACTAGGGGCACTCAAATCCAGGTTTCTTCGAAATTACTTTAAATTGTGAAGCAACTCTGTAAAATTGTAAGGAACTGTTATGATCATATTGATGGGAAAGTTTTAACTACTCAAATAGTAGCAAGCCTTGCTTTTATAGCTCTTGTACTGCGCTCGCACCGAGCGGCGAATTTTGCTATCTGAAAAATATAAGGCACGATTTTGACAATAATTAGCAAAATGCTACAAACGTGCCAAGGATGGTTGCTAGTATATATTGACTGCTACTGTGCAATCTTATGATATGCGAACAAAAATGTGTTCATAAAGAACTTGGCATTAAAATAAGGCGTGTGTCGACAATTACCGGATATCAGGGTATTATAGAATAACAAATATAATGTTAAGGAACGAAGACTAGTGTGACGTCCGCTGCTTTTGTAGCTAATTTAAAGCCTCAGCCACTTTTCTTTTTAATAGTCTTTCGCTCAAAAGAAATTTTTAGTTGCTTTAAAGCGAGTTTTCTAATTAAAATATTTCCACTGTTGTCCAACAAAGCAAAGCTTTTGCTTAAGAGTTAAGACCATTTGAAGAGAGATCAAGTTAATTATTCAATATACAAATTAACAGATAGACACAAGAGTCGCCTATTTATTTCTTAGTTTTAGGGTTAGGTGCTCTCTTGAATATGCCTAAATTAAAAGCCGTTTTCGATTTCTTCAAGTAGAAGTGCACATTGGTTGGGAATGTCATTTAAAATTCAATTTTAAACTTTTTCTTTGGGGGCAAGTCGCTGCTACTATTGGTCTCATCATCTTTTTCCTTCTTTTGCTGTTCTGTAAGTTGTGTTGGATGAGCGGAACAAAATAAACAATTGATATTCTTATTTAAAAACTAAATTCCCAACCATCTAATCTAATGGGTTTTTTTATGAATTTTATGTTGCACGAAGGGAACATATCACTACTCGTAGGCCGTCGCCATACAAGCAGTGGTGGGCTCTGTATCGTAATGTCACACTATTTGAGCACTTCCGCTACCCTATTCCACAACCAGGATCGGCGCGTTCGAAATGAAATAGCGGTGGTTAATTGAGAAAGCAAAAAGATCACCAGACACTCCGACTCTGCTCATAGAAATTTTCACAGAAGGCCGGGCAGTTAAGTTAACGCATTTCTCTATTCATTGGTAGCCTGTCACAGGCAAAGCATACTTGTAACTTTGTATCCACATTCTAGGCTCAAGCCGTCGGCTGCAAATATTACGACAATGATGCCATGAAAGCACAGCAAACCTTGTTTTCACTTCGAAATCATTCCGAGCTTGCAAATAAGCAAATAAAGTACAGTCTAGAATCGGTTGTGTAGGGTCTGATCCAGTGTTTGGCGACCCGAAAGCACTGGGTATACAGCGCACCTTGCTAACAGACCTTGTTTTAAATTCGGAGATTGCAACACTGGGAGGCCGACTAGACTTGTGGGTGATTTCTATTTGAATACCCCTATAGGGGCAATCGATGGTGTAATGGTATATCTAGATCAACTCAATGTAATCAACGCTAGATAATATATGCATAAATTGTAATAATAATTTTATCCATCATGTTCTCTATTAAAGCTTTTATAGCCATGCTACAATTTCAAAAGGCAACAAAAAAAGGTATCGGCGCGAAGTTGGCACTGTAAACAAAAGTTTGCCGCTGCAAGTTGAAAAGAATAGGAAATAAAACTATTCTTTCAGTTGACATAATTTACCTATTATTTTCCTTATAGAGTTGAACAAAAATACTGAAGTTATGAGTAGAAAGGCTACAAAGGGCCTCAAAAGATTGAATACCCAAAAGGTTCTGATTTGAAAAAAAGCAGCAGTTGTATTCAACTTCAGAGAGCATAATGTCTTTAATTAGCAAAAACAAATGTCATATGTGACGCTACCAGCTGAATGCAAAATGAAAAGAAATACGCTATGAGAGCGAGGACAAACGCGTGGTAACATGCATTAACAAAAGTATATATTTGAGATATGCAGCTTTAAAAGCTCTACGTGAGTACATTATCTCTTTGGATCTAGATAGGTATTTCAGTTATCAGCCACTGCGCCCGTCGCTCGAGGGACAACGATATTTTCTCTCTGCTCTTCCACATTTTTTCGTCTAGCTCCTCCTTTTCATGAGTTCGTAAGTCTCCCATGGAATCTTAGCCCCTCCTCCTGCTCCTTTTGCATGAGCATAAAAGATATCTGGCTGCGACATTGCGTGAAAACGACCGATATTAATGTTTGCCTTTCGTAATACGCATTCGCACCAAGATAAAATGTGGGCAGCAAACGGTCACCGCACGAAAGCAAGATATACTCATTCTCTGATACTGAGTATAAAAAGCAGCAGAGACGTTACACTACACAGCAGCTGCTCGAGAAGAACCCTGGTGAGTAGTACGTTTTACTTTGGCAAGCATTTACAGTATAGGGAGCTCTATTTTCTTTTGCAAAAGATGGCTGACAAATCCTGAAACCCCAAATGGGTCTCCTTTGTGCATTAGTATTCTAATGTGGCCACTCCATTTGTTTGTATTTGAAGCGGCACTGTAGGATTCCAAGTGTTCCCTATTGTTAGGTAGCTATATGCTCGGCTTTGCCATTCTGCAGTTTTCATTCTCTTGAGATAATAGT
Organism: Amblyomma americanum; assembly: GCF_052857255.1. Lineage (NCBI taxonomy): Eukaryota > Metazoa > Arthropoda > Arachnida > Ixodida > Ixodidae > Amblyomma > Amblyomma americanum. The sequence goes on along the minus strand of NC_135499.1, from coordinate 102,807,869 downwards.
GTTTGGTTCTCTTGGCATTTTACAGCAGACGCACGTGTATTGTTTTAGATGGTGTCATTGGTTTTACAAGAATGTATCTCGTATGCTGCTAGAAGTTCCGTAAAGCTCAGTTGCTTTCATTCAGAGAAACATGCCTTTGAAAGATGTTTTCAGTGGCACCTGATGCGCGGCAAATGCAGAAGGTTTTAACAGATTTAACATTTCTGTGAAGTGATTTAGAGCCCCAACTTTTTCCAGCGTTACATGTGTATTTGGCAGAAAGTAGATGCGCATAAAAACCAACATTATATACCAGGTTGAAAAGCATTCTACAACCATATTTAAATCCACTACGAAATTGTCAGTACGCACGTGGCAACAAAATGACGTCATTTAGGCTTTCAATGAAACATTCTTTTGGCGAGTTTTCCTATATTAGTGCAGTAAATGCTTTCAATTACACGACAAAAATTTCACATAAAAAATGTTTCTACGAGTATAATAAAAACTTAAGTCACTTAGTGTTTTTCTTTTGCTGGAGCGCATTCGTTTCATCCAATAACAATATTCATTTTAGTTGTATTGTAAAGGAAATTGATGATATCCATTTCTGGTCTCCATTGTATCTCTGGAAAAGGAAAGATCTAGTGAGAATTTTATCTCTGCCTGATTATTGCATTTCTTTAAGAAACACCGTCTAGGAATCAGGAGCTCCAATTATCGATACAAGCCTGCGATGTAGAAAAAAACCCTAGCTTCATGTGCTACATTTTGCACTTTTTGTTAACCACTGCAAGGCTTTTCTCTGAGCGTTACAGCCGGGCAGAAGCAAGAAACACTGCTTTGGCAATTGGCAGGTACGTTAAAAATAAATGCTTAACGTATTTTTGAAGTTAAGGGGCCAAGATAGCTTTTTGTACGGCACTGAACTTGCAGTCATGAGTTTGTAACAGGTGCAACTAAACATTACGCCTTAACTGTGCATAGGGGTGATAAATGCAACCTTTTTACATCTAGATTTCTCAGGTGTCCTTCTCTCTATTTCTTTCTCATTTGTTTGTTGGCCCCTGCAGCTAGATTCATCATGAAGTCCTGCCTGTGGCTCACCCTCCTGTCTCTCATTGCCGTTGCTTGTGAGTATGAAAATATCTACTTCCGGCTCCCAAACATTTGTGTGGATTATCGTTACCGCGTAGTAATGAGGAGAATGAAACTGGGACTTATTCACAATGATAGGTTACTGTATAAACTTCTCTTCTTTTGAGTGTAAGGCTAACATGTATGTTAAGAACATTTGACTGAACGCAAAGCCACATTGTATACGTACGTAGATAGATAAATTTAACACAAGCAAATGTGAAACATCACAACTTCAGGAAACGTGCAGATACGAGGGTAATCAGTATAAGGAAGAATTTCTGCATTAAAAATATTGGTCTGGCGGTAAGCGCTTTTAGTGAAAACAGTTAGACGGATTGTTTTTACTTAAATTACATGCTTAAATGACATACCTAAATGACGTGCTTCGGAATGAAGGCGCCACATCAGCTTAGAGACTGTGCCTTTGTAGATGCTCTTGCTATCATCTCTGATGCTTTATTTATTTATGAGTTAGGCGTAGAGTAATGCAAATATATACGGCGTAACTTACCTCTAACGTCTGAGTACAGAGATTAGGGCGATTAGTTTCGCATTACGTGAACAGATTTAGCCAACAGTACGGAAGCCATGTACCGTAATTTTGACGTCGATGAGGTGAAGATACGCTGAACATATATAGAAATAAACTACACTCTTTAAATAAGCCCCTTTTTTTGTTCATAAAAGTCCCTGTTTTCGCAAAGTTCTCGCTAGTCGAAAATCATGACGCAATTTCATGCTTTCCCGTTTAAAGCTACGACCACTTCTGATTGGAAATATCCCTGTTATGAATTTCCAGAAAATTTAAGATGCTGAGTGATTTTATAATTGCTTAAAACCATTAATTTATTTTTCATCCTCCTATTTCTTTCATGCCTGTTGAAGATGGAGCTACAGTGTAAGTACGGTATTTATTATTACAAATGGTTGAATTTATAGCCTCGGTATTCAGAAACTAAATATTGGAATCATTCTGTTTTCCGTCTCATCAACAGAGCCCCAAACGTTCATCTCCAAAAACAAGATCTGTCGAAAGGTGAGAATTCCGGCAGCCGAAAACAAGCTATCATGATTAGACCAGCGCAAATATAGTATTCTATTGACAAAAGGAAACCATCCTTGGCATGGCTAACACAATATTTGGGAATACGCTGATATTTAGAGGCATTACTAATCAATACCTAAATATTACATAAAAAAGGAGTTAAACTGAGAGCATCGTGATTATTCTAATTTAATATAACCAGTCTTTCTGGTCCACTCACTACAGGTAACTTTAATCAGGGAACAAGAGCATACAGGCCCACTTTATAAGAAGAGTGCGCAGAAGTTTTTTTTTTGATAAGCAAAATAAAGTAGCACAATATATGGAGCCCCTGCGGGTGCCTCGTTACCATTCTTGGCTGGAGAGACACTCGTAATATTTTCACAGGGCCCCCTGCTGGAAATTAGTGGGCGGAACGAAATAGGTCTACAGCCTGTTTACTCTACATGGGTCCCATATCGGCTTTTTGGAACGGCTAACTTAGCCAGAATTTTTATATTAAGCCCACATGAGTCCCATGTAGAGTATTTCAGAGCAGACCCAACGCAAATGCGGGCTTTATGCTCCAAAATTATTGTCTTGACAAAACAGGGTTACCAGTATAAAAGTGCCATGCGACACGCATGGGGCGAGGTTTTGGCTGAAAAGCATAAGGGCGCGTGATGTCCACTAGAGTCTCTTGTTGGGTATTTATGACGTGTAAAACTCAAATGTAGGCTTCATTCAGTAAGAACCTGAGCTATGCCTAGAAAGACTGTCGCATAAAACCACCGTAGACCCCTCAGGGACCACAGAACCCGAAACTGGCCAATTAGGCAACGCCAGTATCCCCAGAAATACTCGGCTCGAGTTTGGACATCGTGGAGAATATAATGGCGTGCCCTAGTAGGGTTCACCCTTGCAGAATCTGCATCGGTCCCCTTCCGTGATTACAGGGACCTGCGGCTATGCTGGTCAAAGGAGGCAGCCTAAACGCGGCTGCTCACATGTGTCCGAAATGATTCCGATTGGGGTCGCCTGTGGGCAGCCCACACGGGCCACATCTCGGCAATAGTTACAGAACCCGCACGTTTCTCACATGGGCTGCACACGTAGTCCCCGCCGGGGGGCCCCACATCATGCGTCGCTTAGTGCAACTTGGCGATCCTTCTTATCCACAGCATTACTTCTACGTTTTCAGAAACTATTTAGCCTGTTTACAGGCATCTCAAAGACGAATGAGAACTGTCACTTTCCACAAATGAGCACATTTTGATGACCTCACTGCAATAACCAAAATGTGCCTTATTATCACAAAACACCGGGGGGAAGCACTTGGAAAAAAGGAGAAAGTGTTCCCGTCCCTAACTGATATAGAGTAATTGACCATTGAGCGGTCACGACGTGTTCTATCTCATATAGAAGCTAAATTGCACTTATGTGGTGCTTTCTTTTTCTTCACTATGTGACCAAAATTCTCGTGATGTTAAAAGTATGTCACAGGATCATTTTTGTCATCGTTCAGATTTCACAATCCCTCTAATATATTCTGAACCAGGACCATCCTGAATGCCTTGTGCACCTGCAGGATTACAATCACATTACTTTAGTGTTATCTTCATTGCTCGAAAAGAGTGACTCAACAACTTACAGCTTTTATGAATTAAAAATAGGTATCACAGGAGGCACCTTTGTGATCGTCAGTTAATCTCTAGCACAAAATATGTGATCTTTCAGATCAGTATAAAATTTGCAACGATGACAGTTCGACTGCGGTATCTGTTTGGTAACGAAAAGAAAACGTTCTTTATATATGACCCTCACTACTTGGAACAACCTTATAGGCTTCATTTGCATCGAGCAAATTATAAACGTCCTCTCACGCGCTTTGATGTTATCGGAAAAAATTTCCGATGTAGCTTAAAATATACTTTGGGACGTAAGCGACAGGTTTTTTTTTCTTCCCTTGAGATGTAACCCTTTGATTTTTTTTTAACAAAAAGGTGCATGAGGAGATGGTTGCCCCTTTTGGCTGCCAGTACACCTGATGAAAGGGAATCCTGATAAATGTTTGCTTTAAAAGTAACAAGCAGAGTTTCTGTATTGCGCTGGTTGCGTGTAGGGTTCTTAATGGCTTGGAAAAAAGCAGTTTGGTCCAGAATTAGAACAAGCTCTCTGTTAGCAGGAGAGGTATATACGAGATCTGTGTTGAAATTGCTAAAAAGTGCGACATAGTTTGTCGTCGTAGATGCAATTAAAATATTTCCCAAAGAAGGACAAATGTAGTCATCTGTAGACAACATAAAATACGCATGTATCGTACAGAACAGTAAGCATGTTGTACTCGGCCGCTGTCTCAATAAATTATATGAAAATGTAGAAATTTCCATATATTTTTGCTATTACCCTGAGTCGGCCACTCCTGCTGCAATTTTATTTTTAAAGGTGTGAAACTTCGAAGATTAAGCACTTGCTGTTCACTTTTATACCATCTATCGATTACCATGACTATGTGAAATGAAATGGCAAAAGTTAGATAAAGACCGAGAAATATAATCTTTGTTGTAGGCACACTGTGCACCTAAGTGTAGAAAAGAAAGGCGGTTTACATCAGTACTCCTGCAGCCACCTAGCACGTGTGCTGTTACTAAATTCAGATTGGCCATGTTTGATTGGCCAGATTTGCCATGACTGCCAAACATCTCTTAGCACTTGAATCACGACCATGTAAGGAGGTCCTTAATTGTTCACCTGATCGTGCGTACCTCCTGAAGTCAGCCTCTCGCGCGCGACGGGGCGCATGCTCCGGAACGTTGCGATTTGTTGCTTTTGTATCGCTCCGCCCTTTAAGCCATTTTAAACATTTTTGGTCGCCCTCTTTATCGCATCGTTTGTCGCTTCAAACTCCTGTTCGCAGTTTTTCGGTGCTCGCTTTAAAGCCTTTCCTGCACCGAAAAGGTCTTTCCGTTTCTCTTCACCTTCTCCTTTACTTTTAAGGTGAATCCATGAAACACCCTAATGCTGCAAAGTTCCTGATGCTCCTGCTTGAACCCTTGCATGCTGTGACACTCAGATGGTTTCAAGCAGGTCAAGTTTTTGAATCGCAAAGCAATGTAAATAAAAGGCCTTACGGACTGCCTGTTTTCCTGGTTAACTGACCAGCTCCACTCCGTGCATATGGCGCGTTCTTTAACTGCGCGAATCAAATCCGTTTTGGATTTGCTCCATCCTGTGAAAAAAATTTTCAGGGAGTGTCAAAGTAAGTGTATAGTGCATTGCTTAGCCCGTACATTACCACTTCCAGCCATAAAGATAGCCGACGGGAGACTTTTATTCAAGTCATTAGGGCTTTGTAGAATGCGCAAGATTTAATATTTCTGAAGCCACCTACACAAAGCTTGATGCCTAACTGGCATTGCTGGAATTTTTTACTTGTGCGCTTGAAAGCGCATGCCTGGCCGGTGAAACAGTTTGAGTTGTAATTCTAAATGTTAGCGTGCTACCTTTCGGATCATGCCGACCCATAGGCATGCGGGGGATACTAATCTGTCATTTCTTTTGTCGACTGGCATGTAGTGGTGCAAAAAAATATTTATATGCCCGAATCCCCGTTAATAATAAGTCATCCGTAGGTTGCTCTCTTTTTGTCAGCTGCAACTCTGTCAGTCCAGCAGTAATGGGTCTTCAGTAAACTAGCACAACTACACTTGCTTCTATTTAGATAACTGCAAGAGCTTCTTCTAGCGTCGTGTCAGCTTCCTCCTCAATGCGCCTTTGAAATCATTCATTGTGGTGAAATGCCAACGATGATTTTGCACTTACCAGGAGTGTTTATGAAACGCACTCATCCATGCGCCCTGCTTCTCTGGCCTGTCGTATTGAGAGCAAATGATGTTTTATATTCTACCTCTCTGCATTGCGTGCTTATTCCTGAGGATGGCGGGCCTCGAGCACTTCTCGTCGTGCTCCACCCGACACTTAGGGAAAGTAAAGTACACTACTATGCAAATGCAGTTCTAAAAAGGCATGCGAAGTCCACATCTGCACGGTCATTTTAATAAGTTCATTTGTTGTTCGATGAGAGAGTGATCCATGGAAAGTGAGAGTAGCGCAAAACGGGACAAAGGGACAGAGAAAGACAGACACTTTCCCTGTCCAGACACTGTCCCTTTGTCCCGTTTTGCGCTACTCTCACTTTCCATGGATCACCGTTACCGACTCGCCCAAGTTTCTACCCTTGCGATGAGAGAGTATTCTTGTGCGTTGGTCTGCTGTCATGGACGCAGTTTGTGGGATGCGGATTCATGGAAAATAAGATTTACTTGCCATTTGCCCCGCTAGTCAGTGAAGCGGTATTCTTTTAGAAGAGTGAACACGCAAGATTCCTCATGCTTCCATCCATTTCGTTGACCGGCTGGGCCCGACCATGCCGAAATAATTCTTTTTCAGCACAACCGTGTACAATAAACATTTGTCCGTCACTCTGCAGAGATACAGTTCTTTCATTGCTTTACCTAGACATCGCTCGAACGATGTAAATGAAGCGGTTGGTCCAGTTGGTAACGCTACCTTGTGTTCAATGCACTAAGTTTAGTGTTGCCTGTGAGAGATTGCCTTATATCTAGCGCCGCTTGCGCAGCCCAAGATATTTTTAAAGCATTCTTTCTGCTCTATATGGCGCAATTATCAGTGGCCATATTGTGAAAACACATCTCATTTAAGGGGATAAATGGCTTAGGATTTTATTTTCCATCTATAATCAGCTGCGTTTAGTGATTTCTTAATAAGTTCAGCATTATGTTGCTGAACACGATGAAGGTAACCGCCTACAAAAAAAGACAGAGAACCCCACACGAAACGAGGGAGATTGTGATAAAAGAGGAGAAAGGCAGCTGTATTTTTCTGTTACTATACGCACACTGTTCACCACCTACCTCGGTTACTGATTCTTCAGCTGAACGCGTATTCACTCCTTCAAGTTTCTGCCTTTTGGCTAGGTATCTTTAACGCGTATAAGTGCGAACATGATTGCATGGTACCACGCAGGTGTTTGCGTTGAAATGATATGCATTTTCAGCATTTACTACACTATAACTTGCTTACAATTATAAAGATTTGGCTTCTAGAAATCAGTGACTAAAATTTTACACGCATTCTTCGTTCTGCCGAGAATACTGCTGCATCGCACGGCGAATGGTTGTGTACTTGTGACTAACCGGTTCAGAAGAGAGCAACGATCTACTATTAAACAAAAAAAGTCTGATAGTAAATGTTTTGCAATTTTTTTTGTCAGCGTTTTAAACAAATAACGCTTGTTCGTCTCGAATCTGCCGCATGGGCTTAATAGCTATTGTATTCGGCTGCTGAGCGCGACGTCGCAGCAGAGATCTCCGGCCGGCGCAACACCATTTATATAGAGGCCACATGGAAAAAATCTTTGTGTTCTGCCCGAATTCAGCTCATGGTAGCCAGGCCACCAGGCCCTTTTTAAAGCGGAACCTTCTGTCACTGCGTATTTTACAGCCCATGCATACCTTTGCGACGTTAAGCCACACAAACTGAAGCAGTCGATAGTGTTGTCTCTATTTTCTTTCTAATATTTTCCGCACTACCTATACTCAAAGCATAATAAATATTAAGTATGAAGGCGTGCATTAATTCTTTTATCAGAAAACCATAGCACATGTAGCAAATAAGATTAGCTCATGCCTGCCAGAATATGCGTTCGCTTTCTTATCTGCTCGTCTAGCACGTTGAATTAACAGTAGAAGATTTTGGCAAAGACGACTTATAGATGGCCAAGTGTGGTCTTTATGAATCTTGAAAAGTCGGCGAACGTCGGATTCGGTGTTCACTGTGCTGAGCAAAAAGGCCTTCTCTTTTACGGCTTTCCGCGTAATACTAACGCACTTTCAAAATTTTATGGCTGAGCCATTCTGTTCTTTCCTCGGAGCTAAATCGCTGGGAAGAGCGCAAATAATGCACCTTTACTGAAAGCACTGAACGCCTCTCGATGTAACCGTAGGCGTTCATTAGTTCCATACTAACCAAGGGCTACCTGTTAGTTCGCAAATAGTTTGCTGGTTTGATACAAAGCAACGGATACGACACATTTTTTTAACGGAAATCGCACAAGGAGTCGAATCAGTGCTTTTATCACATTATTTTCGCAACGGAGGGTGAAACGAAATCACATCGCACGTTCTTCTGCTGCGTAGAAACTAAATCATTACTCTTATGTCTCAATTTAGAAAGCAGGTCTCAGGAGACTCATTATGTAATTTTTAATGATCCCCAAAGAGTGAAGACCAGCAGCACCATACAAGTGCAGGAATTTTGCGTATGAGGAAGTCAACAGCAGGTTCCACAGGTTACTTAGCGTGAAAACCGTCACCTGAAATATTAAGCTTGTATGACCAAACATTGCGTCTGGGAGCATCGAGGTAGAAAAGGTGTTCTCGAATGTAATTCATGTTTTACGGGAAATTTAATGATATGAGTTAAAACAAATGATTTCAGAATAAATTTCTTTTGACACAAATTGAGACAAGAATAGGGTTTCTAAGTTTTAATGGCATGCAGAGGCATAATTCGTCAGAATGATCAGCGCTGTTTGCATTTCTAACAAACGAAAGCACTTTCTGTACAGGATGTGTTATACTAACCTCTACAGGTTCTAAAAATTTTTCGTGCGCAAACTACTGACCAATTAGTGCTCAACTAGAACCAAAACGTAGCTTAAAATGGTCTATTTTTTATAAATAATTTAACCTTGGAACATGCCCGAAGTGCCCGGAATTGGCTAATGACTTCAGTCGTCTGCGCGCAGAATATTTGTTGAGCAGAGCAGTGCAGAAGATTTGACAGGCTGCGGCATCGGAGGTAATGTGAGACTTACCTCAGCTCCTGTCAGTTGTTTCCCGGACTACGGGCAGTCCAGGCATGTTCCGATGGTAAATTATTTATCGAAAAACGTCGACCACCATGAGCAACCCAGTGGTCAGTGCTTGAGACGAAACAGACCAGTGGTTTCCGCAGGAGCATTTTTTTACAAACTGGACAGATAAATACAGAACATCCTGTTGACTCTAACAAACCTGTTCAATGGTGTTCATCGTCGCTTATGTTACCCTCAGAAAGCATTTCTTTACATATATTTCATGCAACATTCCGCCCTTCTATGCAATATTTGATGCTAATATTTACCAAAGTTAAGACACACATAACAGCGGCGAGATTAATTATTTACAACATACCTAGCTAGCAGCCATGAACCCTGTAAATGTTTGATATAACATTAATTTTCCGGACACATCTTCATGAGACGCGGAAAAAATAATTATCAGCAAGAAATAAGCCGAGTCAAGGGATATTTTTTTTGTAAGCTTAAAGCAACTTCATTCTGCATTAATTTTGACTCCTCATTCATTTCTCATGGCATCTGCAAAGGAAGTGAAGCAGCGGGTAAAAAAGGCGTGGGCATAGCAAAGCACATCATAAGCGCAGAACATTCTCGGCAGCATATCTTGTGAACTTAACCAGTAATCAATAATTTAGGTGAACACAAACGAGCGCTGTCGTAAGCTACTTGAAAAATAAATGCAAGTTTTTATTAAATGCACCAGGTTAATGGGCAAGAACCTGTGATTACCTATATAAGTACAATTATGCAAAAATCCTACAAAAATAAAAAAACCCTAAAGTACATTGTACACACTGCTAAAAGAATGTATTTCGGTTATCGTTGAGTGCTTCAGGTTGTCCGCTATGCACTGTCTTGGTCTCTTTGTTGCCTGCATTTTCTCTCTGCGTTCCGTGTGGGTATCAGTCATTGACGTGCCTCCTGGAATAACAACTATTCTTTCTGTCGCCGCGTAAGCATAATGTCCGGTGCCAATAGTTGACATAAATGACCGATATGCATGTAAGCGTCTCGTGGCACGCATTAAAGCCAACATAAAACGTGGCTCATTGACGGTCGTCTAACAGAAGCTGCAGATACACCTCCTTTGATAATGTGTATAAAAAGGACCGGAGACATGGGACGGATCAGCGACTGCTCCTAAGAACTTTGGTGAGTAGTACGTTTTACCATTTGCTAAATATTTTAGGTGAGCGGGCTCTATTTTCTAACTATAAACCATACAAAAATACTCACTGCTCTATCTAAAATCAACCCTGTTTCTTCCCTGGTACTCATTTTTGAGCTACTGTAACACCACTATACCATTAGAAGTTTAATGGCGCAATAATTTTCTAGGAGCCGTTGGAAATTTCTGAATATTGTGCTATTCATTACGCGCCCCCATTTATGATTGATTTGTCAAAATATATTTTTCTTTCCTAGTCGAAAGTATTGGACATGACAAGTTTGCATACGCTTCGAATCGTGTCACCTCTATTACAGCATCGTACTTGGCACGCACTGCGTTTCGCCAATGGAGTTTCAATTGCTTTCTTCTGATAGAGACAATATAACTTTGACGAGATGGTTACAGCGGCGTATATTTTACTGTGAATCTACCGAACTCTGAACGTTGGATTATAAGCGAAATGATATACCTGGCGTGTGTTCAATATTGTTGCGTGGTGGCTAGCCGAAAATTAGGATGCTGTGAACGGTGGCAAAGAGATAACTTAATGACCGCCCGCCTAGTGCAAGCGCTCCGTACCACACGACTGCCAGCCTCATCTTCTTCGTCACACTACCCGGGGCCACCGAGCGATCGTACCGACCGTTGACAAAGTCACGAGCGAAATAGTTATTGGCTAGAGAGGATGGTTGAACTGCAATGTAAACGGGATGAATGCTGGCCACCAAGGTGAAAGAGATGAGCGAATAAGTCCAGGTCCACGAAGCTCCCTGGCCGCAAGTCGCCAGGAGCCCGCAGCCTAGGCCTCTGGACGTGCCGAACGGAACGGGTGGAGGGACGTTGTTTTCACAAGCGAATGGCGTCTCGGGTTGGTGGGGTCATAGCTGTGGCCATTGCGTCGGTTCCAGTTTGTCGCGTCGGGTTAATGGGGGGGGGGGAAGCAATGGCAAGGTCGGTTCGAGCGTGGCAAGCTAGGGCACAGCCGGGCGGAGCGGACCAGGAACTCGCAGCCTACGGAAGCATGAAGATGCAGGCCTTCAAAGCACCACGAATAGGACGATGAGAGTTTCTTCGTACCTCGCAAGCTTCATAAAATGTTACGTTGGAGCCAGCCAATTAATAGGACTTTATGAACGACGGCAACGAGATGGTATATTGCCCGTCGATCTAACACGAGCGCTCGTTGTTGTTGCCAGCCTTAGAAAAGATGGCACATAGCCAAACTGGGGGATCAGATAAGAACCAGGAGGCAGAGCGAAGGAAGGAAGGCCTCAGACGTTGCTGGCACATACCAACTACGGGGGAGTAGCCAAGACACAGGCGGTTAATTGCTGTATACAGGAAAGTTTTTACGGGAAAAGGAGTGGTAATAGCATGTAGTCTGATAGATTGGAAGACGGAAGGACAGGGATCCTGTTAACTTGGAGATCTAGGACGGGACAATGGCTTACTGTGCATAAAAGTATACAATGCCTGTAGTGTTTCAATGACGTACTGACTGAGAGCGGGAAAAAAATTAGAATGGGAGTCGCTGCGCTTCTTGAAGAAAATTTTGCACAGCAGACAGCACACTCCTGTCGCTTCGTCCGAGCAAAGAAGCGCCAATGGAAAGAACAACCGCGGAGGACAGAGGCAAGCCCAAGTTGATGAAATGGAATTTGCAAAAGACGCCTCCTCAAATGAGAGAAGCGGCGGCAGAACAGCAGGAAATAATTTATTGTCTCAGGTTCGGCACAAAAAGGGCATAATGGGGAAGCCGCCCGGCCAGATCTGTGACGGCAGAAATTTAGAAGGGGAACCAGGCAACGCAAACGCATGAAAGAGACCTCTAGTCTGCGCGAGCGCCAGTCTTTGCTACTCCAAGGATGCAGAAGATGGTGTTATTCGGGAGATGATGTAAGAGCCGAGGCAGCAAATTCCTGAAATATTGTGTAGGTGCGAAACCTCACCGCAGCTGTATATGCACACGTTGGCAGGACAGCAACAATTGGGCCGCAGAGAGAGGCTCTTTCTAAGGAATGTGCAACCTCATTTAAGTGAAAGCCCATATGACCTGGTACCCAAAGCAACCTTACCGAATTTAGATGGAGCGGAATCAGGAACTTAAAGAGGCGTAATGCCCGAGACTCAGGGGGTGAATATAATGAAGCGCAAATGGACAGAGAGTCTGTCATAACACAGACCTGAGAAACGGTAGTTTCTAATTTTCGTAAGGCTAAGATTACTGCTAATAATTTAGCCAGAAAAATTGGAGTGAAGTCAGGGAGACGGTGAGAAAAAGACCAATTCAGTGAAGGAGAAAAAATTCACACACCTGCCTTTTCGCAATCCTGTGAGGCATCGGTAGCAATACGAACATGAGAGGGAAACGACCTTAGGTGGTCCTGCAACAGACCCTGAAGAAGCGGGAAGGGCTGCAGTTTTGCATTCGATGGGAAAATGTCATCGAATTCAATCTAGACAGATTATGAGTTGTTATACATTTAGCGGACATCTGTGGAATGAATATTTATGGGATCAAGGAGGGACTGCACGTAACATATCTGCGGAGTATGAAAACGAGACCAGGCGGCACTAAGAATGGTGGAAGGTTGACTAAGAAATATTATACTGGAAGCGTGAAGAGGTGAGTCGCGCAATTTTAAAAATGTTTGAACTGTTAAAAGGCGAAACCTAGCCGATAACGAAGGTATTCGCGCCTCAAGGTGCAGAGCAGCATTGGCGACATGTTTTCGAAGCCCCAGACAAAGGCGCAACGCCTCACGCTAAAAAAGCACAAGAGGGCGAAGTTTATAGGCAGGAGCTCCTGAGAATAAAACACACCCGAACTCCAAAATTGGGCGGACGTACATTTTATAAATCGTCAGAAGTGTATGCCCTTTCATGCCTGACCTAGCACTACAAAGCCTGCGTAGGATGTCAATGGGCCGAACTCCTTTCTTAGAAACTTGCTCAATGTGTGGCCGCCAGGATAGAGTAGAGTCATATATTATTCCGAGATACTTCACCATCTGAACTTGAGGTATTATGTTATTTCTAGTGACCAGGCAGATATTTACAGGAACAAAAACCGGAAATACTAACAATGCGCATTTCTTCACACTGAGGGACAGATGAGTTCTTCCGAACATTGAGGTAATTTTGCAGGGTTGGATAGTGTGAATGTCACCTTCTGATGCAAAAAATGCAATATCGTCGGCGTACACATAAGTTTTCACAATTTAAATGCATGGAATTGAGCTTAAAAATGTTAAAAAGAACAGGTGAGAGAACTGATCCTTGCGGCACACCTCTTTTATGTGGAAATCTCCTTGAGGAAGCACCATTTTGGCAGCAGTAAAGTTCTCTATATTTCAAAAAAAAAACAGACATCCAAGCTACAAAATAGCTTGGGAAGTTCAGTTCCTGTAATATTAGTAACAGAGTCGAGTGCTCCACGCTTTCGTATGCTTTACTGACATCCAAGGTGAAAAGCGCAGCAAACTGTTTTCTATTGCGAGCTAATTTAATACGACTCTCTAGGTCAGTATGAGCACAAGAAATTAAACAACCCAGCCTGAAACCAATTTGACGTGGATTGAAGAAAGAATTTTCCGAAATGAATGTCATGACGCGGCTGAGAAGGACCCTTTCCACCAATTTCACTAGGTTCGATGTTAATGAAATTGGGCGTATGTCGTCTAAAGTTAAGCCCTCCCCTTGCTTTTTAAGCAATGGAACTATTTCAGCAAGACTCCACTCATGAGGTATCCATGGACCTTTAATAGAATGGTTAACTAGAGCCAACAGGTCTGCAGGAGATTCATTGAAGAAAATTTTGATCATTGGAGAAGTGACCTTATCGGGGTCAGGAGCCGCTGGCGATACGTGCAGAACAATTTGCGACAGCTGAAGCAGAGAGACCTCAGTGAAATCACTTGAGGTGCATGCGAATATAGCAGGAGAAGGTAGAGCAGATGAAAAGCGAAGCTCTAGGCCACACGCAATATCCTCTAAGGCCTTTGCGATGTCAGCAGGGGACTGAACGAGATTTTAAATGTTGGCAGCCGGGGGAATCACCTTGTTGCGCTTCATGAAATTAAACAAAGCTCGTTTATTTCATGATTGTGAAAGGAAATTATATTGATTTGTATTATACTCCTCCTTTGCACGGACTGTGCGCTTAAATGTTGCTGCAACATACTTATAATTCAACCAATTTTTGAGGCATTGATTGATGAGAAGTTTCTTCCAAGCTGCTTTCCGTCGTCTGTATGCACGCGTGCACTCAGCATTCTACCAATTGTTCGTGATTGACCCTTGGTTCCTTTAACCAAAAATTCGTACTTTTGCCTTGCATGGCCCAGTACTGAACATAGGTGTGCAGCCTTGCTTTCGGCACTTGCCTGAGCGCAAGGGTCGGAAGTAATTTGGAGGGCTGATTTTAGCGTGTCTTTAAAGCAACTGTAATTTATTAACGTGCGCTGATGTCGCTCAGGAAGGGTTAATTTACACGCAAACTTGAAACTAATCGGTAGATGATCACCGTTTGTTGCATAGTCAACAGGCGCCTAAGACATAACAGAGACTCCTAGGGAGGAAAAAGTTAAATCCAAGGCAGAGCGGTATTGACTCCGAACAAACGTAGGTAATCCGGAATTGTTGCAGATCAAGTTGTTGTCAGAAGCCCAATCAAAAAGTCTAGAACCAAAGCTGTCTGTTTTAAACCCCCACGTCACATGGTGTGAATTGAAGTCTCCAAGTAATAGAACTTGAGATCGGCTACTAGACATGAGTGAGTCAAGGAGCCGAGTGTCACGCACACCAGACGGGAAATATGCATTAGCTACCGTAAAGGGCTGCTGACCTGGAACACCGAGGTCAACCGCAAAGATTTCACATTCATTGTCCGCATATTGGAAAGAAATTCATGCCCTGTGGCAAAACTTTGTATAGATGAGCACTAACAACCCTCCCCCTCGTGATGACCGGTCGAGCCGGAGCGGACAGTAATTCTTGATATGATAATTGAAATCTGAAGTTAGCCATATTTCCTGCAAAGCAACTAAATCTGGTAGAAGCTGATTGCATAGGCAATTTAAATCTGTTGAAGCGGAGAATATAGATCGACAATTCCACTGAAGTACACTTAAGAACCCTATCTTGGCGGAAGTGCCGCACCCGCGACTGCCTTTTTTAGAATCCTGGTCTTAGCGTTTTGACTTGCGTTACTTTTCTTTGTCTTTGACTGGGGGCAAGATGGACCTGCAATATTCAGAGGAGACCCACTTCGTTTCTGGGCGCGGAGATCAGACTCCATATGCGTACAGTCCATAGAGGATGCATCTATAACGCTGTTCGAAGGAGAGGCCTGAAGGTCTTTTGTTGCTGACATTGTTCTTGGCCCTGTGGAGCGGAATCGATTACTACAGAAGGAGGGGTAGCTTCCGAAGCCAAAGAAGACAAGAGCGGAGCGGTGGACACCTGCAGAAGATTGGTCATCTGAGCAGCTACGACCTGCGAAATGCACGTGAATACGGTTTCCATAATGCGATTCATTGCATTTGCCACAGCCTTCTCAACTGCCGCTGTAATAGCCTGGGACAAATTATAATCCTTTATGGGTGGGCATTTGGCGGTCACACTAGAGTAGCCTGAGGCTCTCTCCTTGACTGCGGCAAAAGCCTCTCTCCGCGTGCATCTGCGCTTGTCTATAAGCTCAAGCACCTGAAATTCTTGTGCTCGTGCAGGACAGTCAGGTGAATCAGCAGGGTGAGCACCACTACACAAACAACATTTCTCTTCCTGTTCAGGACATTCCTCTCTGCAATGACGTTCTCCACAGGCACAGCAGCGTAAGGCCGATTTGCAGGCTTCGCCGCTGTGGCCAAATCGCCAGCAGTTTTGACACTGAAGGGGCCGAGAGGTAAAGGCATCTACTCGAAAAACCAATGTCCAGACCTTAATCTCTGACGGACAAAATATTCCTGTAAATGTGGCATTGACGGACTCCGTATGAATTTTTACTCCGTCAACCATCCCGCTGCATCCCGCAGGCGAGAGTCTCTCAAGCGTTTCCACAGGGCTCAATCGAGAATCGACCCCTCGAACCAAACCCTTGAAACATGCTAGTTGAGGCAGAATGAATGCACTCACCGTGTGGTTGGCGAAGGTCGTACACTTTAGCAGGTCTTCCATACAGTCTTAATCTGATGACCTGCACAAAATACCACCCCTGCCGAACTGCCGGACATCGGTAATGCGCATGAAGTTCTTCGATCTTGACTGAAGAGCCGCCTGTACTGCCTCCGGGTTGTTCAGTCGGATCGCGCCTCCATCAGAAAGCACTAAAGCGACCAGAACGCTCGAAACTCCACTGCGGAAAAAGAGGCCAATTGAGAGTTGGTCTTGAGGAAGAGATGCCGACCAAGAGGAAAACCCTCGGCCAGGAGAAGAAGTAGACATTAAGCTCTAGTCCCGCGCCCAATCACCCCAGAACAGGAGCAAGCAGGCACAGACAAAAAGAAGGAGAAATTTAGCAAGCTAGCACAACACCGCCAGGTACTTAGCCGCTGCCCCGCAGCCTAGGTTGCGTGCTTTGTCTAATGCCTCTGCCAGCTTCATCTTCTTTATGACATTGTAATCACCCTGCGAACGGAAATATTTATGTAGGTGAAAACAAGGAATACTTTTAGAACGAAATAACAAAGAGTAAACCGTCTAATGGGGATTCCATCTTACAGCAGCTCCAAACGAATGAAAAAAACAAGTAATTTTAAATCCTATTTTGATCGAAAAATGCATAGGTTCAGTTTGAGTCACCCATGTAACTGCTGGATCGAGCAGCTGAAATGAACATTTCAATTAGTTTAGAAACTTCAGTTTTCCGAGATCATCTCGGTATCATGAGCTGTCATGTTTGTGAAAGCTCTAGGTGCAGAAAACACCTGGGCCTCTCACCCACTCCACGAGTTGTGAAGTATTATATAGCTGTTCTCGGAATTTCATACCACAGGAACGACCAGAAATGTTGAAAATACGCGTTATTGCGTGCAGAAAACTACCTTGCCTCAACATAATCCAGCGAAGCAGTGTGACAAAGTTCTTTTTCTGCGCACTACGTGGCCGATTATCAGTTGGAAACAGTCCTCATTGAAGCACATGTCTGAAAATTTCTTATCTGTGATAAGTGCAAGCTCCCTATATAAAAAATTGGTTACTAACCCTTCGCAATGTTACTTTCGTTGTTTTGTGTGCCTAGACCTCAGCTTCATCATGAAGACCTGCCTGTGTCTCACCCTGCTTTCTCTCTCTGCCGTTGCCTCTGAGTATAAAGAGAGAGTGTATGGCTGACGGAAATACTCTTTTCGCTGGACTGGTTCCCATACTAATGAAGTGTCTACTTCCGACCGGTGTGATGCAATCATGTCTGGGCGATGACCTATTTTGGTGAAGCTTGCAGTGCTTTACGTTTGAAGGCCATCTTGTGTTTAAATAATCCCGATGTCTGTCGAGCAGAATTGAGAACTTATGCATATCAAGCCATTAGAAACGACTAAATGTGAAGAAGCCCAGAGCGAAGAGACATGAAAATGCGAATATATCTTTTATAAGCGCACGTTAGACACGAAAATCGACGTCCTGCTCTTCGGAATTCCAGTTAACAAAATGCTACGAAGTACTTTTGCCCGTGTTTGCGTCATACATAAAAGACATGCTTAGGTGATGGCGCCCTTTGCATAGATAGAACAAACCAGTCAACGATCCCTATGGAATTACATCTGTTGCTTAATAAACTTTTATGTTTAAAGAGAAGTTTGGAATTTTTAAAATTTTGAAATAAATAGCGAATGAACACGGACAGAAATGAGGTTAATATTTTATTAAATTTACACATTTATGGTGCAACATAGGAGGCATTTACCGCGTCCCCGACAAAAAATGTGAGGGAGATTTTCTACATTTATTCAAATTACATGCGCTCTTCGATTAATCTCTTTCACTGAACTTAGGACCGCGCTTCTTACATAAAGCTGGAATACTGAATTGTATGTCGCAGTCGTCAAAACCATTACCTCTGTCGAATCGAAACCATGTTATTTTTTTATAAATAACATTAACAAGTCTAAAAGTTGTTTCTTATATATTACATTTCTAATGTCATTTTCTCTCAATATTCTTTCATGCCTTATGAAGATGGAGCTACAATGTGAGTATGGTATTTTTTTAACGTGAAAGCAAATTTTATTGCCCAGATACAGAAAAAACAAGAATTGGAATGATTCTCATTTTTTTTTCCTTTTCTTCAACAGATCCCCGCAAGTGAGCATCCAGAAACCAGTACTGTCAAAAGGTGAGAATGCGGCCTGCTGAATATGCGGTGTCGTAACTTTACCTGCGAGAACCCGTCTCATAAGAGTGAAATGGAGCTACTCGATAGGGGGCTCATACGGTATATTGGAGTTTGCCTAAATTTCGGGCAAATTCAGATGCGGTTTTTTATTATCCAAGAAAAAGTAACGAGGTCACACTAATAGCAGACGATGAATCAAGTAATGCTGGTGAATTTAGCCATAGACCAAGCAGATGAAAACAAACTTGAGAAAGGATACAGCTGTTTCATGTTTTTTCGACGAAGCTATGCTTGAGGCTTTCGAGACAACCCGCTCTTGTGCAGAAATCTGATAATGTGTATACAGGTGGCTTCACTATGAATCCGAACAGCCAGAGTCCTGAAAAAATCGAATTCTGTTGGTATCCCTGCACTTAATGTGAGAATGGTTTATCTTTTAGACACGTCCAGAGTAGAATAATAAACAAAAAAGGAAAAATAGGTTTTCTTAGGTTTCATGAGTTTTATGGTGGACCCTACACTGACATCGCACAGTGCAGCAGGCCTCAAGCATTTGTACTCATTCAAATACGGCCACCGCGGCCAGGATAGAACTGGCTTCATTCGGGGCAGGAGCCGATAATCACAACCACTGAGAAACCACTGGGGGTTAAAAAAAAATTACGGTTGTTGCTTACGCCTGTGCAGTATTCTTTTCGGGATCCTGACCATGTTTTTCATTGCATATTCGACCTGCCTCTACTAGCCTGGGGTGATTGGTTTAATTTGCACCATGCACCGAGAAATACGCTGACGTCAAGGATTATTTTTCTAGACACGATTAAGTGGTGTAAACTGGACGATCTTTCTTTTATTATCGGAATTGGGATTGCTCTAAATACCTTATCCGCTACTATGCGAAAACACTCATGTGTGTGTGTTTTCTTTTTGCGCTCGACAAGACGACTCCTATATACTTATCTCTCAAATGAACTTCTGCTGGATAGCTGTTCGCAGTCACTTCGGAGCATCACAGGATGCATTGACGGCGGTGTTCAAGGTTTTTTTTTTTTGTAAACTTCCCCTGAATGACCGTACGTTGGCGGTTTTCGTACGTAGTGAATGCCTCTATGAACGAGTAAATTTCCTTATAATAACTGTGCCTTTCAACTACGATTTTCCGTCTCTTTCTTTTTTATTGTTGCATCATTCATCAGCGGCGATTTCCATTCTATTATTTTGCTTATAACACCGTGCTTGAATGACACTTAAACGACCAAGGAGAAAGCATAATCATTTCTTCAACATGCCGCCCACCCTTCACAGTAAATGATGACAATTCATAAACGATATTTCCATTGGAGTTTCTCTCTCTCATTTTTAGTGTGTAAAACCAATACAGAGAGACTTGGTTTTCTTTATTTCTTCAAAGATTCTATGTACACGTCGGCAGTGATTTGTTCAAGCATGCATAAATATTAGGCTTAGTCTATCAGAGAAGCTGTTGCGAGGGTTCAACTTCAATCCCCAAATTTTTTTTTTCTGAAAGAAGCTTGCCCCAACACTACTTGAATGAACACACTGTTACACTGCCGCAGCTACAAGAATACTGACACGCAAGCGCCTAGAGCAATCAATCACTGACTGGCTGCAGAGTTCTTTGTTAACCTTCTTCTAGAAACGAGTAATGGAATTCTATCGGGCAAAAGGTTTCCACAGAAAGCCTCATAGAAAACATTGGTTTCCTTTGCTTGCAGAGGACGAAGCTGCAGCGATGCTGAAGGCTGTAAAAATTCTTCAGAATGTTGGCCGCCTCCTCCAGGGTGGTGAAGCCTTGACTAAGGAAGAGCAGAAAGAGGTGTTTGAAGTCCTAAGTGCTCTCACCAATGGGGAGGGTGCCCTGAGGGGTCAAGATGCGGAGTATAGCTTGCCAGTTATCACCGATGGCAGCATCTTTGGAGCCGTCGCACACCGAATCAAGAAGTGGTTCCAGAAGCTGGGATAGACGAAGATAGTTTGAAACGATGCAAGCTGCCTTAAACATGGTGACTTAAACAAGATCAAAATACAACGTCTGTTAATATTTCTCACCAGTTGAGTAAGGTGGTAAATTTGCTGCTATGTTAGGAGCAATAAATATATCTTCGCATTCACAATTTCCACAATAAAGTTCTTTTTCATGTAAACCGGCCGATGCAAATGCTCCTTGCTCACAAAAAATGTCGGCATGCTAAATGTAATCTCAAACGAAGGCGAATATGCGTGCGGTGCAAAGAAAGTATTTCACACGGCTTAGGAAGGAATAAGGAAGAAATCGCAAGACAAGACGGAATACCAACTGGCTCTTAGTTTCCACTTTCAAGAAAAAGATAGCGAAGAAGCAAGCACGCTGATTGCTAAGTGATTAAAAAATAAAGGTAACGGATGACATAGAAAGAAAAAACAAACGTTCATATGATAAGAGTAACTAAGCGTCTTTCTGGTGCTTTATCTCTATCTGTCCCGCTTAAAGCATTTCGACCGTCCATTGATCGCATAAGCTCTTTGAGTTCAACCAGCGAGCTCCAACCTAAGGAATACGCCATGATAACTAACTTGCTACGAAGCTTTCGTATTTGATGCGTCTCTGATGGTCCTGAAGCGGCTGGAATTTTTCGTCTTCAACACTGACAAAATAAAAGGGAGAACAGGAATAAAAGGTACAAAGACTACGCACAAACTGCACAACACTTTAAGCCTCATATATTAATGCTAAGGGAAGATAACCGGTGGTGCTTAAGGGTAACGGAGTGGATTCCCAGAGAAGACAAGCGTAGCGGGGGGCGGCAGGAAGTTAGGTGGACGGATGAGACTGAGAAGTTTGCGGTGACGCGCTGACTATAGCTGGCAAAGAACAGGGCTAATTGGAGCGACATGGGAGAGGCATTTGCCCTGAAGTGGCCTAGTCAGGCTGATGATGATGCTGGTGATGATGATAGTGAAGCATATGTTTCAGCAGCATGTCCTTTCTTAAGAAGCAACTGCATTTCGTCATGCCTGCATGTTTGCTCTAAGCTGCTATTACAATGCAGACAATGAAGCAGCCACCCCTGGTTGAGGGACAGCGCGCTGTAGTCATGTAGGCACCGCGACGCATCGGCAATTGGCTATGGGAATGAAACACCAAGCACTTCAAGCTTCCTTGGTGAAATGTTTGCTGACAACCTTTTTTGCAGTTCCTAATTTCCGGTCATGAAGTGCATCGCTAATGCATACTGCAATGAAACCTTGCAGTGTGCAATAAATTTATACTGCAATGGCCTATATGATAATGCCCCTATCACGACAAATAAAAAGTGTCTTTAGTACCACAGAAAGCTCTTCCATAAAGAAAGATTATGGCTAGACATTTCGTCACGAGTTAACAACGGTTGATACAAGAGAAAATCTAGACTGCCAAAACAGCACCAAATGCCAATTTTAAAGAGGTAGTGGAACAAAAAATTTTCATTTTTATATCGCTAACATAATTTAGCTATTTTGTTCTCAATGTGAGCCCAGTAGCTACCTTAGCGTACCGGCGCTGATTTTTTCTCTCATTCCTTTGAGCATTGGTCATTCCAGGTTTAATAAAACGTCGGCTTCAGAAGCGCCAATTTTTGTATCTGTTGGAAACTTGCCACAAAAAAAGCGGCGGCGCTCAAGCAACATGAAAAATGAAAAAAGTTTGAAAATCTGTTGCGGTGGTAATTTTCATGCGATAGGCATTGCGTGCCAGAATTTCCATTTTGTGCTATTTTCAAGCTGGCGTATCTCCTGTTAAAAAAAAAACGAGCACGCGTGATAATATAAAACAATGTGCGCAGAGAACTCTAAGCGACGTGCTGTACGACATGTTACACTCCTGTGAAACTTTTCTGCCATGGATTTCCTTATATGGCAAGCGTCACAAACAAAAGCTGTTAATTTTCCTTAATTTATTGCTGGTGAGGCTCCAGATTTTTCTCACTGACTGCGATTCGACTTTTTCCCTTTGAAACTGCGAGACACCTAAACAGGACGCAGCGCACTTCGGTGGCAGCGCTAGCAAATGTGACGTCAGTATTTCCGCTTGCCCAGAGACCACCACTGCCTTTTAAGCTTGCATCGTATGGCATGCGATAGCAGCATGCACCGCTTGGTTTCTAAGCGTCAACTGGACTGGGTTTTGAGCTATCAGCACAGACCAAGAAAAACAAAAGCTATGCAGATGTCATTAGGGAAGATCGTTCTGGAAGCGGTCATTCTGGAAGCTCAGAGTTGGTTTGGTTTGGTTTATATGGGTTTAACGTCCCAAAGCGACTGAGGCTATTAGAGATGCCGTAGTGAAGGGCTACGGATATTTCGACCACCTGGGGTTCTTTAGCATTCACTGATCTCACACAGTACACGGGCCTCTAGAATTTCGCCTCCATCGGAATTAGACCGCCGCGGCCGGGATCGAACCCGTGTCTTTCGGGCCAGCAGCCGAGCGCCATAACCACTCAGCCACCGCGGCGGCCTAGGAAGCTCAGAGTGTAGCTGTTGTCGTTGAAATGTCTATATCTTCAAAGTTCCTCAAAGCGATTCACTGGCATTGAATCGTCAACAACCGTTAAGAGATGGGATTTAGTCGACAAGAACTTCCTGCTTCTTAGGTACATTGCCGAGAAAGGTTTCAGCTCTGGCAAGGTCAATCGTAGGTTCTCATTGACTTTTTGCACAGCATACAATATGTTTGGAAAAAAATGTGCTGCGGTAATGACTCTGGAAATACGGCCAGGAAATGGTAAGTGTGCCGTGCACATTAACCTAGAGCTTGCAAAAAAAAAAAACATCTGGTCTTTTCTGTGTGGTTGATGTCTTTGCCAGCGGTCCACACTCTGTTGTCCTTTCTCGCGGAAGGTCCCCTCGAGGGTGTCCTTACGCCAGAGCGTGTTGAAGAACTGTTAGCACGTACAAGCTCGCGCTCATCACTCTACTTCTGAGCTGCTCGAAGCGTCAATGTCGGTGAGTAGCTGCTCGCAATCGTCCGCCTCGAAATCGCCATCAGATTCAGATGAGGGGTCTAAAAGAGCATCGATTTCCTCCCAGGACAGTCCTTACTTTCAAGAGATTTTGGAAAACTACCGGTTTCTCTAGAGCGTTAATAAGTTCGTCACATATACACAATCAAAATCTCCCGCCAAAGAACAACACCGCGAATGGGAAGCGCAGGAAAATACACGCGCTTTGAGTCCAGGCATTCTTTTCTGCTCATAAGTTTTCGTCAGGTGGCGCTGTAGGTTAGCTTACACCTTTATGTATAATGTCCCCACTTGAGGACACATGATTTCTTCCGTGTATACGGCCCATAGCCAAGAAAAAAACAACTGGACAAGCTTATATTAACCACTAGTTCTTCTCTGCGCTGATTTTTTTTACAGTAGGATAGCACCATATCCTATAGAACAATAATTTTTTTTTTTTACGAGAACTCAGTGACACCAAACAAGCCTACTCTCCAATAGAACCTGGCGTTTAAATAAACATGGACACCAAGCGCAGTCTAAAATAAGTTAAAAACCTTGGCATGCCCTCAAATGAGGACACACTGCGGCTAGAGAGGCGCTGCAAGCAGCTAAAAGAATTTTGCATCAGGATAAAGATGTGTCTTCATATAAGGCCAGTTCGCATGGGAGGGTTAACTCTTTATTTGGCGTGGCCATTGAGCATAGGTCCTAGCTGACCCATGAATATAGCAGACTATTTCACCGCAGCGGTGGCCAAGTGGTTGAGCATCCGCCTCGCATGCGGGAGGTGCGGGGTTCGATCCCCAGTGCCGCCGGGTACCCACCGGTGATACAATGGGTACAAGCTTTCTCCTGGTCTGGTGCTCGGCTTATTTAGGGTGAAATGCTTGGGAAATGGGTCTCTGACCGCACATTGAGAAAAAGAAAAATACCTTGTGACATGGCGCTCTTTGGCCATAGCTGCCCTTGCGCCATAAAAATCCATAATCATCATCAGCAGACTATTTCAATCATACACCAGAACTTTCTTAATTGGTACGGTATCATTTATGCGGTTGAAGAAGCAAAGTTTCAAGTAGCAAAGTATTCGATGTAATTGTTAGGCATGTTACGGAGCTGTGGATTTTAACCTGAGAGCGTTAAGGAGCTCGTGTCGCGGAAAAGCTTGTGTCGGCGTTGTGGGCAGTTGTTGGTGTTGCGACACGAAACATGAGAATCTCCTCATGAATATATCTAAGAAATTCCCCGTATTTCGAAATACGTGTAATTGAGCCAAATTCTTTCAGATTACTAGGCGAGCACACGCATAACACGCTACGAAGGCTCGCTGGTTAGAAGTCTATAAAAAGTGCGCCTAGGTAATGCGTTGCGGTATTTGATTTGTTGCGTTGTGGCTTCACTCTAGCATTTATAGCTAAACTTTATAGATGAATCAAGAATGTTATTCTCGAAGTGAGGATTGTGACGTGTATTTTGTATCTTTGGGTGAGTTCTCTAATACACTGATGCGTTTCTTTTATCCATAGTATTTCCTGCTAACGCTCACCACACTGAGATAACGACAAGGGCAGATGCCATTCGACACCTGTGGTGCATCAGGTACGACGGAATCACAAAACAAAGAAGCGAAGAATATCCGTGCCTAGAGTCGCCAATTTCACTTTAAATCTCATTCAAAACATACTCAGCAGCCAATAAGTGATCTCATCCCCATCTATCATGTCATTCTGCAGCTAGCCAATATTTATGCAGGGTATCTAGGCTCGTCCACCCATAAAGCCTCCCTTAGTGCTCCTCTTCAGGTTGTGATCAAAACATTGCGTTCAGCAACGTTGTTGTAGGTCTTATTCTTACTCAATACTACTGGAAAATCGTTGTAATTTTTATTTGTTCTTACTGAACATCGCCGGCGCACAGCTTTATCACGCTGTGACGCGAGATAAGAGCAGACTTATCTCATATGCTCGCGCCTATGCGGAACCGGTTCTACGCTGTTCGAACTTTTGTGGTTACTCTGTCCTCCGTATTCCGAAACATCGTTGCGGCCTTCATAATGAGAGAGGTGGGTATTCTGTCTTCCAGGACCGCTGATCATACTTGTTGCTAGCGCCGCCGCCGCCGTGCTCAGTTCCCTGTCGGTGGCGGTCGGTTCAATAGAGATGACAGGCGGTTTAGCAGCGCTAAGAAAGAAATATTGAGCGAAAGCCCAATGTTTGCATCTGGACACCCCCGTCAAGAACATGCAAGCGCAATGCAATCATCTATTGACACAGGAATCCAGTTGTGTTCACCTTCAAATTTTCATCGTCAATGCCTATTGACCCAATGAAGGAAGCCAACAGCCATCGAAATCAAGGAGCAAAGCGGAACGTTTTAATATATTTAAATTTGTGGTGTTAATCAGTGAGAAAAAATTCCTTGATTAATCTATTTTCAAGAAAATGAGAAGGAAAAACA
Source organism: Amblyomma americanum (assembly GCF_052857255.1). Classification (NCBI taxonomy): domain Eukaryota; kingdom Metazoa; phylum Arthropoda; class Arachnida; order Ixodida; family Ixodidae; genus Amblyomma; species Amblyomma americanum. Next base: position 102,781,856 of record NC_135499.1, on the reverse strand, counting down.
AACATACCGCCGGAGGGGTTCGAACCTAAGACTTCCGAATTTGGTGTCCGGTGCTCTACCAGTTGACCTTCGGCGATGGCTGTCCAGTCGCCTGCTTTCGGGGGTATTTATGTTTGACCTGCGCCACCCTAGTTCATAGCGCTCGACGTAGTACGTCCTGTATTACCGCGAGCGTGACGTGGAACAGTGAGGGCAGAAGATGCGCGAGAAGTTTCTTACGCTACCTAAGGCATCTTTACTGCCAAAATCGAGAACATTTTTAAGCTATTCAACATGTGAAGAGATCGTCAGGGGCTCGTTTGACATACCTATCAAGGAAGCCAAGAGCCACCGGTGACTAGTCTCTGTCTTAAAGACAATAATAATGCAGAAGAAAAACAACCATGCCACCCGTGGGATCCAAACACACGAATCCCAAATTTTTCGAATGTATGCCGGTGGCCCATGCTCCAGCGCCGCGTTTCTGCAGCAAAGTGTTGTAGACGCCAACGGGTATTGCTCTAGTGCCGTGGTTCTGCTACAACGCTATCCACGCCATCGCATGCAGCGCACACCTCTCAGTCGCTACCGCATTAAAGCTCTAAAGGCGAATATCAGTCTGATAGTAGTAGTTGTTGATGATGAAGACGATGCGCCATGCACAGCGCGAGGGTGTGTTGCAGTTTAACACGAAGCAAGAGCGACTGCGGCGATAGCCTAGTGCTCTCGCGAAACGGCCAACAAAGGTGACCTGGCCGCTTCGCCGCGACTTAGAATCGCGGTCGCGGATATTCATTTTATTTATTTATTTGGTTTCGCACAAGCAGGCACCGCAAACTCTTGTTCGGTGCTTTCCCATGGGTATAGTGAATTCGCACAAATAAAAAATATCGATATTCTCAGCATAGCAACAATGTCTGGTACACAGCTTAAATTGCCGTTACACTGCGCGATCCGCTAGGAAACGTCTATTCATGACATAATTTTTGAAGCGAAAATATTCCCACACAATTTCCGGCGCTTCCGCACCTCAAGCATGTAATCTATACTGAAGACGTCACACTCTGCTGTGCAAGTCATAACCGAGGATGTCGAGAAGCGACTTTTCAACAAGGTATTGATATCATCAGAGACATGAGCCTACACTGTTGTTATCAACCTTCCTGTTGATATGATATTACACGCATGTCAACTCAGGTAGGATAAACCGGCTTTATTCTTTGTAGAGTGCTCTTCTGCTAGGGAACTGACGTATTTGTATTGACGACAGGCTCGGTATTGCGAAGCTACGTCACTAACGACTTGCGTTCTCATTACAACGAACATTAAAATATAGCCATTCTCCCCGGGTGCATGTTTTATTCGTGGGAAATCACGGTGCGGGAATCTGCCATGCTTAGGCTAATAAATAACATCAACCAGTTGCTGAAGCTGATTACCCACACCTACCTAATTTAACACGAGCGGCGAAAAGCTGTCCAAGGAACTGCGTTGTGACGAGTAATGCATGGTTTTCTCTACATACACCTGAGAAGAACAAAGGTAAAAAATTGAAAACTATTCACAAATAGTCACGTGATAAAGCATGTCTCTGTATCCGCCACTGTCTGGTGTCAATGAACCGTCTTGCTCACCACACTAGTGATGATCGCCGTACGTCATGAAGCTCAACACCACCGCTTTTCTGCCTACTTTTCTGCTGCTGTCATATACGTGTAATTACAGAGAAGATTTTCTTTGTAGCCAGAATAGATTCCTTCCATAACGAAGTTTAGCTTGAACAAAATTGAATTCGATCAGAGCTCGAACAGAAAGCTGTGTTGCCTACCATGATGCAGGGAACTGTTGTTTTTTTACAACTGTTACAGGCCCTGCGATAGGTGCATGTGTTCAGATGCTATGAGCGGTCGTAACAAAGCACATCTGGAAGTATTTAGGCTTTATTAACTTAAGTAGCACTGTTCTTTGTCACTCCACCAGATATCAGTGTGATTTTTTCAAATTTGTAGATAATGGGCTGAGCCCGAAATAATCCTTGCCATGGAGGCTGACGCGAGAGAGCAGTCATTTCAAGACGAAACTTCTTTTGTTGCAACCTCTGAGGCAAATCAAAAACAAAAGACCTCAAAGGAATGTTACCGGGGCGATGAACGATTTCTTTGATTCGTGCGGACTATATGAACAGAAACGCATCAGTACTTACACAATATGAATATGTGCATATGAAGTACACCTGTGAACACTTTAGTAGGGTTCATCATTGACACGATTAATGCAATCTCCAGTTAACGTTCAGTATACTTTTTCGCCCCAGAGGTGTTTCAGCCACATTGCGACACCCTCCCATCTATTTTCGATTGCGGGGCCCTGACTGTGTCAGTTTTTTCGTCGGCTGTAAGGCAATGCTATTTTTGACTTCCTTCCATTCATTTTTCGTCTAGTTCCTTGTCTGTATCGGTTATTTCATCATCTTACAGACGTGATTTTTTTCTTGTGAGAGCACACAAGGATAAAATGCCCCGCCGATACTTCGCATAAGTGGTTGATAGGCATGTGTGCACATCGTGAAACGCAATTCTACAGCAAGAAAATCGAGCCCACAGCATTTAATCAAAGGTTAACACACTAGCGAGATGGCTGCGCGTACCCTGATATTATACCTGGTGTTACATGGGATAATTTAGCAGTTTTCAAAAGTAAGTTTTTCGACGCAAAGTTTTTGCTTTTGCGGCATGGTTTTTCAAGGGTTGCCGAACGCCAGAAAACCAAGAATCATATTAACTAATAAGATGATTAACTAATTTACAATGATTGACATTTAACCATTAGGTCTAGGCCGGTAGTAACCACCGCATCAGTTTTTGGAATTTCGAAAATGCGATTACCCTCGCCGCTGTGGCTCTACAAAAATTGGCTTTTTCGGCTAGTTACATTGCCTGGAAGAATTGTTTTGCCTGCTTGCGTTCGAAGGCGCATGCATTTTCGCACGGTTGAGCCAAATTTTGTCAAGCCACAGCGCCGAGTGTTAACGCGTTTTCGAAATTCTAAAACCTTATATGGCGGTTACTAACGGTTGGCTACAAATCTCCAATTGCAAATAGACGCCTCACACTAATAGTTGAAAAGTTAAATATTGGAAATTAGTTAACAATACTAATTGTCGCGTTGAATCATCGGTTTAGTGACGTCCGCGAATCTTGGCAATATCATGCCGCAAAAAGCCATATTTTTACCTCAGAAAGCCTATTTTTGAGAATTACTTGCACGCTTCCTTGTAACACGCTGTATATAATTTTATATCAGACACGGTTATGTTTTTTGGCGTTTCTTGTCGGACTGTAATGGTGCGGTCTTGCTGTACGATTTCTCTGATCCGAGCCACGTTGTTTTCTTTCTGTGAGATTGAAGGGCGCCCCTGCCTTGTGTTGTATTCCACCGACGTTCTCCCCGAAACGAACCTCTTGTACCACTCGAAGACACACATCCGCAATAATCTCTCGTTGGCGTACGCGTCAAAAAGGAGGTCATACGTCTGTGCGGCTATTTTGTCATGCTCCGCACAAAATTTTATGTTTACACACTGCTCGAGGTGGATGTCAATCTCTCCGCATTTACTCACTGTATTATGCGCAAACGACTAGTGACAACGTATTTTTCTACATGTGCTATCTAGCGGCTGCCAGAGCAATAAAAATAAATAGCTCAGGTTAGCCCAAAAAGATGGCGCTAGACGTACGCATCAACTGCACCAACATTTGTTTTGGGGAATCATTTCTAGAGAAGAAAATAAATTAGTCTCGAACCTTTAGAGACAAAGGTTGTATAAGAATGCCTGTTACACTGATTAAAGCCTTTTTTTTTACATCCGCGAGCTATTTCATTCACAAGATCGGAAAAGCTGGCGACTGAGTGCCCTAGGTGGATACAGTCTCTTGTCACTTGCTATAATTAGCAATATTTCGCGAAATGTTTGATTTCATCGCAGCAGGAACACCATTACTTAATCTTTCTTAATAGTACTCTAAAAAATTATGAGGCGAGGTTTAATTGTTTATGGTATATGGGTGCTTAACGTCCCAAAGCGGCTCAGGCTATGAGGGACGCCGTAATGAAGTGCTCCAGAAATTCCCACCACCAGGGGTTCTTTAACGTCCACTTACATCACACAGTACATGTGCTTCTAGTATTGCTCCTCAATCGAAACTCCGCTGTAGCGGCAGGGATCAAACCCAAATTTCGGGTCAGCAGCCGAGCGCCGTAAGAGCCACCACGGCGGCGGTATTAAAAATTACGAAGGTCACTAAGAATATTCACGTGCGGTGAATGCGAAAGAATTGTCTAGTCTAATGCAGTGGCCAGCAAAGCTGATCTGTTTACGCCACCCGAATAGAACCTCGTGAAAACGGCGATGCCAAAATCCAGCGCGATTTACTCGCAGTTGATGCAAAACCTTACAATATATTCTTTTCTTTGTATTATTAAATTTTGAATTTTTTGGAATTGAATTGAACTGAATAAAAAAGTTTATTCGACGTATTTACAATATGGCCTCGGGGAGAGGCAAAAGGTGGCAGAAAGAGCATGCCTCCTGACGTTGCCTACACCCCAGCTTACACATCAGGACGCAGGTGACCAAACGGCAAATCACATTTACAATAAAAAAAACTTCTTTCAAGAAAACAGCAGCATACTTTACGGTAGAAAACCTGATCACAATGAAAAAAAGAAAAACATTAAAAATTCTAAACAAAAAAAAAACTGAAACATGATACTGTTACACCCGAACTGTATAACCATAAAAGTAAAATACTGCTTATAACTAGAAAAAGAAAATCATTTGCAAAATTGATAACAGACACAAGAGTATACGGGCAACAGAAAATAGGCCACAGAAAAATCACCAACACTGATAAAAAAAAAAAGTACCAACCAAACTCAAGTAATCGCAAAGTTACAAAACAGGAAAGAGCAACTTCAATTTCTTTTTAAAGGCAATAGAGCTCGTATCTTCTTGAGTCATTTCCACTAAAGGTGGGTGCGCATTAGACAAGGCTGCAATTTGGTTAATTAGACTCTGTGTTCCACAATTTGTCCTGGATATTGTAGTAGACAGGAAAACCACGCGCAATTCGTATTTAATGTTTCTAGAAAGGTAGATATTCTGGAAAGAAGTGAAATTCTACTTAATTAAAAAAAAAACACTTGAATCGCTAAGCTAAAGTTGTAACAGTCAAGGAAACTGCGTGCATGAAAAGTTTTGAAGAGATTTGTTTCGTGAGTTGGACTTATACATAAGGGTTACACGTAAGCCTCTTTTCTGGAGAGCTAATAATTTATGTGAATCAATTTTATTGCAGGTACCCCATACAAGATTGCAATATACTAGATGACAGCGAACCAAAGGAAAATATAACTGTTTTTAACCTGCTGTGGGAAAAGATGTGTTATTCGATAAACCACACATAAAGATCTGACCACGTTCAATCTCATGTTGTTCACGTGATCGGTCCAGCTTAGATCACTGCGGAAATATACGCAAAGAAACCGAATGCTGTGCATTTCTTATATTCTTAAGTTATTAAACTGAAGTTAGATGTGGTGATCTACTGGCTTAATTTTTGGGTGGAAAAGCATGAATATCGGTTTGTTAACATTCAATTCAAGTTGATTAACACAGAGCAAGATCATTAGGTCATTCAGCCATACATTCGGTTGCTGTTCAAGTTTTTATAGTTAAGTGCCTGAAATGAACATGTGTGTCATCGGCATACAACACAATATTTGTAGTTAAAGGACTATTAACAATGTAATTGATGTATACGCTGATCAAAAGGGGTCCTAGAATACAACCTTGGGGACGCCAAAGTTTAATAACCAAACTCAGATTTTATATTTTGTATTTTCTTGCATTGCCTTCGTGAATTTAAAAACTCTCATATAGTTTACTGGCAATTCCACGAATTCTGTATATCTCCAATTTTTAGAGTAATATTGAATGCCTAACCGAATTAAAAGCTTTGGAAAAATCTGGAAATATTCCAACAGTGTAAAGCCTATTTTAAAAATTTAGAATTAACCAATTTTTTTATGTCTAATAGTGCTCTCCGGGTAATTTACCTTGCTAAAAGCCATACTGCTGTGCTCAAAAAACATTTTTGTTTGAAGGAAACTATTTGCGTGCTTGAAAAGTATACGCTAAGCTACTTTGAAAACAGTGACAGCACTGAAATGGGGCGATAATTTTTCGGGTCATTTTTCATTCCCCCTTTGATCACCACTGTAACACGGACAACTTTGAGGCTCTCAGAAATAACTCACTCCTGTGAGCAGCATCCTATTACAGATATGTGCCAGAGGGCCAGCGATACTACTAACAATATATTTAATCGGAAAAACGGCTATTTCGTCATCACCAAGTGAACAAGTGTTGCTAAAGGGACTCAACTTCATCTATTAAAGTGGCCGATGGAAATATGGAATCATTTCTTCTAGAAAGCATGTATGACTCTACTGTTCTAGTCGCATAAGAATGAACAGCCCCGTGAAGAGCTCTAGCTACTATGAAATGATCGCTAAGTTTATTGGCAAGTGAAACCCCCGTGTAATTAACTCTATTAATTCCTAGTTCGCAGCGAGACCATTTTTTTAATTCCCTATGAATGCATTGATACCTTGCCAGATCAATAAAGGGTTGTGCGAGACTGCCGAAAACTTGTTTTTATAAAATAAAGACTTGGCCTTTTTTATATCCAAATGTAGTCTGTTTTGAAACTTCTTAAACTCAATGGAATGCTTCGGATTTCTAGTTCTTAGAAAACGAGAAAACGTTTTATTCTTTTCATCAATCCGTTTCAGGAGAGCACTAGTTATCTATTCTTTCCTGGCCTTTCTGTGCTTTTTTATATTCGTAATGGGGAAGACTGCATCGTAAAGTTTTAGTTGTTTTTCAATAAATACTTCGTACGCGCGGGCAGGGTCTGTTTTTTGATATACTTCGGCCCATTTAGTAGACGACATCAAGTTACAAAATCGGGTAATATTATTATCATCATAAATTCTCCGCATGCGAACAATACCATCAGTGTTCTTTTTCTCTGAAAAAAAGTGAAAAGATGGACAGCTGTTTTTATGATATCTGATGAAAAAACACCTGATGTAGTTCGGTTTGCCTAAATATTTCTAAAGAATAGATCAAGTAATGTTTTGGAGTATATTGATATGCGTGTGGGTACATCAATGGTATTCTCACAACCATTACAAAGGTATATTTCACTTAATGTGATCTTTGAACGAATATCTTCCATAAAGTTAATGTTAAAATCCCGAATTAAAATAATGCGCCACTTGTTAAGGTTTGCTGGCTTGAGGAAGAACTCAATCCACCGAAAAAATTTATCCAAATCACCTTGAGGTTGGCGATACAGTGTCATTATGATAATGTTATTAAAAAGTATGCATACTGCCCCAAAGTCATTGTGTTGGAGAGAGTAATCTGGCACGTTGTCAAAAGATATGTTGTTCCGGACATATAGAGACACACCACCACCACGCCTTCAGCTTCTAAAAACTGTAATTGGTTTGTAGTCAGCAAGCTGAATAACGTCTGAATTTGAATGAAACCATGTTTGTGTAAAAGCAATAAAATAAAAATGAATGTTAAGCTTGTGTAATTCTGCTCCTACTTATTCGCCTTTGTTTTTTAGGCTCCGGGAATTAAAATGATAAAAAGACAAAGTGTTTCGAGAATTTTCGACATTACTCATCAACATTTCGTTCAGTGACTCAGAAGTGAAGTATACCATTTTTGAGCAAGTTCACAGCGCAGCCTCTCAGCTTGATGCATTTAAATTATTTTGTCGAAGTCTTCCTCGCAAGCGATCCTGATAACCCGTACGCCTGGCTGTTTCTGAGCAAACACCTTTCCTTCCCTCGACCAAACAAACTCAAAGTTCATTTCTTTACCTTTCCTTTTAGCGAGCCACATTATTTTCTTGTTGAAAGAGGTCAGGTGATCAAAAAACCTGACGTCGTTATCACAATCTGTTCGCTTCGCGAACCACTCTGTCAGTAGGTGGTGGCGGTAATAACATTATTGATAGTAATATATGGGTGGGTTTCGGTGTCGAGCCACTCTTCACACCTTTTGACGTGGTCTGTGGCTTTTGTGGCAGGGTTGGAGTCCAAACTCCAGGGCCCCACTGAGTATTGCCGCCAGGTATGCTTTCCGGACCAGTCCTGCCTGGACCGCCGGGTCCTCGCTGGAAAGCATCCTCTCCCACCGCTCCGCACTCGGGATTTTGTTTATTGCAGCCGCCTTTATTCTCTTTTTACACCACGCTGTATGAATTAACGTGGCTTTGTCCAAGCACCACGGTGATTTGCTGATATATAGCCCTGGATGGATCTTTCTTAGCGTGTTTAGATTAGGCAGAGTTCCCGTTTGTAGCTTTCTATAATATACCGATTCCTGCTGGTGGAGATTTTTGTGAGGTCGGGTATCTAACCCCGACACCCTTATAGTAATTCAGATTGCATAGTATCCTAAGGGCACTGCTTCCGCGTAAGGCTTCTCGAGGCTGGTTTGGTTTGAGGCTCGGTTTGTAAGCTATCGAGCTCTCCTATCCTCCTTGGCATTCCCCGCGATGCCTGTGTGTCCCTGTACACACATTATTATTTGTAGCAATTGTTTTTCCTTCGGCGGCAATTTGGCTGTCTTTAGAATATGGAGCGCTGCCCCCACCCACCCCTATTTTGCCATTCACGTAATTTCTGCATGCTGTTTGTGAGTCTGTTAGAACTATTAGGAACATTTGAGCATGAAAGCCCTCTGCCGCCGCTAAGGCTACGGCAGCCTCTTCGGCCTCCTCAATCTTGCCATCCGTAATAGTTGCGCTGGCTATTTCTTTGAGCTCATGATTAATTGCCGTTGCAACCGCTCTATTTCTGTTGTGCTGTCTAGTTCTTCCGTATGCAGCCGCATCCGTGTACGTAATGTTTTCTTTGTTGTCTAGTTTCTGTTGCACCTACTGTGCCCTAGCCTCCTGTCGCCCTTTGTGCAGGTTCGGATTCATATTTTTGGGAATTGGTGCTACCCTAACAGTTTCCCGCAGTTCATCTGGTATTCGTCTTGATCATTTTATCTTGAAAGTGCACCCTCGTAGACGCACCTTTTCAGCAGCGCTGTCCCTGTTTTGGTCTTTTTTAGCCTCTGGAGCTGAGCTACGAATTGGGCCTCCCTTAGCTCCTCAACGGTGTTATGCGGACCTAAAGCCATTAGCTTCTCCGTCGAGGTTGATTGCGGTAGGCGCTGCGCTGTTTTGTATCCTCTCCTAACTATCATGTCCACTAGCTTTATTTCCGGTTTGTTGCAGTTGTAGAACGGTATGCTGCATGTAATTCGGCTAACCACTAGGGTCTTTACGAGCTTAGCAGATCGCTTGGCAAAACAGATCAAAACTACAGGGACCCTGTCTGCATCGCAAGGAAGACGATGTAGCCCTTCAACGTCGCTTTCTGCAATGGAGAGTAACTGAAGTTTCCTCGCAAGATCGTTAACTTTGTCTAGCAGCTTTTCGCCATCGGTCACAGGCAGTCCATGAATTTCCATATTTTGACGTCTAGTGTACTGACTTAGGTTGTTCTGTTCTTGGCGCAGTTTTTGAGTTTCAAGCCTGTCGTGGTTTTCATGAATGTTTTCAACTCTCTTGCGAAAGAATTTGATTTCCCTTTCATACCTTTCTGATGTTTCTAGTAGTTTGTCGTAGGTATTAGACATGGGTTGGAGGGGCGTTTCGATGTTGACACAGTTTCTTTCAAGGTTGTCAAGTCATCTACTTTTGCTGTAAGGTATGTCAGGGATTTACTGATGTCACTGAGCTGCTTGCTTAAATCAATAGGAGTCTGATTACTCTGACATCCGACACTATCATTGTTGCGAGACGCTGGTGTGCGGCATTCAAGCTTTTCAGAGTTATTCTTGTTTCAGAATCATTGCTTCTAAAACCCCGTTCCCCAACTCCGGCACACTTTCCAACATGATATTTTTGTGAACAATCGGCACATGTCACACAGTCCTCTCCTCTTCTTCAATAGTCTCATAACAAGCGGAGCAGAGATCATCATTCTCGAGCGCCATTTCACAAACAAAGCTGGACACTAGTGCAGGGGCAGCAGCGGCCACGGCAGGTAAGCAAAAAGTGGAATTCAGCGGCAGAAAAACTAACCTAAGAAGTAAAAAAAAAACGCCGCTTGAACACTTTGCGGTTGTCCCTGCCGCCGCGACTGCCGGCCGATGTGTGAACAAGATGACGCTCTTCCAGGCTTTATGAATGATCAGGAGGGGGCGTAGCTTGAATGTGCAGGCCGGTAGGGGGTGTATCTCTGCGAGATGGACCCAGCGTAGCTGACGGACTGCAGATCGTATACGTAGTAGTTATCTTCTGATGACGTAGAGGGCAATTTGCGAAGTTAAAAAAACGCCGCTTGAACACTCTGCGGTTGTCCCTGCCGCCGCCACCGCTGCCCGAATATTCGATTAATATCTTTTCTTTCATTCAAACTCTTTTCTCCTTTCACTCCATGACTTACTTGAGTTAGAACCCATCGGTGTTGCTCTCCCGCGTGCGCTTCATCTGCCCTTATTATGCACAGGTTAATGGCACTATGCCTCCTCAGTCTTGGCTGATTCCCCAGTGTGGGTATGTGCCATCTGTTGAAGGGCCAGCAAGAACGACTTGCAGTTTAGCGCAAAATGTGTTGTGCTGCCTTGATGGCGTGCTACTCTATTACAGTGGCCCGCGGAGCTGGTCTGTTCGCGCCAGGTTGGGTACGAGCATGGCAATGTAATCAGAAGAAGGGAAGTTACTGATTAATGTTCACTATCTCCTGTTAGTATATCATCCCAACTTCTCTCAATACCTCCTTTGAACGTGCGGGGAACAGCAGCGCAGCGATTTATCGCACTGGACGACACACTTCACCCACTTCCCTACCTCTTTTGTTATGTTGTCTGTGGTTATATTATTGAATTTAAAAGTTATTTTAGCCCCTTGACATGCCATGTTTCCGCACGCCGATGAGCTGCGCTCATGCTTCTCTGCTTTTATTATTGTCTGAGTTGTATATGTAATTGTCGGAACAATTAATAACTGTGTAAAAAGGGCGGGACAAAAGAGAAGAACCGCAAGACACAAGCGCAGTATTCATTGTTACCATAATGTCATACCAACTAGCCTTTCACCGCACTCTTCTAGGTGTATATGTATTAGCCTCTTCAGGAAATAGGCATGTATAAAAGTAGTGTAAACTATCTATACTCGCCGCAGAGTCTTCGTTGCCTTCTATAGAAAAAGTAATAAAATAGAGCCAATAAGGAGCGGCATAAGGCAGGGAGACGGGAATTCACTGTTACTATTTAGTAGTCGTTTAGAGGTGGAATTCAGAGATCGGATTGGCGAAACATGGGCACAAAAGCTGCTGATGCGCTGCTCACACTGGCTTGCTAAGTAACTTAGGACACGAACTTCAAAATACGGACGATGATCCAGATGGGTAAACGGGAAAGTTAAGGTTGTGACTTATTAGGCACAAAACTAACGAAATTTTCAACAGTCTAGCCAGGCAACAGCGTTTTATCATTGGCAGCGGACTGTTACGAGTGGTAAAGAAACGCAGCTGCAGAAAATTTGGCTTACAAGAGCAAAATGTATAAAAGTAGTGTAAACTATCTATACTCGCAGCAGAGTCTTCGTTGCCTTCTATAGAAAAAGTAATAAAATAGAGCCAATAAGGAGCGGCATAAGGCAGGGAGACGGGAATTCACTGTTACTATTTAGTAGTCGTTTAGAGGTGGAATTCAGAGATCGGATTGGCGAAACATGGGCACAAAAGCTGCTGATGCGCTGCTCACACTGGCTTGCTAAGTAACTTAGGACACGAACTTCAAAATACGGACGATGATCCAGATGGGTAAACGGGAAAGTTAAGGTTGTGACTTATTAGGCACAAAACTAACGAAATTTTCAACAGTCTAGCCAGGCAACAGCGTTTTATCATTGGCAGCGGACTGTTACGAGTGGTAAAGAAACGCAGCTGCAGAAAATTTGGCTTACAAGAGCAAAATAACTCGAAAGATATTAACCGGGTGAAGCAAATTTGGCAGGTACTCAACGGTCATAAATGGCGGTTAACCAGTATCCCTCAAGATGAAAGTATATAAGAGTTGTATTTTACCAGTGCTCTCCTATGCTGCGGAAACGTGTAGGGTAACAAAAAGTGCTGAAATCGAATAAATAACACAGCCAGCTTTCTAAAAGTAAGGAAAGCAGTAATAATAAAAGGCAAATACAGGATGGTGAGCTACAGAACAACCGTGAGCTATTGACATCCTAGTCGAAATCAAAACACATGGACAGCGATGTCAAGCAAGTCACGACAATCGTTGCTCGTTAGCGGTAGCGGACTAGATTCGAGCAGAAGGCAAGCCCAGCAGGTGGTGGTGGAAAGTAAATGGCGTGTATAAATTTTGGAAGTGTGTGGGCATAATGTGGGCGCAGGCGGTACACGACTGGGTTATTTCTGGGGATATAGAAGAGGCCCTTTTCCTGCAGCGTGTGTAGTTACGCTGGTGAAGATCATATGAAAGGAATGATGAAATTTTGATCTCACAGGCTGTTCTGGGAGCCAGTTCTGATTCCCCTTTTCTACTAGTAATGATAGCACAAATAATGCGCACCATAATAACACTGGACTAGCACATGTGCCTAATGTGACCATCTCCTTGGATATGGAGCATAGAGATGAAAAAGAGCCGAATAACATGAAAGACCTTTGGGACACAGCCCTCCCAATGGTTACCAATACAGCAGGCTGCTATAAAATGTGCTTCTTTTTGCTAATACTTCAAAACACAACATTTTTTTCATGCGCCACTATGTTTCTCCTCTCTCAAAACTTATTGACAGCCATATCTGCAACATAGCGAACACACCTATGACATTGTGGCTTCTTTTGGCAACGCAACCTCTAAAAGAACAGCTTATTAAAATGCGCTGCAGTTGTGCACATACTGTGCGCTCGTTTAATTCTTCTCGCAATATAAAAGTACCAAAACGCTGCGTTCCATCCTATGCCTTAATGCTTTGACTTTGAGAAAGCTAATTCATTCATGCTCCCCCCGTGTAGGTGCTTTCACATTTGGGAGCCGCCTGGGTTTCAGCTCTCAAGATGTCTGAAATTCTGTTCGGGTTAATTTTCTAGGGCGCATTAATATATTAATCGAAAATGCTAAGTATTTTAAAACAACTCATTTCTTTTCATACAGATCTCCTGACCTAAAAAAGTCTCCAGTCGAACCATTTTTTTTTGCTTCCCCGTTTGTATCCTTTCTCACTCCTGTCCTCTTTGTTCAGATCAGGAGTGGCAGCTTACGCAAATGCGAAAAAATCGGACTCTAATGTTCTACTCGTATGACGTAGTTTCTTTCTACTTGTGGCCAAGAGGTGGCAAAAAATAAACAGGTGGCTCGGTGATCTCGTCCTTCTGCTAAAGGCAAAAGTTTCGTCCAAGAAAACAAAAAAGCGATAACATAAAATTATTTTGTCGAAATGACTGCAAAGCTTAATATCGCGTTTCCTTCGCCAGTGCTTTCTACAGAGAATACCCTTTTCCATAACATGATTGTAATCAAAACCTGGGCTTGCGATTTTTTGGGTTTAAATGAATGATTAGGAGACGGAACGTGTATGTAACCTAACGTAAAAAGCTAAATTAGAATTATTTTTAAAGCGATGCCATCAAGCAAACACACATTACATTTTTATCCTTGTATATGACAGCTAAGAGTTGCGAGCGTTCCACGAGTATCTTTGCGATAGAGAGGCTGCTCGCCGCACGTTAAAAACACGTCATTCACTCAACCTTTTATCACAGGCGCTGTTGTCTGGCTTCTAAAGGGCCGTTTCCAAGTATTCATATAGTCTGGGAATTCCCCGATAACATGCGCTTGCAACGCTCACCGCTATTGTAATCAGTGGCCGACCAGTTTCATCATAATTCTTTTGTTACGGGTAAAACCCAGCAGCCTCATTCTTAGGTTCTGCAGATGTCTCTCTGGCTCAAGCGAGCTTCTTAAGTTCAATCATGAATCAATCAAAAACGCTTTATTTATACCACGCCATTTTCTACAAAGGAACCATGCGTACGTAAATGGAGGAGAATATATCAAAAGCAACTATGTCCAAGTATGCTCACAAACCGCCTTCCGGCTAAACTTCGAGCTCCCGTAACTTTCAAAATGTAACGTCATTCTGAGCGTACCAGCAGACTCTGCTGCAGAGCCTTTACCATTTTCATGCGAGCATTGTTTTACTTCTAATAAAAAGGTCAATTCCGCTTTCGGTTTCATCTTTTTCCCGCGCATTTCAGTTTTCAGCCATTAAATTCACAACCGCATTTAGGAAAGGGAAGCTAGTGCTGAGGGGTTTGAAGGGCGACCACCACCTCTCACAACAATTCCTACATTCAAAGCCCACAATAACTCTCGGTACGACGAACGAATTGCATAAAGTATATGTTGGAGATATGACTGTCTGCAAAATACGAATCCCAAAAAATGCCACGCGTTCGCGAGAGACAAACTGTTGTGAGATTACAGCGAATATTTTACTCGACTAAACGAACGCGCTACACGGAGGCACTACATTGTCTCATTAGATGTGTGAAGTCAAAAAATCAGAAATAAAGAATAAACCGCATATGTGAAAATGTGAATGCTTATGCAGTGTTCACGAAGACAAATCTTAAATTGAAAGAACTTCGACTAGGATGATCTGGAGACACGCGCACACGCAGAAATACGTAAGTACAAATCCTTTCTGGAAAAAAATCGCTGTATTCAGATATATATGTTTCAATCTGAGCACCATCAGGCGTCCTGGCGGGTAGGTCACAGCGTAGTAGCACCATGATGTGTATTAATACAGTAAGCGTTTGTTCATACGAAATTCAGACGTGGAGGTGCTATGGAAGATGTCCCAGCAAGCATAGAGAAAGATAAATAAAAATACATTGATTCTTCCAAACTGAAATCAAAAGAAAGTGCTTGGGAGTAATGTAAAGAAATGGCAGTATTTTTCGCGTTGCGTACTTTTTAAAATGTTCATGTGCATTTCAAACATCTAACCGAATAATGATCTAACAATCAGCTCTAAGTGTAAAGTAGCGCTACGAAATGGTCGAACCCAGCCTTAGGGTAGCTCTTTTTATTCGGCCAAGTAAAGACGGATGGAATTTAGAAGATACCACGTGCCAGCATGCTCCACGCGCCCGAATGCAGCTGTTTAATAATTTCCCAGAACTAAAAACGCTACATACACAAAGCATTTGAGTGTGCGCTTTTTCTCCTTAAGAAAAGGCTACGGGCCTGGTAATTATGAAATGAGCTCGATACACCTTTGCAGAGCGTTAAAATATTGACAAACGTATGTAAAGCGGAAATTTTGGTCCTGGTTGGTGGCCGCGATGAACTGCACCTTCATTTCACAGTCAAACAGCCAGTCCGCACTACCATACCCCTGATTACCTCGGCGTCGCTGGAAAGTATTGGTTGTTCTTCTGAACATCCAATGCATTAAGTGACATCACATGATGCTGGTGGTAATGCCGACCAGATCGTCGGATAATATTTCAAATCATACAAAAAGTTATCTTCCATCCAACGCCTGTTACTGAAACTTTCTAGTAGGCACCTCCTTACGGCCAAAAAACGAATCATATCGTTTTTTATTTTGTTCGAAATTTTCTGTGTGTACTCATTTAACAAGCCGCGAACGTAAGCGCTGTAATCGCTGCGCATTCAGGCGCACGAAGCACGCTGTCACGAGGTCTTTTAAAATTTGTGTTTATTTATTCTTGCCTACTGAAAAGGGACATTCTATTGCTACCCTTCGTAAGCATCTGTAATAGAATATCTTTATAACACTCGACAGTTTGCAATTAAGAACTTACAGCTTAAAACCTGATTCGTTAAAGTTACTTAGTTATGTCGTCTAAATATTACTGTAGCCGGATTGAAAAATGCTATTTGGTATTTTACATAACACCGAACAAAATTAGGCACCTTTAACTGCAGCCGAATACGTTTCTTTGTTTATGTTTTTATTTTTTTAAGCTGAAACACCTTTTTATATGCCATTGCACAAAATTTTCCAACATATCATTAAGGAATATCGGAAGCTTTGAGCGTTTTTGATACAATTCTTGTACCCATTTTGATGCAGCAATATTTTCTTCTCTTCAAATGTTAAAATTTTCAGACATATTCCACCTTATTTTCTCTTTCATAAGAAAATCGATACAAATTTTTTTTCTTATTCTATTCTTGCCTTCTTAAAGCGGGTTATTTGATTTTTTTCTTTTTACATTGTTATTGAGCCAATGAATGTAGTTGCTTTATTTAAAATATAATCTATATAAAGCCTTCCACTCCATTATGATGTCCACTTTTACTGTCAAAAAGCTAAGAACTTATTTTTTCAAAAGAAGAACGAAGAAGTTTTAAATTCACATGGTGCATGTGAAGCACATATATCTCCGCGCTCTGTAGAAATAAATAGAACAGCGGCGAAGTTGAGGTTGTCATTATACTTCTGCTGCAGTGGAAAGTCAGTATAGATGACAAAAGTACTGCAGTTATCTGTTCTTAGCGGTTATACGAGTACCAACTTGACAGACCGAAGTGAACTAAAGAGAAACGCATTTTGAAGCCTTTAATTTCAGACTGGCTTCGATGGGACATATATATCTGAATGACTTTCTGCGCTGACAAATCGCCTTGTTCTAGAAGCGGCTAGAAAATGCCTATTCAGAACACTGCAGCAACCCAGAATGATACGCAGAATGGGTGGTCTCCTCATATTATTTCCTTCAATATTTCTCGCCATGTGCCAGTTATCAAGCTCTGAACAACCGATATCATCACATGCAAGGGTCGGTATTCACATTGCTAGAGACTTATGCCGTCACTTGGAATATTTTTACAGACCAGTCGACCACAAAGCATTCTCTTTCTGATACGCGACCTGGAGAAGATAAACCTCAATCCATTGTTCTCGCTCTACAAAAGAAAACGCCTTCACTCTTGCTGTATATAAGGTGAATCCACTGCTCGGAACAACTACCGATCACTCGAAAAAACAACGGTGAGTACAATGTATTGCTTGAGTACACCGTCTTACCCATGTCAAATTTGCGCATGTTATCTTTTTATGATCTGTGCTACACCGTAAGAAAACCTACTTTTATGTGATGTTAAATTCGTACAATTCATTTCTTCAATTTTTTTCATTTTTTCAACAAATTTTTTCTCTATGTTTGGATTTACACCGCTGCGCGGTGTGTACTGTTCATCGGCATTCGGGAACACTGAGGCACTAGCATAAAAACCTTTTTGGACTCAGCCTGTACATTAGCTATCTTGTACTGAAGAACACTTTTGTTCCTCATGCCCGAGCTGCGCTGGTGCAAAAGTAGACCTATTTGAGAGAGCTACATAGCAGTCTCTTGCGCTGTGTTCAGACGAATTCACTGTATAGCTTCGTAAGCCTTAAACGTAACTGTATTTTTGTTGTTGTTGATGAGACCGAAAATGAATCAATCTTTCTTTTTTTCTCTGCACACAGCCTTCTTCAAGTATTACCGATTTAAAAACATAATTGAAACTTTCATAGGCCCCATTGTCGGAAAAATTTATTTGATTCTTCTCCCTAAACACCAGGGAACTTGAGGTCGTAAGTAAGTTAGTAAGGCAAATTATCTTCCGAGGCTAGAAAAAATATTCAGAGGGGCACTTTGTTGACCTAAACAGTGGTGAGCCGAAAGCTTTTAGCGTGGTGTTGATGCTTGTGTCACTGGTGTGTGGTTAAGATGTTAAGTACACAATTGTTTGCGAATCTTAAATGCTGGAAACACTGGAGGGCGATTGAGAAGCATCCTTTTGATTCGACGCCTTTCGGCAAACATTTTTCAGCGTCCTAGACAAGGAGAACTACATATGCGTTGGCAGGAAGTAAGGCAGTGTTAGCACTCTCGGCTGTGGAACGGAAGGATGGTGGTTGGAATCCGATCGTGCATAAAGATTTTTTTTTATTATCGAGTTGAAGAGCGTAACGGACGGACGGACGGATTGGAGCATGATCAATTAAGGGCTTTCGCCTTAAAAATGCTCAAATGCGCTCAGCTAGACTCAAATGCACCTAGCAGCTTTCCCGAGCAACGCCTCGTATTAATGGGTAACCCAGAAAGAATGGGTAGAGTTTCTAACAGTTATTTGTGTTCATGAAGCACGCACTGTGTAATGAAGTGGAATTACAATGGCCACTATGTCATACATAATCCACTCCATAGATAATGAGACTTTTGTAGGTCTTCGAACGGATAACACGTGGCGATGCTTTATAAGCTCTGATAGTGGCAGTGACACGTAATAATAGGACAGAATCACTATTCTTAAAACGGCGAGTTGGGCTAGTTGGTAGATATTCGCTGTGAATTACAGCGCAGTGACAACTGGAGAGGAAGCAGACAGGACAGGCGCTGATGATCATTATCATCGTAATATGTCACCTAACGTTCTTTCTGCAATTGCGCTGGGCTTCTACGCAACTGGCGAAGTTAGTACTGCAATGGTTGGTGAGGCAAGACTATTGGAGTCCGTAAACGTGCATTGAAATTGAAGTGCTAAACAAAGACAGTAGCGCTTAATTTCTCGGCAACAGCTGCTTAATTCAGCTGCACAGAAGAATGAAAAGTGAGTCGAATTTGTTGTTAACGACAAAACGGAAACGAGACGAACGCCGCGCGAGGCACGTATCTATTCCGTGCTAGATGAACTCGAAAAGAAACAGCTCGAAGCAGCACTTGTACTCGGCTAAAATCTACAACGTTAATAAAGAGGAACAATTTATGATGGTGAGTACTCCCTACGAAAATATCGACCGCATGTACCTTGCCACCACTCGATACTAAACAGTTCCTCTAGGACTCGTATGTTCACAGTTACGCTTTAGAACTCATGGCGATCGGAAACCAGGACAAGCGACAAAGAGACACGACTAATGTGTACTCTTCACCTGCGTTTTGCTTTCTCTGTAGCACGCTTTGTTTAGTTTGTGGGTTTGTGGGGGTTTAACATCCCAAAACGACTCAGGCTACGCCAAGATGAATCTCCTCTGAGCACTGATAATCTTAATTCTAAGTCAGAAAAGAACCTAAGAAAAAGTCGGAGTGTGTTGAAAGGTCTGAAAAAGAGACTCACATTGTTGTTTTCTGAGAAGTAGAAACAGATATAACAGTACAGTAAAGACATCTGGTGGAATTTGGAATTCTATGCTACAGTATTTACCATAAAATCCAAGCCCCGAATCGCTGCATCTAGAAGCAGTGATGTCCTAATCGCTCAGTGCTGTCTACAGTTGATAAGGTCGCCGCACTGCTGCTATTAAGGGACTCCGTTACTCTTTTTAAGGGTTAAGATTTCCAACAGAAATAATAGCAGCATCAAGTAGTGTTACTTGTATATTAATTTTGGCCATTCTTTCTACCCAGAGCTACAATTCACCATGAAGACCTCCCTGTGGCTCACTCTCCTTTCTCTAATCGCCATTGCTTGTGAGTATCATGAGACATCCTAGTGCCGCTAAAAAATTCGATTTTTTTTTGCCTCTTATGCGTAACAAACGCAGTCAGGAAAAATTCAACGCAGTAATCGACGATTGCTGCCTTATTATTGTAATTTCAAAATAAATGCGTAAAATTGTTAAATACCTAGACGGCAATTCTCTTTTTGAAAAAAAAAATTACATTTACTGTTTTTAGAAAATATTCAGTTAATAGTATTAGAATTCATTGTAGTTATGAATACAAAGCACTGCACTAAATTTTGACCATGTTCTTCTTTGCCGCCATAATAAGAAACTGTGCTATCTAGCTTTGTTTCTAAAGTGATCAAACTTAAGAGTCTCTTTTTGTAACTAAGCGCGCTTCTCTCCTACACAGAGAAGCATTTAGCAGAGCCTGCTCACAATGATTTTCCCATTTACCTTGATACATTTACCATTAGGAGAGGACCATGCATTGGGAGCATTGCTTTGTCATGATACCAAAAAAAATCTAAGGTTGTGACAGCTCGGCCTGCATTACTAATCCCGGAACTAGAATTCATCGAACAGCTTATGTTCACGGAACCATACCCATACAAAAGAAGATAGGGCACTATGTTGCTGCCAGGTCCTGTGCTAGTGCAAATAAATAAGCAGCTTAAGGAAGTTCGTGAAGATATTTTACGGGATATAACCGAGGGAGTTTCATTAACATCTATTCAGTGCATCAACACAGAGTTAAGTGTTGAGTAAAACTGTTGTTTTTTTAACCCGCATTTTGCTCTCACTTTTTTTTTCATGACCGGTAAAGATGGAGCCGCAATGTGAGTACACAGTTTATATTCGAAAAATTTTCCTCACAGCTGTGATGAAGGCGACTATAAGTAGCGTTTTTTCCCGCCTTTTTACAGAACTCCACAAGTTAGCCACCAAAAACCATTTCTATCCAAAGGTAAGAACGCTGGCTTCCAAAAGTGTATACTGGAGCTTTGTCGCGTCATGCTCGTACTTACACGACTTTTTTTTCGACAGCAAGGAAATGCGACAGCAATAAAGGACTGGAGGCGGATTGTTGACTGCGCAATTCATATTTTTTATATAACTCAAAACAACCCTTTACACAAAAATAAATGAAAAGAATACGGTACTTAATAAGCGCTAACTGAAGTTGATCTAGGAGTTCGCAATCAGTTTCCACAATAAACACCGGCGCAAGTTTAGAAACATGTGATTACAATTCGAAGACGGCACTAAGGTTTTTTGCTATTAAGGTAAGCCCAGATTACACAACTGTGTGCTTAGAGTGTACGCTTTCATTGGTGCGATGCACTTAGAATTGCTGTTCTGCTTCGCGATTCACAATCGCTGTCATGACTTCCTTCTTTCCAACTGTCTATAAGTGATCCCATAATATATGCAGCATGTGTCTCTATTAGACGCTAGGTATTACGGCATTTAAGCACTCCGCTACTACAACGCTCTTCTTCCGGCTATCCTGAGATACTCGTCTGCAAACGTCGGCCAAATACACGTGCAAAGCAAACTTATTTATGCTCTCGGACATCTCCAGCACGCACATCCGTTTGACGTATTTGTGAGACTCAAGTTTGCGTAAGGGCTCTTTCCTGCACGTAGTCGTGGGAATGTGTTTCACACTCTTCGAGCCCAGCTCATTTTGTGATTGCATGACCACTGCCTTACGTTCATTGTTTTCGTGGATGCCTTCACTTCCCTTCTACCAATGATGAGCAGTTGTCAATTGTGCGCTCCTTCAGTTAGTATTGCCATTTTATTTCACGCTAAAGGGTCCCATATTTTTATTCGCTAACGAACGTAAGCTGACCATGTAAATTTTGATCGTGAGTTCGATCTAAACCACGCTATTGTTGGTCTCGATGAGAACTGAGGAAAATATTTGCACTTTCGCAGTAAGTCGTTGGAATAGTAAATAGCAAGGTGCAGATATCTGAAAACTCTGTGACAGACGCTTTTCACTGAGAATGCCGCAAACGTAAACTTCTTAGTGCGGATGTGACGTTTAGTTATTATGTAATCAGTGAAGGGTTAAGTATTCCTGCGTGCTTCTCTCTCGCTACTTCGCGTAACAAGCAACGTAACATTTATATTTGCGAAAAAATGCATGAAAACAGTGCAAGTAGTTCTCCCACATCGAATGGAGGCCTTGGTGGCCTCATTTAAACGAAGGCGAAGTGCAAACATCTCGTGTGCGGCGCTCTCTCAGTGCAGTTTGAAAAGAAAACACAGGTGGAAGTAATTTAACCTGCAGCAGCCAACTACGGGGCCTATCATAGCGCATGTGCAGCTTTGGGGCGTGAAACTCATATGCCATTCTTTGCAAATTTTTTTATTACTTGCAGAGGATGAATCTGCACTCGTTCTTAAGGCCGGGAAAAGCCTGGAGAGCGTCGGAAGGCTCCTCCAGGGTGATGCTGCCTTGACCAAAGAAGACCAGGAGCAGGCACTTGAAGTGTTGACTGCTCTGACCACTGCGGACAGCGCCCTCAGCGATGAAGACGCTGAGTACATCCTGCCGATCATCGTCCGGGGCGTTGTCCAGGGCGCCATCGCTCACGGAGTCCACAAGTGGCTTAACAAGCGGGGATGAACGCAGGCCTTATAAAAAATTCCGCGCCCATTCAGTCAGGGTTACTTGACTAGAAAGAAATATTAATGTGCCTCAGCGCATAATACCCTCCCGTTGAAATTCGTGCCAAATATTGGGCCCTTTTTCCAACAATAAAAATACTTTCAAATCAAAAATGAATATTTTTGTACTTCTCAGTCGTCAGTGCGATTCAAGCCGCTTGCACTGAGCGGCCCTAGCGTTGTGGAATGCAGCAAAATGACGTTTGAATCTAAATAGTTTCAAAAATTTGTTGTTGTTTCATGTTCTTGTGGCAATATTTATGTAACGAATGCGTATAGCATGGACTAGCACGTATATACTCATCTCTAAGGCACTCCATATATGCCACAAATTCCAGAAACAGCAGTTATAGCACTGCATCGTCATGTATATATGCGCATGAACTCAACACGCAGTTCATTCAACCGTAGAGGCAGCGGCTCCAACAAAATTATTCCACAACGCTGAATGGCCTATATCCAAAGCTTTAATTGGGAGTTTTTGTTTTGCAACTGCGCCGTTTTACTTTCACCGAAAGCAGCTATGTCAAGCGCTACAACACGCTTGGTTTGAAAGAAGTAGTGAGCTCATCATAGAGTGAAAAGTGCTTGCGATTCATGAGGTACGCGGCAAAAAGCGTCAGTACAGCGCATTGGTCTTTTAAGGCGGTGACTACTAATTGTAGTAGAGTCGACGTTTGGACAAGTTTGTGCAAATTCATGACGATAAAAGCAGCGCCCACTTCGATAGAGCACAATGAAGAAGAAGGGAGACGCCACCAGAGCTGATTAGCAACTCTTGTCTACGGAGAAAACAGTCAAGGATATATACAGTAATCACCTGAAACTGCACACGTCAAAACTTTCTGGGTGCAAGTTAACGCGTTTGGCAAGAAAAAGTTACTAAACACAAACATATTGCACCCGTTTGCGCCTGATGCACCGGGTGGCATTTCTTATGGTCCTTGATGGCATTGAAGTTTCCTTATTAGAACAAATCCTAACCGGTTCGTCAGCAAATCTTCCGTGGCCCTTTGCATTGGGAAGACTGCTGCTTGGACAATCATATGCACTCTGCTCGTATTCAGCAACTTTTTTTTGACACGTGCGTTAACTTGTTCCCACATAATTATGACGTGCGCAGTTTCAGATCGTTACTGTATATCTGCACTCGCTTTTTCATTAATTTCACTTGCGATTCAGCGCTGGTCGTGTCTCCGTAATTCCAGCGCATACTTAACGGAGCGCAACACATGGGTCGAGAACAATGCCCAGCGCGGCGTTCCATCTATTTGTTTGACAGAAGCGACTATTTGTGGCGACAGAAGCGATTCCGCAAATGTCGAACACGTGAGGTTCTTTAGCGTGAACTGACATCACACCGGACACGTCTGTCGGGTCAGCAGCCGAGCGCCATAACCACTGTGCCACAGCGGCGGCTCCGTAGTTTTGTTGCACTGTGGCTTCTAATGTGACGGAAAGAGCAGCGTCGACTAGCCGTGCGAGGATACAGCTAAGCAGACACGAAATGACTGAAGCTTCGGCGGATGCTGTTCCATTGATGTGATTAAGTACTTTTGGCAGAGGCCTTCTTCGTAAACATGAAGGCTATCCGAAGATACAGCGAATTTTGATTAACGCTTTGCTTAACAGTGTTTTGTCGATTGAGTCTTTTGTTGTGTTTCTTTTTTTATTTGAGGCACCATTTGTGAAACATTCAACCAAACTATGAAATTAACTTATGATAAAAGGTAGGCATTTATGGTATTCTTTCCTTTCTTTATTGAATTTTATTCTTGTGTTCATCCTCCGAATGCTGTCACTGTACGGTGTTTTTCGGAAAGATCATCGACATCTGGTTCAACAGGCGCAGCAAACTACAAAGACCGTGGGAGTCCTGGACTAAGGGGGTCTACCAGTTCGGGAAGCGTAAAACTTTTTGGTCAATGCGATGTTTGTTATCACTATCCTATGGAAAAAGCAAAAGACTTAAGGTGAAAAAACAATACCTATTAAACCCAGTACTCCTCTTTACTTTTTCCTTTTGTGCATCCTACCAAAACAAACGGTTCTTCATGATTTTGTCTCACCTACGTATATGAAGCAATTTAGTTTGGAAGTGTTTACTAACATTTGAGTACATTCTGTTAGCTCTGTTTATGCTTGTCCAAACTTGTTGCTTTGCTAATTGTTAGCGAACTTTATCTTCTTCTCGCTTCGGTCCTTGAAAACCTCGTTCAAACTGTTAACATACGTTTTCTGTTGCCCTTTCTTTCCGGACAGACCTTCAGCAGAATTCTGTAGCCAGCATACTTTAGATGGACAAAGAAAACTTTATTTTACACTTATATTAGGTGTTCGTGACTGTCACCGGTCACTGGGAGTCGTTGTCGATCATTCGTCCTTGATGCCACACATGAATGACTGCTACCATCCTGTCTCGGCGTGCGAAAAATTGTTGCACTTCCTCGTCCTCGCTGGCCAAAAAGTGCTCCCACTGCATCACACTCGGATTGTCTAAGTCTGCCTTAGGGCAGGTCCATGTAACATGCTCTAGGGTCGCTTTAACCTGACACAACGGAAATTCGTCTAGGTATTGTGCAGAAAAAATCCCGTGTAGTTAGTGTAGATATGGGCAGGTACCGGTTTGTAATCTGCACCAGTCTACCGCCTCCTCTTTGGTTAGTTTTTTAAGGGGCTGTGTAGCATTTCCGCCGGCCTCTGTAACGGTCGAGTGTGTCTGACTTCGTGGGGGCAGCAGGGTCAAAGGTGCCCGTGGTGTACAGTGTTGAGTCGGCTCGGTTGACGTACCGGAGAGCTAACTCGCCTGCTGCCTCATTGCCCCTAGTCCCCTCATGTCCCGGAACCCATACTATGCTATGCCTATTATTCGTTATGTCTCTTCTCGTCGTTTGTAGAATACGATTGGTGACTCTGCCGGTCGTGCCTTTCGTGTAGTGTCTGCACGCTTGCTTGGAGTCCGTCACTATAGTGAGGTTTTGTCCTGTTACGTTGCCGTACGCTACTGCCAGACCGATGGCGGCTTCTTCAGCTGCCTCTATGCTTAGGTCGTATATCGTTGCGCTGGTTATTTCTTTCCCTCCTTCGTCTGTTACAACGGCGATCGTTTTGCGTTGGTATCGGTACTTTGCTGCGTCCGTGTAGACTACGCTGGAATTGTCGCATGAATTCCTTGCTGAGTGCTCGGACTCTGGCTTGTCGTCTTTCAGGGTGTATATTGGAATCCACGTGTCTCAGTATGGGTCTTAACAAGATGTTGTTTCTATCTGCATCCTTTAACTGTTCCTTGTCTTTTTGTGTGCCCATGGGTTGCCTTAATTTCTTCATTAGATGTCTTCCCGTTCTTGTTCTTAAGAATCCGTTTAGTTGCGGGATACGTTGCGCTTCTCGTAGTTGTTATCTTCTGTTCGAGTGGCACATACCCAGAGTAGAGGATTGGCCAGTATACATTGTACAGTCAAACAACTGTGAAACTGTCTAATTTCTTGGAAGCTGTTCGGTACTACCAGTGCCATGCTTACCGCTTCTTCGTCGCATTTTTAATGATGCGCGAGGCAGAGGTGTTGTAGAATTGGTTTCTGTTCCTTTTTCGCATACGCTTGTGTCATCTCTGTGGCGACGAGTCTGAATATTCATAAACCCCAGTGGACGCTCTTCACGGACATTTATGCAGTATTTTCGAGGTTTTTACTTATTTTTGCTATTTGGCTTAGTTCTCGCCTTTCTTCTCGCTGCTCAAAACCGATCTAAATCCTCCTAGCAAACAGTGTCCTGTTTTTCTCTTCTAAGGTGCTGAAACTAAAGAGACACTCTGAATAATTCACCCATAAAAACCCATAGTCATTTCCCTATAAGTCCAAACAAATAACACCTCTGTTACATGTGAATGAAAACAACGACGTAATTATAATACATTATTCAGCTTATCATTAGTTTTTCTACATATAGAGACTACCATGAGCGAAGTGGCTCAACTACTCGAATTCTCCATGAACTAGCCTAACTTTAACCGAAGCACTTGTCCATTACGGAAAGAAAATGCAAACATTCAAACACATAAATAGAAAACTCTAGTGTCCAATACACCATAATGACACTCGCAACAAAATGATGGAGAAGTGATCAGTATACAACCAACCCTTACATATACCCTTCAGAGATTACGAGAAGAGAAAGAGAGAATTATGAACAGTAAGGCAGAGAGGTTATTAGAGATTACAAGAAAACATTCCACTAAGTCCAAACCTATAGTCAGAACAGCAATAAGGAACCTGGTGGTTGAGTATGCTTATTTGAAAGAAACAAAAAAAGGCACAGCTCTTCCACTGACACCATATAGTCTTCCGTATATGAAATAAAATTGTGACAGCACTCTAGTCCGCTTCAGTGAAGAAAGCATTTTTTTCTGTAGCTGCTGCTGCGTTTCACTGCTACACCAGTTCAGCAATTTCCGCTTACGACACACTACGACATTTTGTTATATCACCGTCATCTCCTGTATATCCGATTTTTGGTTACGACATACCAGGACTCGAAGAATCATTGCGTCAAAATTTTAATGCGAAAAGTGTTTTTGAGGAAAGGAAAGGCTGCAGTAACTCTCACACCTCTTCATCTCGGTGGACCCCTTAACCATGCCTTAATGTAAAAGGTAAAGTCTCAGAAAGCATGCAATAGCAGGTGCCTATGTCATTGGTCAGAATCTCTGTCGCAAGCAAGCATTGACTAGAGCACGTAAGTTATATGCAAAGAGAAATACTGTGACACCACCTGGAGCGCTGTACAACGAACGATTGCTCAAAAGTCTGATGCGAATAGAGTGGGGAACACTGCCACCATATTGAGGTCAACCAGGAATGGCATCGCTTGGATTGCATTTTGGTGCGAACAGCCAAAACCAGCATCATCGCTTCGTCCTCATTTTGCACGTGGCAGCGACTGTGGCTCAGCTCGAAGCATTGGCCAGGACCGTGCAATTCCCTTTATTCATTTTCGTTACACCGTCTTCACTAAATTAACTCTGACGTATGAGCTCAAGTGAGACGTACCACTTCCTGTGGACACATTTTGCGCACGCGGTTTACGGACAACTTCCGGACAAGACTTTCATTCGCAGGAGGCATATAGTCCTTTCGCAATAATAAAATCCCATTAAGGAGACGTGTCAGCGGCCCATACCCAAAAATTCTGACCAAACGCATTTTTGAACTGGAAGTGTTTATGAACTCGATTTCTTTCATATATCGTTACATTTCACTTAACAATCAATATATTGCCACAGTCCCAATCAATCTAGTGGCGCCATACCGCGGCCAAACTGTTTTAGTTGGGACTTGCCATCCCTTGCGCACTCGCGGGGCTAGAGGTTTTTCGTCTTCATCCTCGCACGAGCTCCCTGCTGTCTTGCACGCCTAGCACATCTTATTAAACCTGGTTTTGAGTGCTTCGACCGTTTATCGGTGACATTTGATATAGGTGCGGGGTAACGGTCCATGTACGCTGACCTCGAGGACACTCTTGACGTCAATTCTCAACGCGTGGCTACAACACCAGTCCACAAGGCGAGCCACCGCCTACGAGGCCTACAACCAGAGTTCGGCCAACTCGCAAGACCGGCAAGGACCATGACGTCCGCTACGGCTAGCCAGACAAGTCAGCCTTCCGGGAATGCCCCGCCGTTCGTCCTTCAAACGCCTCGGTCGCCCCCATCATTCCACGGTGAGAGGTTTGAAGACGTCGAAGACTGGTTGGCCAGCTTTGACCGTGTGGCGGGCTTCAACGAGTGGGACGGCGAGCGCAAATTGCGGAACGTGTACTTCGCACTACAGGACTCGGCCAAGACGTGGTATGAGACCCACTAAGCTTCCTTCACTAACTGGGAGATCTTTCGCCGAGAGTTCTGAGCCACGTTCAACACCAGCTTACGAAAGAAGAAGGCTGAAATCGCCTTGCAATTGAGGTCGCAGCAGCCGAACAAGAGCGTCGCCATGTTCATCGAGGACATGACGCGAATTTTCAATTGCGCCGACGATGCTATGCGCTAGGACAAGGAGGTACGCCACCTAATGTGCGGCGTCAAAGAGCAATTGTTTGCCGGACTGGTACGTGACCCGCCAAGAACGGTGGCAGACTTTGCCAAGTAGGCAACAAGCAGGGAGCGTTCTCTGCATGAACGTGGCGCGCACTACGGCCGTTAGGCTAGCGTAGCAGCCGCTCACCACTGCACGCACACGTCGTTACCCACTGAAGAGCTTCGAGAGCTTGTGAGGAGCCTGGTGCGCAAAGAACTCGAGAAACTTCGCTTTGAAGCTCCACAGGCAAGTGTCGCTGCCATACCGGACGTGGTCCGAGATGAATTTCGGCGAGCTGTTCAGTCGCCGCTAGCTCCGCAGCCAGCGCCCTATGTGATGACATACAGTCAAGCACTACAAAGTTGCGCTGGGCCAGTGGGACAAGCCTTTTCTCCCGTCACTCCTGTGCCATCACTGCCGTACCCAACTGCAGCTGTACCCGTCGTACCGCAGGAACCCCTGTCCACCATGAGCAAAGCGCGCGTTTGGCGTACGCCAAACAATAGGCCGCTCTGCTACCACTGTGGGGAGCCCGGCCACATCCTCCGCCACTGCCCCCCCCGCAGAATGGGCTTAAGGGGGTTTCCACCTGACGCACCTCGACCACGCTACGGAGAATGGACGCGGGACATCGAGCAGTATCTGTCCTATAACGTGCAGCCGACGACCTCGCGGCGACGCCAGTCCCGGTCGCCATCCCCAAGGCGGTTTTCTTCGCCAAGCCGCCCGTCTTTTCCTAGCCGGTTCCGAGGCGCGTCCCCACATCGGGAAAACTGAAGACGGCGTCCCCCGGGGGTAGGGCCGCCACGATTGGATCATGTCAAGAGCCTCCACCCGACGATTCGCGGCTACGATCCTACCGACGACGACCTCACCTGACGACCTCAACGACAACGACGGGCTGTGACCGGCTTATGTCTCCCGGAATCCCAGTAATCGCTGATAATCGCGATGTGACCGCACTTGTAAATACCGGCGCTGATTTTTCTGCAATGAGCAGTCGGCTAGCTATGGCCCTCAGAAAGGTTCTGACCCCTTGGTCTGGACTTCAGATCCGCACCGCTGGCGGCCATGTGGTTACACCAATTGGCCTCTGCACGTCACGAATCCAGATCCGCGGTGCTACTTTCCCTGGTTGCTTTGCTGTGCTGCCCGAGTGCTCCAAAGACCTGATACTTAGTTTGGATTTCCTTCGGGAGTACGGTGCTATCATCAACCTTCAGGAGCTGGTCGTGTCATTTTCCACTCAACCCCCTGCTGACGGCGATCCCGAGCCACGCGGGACAAAGTGACGCGTCTTTTACGACCACGTATTAATCCCGTCAAGTGCTACCAAGTTTGTTACCGTAGATTGCGACATCACTAGTACTCGTGGCATCGCTGAAACCAACATGTCGCTGCTCCTTGGTAGGCAAGTCTGTGTTGCTCGCGGAATTGTCGAGCTGAACAATGGCCGAACCGAGCTTTTGGTAACCAATTTTGGCTGTGAACCTCAGTGTTTCCCTGACAGAACAGTTAATGCGTATTTCGAAAAACTCGGCGAATTCACGGGACAGCACGCTTTGTCCGAACCTCCCGTCTAATCAGAAACGCTGCCTCGAAAACGTTATCCAGTCTTTCTGTGACTGCTTCACCTCGACCTCTAAGGTTTGGCAGACGCCGCTCACAAAGCACCGAATTACAGTCGACGCCAACCAGCGGCCGTTATGTCAGCCGCCTTACCGGATCTCTTCCAAGGAGCGCGATGCCATTCGCCGCGAAGTTCAAGAAATGCTCCAGGACGACGTGATACAACCGTCGACGAGCCCGTGGGCATCGCCTGTTGTTCTGGTAGCAAAGAAAGATGGAATACTACTGTTCTGCGTTGATTACCGACGTTTAAACAGAGTCACCAAAAAAAAAGATATTTATCCTCTGCCGCTCATTTATGACTCCATGGATCGGCTGTGCCACGCCAAGTACCTCTCATCACTGGATTTACGCAGTGGCTATTGGCAAATCGAGGTGGACGAACGCGACCGGGAAAAGTCCGCCTTTATTACACCGTACGGTCTGTACGAATTCCGGGTGCTCCCTTTCGACCTGTGCTCGGCTCCTGCAACCTTCCAGTGGATGATAGACACCGTTCTTGCCGATCTGAAATGACAGTCCTGTCTCATGTACTTGGATGACGTTGTCATCTTCTCTGATACCTTTGAAGAGCACCTGAGACGCCTGCGCGCTGTGTTCGAAGCAATTCGGTCGGCCGGTCTTTCCCTGAAACCCGAAAAGTGTCACTTCGCTTTCGAAGAGTTGAAGATTTGGGACACATCGTGAGTGCTAAAGGGGTTAGCCCCGACCCCGATAAGACGGCCGCCGTGGCTGCTTTTCCTGTGCCCACCGATAAGCGCAGTGTGCGCCGCTTTCTGGGTCTCTGCGCCTATTATCGACGTTTTGTGCAGAACTTCTCCAAGATCGCTGAGCCCCTCACCCACCTCACGAAAGATTCCGAACCGTTTTCCTGGGGTCTGGAACAACCGAAGGCCTTTGAAGACCTCCGAACTCGTCTCCAAAGTATGGCCATCCTTGGACACTTCGACGAGTCAGCCGCCACTGAACTGCACACAGACGCCAGCAGCATAGGCCTCGGTGCGGTCCTTCTGCAGTGGCAGGAGGGTCTCGAACGCGTAATCGCATACGCGAGCCGCACCTTGTCACGATCTGAGGCAAATTATTCCACCACTGAAAAAGAATGCCTGGCCATTGATGGGCAGTGACCAAATTTCACCCATACTTATATGGCCGCCCTTTCAAGGTCGTCAGTGACCACCACTCGCTGTGTTGGCTGGCGGACCTCAAAGATTCCTCAGGACGGCTTGCACGCTGGAGCCTTCGCATTCAAAAGTTAGTTCGATGTCACCATCGTTTATAAGTCCGGTAGGAAGCACAGTGATGCCGACTGTGTCGTGCTCCTATCGAGGACAACCGTGCTGATCCCGACGACGATTCTATTTTTCTCGGCGCCATCTCCAAGTCCGTCCTCACTCAACACCAAAGGAACGACAGTGAACTACGGCCTCTCATTGAGTATATTGAAGAAAGCGCTGCGTTGCCCCCGCGAATCTTCTCACGTGGACTGTCGTCTTCGAAGCGAACAGCAGTTTGCTGTAGGTAGTGAAGGGCTGGCAATGGAAATGTATCTAGTTGGGGCATGTTGTGACCGCAGACCGGAACGACGGCACTGAAATTGCCATTAGAAAAAGAATAGGGTGGAGTGCATTAGGCAGGTGCCCTCAGGCCATGAATGCCAGTTCGCCAGTACCCCCCAAGAAGGAAATATAAAACGGCTTCATCTTAACGGTACTCGCCTATGGGGCAGGAGTTTGGTGGCTAATGAAAAGGATTCAGCATAAATTGAGGACAACGGAGAGTGGTATGGAAAGTAAAATAATGCTTTAATGTTAAGAGAGAGAAGATAACATAGTAGATCAGGAATCAGACCAGAGTTAAAAGATATGCTATCAACCATGACGAGAATAAAATGTGTGTGAGCAGCGAATCCAATTCAAAGACAAATAACCGATGGTTATTATGGGCAGTGGACCGGACTCGAAGAAAAGGTAAGCGTAGCAGGGGGTAACAGAAAATCAGTATTGTGGATCATATTAGCAATTTTGCCGGAATAATGCGGCCACAGCTGACACAGGCTAGGGTAAGTTAAATATAAATCGGTGATGTCATTCTCGTGTGGTGGGCGTAGTTAGGCTGATGATGATAGTGATATCAGTGGCAACCTCCATACTTAAAAAAATCAACTGCGGTCTAAGCGAGCAGGAAGAAATCTGGATTTCCATGACGAATGTGGTTAGTCCAGTGGTTAGTCCAGGAGAGACTTATAGGGAATTACTATGCGTAGACGTTTGTCATTCGGTGCATTTAGTAGGCCTATATATAAAGAAAATAAAATTTAATTTAAAGAATTTGAAGTAATTACAATGACGTGCACACTTGATTGACTGGTTTATTAACGTTTCATTTCCTTTTCATTTTGTCGTTTGCCAATACTCGCTGGTACTGGGGACGTATGCTGTTGGAGATGATGTCAAGCTGCTCGTAACTGAAACGCGGTTGCTATGCTACGTACTTGGGTAAACTGGCTCCCCGTCCATGACACAGCAGTGTACCAGCGCCGAAGCTGAGGAATGCCGCAGCAGAACAATGCATTTGAGATCCGAGATAAGTTTTTACAGTGTTACGTCTGTCTTAAGAAGGAAATTGCCCTGACTGCGGGAAGAAATGCTGAAGCACGGTCTCCGTCCGACGGCAGGCCTTGATGAGGTGGCGATACGATGGGGACTGCCCGTTCGCCCCTTGCTAACGCTTTTTTATTCAAGACAGACGTCACGGTTGATTGAAACGGAATGAAATGGTGTAGAATATCACCCCCTGCCACGAGAGCTGCCCACATTTTTGTTCTACAGAGAGCACCTTCGGGCCCGCATTTTTGGGAAGTTGCCCTACCGGCTTTACAAAGGAGCTAAAAAAAGAGACCAAGGGTGGAGCAAGTTTATCAATGTCATTAATTTGAATTTAATTTGGTTGATATTGTCTAAACCATATTCTGTGGTAAAGAAGAAACCGTCACTCAATCTCTTCAAAAGTGCTCTTCAAATCGTTCTCCTGTTTTCTGTTTGAGATGGTTTCAATGTCTTTGCTTATTCAGTTTAAGCAGCATACACGCTTAACAAAGAGGCTTTGCAATATCTTTTTTTGCAAAGAAAGCTAATTGACAAAAATCTATTGTGAACCTTGACCTTTGCTAGGCCTAATGTTTTTGGCCTGAGAATTTTCAGCGCTTAACATCAATTGCTAGCGTCCGTTGCAGAGTTTCAGATGCAATTACTTTGTCTTTAGAAATTGGCATCTTTTTTTGCCAACATCCTGAGGACTGACAAGCGCAAGATAAGATGATATGTTAAAGAGGCATAAGTGGGTTGGATTCCTGTTTCCTGGGTTTTCCGCAACAGCAGGTGGCGAAACAAAGGCTATTCGGTCTTCGTATTTTGTTGAGAAAACCTATACGCGTCATTCCAGTCAACAATGTTGGCTTCTGGCCGCTAGTCCACGATAAAAAAAAAACTGCGATAAACTGTTAACCTATGGGAACAATATATTCAGAGACTATGCCACACCGCATGGAAACGTCTGCAAACACAAGCACCCTTTGATAAACTTATCTTTGGCAGAAATACCAGCGGCCGCGTTTTTTCTTGCTTTTTTCTTTCCTTTGCTCATTTATCATTTGTAGAGCCTGCATGGGACGTCAGGACAGATTGTCGCCATGAAACTCGACTCACTGGTTCCGTCATCCAAATCACAACTTGCCAATAGCAAAAATAAAAAAAATAAATAAATAGCGCCCAGAATACATTGGCATGTTCTGTTCTGTATAGTTCTGTTTAAAAAGTATAAACCGTATTTTCAATCATAAGTTATAATTGAATGCGGGGATGAATGCCTAATTTTTTGAAATTACTATAAAAGTAATTAACTAAATAGAACGAAGTGACATGATAAATTCTGAAATGCTTTGGTATGCTGTTTTGTGATAGTGGGAAGAAAATCACTGTTTCCCCTGCTATTGCGGCGGGAACGCAGTACATCACGGGCGCAAAAACTCCCTGCTTGCCTTTGCACATGTAGTTACTTCCCACAAAAATTTTCTTTCGCTAATTGCTTGTTTTTTATGTAATGTAATTAGCCCGGCAATAACAGCAAACTAACATATGGCCTCTTAAGCAAATGAACCGTTAATATAAACACACACTGATCTAAAAAACGTCAGTTGGGAGTACACCAGAGGAATTCAATTGGAGCGTTAGGTCCTGCTGGGTTATATTGGTCATGGTTATGACTGTAGATACTAGAGTCACAGTAGAGTCAGAAGTGGCCTTTGCCGCAATAGGAGGATTTAAGTTATTTGATGGCGGATATAATCGCTGACCCGTCAACGCAACGGCTTTTCAAAGACATTTTTTCCAAGCATATAACCCGGAAAAGCTGATCGCGAAGCAGGAAGAAATCTTCTACCCATTAGAGAGTTGGTGGATACAAGGCGTCAGTGGGAATCGAAACAGTCCCTTTCAGAATGCGATACGTATGCTGTACCAAAAAGCCACTGATATTGTCTCGCTAAACAGCGCCTATAACGCTGCTTTCGCAGAGATGTTCTTGCGCTAGAATGAGGCAACGGTGACTGTGAGATCAATCGCAAGATATAAGGTGTTAAGGTCATTCTAAATTTTGTGTCCACGGTGGGAGGTTTATGTGATGACGGTTGTGAGAGGGTTATTTGACTGAGTGCCTGGCATATATTTCAACCCCGAACTCTCAAATAAAATAATGATATTCCAGCCTGTTTGCTTTCTTCTCATTTTCCTGTGTGAGTCGTTTTGGTTGGTTTATTTTCTTATTACAATGCATCATCTGGCCCAATAAGGTGTGTTCCTGTAGAATGTTTGTCTGACCATTGCAGAGAACACATTTACATTACACGTCCGGGGATGGTTTCAATTGAGCGGGTAAGACACTGCTTGGCTGATAACATAAAAGTGAACGAAGGCCAATATATTGTCTGAGGTAACACGTGCGGTGGCATATCGCACTGGGAAATTAAGATAGGCATTTTTTTTATGCTGAAATGCCAACTTGGCTCTGGCCGTGCGTACTCAGCCACAGAAACACACGCACACACGTACACAGTGATTGAGATTTTAAACAAATGTACACTAGTTGAAAGCTCAAATACGCTTGAGACATATGACAAAGAAGTCTATTACATATAGCATTGTAGAGAATACTACGCCTCTTTTCTATGGCAGAAATGTGTTATGAACAAAAACATAAACGAATCTGCTTGCATTACTTAAGTTTCTGTGCCGCTCTGAGTACCGTGTGAACATGATAGGTTTCCAGATGTGTAATCTAACGCTTTGCTTTTCTGTGTGTGTAGGCTAAAAGTCCTGCATGTTAAAGTTCGCTCAATCCACTAATAAATTGTACTGCTCAACCAAAAGTTTTATGGTGTAGCTGGTCGTTTACTGCAATTATTCTTACTCCAGATATGTATGCTATAGAAATAGAATAAAACTAAGACAGAGCGCCAGAAGAGCGCATGATTCAGTGCTAAACATTGCAGGAACACGGCGCGTGGCAATGAAAGAAAAAGAGACGAAGTTAATGTGGTCAGGAAAGCATGTGCTCAGAAATTTGACGAAATTTAAAAGATGTCTGCTGGTTCCCTGGACAACAACGATAGCGTGAGCGAGCATAATTGTTCACAAGCATTGATGATAGGATAAGGGAACGCCTCTCGAAAATTTAGAAAGGAAGTCGCAAAGATTGTGAGCTGTCGTCTTTTCCTAGGCGCAAAACTCTGCTGCAACAGTTTCTATTAATTATGAACCTTCAAGGCAGATGGCTATAGTTCCGTGATGAGTGGCAGAGTTGTGCGCGTTAGGCTAAATGCGGGAGCAGGTCGAAGATGCAGCAATGGTTTCAGCAGGACAGCCATTTATGCGCCAGAACACAGTCCTGCTTGTCCCGCACCTATATACATTGTAGCTTTCAAGTTTTGATCCCCGTCATACTGGCTCTGGTTGATATAATGATAAGGCAGGGAGAGCTAGGACATGTAATGAAGCTGCGAATATAAATGTTTCTTTGTTCTTAGTGATTTTTAATCTTCTTGAACAAAAGTAAAAGTATTTTTAGTTTAGTGGGTATGCCGGACTTCTGAGCTACATGACTAGCCACCCGCACTTCATGGCAGCGCTGGCATAAGCGAAAAAAGATAATTTTGGCCCTGGTGCAGGGCCTCGCAGAAGGTAGCCATATTCAGTGAAAAGGGTTGCATGGAATCATGTTTTTGGCCTTCTGGCAAGATGGCGAGATGTTAGGAACAAAGTATGTAAAGGCGTCTTTCACATATATGGTTTTAAGTGCAATATTCGCGGAGACTGAATGATCTTCAGCGGTGTCGCTAGTCGCTTTGAATGCGGCAAAAAACAAATTTTTGAATGGTCTCCAATGCCCTTTATTTCTCGTACAATTGTTTTTTACGTGTTAGCGGTCACAAATGAAAGTTATCCCAGGAAGGCAAGAAAGAGCTCCTTATATTATTGCTTCAGTGAACGCATCTGTGTACGACGTGATATTTCCGTACAGACAGCATTAGCTGATAGAACATTTATACAAGAATTATTCCTTTTCACGCATCGCACATAAGATTTGAACGAGAATTATCAATAAGGTGCACCTGTCAAGAATCTTTGACGTCTGTGGCGTTATGTTGGCTGCCCTCAAGTGACCATACTTTATAAAACTGTTTTGTTGAGCGTGAATAAATTTTCATTTATATAATTTTGAGCCCTCTTTAGTGTTCATTACCATCAATTAAACTTTAAACAAGGTATCCGGCAGAAACCGATGCTCCCTTCATTTCTTGGAGGACGTGTAGCGACACCCACTACTTTATGACGATTAATGAACGACAGCAAGAGAACAGGGGATGTCCATTTTAAACACAAACATAAACGACAGTACGGAAAGCACGTGTGCCGCAGTCGGCAGTTGAACGCTAAGATATTCGGGGACTACCGAAGGTTACTGAAGACATGACTTCCTCTAAAACATTTCGCTCTCTCCCGTGCTTGCCTATTTTCCTTCAAGAACAGTGACTGAAACAGAATAGCTACACCAAACCCTCATTTCTATAGACGCGCAGCTGTGTTCGTAGTGCCCTCACAAATATACTATTCGCGTGCTAGCTTCCCCGTGCACTGCGTCGCCTGCCCGGGGTAGGATTATTTGAGTGATTCCAACACACTCAGAAAGGCGAAGAGTTTGCGGGAACCATCTTGAAGCGTGCGGCGCCGCTGAGAGAGAAGGCCACCGCTCTAGCCCGTGTGGAACGGTGCATATATTCCCATCCCTTCCAGCGTTTACTAAATATTTCGGCCTCCGATCGGCACTTTGCCTAGGTTGCCATGAGAGGAGGGCCAAACCGTACTCCATGGAACGATTGTGGCCACATTGCATTGCTTTCGAGAAAAATCTTTCCTTTCTGTAACATTGAACAGAGTAACATTGAACAGAGCACCTAGCACTTACATGAAGACTTGCTGAAGCGACCGGATTGGAAAGCCCAGTGCCGAAAAGACCAGCTTTTAGTGGCCTCTTTGAAAAGTCCAGGCAAATATTATTTATGTAATCGAGCCGTCAGTTTGAATGTGCATGTGCTCGCAGTACTTGGCACCCACAGAAAGTGGCAAGGCCTGAGTCAAATAATTGGGCAGTATATTAGAAAGTAAACTTTCGGAGTACTTAACTGCAATTAATGCCGGCCTAACACTTCGAAAGACATGATCGCCCCTGAACAGATAAAATATCACAGGCGGAGATGAGTTAAAAACGGCAAAGTTTTCATCAAATGGCGCGGTTAGTCTTTCTTCAGGTAAAAAGGAGATTTAGTGGGAGCTCAATGAAGCAAAACGTATTACATTCGCTCTCAAGGCCTCGTCAGTCATTAACTCTCTGTGGTTGAAGCCCCGTTCTTTAGGGCATAAATCCGTTTCATTCGATGGCGCGTCTTAGTTCTTAGTTTTAGCCTCTTCCCCAGGAAATCTGTAAGGTGCTCCGAATATTGTGCCTGCATCTAAAATGGTGACATAATTCATGCAAGTGTCTCAGGCAGGATTCTATACTGAGGCTGGGGGAAAGGGTGCTGGGTGGGCTGGGGGGTTGACCACGTGGTTGGCCTCGTGGTCGGTCACTTCGTGCAGAGCAGCTGCAGACGGCGCAGCGCCATGGTTGGTCACGCGTTTGGTCACGCGACCAGTCACTTGGTCGGTCACGTGGTGCGGTTTCCAGGGGATGCGCAGACCGGTGAGGCGCACGCGGCGGCGGCGGCCCGGCGCGCCAGCTGTGCGCCGTGTGACGACACTGCTCCTCGCGCATGCGCAGCACGGCTCTCCAGGAGCCACGCGAAGCTGCTCAATCTCGGACAGTGTAGCTTGCGCTAAAAAAGCACCTACATTTGAGCGGCAATCGAGGCCGCACCGAGAGTAGGGCGCATGGGACAAGATGGGCAAAGGAGTAAACTGTTTAAAACAATTGCCTGGATGCAGCCGCGCGCCGGCCCTCATAACAAACGTGTCACTTCGGAACATTAAATACCAGTATTTAAAATTTGCAGTTTTCAATAATAAACTTACCATGCATTATAGAGTAATGTGTCTCTTAGGGATTTGTTGTGCATTAAACCCTCAGCTCTGCGCAGCCGCTGTGCTTGGCTGCTGTACTAAAAGATGTGGGTTCAAAAATGCTGCGGCGGCTGCGTTGCCAT
The DNA here is from genome assembly GCF_052857255.1 of Amblyomma americanum. NCBI lineage: Eukaryota > Metazoa > Arthropoda > Arachnida > Ixodida > Ixodidae > Amblyomma > Amblyomma americanum. The sequence goes on along the minus strand of NC_135499.1, from coordinate 102,743,100 downwards.
AGACGCGAAATGCTAGAGGCCTGAGTAATATGCGTTGTGAGTGCACGTTAAAGAACCCCACGTGGTCGAAAATACCCGGAGCCCTCCAGCAGGGCATCCTTCATAGCCTGAGTCGCTTTGGGCTGTTAAATTCTATAAACGAAACGAAACAAACCCAACCCTCAGCTCCGCATGCCGTTGCGAAGCTGCGACAAAACGTTGTCATTTTCACTTCCTAAAGGATTTTTCTGGACACATGTTGCCGCTTTTAGTTGCGCCACCAGTTGGAACGCATTTCTTTCCGTTGAGGCAATTTTTTTCCAGAATGACTAGAAACAAAGTATGTATGCGTGTGTTAGGTCAACACGAACTGATAAATGATTCCTCTCCACTGGTCAAAGAGCAAAATAGGAAAAACCCCATCGATTGTCTGAAGATAGCTTCCCAACCCGATGTCAGGCTAGGGCATATATAAAAGAAGTCAGAACGTCCCAACGCAATCATAGCTCGTGGACACTAGAAGCCTACGAACGGTAAGTACGTGTCCTCGTTTGCTGTGAACAGACTGCCCTTGTCATACGTACGCACCAGAGTGAGCAAAATTTACAAAAGCTGGCTGAGTAGGCTCGTTACGTATTGTCTTGAGTGTTTTAAAAGGGTTCTCAGTGCTTAATCGTATTGAGATCTTTCAAGACTCTTGGCAGTGATTTGCGTCGTTGGTGAAACCTATGCTCAGTGGAGTTATAGCTTCTAATTGACTGTCAAGTATGCCTAGAAATGACCAAGTACATGCTCAGGCCTATTCTTTGTGCCATTAGTTTTCTAAAAAAACGCGCCGATTAGAACACCAGTCAGTGCATTTTACTGAATTTTGCCGATGGTTATCCCAAAGACTGATAAAAATAATTGGAGTATTTTATAAGCCATTCAATTGCACGGCATTTTTTCACAACCTTCAGCACCTAGTCTACACGAGGGCCGATACAGAGGCACAAAACATGAAATGCTTTTCCGTTCGCTGTAGAGACCATTACCAAGCCTTTCCTGACTCTGCCCTGCCAATCGACGCAGCATGAGGTCCAGCCTGTGGCTCACCCTCTTGGCTATCACCGCCGTTGCCTGTGAGTGTAACCACAGAGGGCTAGTACTTCTTGAAACGATATGGAAATACATGCTTCTTTAAAAACAAACAGCGCGGAAAACGGGGATTTCAAGGGTATAAAACACAGGACAATCGCCGCAGAGAAGCCAAGGAAGCCGGGACCCTGGTAGTCCCCGTTTTTCGCGCTGTTATTTTTAATATATGTATCACCAACTCGCCCGCCTTGCTATCACCTGCTTCTGGAAGAAAAATAAAATCGTCACGAATCCGCATTCATATGCAGAAATGAAAATCCAGATCGCAGACATTGAGTAATTTTTACACTGTTGAATGCCTTCAGGGCATATGACCGATTGTGGTACTAGATTTCTTGATCCTACATTGACAGACTGTTTTCGTTAGGACATAAAGCAACTTCGAATGACAATGTACAGACTATACTCGCTCTCTAGAAATTGATGCATACATTTCATTGCCAGAATGGCGCTTCAAACTTAATGTCATACTTTTTCTAGAGGTGATTGTGATTCATAGAAGCAGCTTCGTGGCAAGTGGTATGTAACGAGGCATTTGTTTTATTTTATTTTTTATGTGCGATGAAGATGGAGGCATAGTGTAAGTACATACTTTCACTAGTTTTGTAATTCGATATATATTTGCGTGAAAGACATACGTTGATTATTTTTGTTGCATTTGCGTACAGAGCTCCTGCACCACCAGTTCAAGAACCCGTCCTTTCGAAAGGTAAGAGCATATTCTGACTCCAGCCGAGCGTCCCGACGTACTCTAATACAAGAGACTGGCCTCGAAATTTGGGGCATTGCAGTTCAGCACTGGTTGCTTAAAAAATTAAGTCGAAGTAGTCATATTTGCAGATAAAACAAGTTCACGTACACCAATATAAGTCAAGGGCAGCAGCTCCAAATATAGAAATTTTCTGATGTCAATTAATCCTTCAATAGTACGCAAAACACGTTGCTCAAATAAATGCACGTCCGCAATGTGCCTGTTTCCATAAGTACAACAGGTATAGCGCAGCAGATTTTCAAAAGAAATTAAAATGCACATGCGGCTTGTTCGAAAGTACCGTAAATTACGGTATACAGTCGGCCGGCATATATATCTAAAAATTTAAAATTTTTGCTTTGCAGAGTACCTATAAGTGGAACCATAGAGCATTTTCTCTTTCAAGATCGCTTAATATAGAATCAAATTACCAACCTGATAATATCTGCTGGGTAGGGACAATGTACAAAAATATTTTTTCCACCCTATATTCTGTGGCGCGGAGTATTCACCGCATGTGGATTGGATGCAGTAACTTATGGCTTCAAGCCCTGATTTAATGCGGGTCTTGCTTATTTGTAGTGCACAGGTTAAAGTGCCACGGAGTGGCTTCCAATCCTGTGTGTCTGTCTTGCGGCTGTCTTTTCGGCTGTCTTGTAATCGTGCTTATCTTGCGCTAGATAAGCACTAATACAGAAGTGGCCGACTCACGCTCATTGTTTCCATTCTATACAGGCTAGCGTCGTTCTTGTCCGCCTGGCGCTCCCGAGGACATTTTTCGCGCATACTGGACACCGTAATATTTGAATTTGAAGCAAGCAATTTGAAACAAAATGAACAGTTTTATTTTTCTGTTCTTATTCCCAATTCTAATTACAGTTTCACTAAACACTGATACAACGTATTTTACAAAAAAGCTAAGATTAGGAGTCAAGCTCATCTATCAGGTCATGAGTGCTTAAGCAAAAGCGTTAGAGATGGTCACTGTTATCCGTATATCCTGCAGTTTAAAACAGTAAACGAGCTCTTTTCTTTAATAGAGTCCGAGGCCGAGGTTCTTGATAAAGCTGGCAAGACACTAGAGATGGTGGGGCGAATCCTGCAAGGCAGAGGTGTGGATTCAACCAAGGAAGAGCAGCAGGACATCCTTGAAGTGCTGCAAGCCGTGGCTGCTGGAGAAGGAGCTGAGGGTGCCGACAACGCCGAGTACATCTGGCCCATTATTGTACGTGGTGCGGTCGCTCATGGAGTGAAAAAGTGGCTGGATAAAAGGGGCTAGACGAAGGCTCATCGCGTCAAATTTAAGTCCAGACACGCGTTTTCCAGCTGGAGACACGAAACAAGGGTGATATTTAAATTATACAAGAGAAATTATTATGACCGCAGGTGCTATTCCGACAACCTTACTGGAATAAAAAAGTACTTTTATCTTTGCGTGAATGCTTGCTTCTCTATTCGTGACGTGCGTGTATGTAGCACGAAGATTTCATTTCATTTTATTGCCTTAAAACCCTAGTAACGGGTGTTACATAAGGGGTGGCAAGATATAAAAAAAACATATTTACAATAACAGGAAATTTTTTGCCTTTTAAACAAACTCTGATGAGCACGTGATGATATCAACGTTGTTCGAAAGGTCGTTCCAGTCTGCAGCTGTGCGAGGAAAAACGAATTTGAGAACGTGAGAGTGTGAGCGCGATGAGGTGCGATCTGTACCCGTTAGAACGTTAGAACATTGGCAGCACTAGAAGTTTATAATCATCAAGAAAGATACTTTTCGTCTAGCAGACGTCCTGTGGCTACAGATGATAGATTTAAAGCAAATAATAAAATCAAGGCCGTGTGCAGACAGCTATCAGACTGCGCCTCGCAGTATGGACAACCAAGCACTTCTGAAAATTGTTATGTATGCGCTAGAACTCTGCAAATGCAGAGAGGGAGATCCTCTAGCGCTTTTTCTATTTACTGTTGAAATGGAGAATTATTATAGAGTTTTAATTGACGCAAAGCGTACGAGAAAGCGTAATCAAACACCAAAATAAATTTTTACGCTATTGTTTGAACAAAAACATCACAATCTGGAGAACTGATTTCACTTTTAGGAAGTGCCAGGACATATGTTTTCCAGGCCAACGCACCAAACCCAAGGGACGTTACTTCAATCTCTTAAAGGTTGTAGCCGTTTCAGCATAACGCATTAGCCAGGTCACAAGCGTATCATAACCCGAATGAAAGGTTCGGCTCCTTGTAGCAATGAAGCATACATACACACTGCAGATATTTCCGCATATCTGGGCAAAGAAAGTTTGCTCTATGGAAGAAAAAAAGACGGTTAGGAAACCGATACTGTATCTATGGATAAGACTGCCGGAAATGAGGGGCAGTGGAAATGACTTTTAGAGCCGAAAGAATATTAAGTAGCCAGCAGACACTTCCTGTGAATGCTGCCCTGAATTTTTGTGAATGTAAAAACAAAAGAAAAAATACAGTAAAGATCACACCTAGCGTTCCGCTGAACGCATCAAAGTGCAGCGGCGTTTTATGCAGAACCCACTTTCATGACCTGCGCACGCGATGCTTGCAGACGCTTCCCTGCTTAACCGCAGGTCAAAAGTCAAAGTCGAGATAGTTGGTGTAATAGCCGCTGGTGTCGCTGCTGTAGCTGACGTCATGTGCTGAACCTGATTACGACCAGTTATGCTCATGGTTTACCTCTAGCTGCATTCAAGGTGAAACTGCTACCACCTTCCTTTGGGGTGAACTTTTCAGTGTGAGGAATTCAAGATGGCGGCCTGCATAGTAATTTGATTTAGAAACCCAATTCGTGATTGGTTGGCGACGTCATCATTGTATCAAATTGGTGATTGATTGGTGAAGTCACTGACATATCCAATTGGTGATTGGTGATGTCACTTATAAATCGAAGATATCGGCCAATAATGTTAACTGATGACGCCATAAATAATCCAATATGGCGGCCAAAATTGGGTGCCAATGATGACGCCAAAATCTATTCTGGAAAACAGAAGTGTAACCACGTAATTATGCCGTGATATTCAAAGATGGAGACATAGTTTCGGAATCTCAAATTGAAGATGGCGGCCAAATTCGGCTGCCAATGATGCCGTCACGGTCAAGTATAATAGATAACAGAGGAACCACGTGATTACGACGTCAGGGGACAAAATGGCCGCATAGTTTCTGTTTCCCAAATCCAAGATGTCGCCTCTCGTTGTGACGTCATAGCCAATATTTCTTGAGCCCCCCACTAAGATGTAGTGCCCGTGGGCAGCTTTGAGCTACTACACCCAACATACCATACACTGTACCATACCATACTGTGACATTCTCAGCCCCCCACTAAGGAGTGGAGCCCGCAGCGTGCATCATTTTCCGGCGTCCATGCCCATAACATCTGTCCATGTGAATCAGTCTAGGAACCTCAGACGACTTGATGTGAGTTGAAGTCCCCTGCAATGTTGACCCTGCTAGAGTTGGCAAGTAAGCTGTCTAGGTAGTCCCTTCTGCATACTCCTGCTGGAAAATAGACGTTAGCGACAGGGACGATAGCACATTGCGGCAAAGTGAGATCAACAACTAGAAGCTCGCAATCAGAAAGCTTTACTTTTTTACTTATTAATGCCCGGTGACACAATTTTGATGAAATCAGGGTCACTAACCTGTCGCCTCTATCATTTATCTGGTCCGCTCGGAAAAGACATCTTTTTCACGAAAATGGCTTTACAGGGGTGAGCAAAATTTTGTGCAAGAGCACAACATCTGGGTTATGACAGGATAAAATAATTTTTAAATCAGGTAGAGAAGATGCAATAGAGCGGCCATTCTATTGGAGAACCTTTGCACCTGCCATGGTGATTATTCGAGAATAGAGGCTGTAACAACTTCTTCTAGCGTATCTGAATTGGAAGACAATATAAAAGGCCCTTTTTAGTTTTGACCTGGGGAACGGAGGACTTAAAGGGAGAGCTGGAAGCACGACGCTTCTGCGCAGGACAATTTTGAAGAATTTTAAAGAAAGGATAATTATTGTCCTCTCCAACCATTTTCTTTTTTTATTTTCACATCCATTCGCACTCCGGTCCTTTTGATAAGCCGAGCTGTGGCTGCTTAGGAAATGGCAGGGAAGCCGGACGCCAATGCGCTTCTCCTTTTATGTAGCTGCTTTCGGCTCTTGGTGAAAGGCAGGATCAAAATACCGACTTCGGATAAATCCACCTGTCTGCTAAAGACGCAGTCATCGCCTAAAAAAATGCAAATAGAGATAGGAAAATTTCTGCACTAATAATAGGCAGTGAAGCGTAACATTGTTTTCTGCAGCAGTAGAGTACATTTTCTCAGGAGTATACTCTTTCATTTGTCATTCAGTCTGAAACCTGGGCTTGCGTTTTTATTTTGTACAAGTGAAAGAACTCAGACGCGCTACGTGTGTTACCCAAAATTTCGAAAAGTCATATGAAAACATTCCTAAGACAATTCTTCCTAACAACTGCACATTAACTTTTATACAGATTTTGCATTTGGGCGGCACAGAAAGCCGTGAATATTTCATGAGCGTGTTTGTGATAGTGGGCGGACATGCACTAAATCGGCATTAAGTAGGTCAATTACTGATCCTTTGATAACATCTATCATTGTCTGCCTATATTTTTTTTATTTGAAATTCCTTACAGGCCCATTGGGCATTGTGTAAGGAGGGCGAAAAAAAGATATAATACAGTGCATTAATAACCAAAGGAAACAAAAGAAAACGTACGCGACGCAAAATAATTCACTACAATACAGGATAATGTGCTCACCGAACGTGGAAACAAAGCGCGATTAAGGCAAACACGGAAACATGGCAAGCAAACATAAGTAAGAAAACATCCGAATGGCACGAGTGTAGCAGCAAAGCAAAGAACAATAATAGACTTGAACGTAGGTGTGCTAAATGACGGTTTCAGTGAAATATGTGATGAGTTTAGAATGGAAAGATTCTAGATTAGACGCGGAAGCGATGTTGTCTGGCAGATCAATCCATAATCTGATGGCTCGTGGTAATGCAGATGAGTTAAAAGCCAATGTGTCACCATATATTCTTGCGAAACTAAACTGATTATATAATCTTTTCGACGTGCGGGATGAGACATCGAGTTGAAATGAGGTAGTTCTGTTGAAGTGCGCATATTTGTGAAATAGTGTGAGGACAGATTATTAACAAATTCGAACTGTTGGCGATGCGAGGGTAGTTTCATTTTTTTTTTTACTGAGAATTGCCTGATATTTGCAGTTCATTGCTTCCCTCTGCTTCTTTGAGGAAGCAGTATCATCTTAATTCTTTTGTTAGAGGTCAAGCCCAGCGGCCTGATTTCTCGCTTTTGCGGGCGTGCGCCTCACTCAATTGAGCTTGAGAGCGTCAAATATTACAGTTAAACTCATCTTTCGTGATTGTGGGATCTGGGCAAACGGAAATTTCATGTGTAACGACAGAGTTACCTGTCAACAGTAACCATGTTGAAGCATGCTGAGAAAGACCCTTAGCACTCAGCCTGATGTCTGGAGCTTCAAGTAACTTTAAAAACGAACGGGCATTCGAGCAACCAGCACCATGTACTATATAGGTTTACAGTAACCATGTGACATATTTTTAACGCATGAGCGATGTAAAAGTGCACTCTAAGTTCATGTTTTCCCATGTGCCTTCCATTTTTTGTCTATTATGCTCCGTGGCAGAATTACAAAATGATAGCTAGGGGCATGAAAACTAAGAGATGGCATACCTTCTCATGCAAGAAATTCTTTATGAGAAAATGATGCTGCCTTAGTTTTTAAACGAATTGGGATCCATGAAAAGCCCCAGCTCCAGTCATCAGGACTAAGGATCTTCTTTATACTTTGTTAATTTTTTTTGTGTTATCGCATATCCTTTTCCCACGTTCTTTCTAGAATGGCGCAAATAAGGCTGCCGACAAAAAGAAAATAAAATTCTGAAAGTGCTTCCTTTTCAAGAGAAATTGCATATTTGTCGGCTAAGCTTCTGCAAGTTTCGGCTATCAGTAAAAAAACCCAACAGTTCACGACAAAACCATTTTTGAGCGGGAGACCGTTTATTAACTAAATTTTTTCATGTAATGTAAGGTTTCACTGCAACAATCAATATATTCGCAGATAACAAGGCAGCAGTCTTGCATTTTTCATTAACATTATTGCTATCATCAAAAGCGTTGCAAATTGGTTTTCTATGGCAGTGTTAGCTGTTCGACGTTATCGATGGATACATTTTAGTATAAACAGTGGTGTTGAGGATGCAGTGGTAGCTACCGAGGGTATCCTCGATGTTGATCCAGTCTGTGTCTTTTATGTTGCGAGGAGCTCCGGGCATGTGTCTCTGCTCACCGAGTTACGTGTGCGGGTAGGAAATGCCGTGTCGGTGTGGAGGGTAAGAATATGAGAAATCAGGGCAGTCCACGAAGGCAGCCTAATGACTCATTTGGAGGAAAAAAGCAATATATCTCTAGTATAGAAAACACTACCACAGACGCCATATTTTGAATGTTCTGCAAGCGCAGAGCAATGTAACAAAAAATAAAAATAACGTAAATAGAATAACTGAAAGAATACCATCAAGCTCAGTGTAGAAAGTTCTACTTATGTACAACGCCCTTTCGCACCGAAGTTGCCGGCTTTAGACATGCGTAACATATATGCCACGAGCCTATAGAATATCAAAGGCCGGACACGTAAGAGCAGCGCCAAAGTGCGGTGTGGACAGCGAAAATTTCTTTCTACACTTTTCAAATGACCAGCCATTACCAAAACTTTGCTGCTAGTTTTACCGCAACATTCGCCGGAAATTCACCGACCTCTCATCCGCAATTCATAACGTCTTTTTGCGCCTTTTTTTTTGCGGTAGTAGTTTACAACAAACTTCGAAAGTTTGACTCATTTATCAAGGTTTCCTTTTCTTGACAAAGTAGAGTGGAATAGCTTCCTTTTCTTTGCTTAATTTTGTGTATAACAAAATCCCTATCTCTGTTTTTTTTTTATATAAAGCTCCTTTTGGTCAGCAAACTATATTTACCAGCCTAGAAATATAAACAATAAAAAGCCTACGATAGGCGTATGTGGCGCACCTTCCCTGTCAGGAACCCTGATAACTTACTTTTAGTTCCTTATTTAATTGCGTGCTGCCGTCCACTCCATAGCAACCCTTCTTCGGCTGAGAATTCCTCCGTTCATGCTACACTGTCGTCCTTAAACGGCCACCATCTGCCGGACGGTCCCTGTGGCAGCCACCTACCGGCTACGCATTCCTGCGCTGTCCTCACGCCCTCTTCTTTCCATGCTAACTCGTCTCCTTCTTGAAGGGTATAACTACCCTCCAGGTTATTCTCGTGCCGGCCACCGACTGTTTGCGCCTACTTACGCTGTTACATACCCTACACTCTACACACAAAACAGTATAAAGAAAATAGGCTGTCGTTTAGAGCAATTTCTGTTTGCTCCCATATAGGCTTATTTGTGCTTAGACTGTTCTTCCGCAATGACCATCCTGTGGTAGCCAATTTGTCCGCTGCCACGATTGATTCTTGGTTTCATACAATCATCCTCCGGATGATTTCTGTGATAATAACGCACTGTTTCCGCGTTCCTCTGCTCTCCTCATGCTAACTTATACCACGGTAATCACCCTAGGAGTAGTCCCCATGTCAAAGCACCCAACGGTTATATCTGCTACTATTGCTACTACTACTTCTACGTGGAACGCAGGAATGGGAGGAAGGCTGTCGTATAAGATAGAACATGTTTGTGAAAAATTCTTTGCTGTCACACTACAACTAATGATCGAACATTTGCGGTACACACTCGTAACCATTCCGTCCTTTTTTAAGTAAAAACACCTGGGTATTCGGAAAGCCACTGCTACATTTCAGGCTGTTGGATCTTTAGGGTCTTGTGTCGAAAAACAATCGTGAACAGTTTTAGGCTATAAGTAAATTTAAGGGGTAGTAGACAGTCAATTGTGCACAATAAAAGCGACCACGTACAGGCATATGAAGCAGTAGAAAAATAATCAGCAACAAAAAATCCCAGCTCAGAGCGAATTTTTTAAAATATGAAATTAGCTGCAGTGACAGTCATATTTGTCTAGAAAATTGCTGGCTGGACAAAAACGCTCTTTCTAAGAGCGCCTAGTCAGTGCCTATTAATTTCTTCATGCCACTAACACGAGGCTTATGCCTGTAAACTGCCTGAGAATCCCGTGATAATGTTTAACCCTGTCTACAGGTGAGGCGGATGTAGGAATGTCCGATAGCGTCGCATGTAAGCGTCTCTACTGACGGCAGTCAAGCGTACTGTTTACACATGAGATATTTAGACAAATGGGCCGAATCCACGCATTCTCTTTGTGATACGTGAATACCGAAAGTTAAAGACCAATAGTATTGTTCTAACTTTACAAGCAAAAAACAGCAAAAACTCTCTTCTGTTTTGCTCTGTATAAAAAGAGTCGAGCACTGGGGTAATACATCGATCGCTCCAGGAACGCCGGTGAGTACCACGTCTCATTCTGCAGTTCGCCATGTATGTTTAGTGCGCGTCAATTTGGTACTACAGTGTTTAGCACAACTTGACAACAACGTTGTTGATATGATGTGTTCTTCGTATTGGTGATTTCATGGCACCTTTATATTTTCCGTATCTATTCATACCTACTGCATCACTGTGCGTGTTGCTTCGCCCTGGCATTCCGATATAGTGCAGCACAAACCTTCAGCCGATACAGATTCTGGCTTACTTTGAGACAATTTGAGTTCTTTATTTTTGCGCTGCTCTGGCGCAAAAGCGGAGTTATATGTGGGATCTGCCTGCACATTTTTTATTCGATAATCAGATGTTGGTATGCAGCTCTGCAGGCGCATGAAAGTAGGTTTATTTTGTCCACTTGATATGAAAGAAAACAGAAGAATTTAAGAACAATTTTCCGCTTCCACACCTCCTACTTGAAACGGAACCGACCTTTATTCAGTACGAGAAGCGGTTTAACATCCCATTATTAAACAAACTTGGCTAAAAATTATCCCGGTGCCGTGGCGAATTTCAGTGACCGAGTATTGCAGTGCAACGCATAAAAAGGTTCTTCGTGATGGATTACCAACCAGCCCTCACCATTACCTTAGCGAGGTTAAAGTCAAGAATGATAGAAATTTCCATCCAAACCGCAGTTATGAATGTGAAAGAATGCCAAAGCACCAAACAGGATTATAAAACACTCCTGAGCGAACCTAACAGCTTACGCTAGTGACGCCTCATGCTCAGCAGTCGCCGGAGAGTAGTGTTCATAATAGGTATTGTCGGGAACAAAAGTCTACACGAGGTGTCATTGGGAACCGAATCTGATAGCTTTTTGATTAGCCGCGGGCTGCAGATAAAACTTCTAGAGATTAAAATCAAACTCGCGTGCTGTGGTGTGTACTAGCGAACCATGTGATCGATAACAAACATCGCAGCTATTCGCCAAAATCGCATGTCGTGCATCCTGAAGAATTTCGTCCTTCATCGTACTTCAAATCCTGAATCGCAGTTGGCAGAGGCTAAGAGCCGATACTGAATGCCATTGCATAGAAATCAATAACATAGCCATAGATCGCCGGAATAGTGTCACTTATTGTGATGACATGTAGCTGTGCTTAACGCCGCTGGTAGTGGCACCGAGAAAACAAAGCTAGTGGCGTGAACTACATCGACACAGTGGAGAAATGCATAATGATTAACATCATAATCGGTCACTTCTATTTCCTCGTGCATTCATATTGCACTTCCAAACCTCGGCGCTACTAGTGCCGCAGGCGTTGAAGAGTACCGATGATTCGATTGTGCGCAAGTGCAACCAGAATCTGGCGCCAAACGCGGTTTTCGCACCACAGCACAGAAATACTAGAGTACTCGTAAAGAGACCCTTTATCGCCCACACGCGAACCTGTGAAAGCATTCTAATACTTTGCAAACCGCAAAGAATAAAAGCACACTAATACAAAGCACCCGTAAAATGGTTGGCATTAATTTCATGAGTGCGACAAGCCGCACTAAACGAATGTCTCAGACTGTGTCGTGTTCCTCCTGCGGAGCAATTCATTGGGGCGCCTACTGCATGTCTAGTGGGCTCGTATTTGTTCTTTAGGAATATATGCATCGACGGCAGAGACGAAAATAGTCTCATTGACTGTTTCTGAAAAATGCTTTGCCACAGAAAATTTTCTGTACGTTGAACTTTTAGCCGCTTCAATTCCGAGCCACATTCTTAGCGCACCTACGTGGGAGGCATTCTTTTTAAATAGCTTGGTTCATATAAGGCGTTCGTTTGTCGTTGACGCTTGACATTCGTAGGGATAACCTTTGCTTAAAATGTGCATACAAAGGAGAAAATTGGTATCACTTTATATTTAGAACAAAACAAAGAAGAAATGCGATAACCGTCAAACCATGGCAAGACTCGTGTGAACTCAGACGCGCATTAAGTGGAAGAAAAAAACAAGGGCAAGTTCTATTGACAATAACGGGTTTCAAAAGTTTTTTTTCTTCTTATGGTATGAGTAAAAACGCTTGTAAGCAATTGGGTAAAAATATCTCGTAGACTTGCTGCCTGTGCCGTTTGAATTCCTTTGAAAAACAAGCACACAATTGCTGAATCGTGCAGGATATTTTTATAAGCTGCCGTATACAATCGATAAGGTGGCAGTACTACCGTTATAAGGAGCATCGTTTACCGTTCTAAATGATTAACATATACAGGAGCAATAATTTTGCCTAGTGAATTCATTTCGGTAGTTCTCTTTGCCCAGATCTGAACGCTACCATGAAGACCTTCCTTTGGCTTACTCTCCTTTCGCTCATCTCGGTAGCTTGTGAGTGTCATGATACATTTCCTTGTACTCACTACGTAATGTTTTTTATTCATCATGTGTTTTTGACTTGTCCTTATCAACATCACGAGGACAAGTTTCATTCGCACCTACCTTGTCATAAAGTATTCTTGTATCCCGCCGTTACTTTTAGGCATGACACAATAAACGTAAGAGAATTGTTGCACATCGGCAGACCGCAATTGTTTTTGCTCCGCAAAATGCCCAGCTCGTGCTTTTCGTATTCAGCATACTAAAGAACACAACGCATGACACTAAATTTCCGCCTTAGTATTATCTGCCGTCATGAAAAGCTCTTACCGTACGTAATGCCGCCAGGTCAGTATAAATCATGAAATAAATCATTTTTTAACAAAGTACGCCTGAGGCCAATCCAAATGAGCTTTGCACAAACACCGCTCAAAAAATTATTTTATATTTACAATGACGCGCTTAACGTTACGTGAGGAACATCTATTGAAACCTTCACTACTTCGTCGTATTAAATATTGCAACCATGTTTTGATAATTATGTGTGTTCTTTATATTTCTCGAATCGACCGTCTGAAATAAACGCCTAAAGTTTCGTTCTACGTCATGTTTGCCGCTAATTTCAAGCGAATTTATAATCCTGTTGCAGCGACTTATGTTTTACTCTGGATGGCAATCCACTGTTTTTAATGTAAATGCATGCATAACACAGTTACTCAGACAAGTGTCCTATGTAAATTATGATTCTTCTAATCATATTTTCATTTCTTGTTGTTTGCACGCCCTTTGAAGATGGAGCAACAATGTGAGTTCGTCATTAACGATTCTGAGAATATGAATTTTTTTTACTATACTTTTGTGAGGGAGACTACAACCAGAGTTATTTTCTCTACCTTTTAACAGAGCTGCACCAGTGACCCATCACAAATCAGTTATTTCGACAGGTGAGATTGCTACCTTCTAGAAATGTGCACAAGAGCCTTTTCTCGTAATTTTTGTACTCTCAACTCTTTGTCGATTAGCAATGAACTCTCATACCGATAGCCGGGCGGAGTAATAGTTAAAAAGTGGTTCATATTTGTGTTATATTTCAAAGCAATCTCTCAACGCACAGTGTATGTAAGGATGACCGTATGGCCTGCATTTATCTAATGAGGGTGCTTAATGACGGTGAAAAACTGCTTGACAATAAGTTTCCGCACGAAACGCTCGCGAAAGCTTAAATATATGCAATTACAGACCGGAAAGGCCACAAGGGTTATCCGTTTTTTGAGTAATGCCACAATTTCTTAGAAATTAGCGAGTATTATAAGCGCTAACATATTTGGACGCAAAGTTGCGTGCAGTACTCGTTTCCATTTATGTGATGCAGAGAGAATTACAGTTCCGCCTTCCTATTTACACTCGTATTCAGAGTAACGAATCCATACTTTCCAAATTTCTGTCCACGATCTTTATTAATGTACGCAATTCGAGAGTTTAATTCATTGCTCACATCTATCAAAGCCTTTCCTTCGCACTTGTCCAATCTCGACTCAAAAATATATAATACTCTTTTCGCTTTTTAATGTTGGTTCTGTTGCTTTTTATTTAGAGTGTTTTTGGATTACTGCTTTAAATAAGTCTGCCGCGGCTACTGCTATCCTTGCTTAGTGATGTGGTTTCAGGTTGCGGACTTAATGAGTTGCTGATACTAATATTGACTTTTTATGTTCCTCAGTGCCTTATAAGTGATTTCAAGGTTTCTTGTATGTATATCCCGCCTTCTTATCTGCGTTTTCCGAGTGTTCTACTCGCCCAATCAGCAACAGCTTCGTGTAATTGACTAGCAATTAGTATTGAACAAATAAAATATGCATTTTTCTTACCTCAAGATTATCGCACTTTATTAAATATATGCTGACGGGCAGTTATTCTAGCTCTCTGGCGATGTTCTACGCGAATTTCGGTCAGTTGTTTTAGCCAGAAAGAATGTCTTTGTGTTGTGAGGTATGTCGAGCTCGCAAGGCTTTTAGCTTGTTAGGGTAGCTCCTTTATGTGTGAGGACAGATTTCCTCCACGTGGTCGCGGGAACGTGTGTAAGACTCACTGAGCCAGCTACTTGTATGCCTTCGCAGCCACGTGTACCTCGCTTTTAAAACTGTTTGTAGCCTTACATTCCTTTCTTTGCATGAAGACCAGTAGGCAAGAGGCGCGTTGATTCGGTAGATATTGTCACGTTTATTTCTTAATAAAGCGCTACATATAAATGTTTGCACTAAATATAAGCTGGATCTTTTCAACAGTAATCTGTAGTTCACTATACACCCTGCTATAAATTGTTTCAATCAACGCTAACAAAAATCTTGCTGATTCCGCAGTTGTCGCTACAAAAATTAATGTGCCGCCGGCACATATATCTGATGATCTTTTCTGTGACACTGCGGTGTATATAAATTTGAACATCGCAAGTGTAAACATATCAGTGCTGCTATAACATATACTTCCCCTTTCTGAACTATGAGGGATTGCTTACTTAAATATGCTTATCTCGTGCTACTTCACATAAAAAGAACAATTTACCAATTCCCGAAAAACGGCGAAGAAATAGACAAAGGAGTTCTAAGGCAGCGAAACACAGTTGTGGCGGCCGCATTTACATGGAGACGAAATTCAAACACGCATCTGGACTGTGCGCTGTCACTGCACATTAGTGGCACCATTGGGTATAAACTAATCTTGAGCTCTCAACTACAAGGCGAAGACCGTGTTTAGCTATTGTACTTTACAAACAACATGCATTATCGTGCTGCACTGTTCCAGACCATAATAGACCACGCCAAACGATATCATACACAATAGCATACCATGGGGTATCATACCTTACTAAACAATACATACAAGCTCTTACCATTATTTTCGTTATTTTCAGAGGCTGAAACTGCAGTAGTTTTGAAGGCCGGGAAAAGCCTGGAGAGCGTCGGAAGGCTCCTCCAGGGTGATGTTGCCTTGACCAAGGAAGATCAGGAGCAGGAACTTGAAGTGCTGACTGCTCTTACCACTGGGAAAGGCGCCCTCAGCGATGAAGACGCTGAATACATCCTGCCTATTATCGTCCGGGCCGTTGTCCCGGACGCCATCGCTCGCGGAGTCCACAAGTGGCTTAACAAGCGAGAATAAACAGACTGCTTTGTAAAAAAACCGCTGAGATAGATGTAAAAGAATAAAATGCGCAACAGCGCATAATTGGACTCATCTGTCAACATTCGGTCCAAATTTTCTCCCGTTTTACTGGAAGCAATATATAGTTTAATTAAAACTGAATTTCCGAGCAAGTTTATTCTGCCTGTGCTGCGTTGGTGGCGTCTACTGAGCGGCACTAGTATCGTTGATCACAGAGAAAGAATGTTCCAACCAAAAGAACGCAGTGAATTTTTTATTTTAGATGCATGTTCTCTCAAATACATGGGTCAAGACTCGTCACAGGCACACCGATCGCATAAGCTCGCTTTGCAGGCAATAACAGCGAACGCATGCCTGCGTGGTGCATTGCCTGGAGAATGTGAGGAAGTTAAGCTTGAACGAAAGATATAATTTCCCTTAGACATACAGGCAGCGGCTGCAACAAAATTCATTCATGTATATGAATGGCTGATTCCTACGAAGACAGTGTTTCAAATTTTTTTATCTGTGCGACACTGCCGCTTTTATTCTTCAGCTATCAGCTGCATCAATCCCGGTGAGCTGCTTCTTTTACAGTTTGTAATCAGCTCAATATGAAGTAAAAAATTTTGTGAACACAAGGAGAGCGCAAAAAAGTGCGCTGCCTGAAAATTATCCCACATGCTTCTCAAATGGGAAGAGCAGATTCGCCAAGGCGCACCAGGATTAAGGTAATCCAACGCAATATCTACCATAGGGTTCACGAAGGGGGTTAGGTTGGTCTGATTAAAGAATTCAAGCGCACGTGCTCAGCATTAATCAAAAGGCAAGCTTTATAAAGTTTGCACAGCATACCGTCTGGTTCTGTATTTGAAGAATATTATCTTCTACATTGAGCGCATATTGCTCTCTCTTGCGCCTAAAGATATCAATATGCATTTAGTGAAAGTTTATATATGCTACGATTTTAACCAAGCCACAAAATCATCTTGTGAAAAAAGCAGCCATACTGTGATATCTCTTTCTTACATTCATTTTAAGCTCCTCGACATCGGTACACCACTGTCCCTGCGGACGGTTCTTCTGCGGAAGAAAGAATACAATTCAAGATCGAAGGCGCGAAAAACGTACACTTCGCTGAATGAAGAAAATACTGTTCGTCTAATACCTTCATCGCTTTTATTATTGCAGTGTTATAAAAGCACTTTTGAAGAATTGAAATGGTTCTGAATTCTTGCAGCCTACTGATTCATGTTTGTCTCTTCTGAAGAAGGTCCCGAAACTTGCAAACACTTCGAATACTTCATTCATACTTCATTCAAATAAATGAGTACACTAATGTAATTGCCCAACATTGAAAGAATTGAGGCCCTGTTTACATCTAAAAAGGAAGGACGCAATCAATTAAATAATTGAGCTAACCGCAGCTTTTGAATTTTTGACGCCTACCAGCAACAAACTGGCTCCCTTGCTCGTTTTCTCCTTCGCCATCTCATCGTGAAAGAATACATTTGTTGTGCTGCGTTGCAGTGCTGGAAGCAAGAGCATATTTATTAAATTGGAGCACTTCAGACATGTCAGAAAAATTGTTGTCTTCATTTTAATAAAGGGTAGTCATATAACCAATAAAGATATCTACCTTAAAAACACTTTCGACTTGCTCCAGTGATGTCTACAGAACGCTGAAAGATTGTCACTCTTCTTTCCGCAGAAATGGTTGTGGTTGATAGCAGAAGATTTTTCTCTGATTGGGGGGAATGATTTCAAGGGAGGAATTTTTTTTTTATTCTGTACGGTGATATTTTTCAGCGATACACTGTCATGTACATACGCAAAACCATGCGAGTGTTATCGTCTCCACCGACATTCCGTATGCTGTGTGAAAATCTGCTGAGCTAAACTCTAGTTATGACAGTAAAATTGCGCCGCATTATCTTTATTTCCATGAGTCTTCTTACTAATAGACGAAACAATTCCTCATGTTGTGGTGAGACAATTCCTACACCATCATGAGAACCTTGCAATATATTTCGCATGCATTGGCGTACTTATTTAGTGCCTAAATCTATACATTCAATATTTATTTGGAATGAAAGGTATATTTTCAATGTACTCTGGAGTTTAAAAAGGTCTACAACCGTATAAGGTTTGAGAAAGAAGGCTGGAGTTACAACATGATTTTGTATTTTGTATACCTACATAAGCTAGCTCATTTGTTCCAGCCGGCGAAATGATGTCGCAAGGCAATTTAACAAATGTGAGAGTTCACACGCAGTTGCCAAGAACGCCCACGCAAATCGCAGACACACTTCGCGAAAGATAAGATGGAAGCGCTCCGGTTGAGGACATCCTGTGTCTGAGAGCAGAGATATGAGTTGCAGTGTCTCTTCCGGCACTTCCACAAAGCACCGATAAACGATAAGTGATTGCACAGCGCTGCCAAAACATCCAGGTTTGTTCTCCGCAAAGATAAGAATTTTTTCCGCTCCTTAAGCCCGAACGAAGTTTCCGCACACCTTATTGCTTGCGCAGTTTATCTTTGAGGGTTTCCTCATTATTTCTCTCCAGGGAAGTAGCTGCCGAGAGCCACTGTAATATGCGGAAAACAATAAAGGACTGCTCTTATACCGTCAGATACCGATACCGGCAAGAATCACATTGGCCAGAAAACGAAAAAATGAGCCCCCTATGCCGTCACTAAGCGACTGAGAAGTGTTAGGGCGTGAACAGCCACATTAGTTTACAAATAGTTTAAGTTGTTGAAGAAAACCGCTACACGCAGGATAAAAAAAAGGGAGGGGCAATCATCAGCGCTAACATTACGCTTAGCATTTACACCAAGATGGAAAAATTATATTGACCCGCTTTTCGGTGGAGGCGAAGCACAAAATGTGTCCATGTGCTGTGTGATGCTAGGGTACAAGAAAACCTAGGTGGTCGAAATTGTTCCGGTTGCCCTTCACTGCGGCCCCTCCTACCCCATTTCTTCTTCCACTTCCACCTTCCTCCCATCCCTCACGGCATGGTGAGGTATCCATTCACATGTGATACCGACAATTACTGCGCCTTTCATTTCCCGAAAACCAATCAGTTATCATCAAATTGAGCTAATGAAGTAAAAAACAAAACAAAATTATAGCATGTTAAAATGGGGGGAACCAAACCAGTCTGCCACCCCGAGCCCGACGCAAAATATTCACACTTATCTTTAAGTACTCCAGTGAGCCTTGCAATGCTGATTGATTGATTAATTGATTGATTTATTTATTGATTGATTGATTGATTGATTGATTGATTGATTGATTGATTGATTGATTGATAACGTTTAGACAAGGAACAGATCCCAAGCACGAGTTTAACCCAGGCGGGCGGGTGTATCAGTGAAGTGAATTAACAAAGGCATCGCCATGGCGTCGACTCTTGGTGGAACCATGGCGGCAGCGACGGCAAGAAAAAAGTTACTTTCTCCCGGCTGTCGGAAGAAAGGGGAGCAGACCCACCTGGCCGACAGGGCAATTTCGACGCCACAACAACAATCGGTCGGGGCTTCGCCAGCCGTATGGAGCCGTGGAAGAAAAACGCCCCGTTTTTGTATGGACAGAGAACCACGACGGGAGGCGAAGCAAGCAGCCTTTTCTCACGGCTAGCTGTGGAGAGAGGAGGATGGCGTTGCAAGAAGTGGCTGTTCAAAGTTCACGATATTCAAGGCCCAGCTTCAGCACAGTCTACTTGAGGAAGTAGAGAATTAGCGTCGCTGGAAGCAGCACTGCGTCGTGGTGGCATCATCGACCTCGCTGCCAGAAGAGCGGACCTTCGCCACCGGAACCGCTGCGTGAGGGCAACGGTGCCGGCTCCTACTGTGGGCGGTTCCCCAGGTCATCTGCATTGCCCCCTTGATTAGACTTTCATCAACTGCAGATACCACCTGGCTAAGTATCTCGAGATCTCCGACTGTATTTAGGCAGTCGCACTGCAGGAGTGTAGTAGCGTGTCTACTCGTGCTTGCTCCTCGTCTTTTCGTTCTCATGAGCAGAACTTGAACACTGTAAAAATGCTTTTAATTCCGGCATACTAGTTCCTGACTTCTCATAAAGTGGTTGCCTTCTGACTTAACTCTAGTCTATTATGTTAAAGGAAGAAACAGCGCGATGAAACGCGGACAACACGAAGAAACGACACACACGAGCACTGACTCACAACTGAAATTTTATTGTAATAAAAAGGCACTTAAATAGAAAAGATGAGAGAGGGGGTAACAAGGCTGCTGCCGCAATATGCGGCAGTCAGTGTCCTCACGTCACAAGCTGGCAAAATAATGGAATAAATAAAAAATAAGCGATAAAAAGCCGGTGTAAAGTACCGCGAAAAGGTGGCCAGGTAGGTAACATAACAAACAACAATGAAAAATTACTCAAAATGGCAGGGAATTCGTTAAAACCACGACGGACAAAGGGAAGAATATACATGTGAATACAAAAAAAGTGAAAAAGGTAAAATGTTTGAAAACGTGCCCAATAGAGGGAACTAAAAGCGTTAAAATCTTAAAGACGCTGCGGAGGATACATGATAAAGACAATACAAACGAGGGATCAGTGAATTATTGAGTTTTATGTGGCACAAAAGCATCCTTACGTATTTTTCAACTCACCCAGAAAATTCAGTTCTTTTTTTGACAAGGAGAGGGATGTAGTGCTGACGCATTGTTAAACGGCATAATAGATTTTGAGGGCTTCAACGATTTCCCTCGCGAACCTATCCCGTCCTCGATCGATAGTGCTGCAGCGATTAAAGGCAGGGGTGCAGATTTTTTCAGGACTGTTTTCTCTGATTTTACACTTCTTACAGTGCTTAGCGAGGGGCCCGGAAATGGTTGTACTTTTTTGATAATGTTACATGACCATATTTTTGCGGCTATTTACACCGTATTTTTATCGCTTATTTTTCTTTTGTTTCATGTTTTTTGCCATCTTGTGACGCGACCACACGTGATTGCCGGTTATCGCTGCAGCAGCCCTGTTACCCACCCTCTTATGTTTTCTATTTAAGCGTCTTTCTATCAGAATAAAATTTCATATATGAGTCAGCGCTCATGTGTGTCGTTTCTTCGTGTCTCTGTGTTTCATTGCGCTGTTCCTTCCTTTAAATGCATTACCAACTAGCCCAGAACATTTATCTTCCGTCTATTCTGTATTGCTCGAAACCCGAATTTTTTCCAATAAATTTATCCCATTGCCCGAGGGTTCGATCTGAGCCGCGGCGGTCGAATTTCGAAGGAGGCGAAATTCCAGAGGCTCGTGTACTGTGCTAGGCCTGAGCACGTTAAAGAATCCCAGGTGGTCGAAATCACCGCAGCCCTTCATTACGGCGTCCCTCATAACCCGAGTTGCTTCAAGATATTAAACCCCTATGAACAATAAGCTATAAACCGTGCTCACCCTCTTGGCGTTCTTAACGACCACATTCTCAGTTTTCGGATGCCGAGCGCTTCGCAAGAGACGTGGACTGCGGTGTATTGGTTTCTTGTGAATGATTTCTTCGCCTTCAGCATGCCTGATGAGCTATATTTAATGCTGCACAAAGGCATGTTTCATTTACACTGTACTAAACCACACAATGCCCTAGATACAAGCCCCTTGAAGAGCATACTTTTGATGATGATGGTGATGATGGATTTTTATTGCGCAAGGGCATCTATGGCCAAAGAGCGCCATGGCACAAGGTGTTTTCGACTTGTCAACGTGTGGTCAAAGACCCGTTTCCCAAGCATTTAACCCTAAATCAGCCGAGCACCAGACCAGCAGAAAGCTTGTGCTCGCTGTGTCACCGGTGGGTACCCGGCGCCACTGGTGATCAAACCCCGCACCTCCCACATGCTGAGAGTGTTCAACCACTTGGCCACCGCTGCGGTTGTCCACACTTTTGATAAACGCTTAACAGAGCTTGCAATGTCTGTCCGTTCTAATTTTTAATCCATTATCTATGAACTCCTTTTAACACCATTCTTGGCAAACTCGGACGAACATTCTTCGGAAGGCACTGCGAACTTCAAGGACAAAATAGAAGCGATCCTTCAGGAAACATTGCTATGTATTCCACACGGTAATAAATCGCAGGCGCAAGCAGAGCAGCTTTGTTTCCGGATGTCCCCAACCACCCTTGTATCGCACGGCGTGTTGTCAATGTTATCGGCATATTCACTTTTGTGCCATCTTTAGTCTTTTTGCTCTGCGCTTCGAAATGCTCGGCGACAGACACGTGCCGATTGCAGTGCGTTGTAGCCGAAACTGTCAACAGTTAGCAGTTTTGCTTATGTAACCTAAGGCAGCCAATTATGCAGCCGCTTGGTGACAGATATGTTATGCCGATTGCTCTGTGCTGTGGCCGGAACTGTGAACAGATAGAAAGTTTCGCTTACGTAACCTAAGGCACGTTTAGTTGGCCGCTCGGCGACAGAAATGCTGCGCCGATTGTCACGTAGACTGGCCGGAACTGTCAACTGAAATTTTATCCTATGTCATCTAAACATAGTTCAGGGCTCGACGGAAGCCCTTCCGAGCCTCCGCG
This sequence comes from Amblyomma americanum, assembly GCF_052857255.1. Lineage (NCBI taxonomy): Eukaryota > Metazoa > Arthropoda > Arachnida > Ixodida > Ixodidae > Amblyomma > Amblyomma americanum. The sequence continues at coordinate 102,720,633 of NC_135499.1, read as the reverse complement.
GTGGCTGAGTGGTTATGGCGCTGGGCTGCTGGCTTGAAAGACACGGGTTCGATCTCGACCGCGGTGGTCGAATTTCGATGGAGGCGAAATTCTAGAGGCCCGCGTACTGTGAGATGTCAGAGCGCGTTAAAGAACCCCATGTGGTCAAAATTTTTGGAGTCCTTCACTACAGCGTCTCTCATAGCCTGAGTCACTTTGGGACATTAAAACCTAATAAACCAAACCAAACCAAAACCCTTCTTGCGAGGAAAATTGTGCATGTCAAGAAATAGACACTCGCCAAAGAGAAATGAAGAAAAGCGTAATATATCTAAACCACCTAAGGCCGCAACCATAGAACTTGTCTTTAAGGCCGAACAAGCGAAGGATAGCCCTATGGCGTATTGCATGCACGATGAGGAAAAACTGTAATTTGCATTTATCAATGGGTTATGCCGCTATATTGCAGATGAGACATGTTACACATAAAACGAAAATTTTATAAGTACACACGTGAAAAACGCGTCACAAAATCTCAAGTTAACTTCGGTGACATAAAGAAAACCTCAATTGTCCCGGATCTCCAAGGCTACGCTTCACAACCGTTCACTTCCAAGCTGGTGTCGCGGATTTATTTCGGTCTGGACGTCACATGTTTGAACCGAGTGGCAGGATAACTGCAGCTGAAATATTCTTAGCAATAAGTTGGTTACTTGCTAGATAACGAGAACCAGCATAGCAAGGAAGAGCTTTTCGATTTCATTTTTACTCAAAACGCACACGGTTCTGGAATAGCTTCACGCTCCCTTTGAACAACGGGAGCAGTAAGAGATGCTGAGCAACCTACCTGGCACGAAAAATAGAAGCGGCTTTAAGCGGCAGCTATTCAAGCGGAGAATGCAACTAGCGAGACTACACGCATTGCCCATTTCGAAGAACAGAAGACGGCGAAGATGGCTGTTCGTCTGGCAGACAAAGAACCGGGCCAATGCCCGAGTGCAGTAAGAACCACCAATGAGCGGTCTTAGAATATGCGCGTTTTCTTCAATTCCCTTCTTACCTACTCTATACATACGGGTGATCTTAATCATCAGCGTATCTTGCACACTGCAGGACAAATGCCTCTTCTATATCTCACCATTAATCCTTTCCTCTGCAAGCTGCCACCAATTCCCTTCTTACTTACTATATACATACGGGTGATCTTAATCATCAGCGTATCTTGCACACTGCAGGACAAATGCCTCTTCTATATCTCACCATTAATCCTTTCCTCTGCAAGCTGCCACCAACATATCACCCCAAGTGTTTTAATCTGATGCACGTACTTTATTTTTCTGACGCCCCAGCAACGTTTACATATACTTGAAAAAGACGAGCTGTTCGCATAGTTCGTGTTGCATCAAGCTGGACAACAGCGCTTAGACCCATTTACGGAACAGAAAACACGATGACGTAGGGGCTGAACTTCAACTTAATTCCAGAAGGCTCGGAACCACTGCATATATACCCTCAAGACGGATGCCCGCCAGGCATAAGAAATATAAGACAGGTGGAACACGTGAAAATTTAACACAACAAAAGATCTAAGATTCCCTCGGGATCGTACACTGCATCGGACCGCCAGCCAGGTTCAATTATCACTGAAATTCAAAAGGCAGATGGAACCAGGACTGCGTGAAAAATAACGTAGCAAACCCTCCTTTACAACAGACAACAGCTAACTCAATGGAATGATTTGAACAAAATTCTTTCCTCAAAACAGCATCGGCATGTTGAGCTAAGCTTGCGGTCAGATCCAGTGTAGGGAAGTATCCTCCATCTTATGTTGTTTTACCTTTGCGTGTCACCGCTTGCCACCACGTGCGTTAAATTTCGTATGCCTGGTTGGCGTGCGTCTTCAGGATATATATGCAGTGGTTCGGCAGCCTTCTGGAATAAAGTTGAAGTTTGAGTTTCATCCGTGTGTCTAAGCGCTGTTGGCCAATATAACGTTTACATTCTCTTGGAAATCGGGCCATCTAACGTAGTACCCACTGGCTATTGTGCCTTCACTTTACATGCCCTGCACACGCTATCTTCTTGATTCTGATTAGTATATAGTTCACACGTACAGTCTTGGTGAAAAGTCCTAAGGCTGCACCGTTAAGCTGCAACGAAGTCAGTGTTCCTAGATTGCTCCGTGTAGCGGATAATGCAAAACAAAAATCAAGCAGGAAGCTTCTATACCGCAAGAAGAAACCTTCTTCTAGCATTTGAAGGTCATTCGATCTTAAATATTGCGGTAATGGATCTGTTAAGTGGCTGAAGCAAAAAGCGTTTGGCCTTAAGTCTTTTGACAAAGACTGTAAGACTGTACATTCATATACGACATACGTACCTTCGATGATATACACAACGCGTTGTTCACACTCATAGTTCGCATCAGCTCTCCCTGCTTCCTACAAACAGGCTAAGTAGGGATACCTCACCACTTCAAATACCTGGTTGCATTACGCAAACTGCTTTTCTCTTCCATGAGTACAATTTCTCTGGATGCACTTTTCTTTATACAAACACATATATTTCGAAACTTCAGACATTAAAAAAGTATTTTTCTATATAGAATGTTTATTTCACTTCACATTTCAGAATGTTTCTTTTCTTTCTGGAGTTATTTTTTCAAAAACCGACTTTTCAGCGGTCCAAAAGTGGAGTGGTACACTAGGCAAATTCTTTACCTGTTAATGGTGGTAAAGCTTCAAACATTTCAAATCGACTACAAAACCACATTTATCATTAGTTCTGGCGGTTTCCTTATGACATTGCACAAAGATATGTTTTTTGCAGAATTTAAACGACACGAGGGGGTATAATTTTAAAAATAATATCCAGAGAAGTCTGGAGGATCTTTCTGAACGCAAACAACAGAACCTTTGAACTGGAAAACATAAGACGGTCTTCAATCTGCGCTTTTAAACAGAAAACTATTAAGAGTTGCTATAACTGCTGCCCTCGTTTTAAGACGCTTGGCATAAATGAATTAAAATTTATCCACCTGTTCAGCATTACACGCATAGATTTTTAATCATTGCCGCAATGTGGTCCCCACGGAACTTAACAGTGTGTGGTATTATAAAAATCGAATTATGCTACATTTACCAACAACTCTTGCCTCCACCTTTTCGCTACTGAACTCTCTAAAGACATCTAGTAAACAAGCGACGCTTTTTAATGGGGATAGCGTATCACAGCCCCTGACACCTTTCCTTATTTTACAAATGACTGCATTACTCTTCGAGGTGCTCGCTGCCTATGAAGTGAGAACGGATCCTATGTCAATGGGGACACATCCCTTCATAAGTGTCGGTAATTGTGCAAACCCTTCCATCTTCACGAGGGGCCCCGTGCTTGCAGCAGTACGCCGCTCTTTGAGTTTCACTTTGAAGAAGCGTGCGACTGTGGTTACACGTTTGAAGGTTTGTGTTCACTCTTTATTATTTAAATGTATGCTCCGGTGGAATTTATTAACTTTCGAAATGTAACCTTCTTGTCTGTGTTATTGCAAACTAAGAATATGCCAGTAGTGGTGTATTTTGTGGGGCCTAACACTTAGTGCTTGAGTCCAGATGATACAAATGTCTGGTTTGTTAAGCTATGCTGCTTGATTTGTTAAGCTATGCTGCAGTTAAGCATTTCGGAAACACTTTGCAGACTAGCACTCTTGAAAAATGAAGCACAATTCAGCCTTCATCGCTGGACGGAGAAACCTACAAATGTTCCCTACTCTATTTCTTGTGTGAATTGCATAACAAGCCAAAATTATGCATTAAATATACCACGAAACATTGGGAATGCTCGATGCCTGGATGTGTACCATTTATCATGTGTTTTTTTAACACGATATAGTTTCAGGGGTTTTAATGAGCAGAATGCCCTCATTACCAAGATATTTTCCGCGAGCAGCCGTGGGATCATGGTCGTTCTTGTACCCTCCACAAAAATTGTGATGTAAGAGAAACGCATAGTTAGCTCAACACAGCATGCATTTGTGATCCTCTGCCGGACCTGTTTCTTCAGCTGCTCTAGCGTCTCGAAAGCTATAGCACCAAAATGGCAAGGAAAGCTTTAGAGAAAACTGTGGTTTTATGGCATTGCTTACCTTCATCAGAGAGAGCTGAATGTTTAGCAAGCGTCAGCGTTCGGTTTCTTTAGATAATATGTATCTGTCAGCTTTTACGTATTCTGTCATTCGCTAGTACTTATACCACAGCTGATAGCAAAATTTTTTGGAAGATTCCTCGACATTCTTCTCCTTACGACTACTGATTTCTATAGTGTACAGTACAAAGATTGGACGAAAAATTAATGTCACGAAAACTTTTGGCTCAATATTTCAAACGGTAATACACGACCCCTTTGAAATGCGACAAGATTCTATAAATTAGTTGGAGTTTGTGAAGGCTACCTTTCCTTTCATGAACTCAGCTCAGAACTGTTTGAAATAGGTGTAGAGGAACACGTGGAAACATTTCAATGTTTCAAAGATATAATTTATTTAATTTCTCCGTCTTTGCTCAGCACGATTCACAACGTGCCTTGATGAGTTCCTCTGAATGTGCGCTCGTTCTTTGCAATTGGTTTCTGCAGCGAGAAAGATTGGCTTTGCCATAAACTGTGCACACGCTCTGATATTCGTCTATCCTTTCCTGTTGAGCCACTTGTGAACTCCGTGGGCAATGGCACCCTGAGCCACACCACGCGCGATGATGGGCCAGAAGTATTCTGAGGCTTCTTCACTGAGACCTTCTCCTGTTGTAAGAGCTTTCAGGACTTCGAGAAGCTCCTCCTGGGATTCCTTGTCTGGGGTGACGTCCTTCCCCTGAAGAAGCCTGCCAAGTGTTTCGAGATTCTTGCCGGCGATCTCGAGTACTTCAACTTCGCCTTCTGCAAAGCGAAAGAATAATATAATTCATCCGCAAAGAAAATGGTTCTGCACTTAGACGTGTGTTCTAGCTGAAAGCTTAAAAAAAGAATTATCTTCTTTCTTTTTATCCCCACTCTTGCATGGTGTAAATAAATAAATAAAATTAGAGTCATACATTGCTAGACAATGCGGATTGTAAAAAAATGCGCATAGATTGATTTACTTTATTGCAATATCACCATATCACCATGTCAAAAAACCTCTCGGATGTTAAGCGCACAAGAAAGCAAATCTCGCACCTTTTGAAGGAGCTGGCCTCTGCACCGTTGGTTCGGGGACTCTGCACAAATTAAAAACATTTTTCGCATATGAACGGCATTGCTTGAGACGAATAAAATAAATTTAAAAAACAGTAATATGATTAGCACTCACATTGAGGCTCCATCTTCAAATGGCGTGAAGGGAAAAGAAATGAAAGAAAAAAACGCGTTAGAAATTGCAATAAACCTATGCAGGTTTATAACATTTTGGAATGCAAAACCTGATATGTGTTCGTGGTAGAATCGCTTTTGGTTAATAGCATATTGCTGCGCTGTCTTGTTAGCTTGCAAAAACAAAACATCCTGTTATACAGAACATAGGCCGGTTCGTTCGGAGCAGCCAGACGTTTACTGTACAGCAACAGAGCGCGCCTTTTTCCTGTAACCATCCAGTTCAGATAAAATTAGTTTTCATTTTCAATTTGGAAATACGCTTGTACTCAAGGATGCTACATTCAAATTCCGGAAAGCTGACCAGCTCATTCAGATTATTATATACCAGAATGCCTACCTGCTTATGTGTATTATGGATATTATATTACATTTATGGCTGAGAAATTTGTGCCGACATATATATTGATTTCTTCTGGCATTAAATGCTAAGTCAGCTGTCATTTAAGAGTGTTTTTCTTAACTCATAGAGTAAGAGAACCTTGTATTTGGTAAAGAATACTTCAGATCTCGACACGGAGGCGCCACTTTTAACATTTTCAGCTGTGCGATGAAGGTCTATGGTACTTACAGGCCACTGCGGCAAGAGAAACGAGAGTGATCCACAGGAAGACTTTCATGATGAACTTGAGCGCTGAAAAAAAAAACCTTATCAAGTGCTGCGTTCCTCAAATGAAACGACTGAATAAATTTCATCAATGTCGCCAAAACAGTGTGCCTTGGTGCGCAAGCGGACATAAAGTGCTAAAAAGACTTCAGCAAATCCTCCTCTCTTCGGTCTCCTTCTTGCCACAGAGTTGATTAATTTTGATTGGCCTCTTTTTGAAAAGACTAAAACATATTTCCTTGCATTTATATTAACACTGCTGTCATTAGGTGGCCAGAGGTAATATTTATGGGTCAGAGGAAAGCACTTCGAAGCCTCTGACTTCCCAGGCCTGCATTACCAAAAACGAAGCTGCTTTGCCTGCTTTTAGATTTCATAGTTTGAACGAAGCCGCCCACATAAACTGCTTTTATGTCCCTCCCCTCTAGCCGTTGTGGAACAAATTATATGCATGGTGTCCACGAAGGATTACGAATGTAGTGACGGATGCATCATTGGCACCTTGCTCAGAACATTTATTCCGCTCGCAAAAGAAAAGACAGAAAGAAATGCAGCAATTACTATTCCAGGAAATAATAAATATCCACGAAAATATAGCTTGCCGTATTGTTGCCGAGTCTACACCCACTGCCAAAAGTGACTGAAAAAGGGGTACTCACCAGTGATAATCTGCTGTGGAAGACGTAGTGATATTCATGGTGGCTCTTCGATTCTTCTTATACCCCATGTCATGGACCTTTCGCAAGCAACACAATGCCAGTCGGGTTTTTCCTATCTTGCTGGGATATCAGCAGCGCACTTATCTATGCGTTTTATTGTTTCCCAGATCTACGCAGCGATTCCAAACCACGTGCGCGAAAGGTGTGCTAGCCACTCAGACACTGTGGCCGCGGGTAATCAATGCGGTGAAAACTGTGCTGAGGCTCTTCTCGCTACAGATATCTGCTGTGGTTATTTCACAAGAAAGAGCAAACGCTGGCGCTGTTGTCACTTAAAGTTGCTGCTTTGCTAGAGAAACGGAGCAAGAGATAGTAGTGAGTATTTTCTCCCGTTCCGCACGGCTGCTAGCCCTGCAAAAATCAAAGGAATGGGCAAAATTTCTGGTTAACTAAAATGTCTTGAGTCTCGGCGGCTCAATGAATCAATACTGATCGCTATGAAAAAATCATGCTTTCCGCTGGCAAAACTAACATTTGTCCAAAATGCGTCACAAGGCACTTTGTCCCATGCTTTCACTGGAAGATCGCTTGAGGAAGCCTTTCCCGTCGTAATTAGGTGTCTGTGCAGCTTACTGGCGCGCAACTTTGAAGCTAAAAGACAAGAAGTACGAATTTCGAAAAAGCTAGCGACAAAGGAGAATTATTTGGCCAGCTAAGGGCACAATACTTTGAAATTTTCATGACTTACATTACTTTCTACACAATATGAGCACTGCACTTTGTGCATCCCGCATTGGTTTCTACTAAAATACACCGAGCAGATTTTAAGAGCATTCGCTCTCACTCTGGTTCGCCATGGCGGGCGAACCAGTGGTCGCAGAGGGATGCGGATGGTGCCAAACGAATGGTCATTTCTTGATGTACACGTTTATATCCAAATTTGCCGAAAATATAGGTGAAAGCAGTTGAACTCGCGCTTTTCATTTGATTTTGCATTTGGAAATCATTATTTTTGTTTGCACGCACAAGTTCTTCTATCGCGCACTGTGTGTGTGTGTGTTTCTTCTGCTCGCTTGCACCCAGAGAAGAAGGAGCAAGCGCCTCCGTGAGGCACCAGCGAGGCTGATTTTCCAGCCATCGCAGCCCTCAGCATCACGTCCTTGTGGACAAACTCAGAGGGCTTCATCCACAACCAGATTCCAAAGAATACCTGGGCGCTGTGACTTCCAGATACGTGGACATATCCGACCGAAGCACGAGAAGTCCTGAAATATCGTTTCATCGCCGGGACAAAACTCGCGGCGAATTTTTACGCCGGCATTGCCACTTACTGTGCAAGTTTTTCCACGAGACCAGTTGGCGCTCTTTTGAATGAAAACCTGCAAGACGTCAAAGAAGACGTGCGCCTAGCCAGACTCGGAAGCGGCAGTGCCCTCGTTCCTTTACACGTCTCCTAAAGTTTCGCAAGAAGACATCTTCAAATCATTCGTGTCCACGCCTCGTGGCACCTGTATAAACTACCATTGAGTCCACGAAGCAGTGGGAAGACCATAACGATCAGTACGACGCGTTACTCGGAACACAAATAAGTCTTAACCTCATTTTACAAAGTGTAAGAGCCGTGGATTACAATGCTGCTTTTGAGTGTTCATCAAGATTATTCAAATTATTCAGGGAAAGAGCCGCACTTGTAGCAGCGGTGATATTTGACAACCAAAGTGGTGCCCTAGATGTGTGAGCACCTGCCTCACATAGAGGCGCGGCGGGCTCCGGTCGTGAGTTACCGTGTTCACCCACTGGTTTTCTAATAGATACAAGCATTCGCCCTGGCATTTTTCTTCGCTTTTATGAAGTGTGAATGCTTTGGAAAAGGGTTTTCGGAATACTGACCTCTTTGACGGGTCGCTGTTGCTTGGAAGCTTTAAATCCACGCTGTGCGATAAACCCTTAATTTGGCCTTTTTTCATGAAAATTTCAGTGCAGTATCGCAACGACGAGATGTAATGTCGCTGTCTCTTTTCTGAAGTCATCCGCCCTGGAGACCTTGCACCCCTTACTTGTGCCCGTTTACTGCCCTTGCTAAAATCTGAACACAATTAATGTTTCTCTGCTGTAATTTGTTTCATTGCATTATTTCGCCAAGCCAGCTTGAATAGCTGTGGGTATGCTACAACGATAATAACAGTCTTCCATTACGCAGAAATCGCCAAGTAACATTTGAAGGATATTCTGGTATCTCTTCATAATGCTGCGACGCTTTAGTTTAGTGTTAGGAAGAATCACCGAAGCGCCTTCTTACTAAATTTTCCTTAAAAAGCGTCATCTTTAAGCATATTCTATTTTCAGGCTTCCTTTTTTTCGCTTGCCTGTGGCACATGGTCCGGAGACTAATAATTTGGCGCCCCGAAACTCTTGCAAAAGGCGACTAAACATTGTATGGCTGGTTTTTGAGCACAGAAGCAGTGATTAAAATATTCTGCTGGTAGCCTTCACTCTCCAGTTTTATGGCATGAAAAACGAAAAAAATTCCCACCAAGCTTTTTAAGAAGAGAAACAAAAATCATAGTGTTGTTCTTTTAATTGTTAATATTCTCTTTATGCTTTATTGCTGTCCCCACCAGCTTTTTTTGATCAGATTAGATACGGGATGTTTTTTTTTACTTTTTCACGTGAACAATGCTATATATTTGTAAACAATCTTCATAATGGCCGGGCACGCAACAGTTTTACTGCCTGAAACAAATATTAATCGAGATTTTTTGCGAGATGCATGCCCCAATTAAGAATGGCAAAAGAGCTGCGTTTGCACCTCGTACGCTCTCATGCAAGCCAACACAAAGGCGCAAGTACATTTCAATGAGCTCAGCTAGCGACAGTGTAGGTGAAGTTGGCTAACACTAATCTATTTCTGCAATCTACTTTAAGATTTATGGAAGTGTACGCTGAACAAACACAGCCACGAGGTTCCGCTCGGGTGATAAGTGCGGTCATGGCTTATCTTCTTGGTTCGCTGTCTCGTGCTCGGATTACCGCAAGAGGAGCCCATGATGAGGCAAACATAACACTTTGTTATTTTTATGAATGCAACGAAGTAGAAAAATAAAAGCGAAAATTTGAAGGGGGACTTCCTATAAGAAGATTTAAATCTTGCAACATTAAGATGTTGTCAGCATGCGGGAGTGGTTACAGGCTGAAATGCGCTGCATGTACTTTGTTTACTACAATACCAGAGGTCGGTGCCCTGCTGAGTGGCGATTGTCTTTTGACCCTCATAAGCGTATCTGTCCCGCGCTCCTTTGTTTCAATGGCCTACTGCGCTTATACGTGCTGCCTTGCCAGAGCATGTCTGTTGCATGAGGATAATAAACCTTTCTAGCATTATCTACGGCGAAAAACTCTGACAAGTTGGTAGTGCATTTAAGACAGATGGGGGCGTTCCGAAGGGTGAGGGAAGTGCGACCAAGCCGCAGAGTCAACCCATCAATGCTGACTTTATTCTCGAACGCCGCGCTGAGCTCGCGTGTCGGGCGTGGAGCCTCATTCCCCCTTCTTTTTTGTCATATTAGGGGGTGCGGCAGAAAAAAATAGCCGCCACTGGGGCCTTCGTCCGCAGGGAAGGAGTTCGAGTTCCAAAGAATTTTCAAGGCATGGTCCTCTATGTTGAATAAGTGGTCCAGGTAGGCAGGGGAAAGGATGTAATAATAATAATAATAATAATAATAATAATAATAATAATAATAATAATAATAATTGGTTTGGGGGAAAGGAAATGGTGCAGTATCTCTCTCATATATCGTTGGACACCTGAACGGCGCCGAAAGGATGTAGGCCAGATCACAAGTTTCAGGTGGCAGTGGTAAGAGTGTGCGGCCAGGGCGGAGTTCCGGCACTAGGGAAGGTTGTGTCCGGGAGCGTTGCTGCTGGCCGTGTGTGGTAGCGGAAGCTGCAGAAAGAAAGGACAGAGCAGTAGCAGAAGATGGGGGCACAATCGCAGCAGCGCACAAACAACAGAATCATCAGGTAAGCAGGCGTCGCTCTTGCGAATATAGTACAGGCGTTAATTAAGCTAACAGGACGTGCATCTTGCACAAACAAGGATACGTTCACTGTTGGGGATATTGACACGTTGCCTGCGTAGCTGAGAATTTGGGTCACGATGGACAGTCGCAAATGATCCGCCGCAGCTTGTCTGTGAGCTGCTCCAAACAACTTTCACATCCGGCTGCCAACGTAGCTGAAAAGATCAGGACGGCAGCGACGACAAGTTAAGCGGTGTGTCACTTGTGATAATTGTGAATTTCCTGACACGCCTAGCCTATTGGCCACAGAAGTCATTCGCGTGTCAGAAGCGGGAGGTTCTATCTCCCGCGTAGCGTAGCGTAGGGCAAACGCAGGTCGCCATAGTTCACTGGACACATGGGTTACATGTGCAGCACTAGTTTTTACATTGAATATGCCGAGGGCAAAGTGCTGAAAAAGTCTGGGGTTGCATCTTCTGGTGGCTACATGTGCGCGGCTACCGGAAGTTGCCGTCCATGAGGCGTCCTAAAATTCAAAACTTTACACTATGGTAATCAGCTGGTGGATGGGGCGAATATCTTCGCGACCGCTTGCCTGCGATGGCCATGTAGAAATGGGCTTAGGAGAGGCACATAATGCGGAGGCAAGATAACCGCTCGGCTTTAATTGTAACGGAGTGGATTCCAAGAGAAAGCAAGCGTAGCGTAGGAAGGCAGAACGTCAGGTGGGTGGATGAGGTCAAGAAATTTATGGAGATACGGTGGCTGCAACTAGCGAAATGCAGGGTTAATTGGAGAGACATGGGAGATGACTTTGCCCGGCAGTGGACGTAGTCAGGTTGATGATGATGATGATGATGCTTAGATGAAGCAGGCTGTGGCAGACCGGGAACCACACAGAGGTCGACAAGAAGACCAAGCTGGAATGAGGGTTCGGAACCAACTTAGGTGACGCTGAAGGCGCGGGAGCTTATCTAGCAGGTAAATCAAGTGGTGGCTGAGCCATGACGTTCAAGTTTAGCTGGGGCAGCAGGTAAAAAACCATGACGTTGTAAGTTCGAACAGCAGCCTGGAGATTACCGTAGGATCTTGGGCTGAGAGGTCAGGAGCTTGGAGTTCAATGCCGGGTGGAAGAATTCGAATGAGCACCGCGTACTGCACTTCCTGTACAGCGATGTCGTTGAAGCTGAGAGCGGCTTCCTACTTCGATAACCTGGCGCCGATGAAGACGAATTGGAAATTTAGGAGTGTTTTGGTCGTGCTCCGGTTCAGGCCATATAATCTCTGGCCGGTGCCAGAATGCCGGCATCTGCTCGGGATTATGACCCAAGGACACAAGAGGGCGAACGGAGGCGTTGGTTGAAGTGGGCCATAATTGCAGTCACCAATATTGCGGAGGATGAGGGGGATACTATAAAGCCATAGTGTTTACTCACCGCAACTGATTTTATTCTACAGCACCACGCCTCGCGTCATCTCGTACCTAGTGCCTCGTGGCCCCTTTACTGTCGTTGGGGCTAGCAGGCGATTGAAAGCGCCGCCACAGATGCATGACTACGATATTCCTCCTTTTGCTTTACACCTTCTTGAACGAACATTATTGTGCGACTAACCGTCTCTTTCAATTTGGTGTCCTTATTACACTACCGTAACGGCAAAGTAGAGCGTGGAAGTGTGCTTTGGCGGATAATTCAGTCGAGGAAAATGTATTATCCGTGGCTCCCTCTTACTGCCCGTATTTTTTAAAGCAAAAGCTGGAATGCAACTGTCAATTTTATCAGGTTTTCATGCTTCCTAATGCGCCCCACTCCATGCTTAGGCGCGCTTTGATCCCCCCGTTTGAAAGCATCGCATTTGTTGAAAACTGCCCGTCCCTTGTGTGCTCTTGATGTTAGGACAAGCTAATAAATAAAGGAAGAACTCGTTCGTAATCATTGTGCATAAATATATTTATGTTTTGGCACAATGCCATATGTTTATTGTATTATGACGAAGGGATTAAGGATTCTGAGAAGTGTGGCCTCCTCATGCCATTACAAAAGACGGAAAGCAGATATTGTGGAGATAAAAATATATAATAATTAATTATAACAGATGTATCAAAAGCACCAGGTAACTATGAGAAGGTCCTCTACATATCCTGACTGATTTGCTTCAAAATATGAAGAATTTTGTTCAGGTACTGAAGTATTGTAAGGGTAGGAACCCTATCCTTATGAATATGGCAGCTCCTCTCATATGCGAGACGAGTACGTTCTTTTCTCAGTCATTTTTATTTACAGCATTTTGATTATTCTCCCAGTTTCAACCGTTGCTGAATATATAAACATAACTGTAGGGTGGCGACATAGCATTTTTCCTGCATTGACAGACCTTCCTACTCGTACCAGTCTCAGCACATTTATCGATTGAAACAAAATTTAGTTGTATTGACTTCATTTTTTCACTTTCAGAGATCAAGAGCTTCTTACTCACATCTCTGGTAGCAACTTAAATGTGCATTTTTATTTACAATTGTAAGCAGCCGAGTGCTTGATCTGGCTATTGAAAAACTTGTGAGCAAGCTATACCCAAGTGCTCAGCAGTCAATAACCTGTAAGCGAACAGGTAACGCTTTTTGGGCTTGTTGCGTCGGCGAAGAGAATATATGGGCACTGACACTTCACAACAGTCATACTCTATAGCTTACCCCTCATGATTCCATTCCGAAAACTAAAGAAAAATGTTTGCAGTGTTTCTGGCTTGTCGTATACTATAGCTAGAATTGCCAATTCAACAATAACATTTTCGTTCAAAACAAGACGAAAGGGAGCTAAACGATCTTTCATCGCAATGGTAAATTCAAATTTTTAGCCAAAACTGAGATTGGTGATTAGAGTGCAGTAATCTGCCTTACAGGACACAATCACGCGGCTGTGTGCGCACGGCTATTGGAATTTGCGCACCACAAATGAAAATCTGTATGTGGTTCGCTCTGCTTCCCATTGCTAAAATACTGTAATCTGTAGACAGGACCAAGGCAACGAATCAGTCGTCCTTCACAAGAACTAAAAAATTCAAATATTGACACCTGTTTCCTTGCTGCGATTAGGGAACAAAATACTCAAGCAGAAGCAAAACTACTTGTTTATTTCAAGAACCTTCAACTGCCGGCGTCATTTTTCAGGGATGTTATCAATTTCAGATGACGCAACGTTTTGGCTACTATGTTCTGAAAAATATAATCCTGGCACCAAATTCTGTGAATAACATCACAGTCTTTACCAAGCCTCTTTTATCTAGCCACTTTTTCACTCCGAGAGCGACCGCACCACGGATGATGATGGGCAAGATGTACTCGGCAGCCTCGTCGGCACGCACAGCTCCTTCTCTAGCAGTCACGGCTTGCAGCACTTCGAGGATGTCCTGCTGCTCTTGCTTGTGTGAATCCGCATTCCTGCCTTGAAAGATGCGCCCCACCGTCTCTAGGGACTTTCCAGCTTTATTGAGAACGGCGGCCTCGGCTTCTATTAAAAGAGAAATCTTGTTCAATGTCCGAGTGTTTAGGCTTTATCCATCACAGGCACTTCTCAGACGTAATGTGATTAAGCAATGATGACAAGGTAGGGGAGTTTTGGAGGTAATTTTAGCATCTTTGTAAAATACCTTGTTTATTAATCTAGTCAAACCGTAACTAAATGAAACCCTTCGGAACAAATCGACTAATTACAATAAGAAGTACTTCCTTCAAAGTCAAAAATTTTAAGTGGCCAACAGGCGCGTACCTTTTCCTCGCAAACGACAGGCGGGCACCAGACCGCTGCTGCATCTTATAAGTTGTCAGCAGTGAAGCGAAAGCAGCTAGCACGAGGCCATAACTTCTGAGAGGCCACGTGGCATTTTAGCTTTCTCAGTCATCCAAAGTGCGATGCGCATTCCCTCGGCAATTGAAAGGCCCAGCGGGGTATCTTAGACAAGCGCACTACATTTTGAAATATATTAAATTCAGAAATACACTCCAAATAAGGTGTACAGTCGACGAGGCTCAATTGTTTGGAGAAACAAAAACTGTAGTAAGTTGTGAGCACCCGGTGCTTATACGAAGTAAGGCATTCAAATCTATATTGGGCGGCACTCGGAGAGAAAACGTTGCATAGACCTCACCTATAGATATTCCTCGAAGCTTAAAAGTCACTTTTTAACTTTTTAGACATATCTTTTTTAACATAAAAACTTTTTAACATATCTACTTTGCAAGGTATGTACTAGAACTCGGGTACATTTAAAACAACCACATGTACTTTTTAGGAGTTCTGTTTTCCTAAACTCAGTTTATCGCACCTTTGCAAGTGGTCATGTAACAGATGCGCGTTACTTTGAGTAGCCTGTTCTTCGTGCTGCCAAAGGTGTAAGTGCCATAAAAAATGCTGTGTTTAGAGCTGCGTAGCTTCGTTATGTGTGTGTGCAGGTAAATTTTTTTTGTCTCGAGCTTTGACTGCGCACTCAAAAATGAACTTTTAAGCTCGGGGTGTCCAAGCGCCACGCACATGACTTCAAGGCCTATCTTACGCCGTCTTGTACACAGAGGCTTGATGCAGAATCTCTTTTCACCTTTTATCAGAATGGATTCTTGCACAGATGCCGCAGGAGCTCTATGCGTGACAAATAAAAAAACAGTGCCATCGATATCTCTTCCGTGTAGATATACCACACAGCCACAAATGGTAGAAAACGTACATACACTATGGCTCCATCTGCCGCAAACATGAAAAAGAAAATAAAACAAATTCTTCGTTGGTCATAATTTTACATCTAGCCCATCCAAAAGGTACAGAACGTGACATCCAAAAGAGCACAAAAGGTACAGAACTAAATTTTAGGCAATAAACATAAATTTAATTCGCCAATATGAGCCCAGATTTTACATAATCATCCCCACCGTTATTTTATATCTTTAACGAAAAAAAATTCCGGTAACCAATGCATAAATCTAAGTTACCATACTTGGACATTTAATTGTACTATACTAGGTCATATGCCCTCAAGGGATCAAACAATACCCCGATTGCTCAAAAGCTCTCATCTGCTCTGTCACGTGTATCGATGAACCCTGATTCGTAATGATATTTTGTTTACTTTAAGAAACAAATGCTTTCATAATTCATAAAACCTCTCCCGGTGGTTAAACTTACAGGCAACGACGGTAAGTGCTAAGAGGGTGAGCTACAGGCTGGCATTCATCCTCCGTCGAACCGCACGGCGAAAGCAGGAAGTTGTTAGTAGCGTAGTTTCTGTAGCGAACAGAAATGTATTTCATGTAAATTGCCTTCACATGGGGGCACTAATTTCGAGTACACGTTCAAGAATGTGAAACAATGCCGTGCACTCTGGTGCTTATAATATGCGCTCGTTTTGCTTTTAACAGCCTGAGGACAAAACGCCTCCAGTAGTCAGCAATGTTATCTTACTAGCGTGTGCATTGAAAAATTTTCAATAAACTTCTGATGACATGAAAACCAGCTTTCAGCTGGTATTTTGACCTTTCTGCTACACCTATCAGTGTAACAAAATCCATAACAGCAGACTGATTACAATTTTGTCAGGTTCGCGCGAAACTTTGGCACAAGGACTACTTATAAAGAACACGACAAGACATGTAGGTGCGCGAACTTTAAACGGCACGCCTACCTGAAGATGACAAACCAACTTGCCGCCATTACAGCATAGCTTGCGAAAAAAAAAATTCACCAGCGACACAATTATCGGCTAGAATTTGATATGAAGTCCAGAGGGCGAAAAATTTCGCTCTCTATTGAAACACCCATGACTATAATTTGAACAAGCTTGCTGAGCCAGGATTTGTCTGTTTCGCGCTGACAAGCTTGAGTGTCAACTGCGGGGACCTACGTAGTAAAAATGGAGAGATACTTAACAGCTTGTAGGCCTTTCTTCTCTACGAGCTGCGAGTAAGTTGGTACCTTCGGGGATTCTTTTATACGTGATGACATGACATCACTTTGGCAAGCTTCCGCCAAACAACTGGTTGGGAATTTCTGTTCTTACTTACCGACATGCAGAAAGGAAAGATTTATCAGCACTTTTTGACCTAATCCCGCGTGCCTGTTGTCAGTTGTTGCCTGAAACATATTGCCTGTAGGTAAAGAAATGCAGCCCACTTCGTGGTGCAAGCTATTGGGTTGTCGCTCATTGCTCTTTGCTAAAATAGAAGTGGCAACGTTTGCTTAGGGCATGCACCGTTAAGAAATCAAAACGGAAATCCTTTTTGTCACCTAAGCAAGGATATGTAGATTTAATTGTTCAAAGCAAAAGCCTAAAGCTCAGAGTTCTAAGCAAGACAGATCAATGTTTTTCAATGGCGTACTATGAATGCCCTAGTGAATGAGGCGCCATCAGCAGGGCATAAATTGTTTGCAAGATATATATACCTCGAGTATAGTTCAATGAAGTGCTATGAAGAAATGGCCGTGAACTTCATATTTATTTATAGTCATTAGTCTGCTACTCCATGCGCAAGCGATCCTTGACAGCTACGCTTGATGTGGAGCTATCCTCTACAGCTCATGAGATAACCCCAGAGTAAAGTCAGTTTCTTTAGTATTCCGACTGAATAGCACTCTCACAATATATGTAACTATTTTTAATGCAGTGACTGCATAAGTTGTGCCTTTCAGAAATCCCCTGGAACACGGGCGAAGTGAACGTAACGAATTCAATTATTGAGTACCCTTTCACGAACAGCGGCAATGAATATATCGATCACTTTACCTTGTGAGCGCATGCGGGACATTTCTTTTGAATACACACGATTTTTCTAGTTTGCCTGTAAAAAGACAACTCACTTCATTTCATGCGAAATTTTCTTCGTCTCGCGCGTAGCTCACCATTGATATTCCGCAGTTTCAAGAACGATAGTTCCCTCTGTGGTAGAACAGCGCGCCTCAAGTACTGTTAGGTAGCTCTCAAATTAAGTTGACTAAAATATTGTTTGATGAATTGAAGCATCACTATAATTTGTGTGTGACGAGTACTGCGACCATATGCGCATCTACAACGAGAACTCGATTCTATCAGCTTTTCCGCCACATGCTGCTTTTCAACAACCGCTCTCTAAGGCCCCTTCAGTAAGGGCTAGGCGTTTCCAGTCTACCCTCCGAAGTGAGCGCAAGGAAAGATTTGTCTCGGAAGGACTAGAGGGTGGGCCCGATCGAAAGCCTCCCCGGTGCACGGCTGCAACTCTGCTCCCACGGTGACCTTGGTAACGCGCCGGGTGGCGTCCAAAGGTTCCATATCACCGGCCGAGACGTGCGCAATTTCAAGCACGCTTCAGTTTCAGCGGCCTCCTCAAGTGTGCTGCACGCATTCAGATGCGCCACGCACCTAAGTACGCTAGAACAACTGAAGTCTGGCTTCTTAGATCGAAGTAGACGACCCCGGGCTTTTGCGAAGCAGTTGAGATGAAGTCATTTCCTCAGTCAGCTTCAGCAGCTGGGTAGCTAAGTTAGGAGTAAGTTTGCGTAAAACCTCGAGTAAAGGTGGCTGGGATAGAGTATACGTACTCTTACGATGCAAAGAAATGCCAAGAGTGCGGCGGCTATGCACTCCGTTTTTCGAGTTTCTTTTCATGGCGCTTGAAATTTTATTTGGTTAAAAAAACAGACACTCCGCTCTTCCATGAATGACTGTAGCTTATTTCTGTCACCAAGCTACCATCAGCATGTTTAAATTAAATGTTAAAAGCGGAGTGCACAGGCGCCGCACAGTTCACCTTTCTTGATATCGCCCCTGCACCTCCGTTCACCGCGTGTCATCCATTATTCTTCATGAAGATGAGGAAGTTATGAGTCCGCTGTCAATGAGAATGAACTTCGAAAAAGACGAAGAAAAGAGGGCCGCAAGTTGCAACGAACGCCGCTACAAACCCTTGAGTTTTCCATGGACCTTTTATGTTTCTAAAGCATGAGTCCTGTTTTCATTGACTCTCTAGCCGTAACCGCCGGCAAACTTTACAAAATGCTAATGTTAAAAGGCCACTGAGAAGAAATTGCAGCTGCACAGCATGGGTAGAATGCCACATTCATATGAAAAACAAAAATATCCCCTTTGAAAGCAGAGCTTTATATTTTAGAAGCGCGAACAATTGAAGAACATTTAAAGCGCAAGTGCACTGCACGGTGTTAGAGATGAGGGGTCCTTGAGCGAGCTGACTCTTTCAGCGCCGCAGGTCCCTTCTAGAATGACGTTGTCGGACTTGGTTATGAAGGAAACTGTACAGGGGGTTTAGCTACATTATTTACAAGATTCAGAAACCCATTGCAGAGTGATGGGGGAAGGTCGGAGGAGCTGAGATCTGAGGATCTGAGATGGCGTCCGTGTTGGTCTCCTGGATTGCAATATCAGCGTCCCCAAGGCAGAACCCAAAGCACCACCAACAAAGGAAAGCGCAGGTGGGACGTTTTAAGCAGCAAAGCACTGCCCCACCCGCAAGCGCTCGGAATTCGCCAGAGTCACCAGGCTTCTTAAATCGACAACAAGACACTTAAAAAAAATGTGTTTAAATTTGGGTTAATTTTGTGCCGACAGAGCGCGAAACATCCCTTTTTGAAATTGCCACAGCCGGATTACTCGGACCAAAGTTAAAAAAAGACACTCACACAGGAGGAGATTCCTCTAAGTTCTCCCTCTTCATAAGTCTGCTCAAGCCATCAGCATTTCCGTGCAGTTTCCCCTTCTTATAATGCCCCGAGAAATTGTACTGTTGGAGAGCCAGACTCCATCTGAGCAAGCGACCATTTTTGGGGAACATCTGTCGCAGCCACGGTAAAGGGCAATGGTCAGTCTCAAATACAACTTTGCTCCGTACAGGTAACACGACAACTTCTGCGCTGCCGAAACTAAACACACGCACTCTTTTTCGGAAGCGCTGTACGCTTCCTCTCTACTGGTCAGCTTGCGGCTGATGTACAGAACTGGGTGTTCCTCATGGTCGTAGCTAACTTGGCTTAAGACAGCACCCAGCACTCTATCGCTGGCATCACGCTGGACTATGAACTCTTTCCTATAGTCAGGCGTCCTGAGCAAGGGTCGGCACACGAGTGCTTCCTTCAGGATTTTGAAGGCGTTTTCTTTTTGGTTATCCCAACTTACGTTAGTAGGTTCTCCCTTTCGCAAGGCATCAGTTAAGAGACTAGCCCGCTGTGAATAGCTAGGAATATATCGCTGGTAGAACCCAACTAATCCCAAAAAAGAGCGAATGTCCGTTTTCGTCCGCGGTTGCGGAAATGCAGCGATCGGGGCAATCTTTAACTCGGATGGGCTCCTAGTTCTCTGGCCTACAAAGTGGCCCAAATACGTCACCTGAGCGCAACAAAATTTACACTTTTCTGCCTTCAATGTCAGTCGGGCCTGTCGTAAACTGGAAAACACGGTCTTTAGGCGTCCTAGATGCTCTTGCCAGGTTTCAGAAAAAATAGCGACATCGTCTAATTAAGGGAGTGCAAAGCACTGCATGTCCTTCAGTACGATGTCCATGAGTTTCGAGAAGCTGTAGGGGGCATTCTTCAATCCAAAACTAAGCATTAAGGGTCGGAAGGTGCCCACTGGGGAGATGAAAGCGGCATACCTGCTCGCGTTTTCTAAGAGGGGAACTTGCCAATATCCCCGTACGAGATCGAGGGTGGAAATGAATCTCGCGCCGTTCACCCTTTCTATCCTTTCCTCTGTGTTGGGAATCGGGTATAGCTGATCCCTGGTAATTGCATTCAGCTTTCTATAATCCACGCAGGGAAGAGGATTTTCCCTGGGGCCTCAACAAGAATTAGCGGTGAGGTACCGTCACTTTTCGCTGGCGCTACAACCCCTAACTCCAACATGCGCTGAATTTCCGCGTCAATTATTTCTTTTTGCTGCGGCGATACCCTGTAGGAGTTCGACCGTACCGGCTCATCCGATGTGAGCTCGATTTCATGCGTCAGGAGGTGTGTCTTTCCCGGGCGACTGCTAAATAGGTCAGCGAATTCTCCCAACAACTGCTTTAGCGTGTCCACCTGGGTCCTGCTTAGGAAATGTGCATTCACGGAGAGAGCCAGAATGTTCTCCACGTTGTCACTAGCGTACGCACTTCCCTTCCAACCCTGACTCTCGCTGTCCAGCTCTCCTGGTTCATTTAGAGTCAGATTGATGATCCCGCTGCGTTCAACGAATGGCTTCATCAGATTGCAGTGATAGATTCTCACCTGCTTTCCCCTGCCTGGAACCCTTAGCGCGTAATTCGTCTCCGAAAGTTTTTGCAACCCTTCCACTGGACCATCCCAGTGAACTTCCAGCATTTTTTTCTCGATAACCGAAGGCTCATCACGCGATCGCCCGCGGTGAAACCTCGAAGGCGCGCGTTTTTGTCATAGTAGACCTTGGTGGCCTCCTGGGCAGCTTTAATATTTCGATTTACTAATTCCCTCGTGTTGTTAAGGCGGTCCAGTAGTCTAAGCAAGTACTCAACCACTGTCTGGTTTTCTCCTGTACCTTCCCACATTTCTCTCAGCATTCGGAGGGGAGAGCGGAGGGCTCTTCCGTACACGAGTTCTGCTGGTGTAAACCCCGTAGCTTCGTGGGGGACTATTCGTAAAGCGAAAAGTGTGGCCGACAGACAATCCTCCCAGTCTGCCTTATGCTCATAACAAAGAGCGCGTAGCACCCGCTTCAGCACCGAAGGCCATTTCTCTACACTGTTGGATTGCGGATGACACACCGAGCTGTTTAACAGTTTTAATCCGCATCTTTCTAGGAACGCGGTCGTCAAGACGCTTGTAAAACCCGTCGCCTGATCGGCTTGGATTTCGGCCGGAAATCCTATTCTCGCGAACACTGACAAAAGGGCATCAACTATTTCTGTGGAGCTCAAGTACTTCAACGGGATTGCTTCGGGAAATTTTCTGGTGAGACAAAGCATAGTAAGAAAGTACTTATAGCCCGATTTCGTTTTAGGCAAAGGGCCTACTGTGTCTATTACAAGCCGGCGGATGGGTTCCGAGATCAATGGAACAATTTTCAGTGGAGCCTTCCATGTCTCTCCCGGCTTGCCCACGCGCTGGTACGCATCGCATGATTTTACGTAGCGTTCTCCATCTTTGAAACAACCC
This sequence comes from Amblyomma americanum, assembly GCF_052857255.1. Taxonomy (NCBI): domain Eukaryota; kingdom Metazoa; phylum Arthropoda; class Arachnida; order Ixodida; family Ixodidae; genus Amblyomma; species Amblyomma americanum. Next base: position 102,698,837 of record NC_135499.1, on the reverse strand, counting down.
GGCCAATAATATTCCATTAATAGCCGCTCCTTTGTTTTATTGATTCCCAGATGTCTTTCCCAGCCATTTCCGTGGCAGAGACTCAGAATGTCAGCTCTGTATTTTTCGGGCACGATCAGCTGATCAAATGTTTTGCCTTTTCTGTCTTGGTAGTGTCGGTATAGTAAGCCTCTCTTCACATGCATTGCTATGTTGTGTCTCGCAATGCCCTCTTTAGCTGTAAGGTGGTCTTTCCAAAGTGGGATCCTGCTTTTGCTCTTTTATTAGGAACTCCCTGTTCACCTGCAAAAGACTATCAAAACTACGCGATGTTGGAGATAAAACGAATCCTTCAGCAATTTCTGCCTCCCCTACAGACTTAGTGGTTGAAGTCCCTGGTCGCTCATCTGCTCGGTCAGTTGTCTGGCTTTCATTCCTCGTTGGTTCTATTCCCTCCTCATTTGTTTGCAACTATATGCTGGCTGGTGCGTCTCTGGCTACCTGAGGTTCGGGAATCTGACTTCATTGAGATGCGAGCTGACGCGTTTTCGACCTTGTCAAAGCTTGTATCACCCCGCTTCCGAGCTTCTGGCCTCTCTCGCGTGCCAATTGGTCTGATCGATTCGAGAAGAGGTAAGGATACTGAAGTGGCACGGCCTTCGAAGCTGTGGCCTCAGTGATTAGCTCTCCAAACGGTCCACAAATTCTCACTTTTGCTATGGGAAGGCATACACTGTGTTCTTCTACGGCCTGTTTTATCCAGGAGACTTCTCCCGTAAAATCGTCCGCTGAAACTTAAGACGGATGGACAAAGTCAATCGTCGCGGCGCTATCACGAAGCACTCTGCACGGTTTCCCGTTAACGTGCAGCTCGTGCAGGTATGGCTTAAGGAGCTCTAGATACTCGGCCTTATCCTCGACGCACGAGAACACCAAACGTTGCATTGTACACTTGGCTGCAAAGTGCCCGACACAATTGCAGTTGCGGCTACGAAATGGCCTACTAGCCTCAAACATTGTTTTCGCGACTTTGTCGGCTCTCTGTCTCTGTGCCTGTTCTTCACGCTTTTCTGGCGCTACCTTCGTTGCCTCCAATTGCTCCGAACTTCTAGCACTTCGCGTCTTTCTGCTGGCCCTTTATCTTGCATCGCGTTTCGAGCATGTGACGCACCCTCTTCAGTGTTCAACCTTCTGCGCGAAACGTACTCCTCTGCTTGCTCAACGGCCCTTTCAACTGTGTCGACTTTTTCCCTGTCTTGAACCCTCAGATTCACCACTTGGGAAATCCTTCGGTAAAATTGCTCAAGGCAAGAACACTCGATGATCTTGTCTCGGCTTTCATAAACTTCGGCTCCTTTTAGCCACTCTAGCAGATTCCTCTTTAGGCCATACGCCAAATCCGGATAGCCCTCACTATCGTTTTTCATTGTGCTCCTGAAGCGCTGTCGCAAAGCTTCCGCTGACAGCCGGTACCTTTTCAGCAGACTGGTTTTGACTTGTTCGTAGTCAGCTGCGTCTTGTGTGCTAAGACTCGCTATGATTTCAGCTACTTCACATGGCAAGAGTGTCAGAAGCCGTTGCGGCCATGTACTGCGAGCAAATTTCTCCCTTTCGAAAATTCTCTCAAAGTTTCCGAGGTACAATCCTATGCCCCCCCACTCTGATAGGGCTGCATGAATCTGTTCATTCTATATGATTGTACATCGCTTGCTCTTCCAGGGGACTCGGCTCTCGTACTGTTGCCTTTTTTTTCGATTTTCATTTTCAAGCTGCAATCGCTTTAGATTTCTTTCTTCTTTTTCAGCTTCCCACTTTTGCCGTTCCTTCTCTTTTTTTCATTCCGCTTCCCTTTTGCTTTTTTCGTTCTTATCGGCTTTATCCGTACGTGCTTTTTCCTCTCGTACCAAATTCCACGTATCTACCAGCTCTACGTGGTTTTGAATGGTCTTGCATATTTCAGGTTTTGTAATTTTGCCCTGTACTTCTATTGAGAGTTCCTCGCATAACAACAGCAAGTCCGGCTTTGACAATTTCACAGGGTCCATGACAACGCTTTCTCCGCTTTGGCAATGCTATCTTCAAAATGCCGTGAGATTACCCTTTCTCAATTGACACACACTTCCCAGTGATTCTAAATTATTCTCTCAAAATCTGAAGCCTGACGAATCCTATAGCAAAATGCCGAAACGCTTACCGGTTGAGAAAGCACGATGTCGCACGGTCCATCCCAGCTGCTGCCAACATGTTGTTAGAGTTGAGGGGTCCTTCAGTGAGCTGACTCTCAGCGCCGCAGGTCCCTTCTACGAATGAAGCTGTAGGACTTGGTTATGAAGGAGACTGTACAGGGGGTTTATTTACATTATTTCCAAGATTTAGGAACCAATTGGAGGGTGATGTGGGAAGGTCGGAGGATCTGAGAAGATCTGAGGATGATCGAGGTTTCCTTCCCACGGCACTCGTCGTCCGGTTTTAAAAGGGTCCGGTGTCCCTAGGGTTCCCCAGGTTCGAGGTCTTCGCCAGGTTGGGCATGACCTAACTTGCGCTGTCGTACACACACACACACACACACACACACACACACACACACACACACACACACACACACACACACACACACACACACACACACACACACACACACACACACACACACACACACACACACACACACACACACACACACACACACACACACACACACACACACACACACCACATCACATAAGCACACGCCCCCGTCGCATGTCTCACCGGAGAGAGAGGGTGCCGCTGGACCATCGCCCCCACCAGAGAGAGCGTTGTCTTCGCGTCCGAACGACAGTTCTCACGCTGTCAAGCCGGACATGTCTTCCGGTAAGTCCGAATGGACGAGGCACCGGTGAGACGGCACAGCAGAATGGGTAAGCCACCCCTGCTCGGGTTGGCGGTCACTAACTGCCTCCGTAGCAATGTTGTTTACAAACGGCGGACGAGTCGGCCGTCTCGAATCCAATAACCCAAGCGGGTAGAGGCCGTGGGAACGAAGATGCCTATCGCCGTGCAGGAACCCCTGCTGTAGGTGTCCCGGGCCGACTACGCAGTTGACCCAGACGGGCTGTCGCCAGAATCCTTACAACGGAAAAAGAGACAGTTTATTGGGCGAGGATACCCTATGTCTTTGCTGCACCACTATCAACTGCAGTCGATGAACGCGCACTCTTTTCCTGTGTCGATACCATAAGTGTATTATTCAGACGCGGGACAGGGCATCTTCCATTGTTTGTGCATGAAATCCGCCTTTTCTGGCGAACAAGCACTGACATAATCGGGATGAGTCTCGCTAATTGTTTTTACTAAGTCATGCTCAGTTCACTTTAAAAGATACAAACTCTTCAGTAACGTAGGAATGAAGGCCGCCTATTGTGCAGTGGCCTTCGACACAGCGTCCACTAGCATACCTATTGTGACAATGTTGCTTCCTGCACTGGTAGTGCATCTAACAAAAGAAATCCATGCGTGTTCAGAGAGAACAAGAAAGTCTAAAGGATAGCTTTTGATTAAAAATATGCTGCTTATATCTAGGGTAGATTTCTTGTTGAGCGCCAGAGTGGTGGCCGCCACTGATCGGCCCCGAGAGACCAACCTCCGCTGCCTTTCAACAGAGCGGCGCTCACCTCTTCCACATAGCCAGCAAGGGTGGTTTGGGGATTTGTTTTTCCCGTCAGGATTTCGACAGTCCCATGCAATGCAGTAAACGCTATGGCTGTCGCCGTATAATGAAGAATGATCTTGGCTGGGATTTAAAATGGGGAGTCGGTAGAGTCTGGGGTTAAAGCTGCTTTTAGCTCGCGTCATTTGGTAGGTGCTTTTGCTTCCTTATGTAAATGTTGAATGTCCATGAAGCTGTAAGTATGATGATCCCGGGCCATTCCATTTACGCGTTAAGAGGTCAAAGGTGTGCGTAGGTCTCCAGAGGGTGCGCACCATTGGGGCGTTTTTCTCTACGCAAGTGAGTGCTGCGGCAAGATTTCTCGCCTTCAGTTGGGCAACTATGCATTGTAGAAATGGTCATTAGGCAGTTTAATAAAGTGCAACGCACTCTAGCACACAGCTCGCATCAAAATAACAGTAGCCGACTTTTTGTACACCCCCGCCTCTTCTTTTCAAATCCTTGGCAATATTTTATCTCTTCAGAGATGTTGCTGAGTAGAGGCTTCTCTCTATTATCGGTTGTGGCTGAATGCGCTGTAACCTCAAGTATTTATATTTACGAACCCACTGTGACTCATTAGTTCGTGGTACTTCCAGTGATGTGGTCTGATTTCTTCCAGAAGAGCAGCACGCACTTTGACGCCTCTTAAACAATGGCTAATCTCTTATAAACGTCTCATTAGTTATCCTCACTAACATCATCATCATAAGCCTGACTATGCCCACCACACGAAAAAGGCCTCTCTCATATCCCTCCAACTGAACTTGTCCTGTGCCAGCTGTAGTCATCTTGTCGCCGCGAACTTCATAATCTGATCTGTCTACATAATAACCTCATCCGCCTACCATTCCGTTAATATTCAGGGTCATCGACTATCTTGCCATCACATTACATGTCCCGCCGAAACACATTTAGTCCTCTTGTTTTCGAATAGGCTCTCATTAACTTGTGTTTGTTTCCTTACCCTCCTCTTCGCGCTCCCTGTCTCTTATCGTTATGCCTGTCATTTCTCTTCTGCTAACTGGCGGAACCCATCCGTTTCTATCCGCGTTTCTCCCCCATAGGTGAGTACTGGTAAGATACAGCGGTTGTCCGCTTTTCTTTCGACGAAAATTGGCAAACTGCCATTCATGATTTAAGAGACCCTGCCGTATGCACACAACCACGTTATTATTCTTCTAGCTAGTTCTTTCTGATAGGGCGGGCAGTGACCGTAGACGTATTCTCTTACCACTTCCAGCACCTCGCTACCAAGTGCAGACTGCTATTCCCTTCGGAGGCTGTAGTACATTACTCTTGTTTTCTGCATATTAAATTTAAGACCCACCATTCTAGTCTGCCTGACTCATTGGTCATGTTTGCAGTTCATCTGTTTAGCAACTTATCTAGGCAATGTCTTCAGCGAATCGCCAATTACTAAGCTCTATCTCTAACTGTTCCCAATACAGGGCTCGGAATACCTCATGTGGACAGGCGGTGAATAGCATTGGCGAGATCGTCTCCCCTAGCCTGACGCCCTTCCTTATTGGAATTCTATTGCTGGCTTTATGGAGGACTATGGTAGCCGCGCACATGCTATAGATATCTGCCATTAGTTTAGCATACGCCTCTTCTACACCATGATTCTGCAATGCCTGCATGACTGCTGAAGTTTCTACGGAGTCGAATAATTTCTCGTAATCAATAAAGGCTTTATATAGCGAGTTGATTATATTCTGCGATGTCTATATTACCTGATTCATAGTGTGAATATGGTGTATTGTAGAATACCATTTACGGAAGCCTGCCTAATAATTTGGTTGATTGAAGTCTAAGGTTGCCCTGACTTGTTAGTGGTTATTTTAATAAATTGTATAAACCGTAATAATTATCATCAAAGATAATAATCATCAGCGCAATATTCCTTGGATTACTGAACTGCCCATCCTGAAACAGTAGATTGAAGAAAAGTAGAAAATCGCACGGAGCGTAGTAAGCCTGTGAGCGTTAAAGCAAGTCCGTCCAGTTCAGTCTTTATGTGCTTTTCGAGGAGACAGTAGGCATAGGCGCGGTAGAAGGCCTAAAGCGTTTTCTCCGGTCAAATCTAAAAAATATTAACGATATACCGATTAACTTAGGTGCGTTCTTAATTGCTGCGCACGAGCACATCTGCCAGTAGTTTAACAGCGCCTTACTGACGTAAGCCTTACATCAGTAATTCGTGATACACAATCAAGGCGTAAATCAGTGCGTGAATTGCAGAAAATATAGTGACATCGTACCGTACGGCTCCTGGTTCCTAAGCTTTGTTCATTCTCCTACTGTTCTTAATGAATTTGGTAATTACAAAACACAGAAATTAAAAGTAGTATTCACGAGAACATGCCTAAATGTGATCCACACTGATTTAGTTCAAGTTCAAGCAACGTACATAATTTTTTCAAAACCATTGCATAATATGATGATTATGAAATTTTATGGCGTAAGGGCATCTATGGCCAAAGAGCGCCATGACACAAGGTATTTTCTTTTTCTCAAGGTGGGGTCTAAGACCCATTTCCCAAGCATTTCGCCCTAAATAAGCCGAGCACCAGACCAGAGGAAAGCTTGTGCCCATTGTATCACCGGTGGGTACCCGGCGGCACTGGGGATCGAACCCCGCATCTCCCGCATGCGAGGCGGATGCTCAACTACTTGGCCACCGCTGCGGTTACTACATAATAAAGGGTGTTTGATTGGAAATTTTATGCTGCCACGAACACCTAGTTTTTCTTACATCACAGCTTAAATCTCATTGCTGAACTGCGGTCTGATAACAAAAACCGCTGCATAGATGTGTATGGGAGGGGTACAGATTTGTCGTGACTTTTTTGCGGCGCTTCAGAACTGTCATTGTTTAAGTTTTAGCATGAGGATTGTCTTGGCAATGAGATTTTGAGCAAGCGTTGCTTATGTTTTTCCATGGGATATGGATACATGCCTACCTGAATTAACACTGGTAACTAATGTTGACCTCCTTCAGACGAACCTCAAATACACTAAAATATTCCACTGCAATGATCGATGTAGAATTGAACTGCTAATACGAAATTCCTTAGCGGGTTGGCAATCTGTTGATGCGGAGCAATTGGCATGGTTATGCGCGCAAGGCTTTCAGAGTTCGGGCAAAATAATTCAGCCTTTAAATAGGTGTAATCCTTGACGTTCCCGACATAATCGAGTCGTCACGAACAAAAATCACAGATCGTTTCTTGCCACAACAAATATTAATTTGCGGGAAATATCGTTCTTGCAATGACCAAAACGGAAATAGTGATGCTATAAATAAGGAATGCTTGTTCAAGCCATGGTATTTTTTCAAAACCATTGCATAATATGATGATTATGGAATTTTATGGCGTAAGGGCATCTATGGCCAAAGAGCGCCATGACACAAGGTATTTTCTTTTTCTCAAGGTGGGGTCTAAGACCCATTTCCCAAGCATTTCGCCCTAAATAAGCCGAGCACCAGACCAGAGGAAAGCTTGTGCCCATTGTATCACCGGTGGGTACCCGGCGACACTGGGGATCGAACCCCGCACCTCCCGCATGCGAGGCGGATGCTCAACTACTTGGCCACCGCTGCGGTTACTACATAATAAAGGGTGTTTGATTGGAAATTTTATGCTGCCACGAACACCTAGTTTTTCTTACATCACAGCTTAAATCTCATTGCTGAACTGTGGTCTGATAACAAAAACCGCTGCATAGATGTGTATGGGAGGCGTACAGATTTGTCGTGACTTTTTTGCGGCGCTTCAGAACTGTCATTGTTTAAGTTTTAGCATGAGGATTGTCTTGGCAATGAGATTTTGAGCAAGCGTTGCTTATGTTTTTCCATGGGTTATGGATACATGCCTACCTGAATTAACACTGGTAACTAATGTTGACCTCCTTCAGACGAACCTCAAATACACTAAAATATTCCACTGCAATGATCGATGTAGAATTGAACTGCTAATACGAAATTCCTTAGCGGGTTGGCAATCTGTTGATGCGGAACAATTGGCATGGTTATGCGCGCAAGGCTTTCAGAGTTCGGGCAAAATAATTCAGCCTTTATATAGGTGTAATCCTTGACGTTCCCGACATAATCGAGTCGTCACGAACAAAAATCACAGACCGTTTCTTGCCACAACAAATATTAATTTGCGGGAAATATCGTTCTTGCAATGACCAAAACGGAAATAGTGATGCTATAAATAAGGAATGCTTGTTCAAGCCATGGTAAAAAAAAAGATTTTATTAACCTGTTTGATTCCCCAGGACAAATCGACAGGATCATTATCCTGCTGGCGATTAATATCAAATGCCGCTCTTCGTTTGTACTTAAACTCCGAAAGCCATAGTTAGGACCGGCATTTAGCTTTCAACGATAATGGTCTCCATCAGCCTCTTCTGCCTAGCCACCTATGAACACCATGGGCGACGCCGCCTTGCACCACACCGCGGGCGATGATGGGCCAGATGTACTCGGAGACCTCTTCACTATCCGCCTCCTCGCCAGAAGTCATGGCTTTGAAAACTTCAATGATATCTTGCTGCTCTTCTTTGGTTGTCTCCACATCCTTGCCTTGCAGAATCCGGCCCACTGTCTCCAGAGTTTTTCCAGCTTTCACAATGATATCGGCCTGGGCGTCTGTATAGTAAAAGAGGGGCTCGTTCTAAATGCAATAAATACTATGTTTGAAACCAAGCAGCGGCCACTGTTTTCATAGTATTCTTACAACACCGAACGACAAAAGAGCTTGCTGCGCTGAGAATATTAATACCATGTATACAATGCTCCAAGACAAAGTGACACCAAATAACAAAACGTTATATATTTGGAAGAAATACTTCTCTTATCACAAATGATAACTACGGTCGGAATACGCATAATGTTTGCTTGTGCACGTCAGATGCGGACACGAGACACGTCCTTGTCACAAGTTATTCGCAGTAGATTGGACGACACAAGCTTTCAGTCACCGCTGCTGCAGATATATTATCCACTTGAAATCGCGAGAAAAAAACGTAGGCCTCAAAAGCTATCACCGGATGCTCTAGGTAAGACAATCCTAAAAACACCACCACGCTTGTCCATCGAAGTCCCAGCGGAAGAAAAGTATCATAAATTGGGTGACATAGAATTGATTTTTTGTGGAAAACATTTCCGAAGATGGGTATTTAGGGAACAAAAAGGTGCACAGGAAGGGCTCTTAGTGCTTATTTTTTGCAGTATTGTTTTCTGGGTCACTTTGCAAATCAAGATATGTATTAATAATGCTTCTCTTCAGAGTCAGCGTCGGACAAGCGTATTAGCGTCTAAGCGATGGTCTAGAAAGGAATTTCTAATGGCGCCTATACACTTGTAAAACGTTTTGCTTTATTTTGAACAGCTTCTTGCATAGGAGCAGGAAACAGTACTTTCATGAAAAAATTATCTGCACATCAAGAGGCATTTAGGCCTCTTGGTCTGTATTCCAATTATGTAGCTTTTCCATTCCCTCGTGTCGGCACACATGCGTTTGTGTTATTTGTATATATCACTGTGTAAAAAAAATTGCTCTCCTATCAAGGCCTCTCCAAATCATTTTTGGTCTATGGTAGAGGCAGGCAGATGGTTTCTCGACACACACAAAGTGAACAAGTCACGAAAGAGCAGTCATTTTTGCTGAATTTCAAAGGGTAGCTGCTGTATGACAGATTTTATCTTATGGCGCCGAAGTCACCTGAAGGTATCTGACGGATCCGAAGACAGCCTGCACGGGCAATACAAAGAGGAGCATGCACTCTGAAAAAACAAGTGCTCACCTTCAGACAGTACGGGTTGTTCCGCTGCTGACGGAGGAGCTCTGCATGTCAAGAACACCATACACATTGTTACTGCTATCTGTGTACAACACGGTATTTAACCCATTATAAACGTGAATGAAATACTCGTATATACTTACATCACGGCACCATCTTTCGTTGACATGAAAGAGAAAATGAAAGGAAGGCCTCTTTAGTGCACTTATTTGACGTTCAGTTGGTATAAGGACAATTTCAGCGTGATAACAAAGCCGCATTAATAGCGGCCCGTATATTTAACCAAAGAACATAACAAATGAATGCCCAGTTCATAAATCACCACCACACTAATTAACATGTAGCTTCAAGAAAGCAATGTACCGAGTCTGATCGGTATGCGCTAACGCAAAACACTTGTGCGAAACTCCTGTATGCTTCTTCATTCAATAAATAGAATAGAATGTAATGGCCAATTCTGTGGCTGTTACAACTTTCTAGCATGGCTCTAAAGCTAGATAAATTGTATCAAGCTAATTTTTCAAATGGTCACGTTTTGATGTCGCACCTGCAGCGTTCATGCACAACCCCCCAAAGCTAGGTGCTTTAACTTACAGGCCACGGCAGTCAGTGAAAGGAGAGCGAGCCACAGACAGGACTTCATTTCGGATGAATGGCAGTACAAAAGCAGGAAAGTCTTGGTGACGCAATCTGTATCACGAAGAATAAAGGTTTTATATATTTCATCAATGAAAATAAGCACTCATTCAGAAAATAACGCTTGGTTCGGCGTTCCAGCACCCGAGGGTCGAGACAGTGACAATGTACCTGATGTTTTCACACGTTCTCTGGGCAAATCATTGCAGAATATTAAGTAATGCCGTTTACGGCATTGGAGATCGGCTAACTTTTCGCGAACTTGAAGAGGCACCCATTTTATCAGAGACCTTTATTTTGTGACTTTAGCTTCTGGTGTGAAATTGAAGAGGGGCAGAACTCCTTGCGGACACGGGCTCACAAAAATATGAAATGGAAAACCAACAGATAACTTAGTGAAGAATGGAACAGAAGCAAACTATGCAAAGGAACACTTTGGGTAATAAAATTAATACTGTCATTCAAGTATCGACAAGTCCAATTGAATCGAAGTGAGCGGGCATCATTCTGTTTGTCTTCGAAAAGGGGGGTGAAACTGTAGGACTCTTCGAAGAAGCTAAAATACGCACTCACCGCTAGGAACACCTTGCAGGTGAAGAACCCTTGTATGTTGAACGGTTTCTGGTACCTTTTTTATACAGTAGCTAGCCATCGCCTTGGCAAACCACCAAAAGGCATCTGGTCGGGATTTTCCAATCTTGTTTATTGCCATGCAGAGAGGAAAGATATGCCTGTTGGTCTAACCCACGTGCAACTTGTTCCCATTGTTTCGTGACGCGAATTGCTCAAACAGCATGTAATCGGCTGCACTTGGTTGCGCAGGTGGCCTACGCAGCTATTTATTGCGAACTGTTGAGCTAAAAGCGGCAACACATAACTTTTGGCCGCAAGGATGGAAATGTGGTGACACGATAGCAAGGAACAATATGGCTAAGGCTTCACTGTAGCAACCGGAAACGCTGAACATTAGCACATGAACCGTTTTGAATTTATTTAGGTTCATCAAGAACAGTTATAAATTATCGGAGCACTGCATTTTGTGCTAAAGTCGGTTTCAATTCGATGGTATCAATGATTCGAAATTTTTATGCACGTTGAAGATGGCAGTGTTTTTCATTCAACTAAAGAGTCAACATCACATACTTCCGTTCAGCATTTGTTCTCTAAAAGTACCCTAGAAGGTCAGGTCCTCTAGTTTCACAATTACAATGCACACAAAGAATAATGCTTATAAATTCACTGATTAAGTATAACGCACTAGCCTAGAAGGCTAGCGCGGTCTACTAGTAGTAACCTCTTTTCTCCGTTGAAACCTAACACAAGAGTGATAATAAAGAATTTCAGATCTGCTGCGGGCATTACAACACATAAACCAGCTAGCACACTAAGCTAAGGGGTCTTGTCGTTTCTGTTACGGGCCGTTAAATGCGCACCGAATTCTAACAATGCATGCTCAACGCATCGAAAAACTAGGCAAATGCATCGACGCTTCTTAACACGTTTTCTTCGCCTTCTCACTGCAACAACCGCACCACCCAAAATTACTATTCCTAAGCAGCGAGATCCTTAGTGTGACGGGCCTGTGCTTGCCTTACGCCAGTAGTTGGAATTGCATTGTGTCAAGCGTCTAGCGTACATTACTATCGGTTAATTTCCGAGCTCAGTTTCGGAAGTGAACCGCTGTTGACCTGTTCTTAAATACGATAAAAATTGCTTAGCACACTGTTGCCCCCTGTCATTGAAAATCATGAAAACGAGATTATATATCCCCGTTTTTGGGCAAACCAGCATTAGGTTGCAGGCAGTAAATTCTCTTTCTAATGAATAATTCTATATTTATCATGTACAACATTTGAAAAAGAAAGATGGTTGTTTCAGTTTTCAATCTGTTTTGTAATCTGGGCAAAAATATCGGGAATGACGAAGATCCATTAAGTGTAGCGGTCGTATGAGGAATTACTTCTCGCTTTTCCAGCATAAAGATTGCCTGTGATTGTTATCACATGCTGAAAAAGATAAACGAATAGTTATGAGCACCCAGGCCAAATGAAGAGTTCGAGCTTCATTCGGAACCGAAAGAAAATATAGTGCCATCATTGAAGATCACCCAGCCGCACCCAGAAGAAATAATTAAATTCCACATCGAAGTACAGCACTGAATTTTTTCCTGACATCCCAACAGCAAGCCACGAAAAAACTTAAAGCGTTCCGCGTAAGATATTTCGATTGATTATACCTATCCTCGGTGGTACGCTGCGCCAGTGCTATATTATTCTTTTCTTCCTGACGTGAAAGTCGACGTTAGATGCATATCGGTAGAGCAGGAGTATAGAAGTGTTAACAATGCGTACTAAACTAAAGGTCATCTTAGCTGCATTTTAATGAAAAATAATATGTATACAAGCACGTTTACGCCAACGATTCGGACACATCTATCATCTTCAGCGGCGCTTAGGCCGTTTCGGCAAGGACTGGCAAAACGGGATTTAAAATATCGGAAGTTACCAGGCAGGACGTTTTCATTTCGCCGCACAAACACCTTATTTTTTTTTGGCTCGGACTGTTTGTAAAGCGGAGTAGACGACGAAAAGTGTTTCAAAGCCCGGAAACGATTAAATACATGTTTAATGAATAGCGGAAGCTTTTAGCAATTTTCTACCGCACAGGCTACATGGTGTGCATATAAGACCTGCTTCATTTTTCTATTAAAGTGCACGCACTATTTTTTAATTGAATCGGATGTTCAGTGCAATACTCAAAAGGCACAAAGTGATGACTAGTGCGCTCTGTAGAAAGTACAAAGATTCTTACGCTATAGTAATTCCATGCACTTCCGTCTTTCAATTCTATGCACTGCTCAAAAAGCTATAAAGCATAATGAGATACATGAAGAGCAGAGACGCAGCTCAGAATAAGCGTCTGTGTAGTTTTCATGACTTTTCTGGTCTTCTTCTATAGAATGCCCTGTTCCTCTGGTTAAAAAAGTGCATCAAAACGCTTGCTGGAAAGCACTGCTAGATTATTTCTAATCTTCGGCAAAGCTTACTGTCCAGCCTAGTATAAAGGTTCTCTGAGCAGTTCTCGAGCGGGCATTTGCTCAGGAAAAAGTTTAGAACTAAACAGTCCTAATAGAGCTCCCTCTTCGGCCTCAGCGGATTTCATAATTGAGCTCATTGGCACATTTTCTCGCATAGTGGTCTAATTTCCTTAATAACAAAGGCACTCTACTAAGTACGGGAGACTGCCTCCTCCGGTTTGGGAAGCTACAAATCACTCACATAAAAAAGCGCACCTCGAACACGTTTTCGCACACAGGCGTAAGCTGTGGACGTTTAAGTTTTATTTCCACCAAATAAACGCAGTACTGCTACATCTGGCACCATGTCTCGAGTTCTTGTTTTCTTTCGCACCACTTTTCTTTTTTCCATGGGCGCAAGCACTGCTGACGCCAAACTCTGCAATCTTTGGTGCTTGCCGGCTATATTCCATGACGCCACAGCTGGGTTCTGCCAATGAGGAACGGGCAGGAGGAGAAGAAAAAGAAAACAAGAAATACTTCTCCTTGTTTTTCTATCAAAAGTAAGTTTATCGCACAATCGATATGTTTGAGGACCGGTTTTCATCCCGTAAGACATCGTCTTTGGGGTGTATTGTTCTCATATCTCAATCGCTTATCGCAGGTTTTTTCAGCTTCGTATTAAGAAGTAGAGGCAGCCGGGCACGGTGGTGACTGGAATGTCACTTGGAGGTTTTCCCCAGTGAAAAACAATGGGGAAAACCTCATGAAAAAAATTAGGTAGTATCCGGTTGAATGATTACAGCTCTCATGTCTCAGTCTGAGTGTAAACGGTGCGTGTATCTTGCGGAAAATAAATGAAACAAGCGCGTGCCGCCTCATACTTCCATAACAAAGTTATCTTCAGGTGCTGAAGTCCTCTGCATATGACCTCAAAACGAGAGTTCTGCTCAACTAAGTAACAGCATTTGCGACGGCGGCAAGCAGTTGACGTGGAGAGCTGAGAATGCGCACGTGAAAATCCTGTAATTTACTCACGTTCAGGAGTCACAAGGCACTTTTTGGAAATAAGCTACCATTTGAAAGATGCATTAATAGATCAGTTCGCTTGCTTTGTGAGTGTCCGGCTCTTGGTTTTAAGTAAATCAGGAAAACCCAGTTTCGGAAGCAATGCCAGTTTATTCTTTCACGGTGATTTACATTCATAAAAGTGCAAAAACATATTTCCAACGTGCGTATATTAATCATCTATTTCTGTAGATGCTTGTAATTATCTTTAGCTACCTCGGCAGACCCGTAGGGAGTGTTAATTTAATGAAGCCCCGAAAGCCGCTCTCTGAAGTATGGCGGGGGTGGGTAGCTCTCGCAACCAGCGGTCGCATTCTGCAATATTTCTTTTAGTATTTGCTTCATTTTTTCTTGACGTCTATTGTGACTAAGGCGACAGGAAGGACCCCAAGGGAACAGCCAATCACCAGCATGGCCGGTCATAAAGCGGCGCAGCTTCACCTACCCCACCTGTACAGAATACGGGTCGTGACACATGAGCAATGCCCTACGAATAAGACGCGCAGAGCGAACTTTTCTTCCAGAGAGAGGAGTACCGTTATAAAAATTGACCGCAAATGTCAAACACGATGTTGACCTTTCCCATTAACCAGAGTCGGCACCGGTCCTCTAGAGCATCGTGGACAGGGAGCCTGTTTTCGCAATTAAGAGGGATCGTAGCGGCGTTTCTCGCAGGAGCAGCGTGGCGTCATGTCACGCTGCCTGCGTTTTTCGTAGCAGTTACTTATGACTGACTATGACTTGAGATCGAAACTTAAAAAAACCTTACCATACGTGGCAGCACGCAGAAATGCGGAGCACACCACAGAAATGCGGAGCAGGTTTTTCATCAGGGGGATTGATCAAAGCTTTTTGTGTGTTACCAACTCGCTTAATTTGCTATTCGTCTGCAGAAACAGGCACTGTACCGCCATTACCTCAAATCCTTTAATATGAATCGTTTTCTCGCCCCTCATCGCAGTTAAATATATCAAAGGGCAAGCTATTCCTGAGACAGCTTAGCTTTTCTTTAGCTAGCAGCTACTGTACATTGTGATGGATGCCGAGTTTTCCCTGCAGGCTTCGACGGCACTTTTGTTTCTTTGGAGTTTTGCATTGTCACTAATCACCACATAAAAAATCGTTGTATCACTTATCTGCGGATTTGAATTTCAGCTTTACCTACAGAGTTGTTGCTTCAATTTGAACAGTAATCAACTAAACTCGCTCTGTTTTAACGTAACACCGATCACATCCCACCTATCTGTCATGTCGCCATACCTAGCCGCACTTAAAAGTTTTGTTTCGGCGTCCATGTTTCGCATTTTTGTTCAGCGCAGGTAGATGACGGCAGTTCATGTTCATTTTATGGTGGATCTTCGTATTCCTAATAACAAAAATTCATCCTACCGAGCGTGCTGCCCAGCCAATATCTTCCTCCTCACGCGAATCTCGCCTAAATTATTGCCCAGCAAAGGCCCATCTTCCAACACACCACTACAGATTTGAAACTACCGCGCTTCAAGTTGAGTCTGACACATTTCTTTTGGTATATCTGTATTGCACACATTGCCATTTAAATTCCGTAGAAAGTTTTGAATCGAAGATCACACTCATTTAAAACACTTCCGTCATTGCTTGTCGTCCTTCTGGAAAGACTCCATCATTTGGATTCCGTGAGCATCTAATGGGCTTAAAAATATAATTCGGGGGACATCTGGTCAATACAATATTTCACAATGTTGGCCCAAGAACCGCGCCCTGTTGTACAGCATCACTATTTGTTCGCGGAAGGTCAGTGTGTTCGCCTACAGTAAATTGGAATGCTCAGTTGGTCGGGAAGATTAACCTGCCACTTGTTTCATGTTGACAGTCTTCCAACCTGCGAGCTTTACAATATCAGTGGTGAAGTCATTAAGTTTGCTTTCCAGGGTCACCTGGAGGGCTTCCTGGATAAAAGCTAACTTTGTAACTTAACTCTGTAAAAGAGACCACTACATGTTGTAGCATGTATGGGCGTTTATAGCATGTATAAGTTTTTTACCGGATCTTACGCCTCCTCTCTTTTCCATTAAATAGAGGTTTGGATGATATCTACAACCACCTCGCAGACTGTGACTGATTTTTCTTGTAGATTGAACGTTCGACACTCCAGCATTCTGCCCAGCCAAGTATGAGTCATCCCAAATAATATGAAATCTCGTCAAAATATTATAAAAACAAAGTGTCTTTACAATTATGGTGATGTAGATAAATTATGAACTAATAAACTAAGTATCGGGCTAGTATTATAATTTTACTGGGCGCTTGGTTAGGAAAATTTCGTAGAGCACTCAACCACCACTCCGCGCAAGTTATTTTACTTGAGATATTTTGAGTAACCGTATATCGAAAGCGTAAAAGAGTAAGGTGTGTGCACGAATCCTGCGACCAGGAAGTTATTTGCGCGCGCATGTCACCTACATTAAAAACAACCTGTGGTCTCTCCTTGCTTCTCTTGGAACCAGCGCTGACTCCTGAACTCCTGACATGTCGTGCTGCATGATAAAAAGCCTGATGATTGAATGAAAAACGAGTAAACGTAAGGGTGAATGTGAACATTTATAAAGGTGAATTTCCTACGCAGAGTTCAGTCAGAAATCGTCTGAGGAATACAGCCCAGGCATTTAAGGCGGCGAACAGCGGTTCCTTCAACCAAGACGTTCACAATGCGCTTCTTGATGATACACCGAACACATCAAAATGAGAGATTCCTCAGCGAGACATAGTCGAGCTTCATATGCTCCGTAGAGGCCTTGGTGGAAGGAGCATTTTTCATAACGCATGTAATCATAGAATGTTACCATCAGTTCCTCGAATAAGTAATGGCCTGCACAAGGAATGACATTCATAGGAGTTATGTATTACAGACAAATGGAGATAGCAAAATCTGAATACCAATTGCCTCGCTAAATGCAATGCGATTTTAAGGCAGGGAGGGACTCCAGCATTCAACATTCGCAAGCTAATGTGGCCGAAAATACATCGTCAGCATCCGCTGGAACTTGTCGGAATCAACAGCAACAGGAAACCCTGTTGTGCGCAGCCCAGGAGGCGCAAAGCTGGCAGTGCTTAATCAGGCCAAGGGCACAGGGAGCACGCTTTCACATGGTATTTGTAAACTTCGTGTGTTCTCACTTTTCCGCCAAAATTAGAGCTGCCCTGAGGCTATCTCGTCGGTAAGAACCTGGATCGGTCCGTTTTCTTGGCCCTTGACAAGTTTGAAATGCACACTCTGAGCATTAAAACGTGTTTAATGAAGGTATTTCTGAATGTTGGCTAAAATACCACTGGCAAAAAGAAAAAATAGTGGTTTGTACATTACACGACTCGTAAAAATATTCACTTCATTTTAGGTCAGAATAAGTCGGGTGTTTTGTTTAACTCTGAATCTCATTTAGCTGGAAAAGTTCTATAACTTCTAAGCCTTAGAGGGCGTACAGATGCAAATAAACCTAAAGCATTACACTAAAGGTAAAATATATCCTATCTTAAAAAGCAGAAGGCACCTTCCTGGTTAATTAAATTTTATCGGGAATGAGTTGGTATTCTGCAGATCAGATCAGCTATGAATGACCGATAGCCTACTCACAGAGAAACATGCAGGCTACCAGCATTTTTTTGTGTGTGATAGTGCAAGAACTCTTTAGTTCCTGTTCATCCTGCTTTGACGGAACGCGCACTGTAGGACGGCTCGATATTTGTTGCGTTGCCCGAGTAGCTGGCCCCCGAACAGCCGTACTCGCTGTGGGTGTCCGACCCGGACTGCGGATATATCAAGTCCCTCGTGGCCCTGTTAAATTTTTTTGGTAGTAGGCGATGAAAAGCGCTCCAGGGTTGGTGCTTACTGTGATTAGGATAGTCATACTTGGGCTACGATGCGCAATAACTTTTTTAATATCTCGTGTTGAGAACATATTGGTGGACACAGAGTATATTCCTGTATTTAGTCCATGGCATACAGTTCGCGCCACCCTTGTGTCTCGCTCGCGAACGATGTGCTCCAGGAAGCAAGGCAGCTGCTTGTTCCAGACAAATTGTTTTCGAACCAGCGCGTCCTCTCAAAAAGCCCGGCTTCCTCGCTTCCTACAGCAGCCGACACCATCCACACGTGGAGTAGCAGTGGCTTGGCTCCTTCGCAGAGTGCTTCGATTGCCACCCAAAACGTTTAGCTTGCTGCCGACACATCAGCGACTCAAACGTCATCTTGTCTTTCTGCTGACCCATTAGCGACTAAGAATTCATCGGCCCTCGTTTGCGTTGTCACGGCAAGAGCTCCGATGCTTATCTGACGCTCAGTCATCGCCCTCCACCAGTCGCCTCAGTCTAGCAATCAAACGAACAAAAATTACAAGTGATTATGATAGTCGTTAAAGAACGATTTGGACGCAGTTCTTCACATGCCATCTCTTCCCGCTGGAAACGAGTGTTTTACGCTGCTAGTCGCCCTCCGGGATCTTCACGTGACAGGCACCTTCCGGTTGTCTATTCCTGCGCTCTCATCGTGGCAGACGGTGTTTCGCTCGGCTACTACCTACCACAGCGGTCAGGTGTCGTGTTACGATAACTACGCCGACTACACCGACGACGCCGGGGACGTGGAATCTACGATTTCCACGACGCAGAATCTAAGAATGCATATTTTTCTGAGCTGCGCTCTAAAAAAGTTGACGGTTGATTTCCATAGTTAGGCCAAATGCGAATTACGTGCTCTAGCAGTTCGGTTTTGACCTAGATTGCAGTTTTCGGATATAGTGTTCATAGATGGAGGTTTTTCCAGTAGCGACAATGTATTTATGCTCATCTTTGTGCAATTGGTTATTCTCTACTTTGAGTCGATAGACCCCTGAGATTACTCGTACCACTACTGGCGCAGTGGCACAGGAGTTAAGCGATCCCCCACTACCCGCGATGGCAGCTGCTACCATGGATAGGGCCTGTGAAAGGCAGGTTGCTCTGCCCGAGCAACCTATCCCGGCTAGACATTACTTAACCTGCAACATGCCACCTGCAACATGCCACATGCAGAAAACCAAGGTAATGTTCAACAGTCTAGCAAGGGAACAACAGTTCACAATTGGCAGCGAGAGCCTAGAAATTGTGCCGGAATACGTCTACTTAGGGCAGGTAGTGACAGCTGATCCGGATCATGAGAGGGAGATAACTAGAAGGATAAGAATGGGGTGGAGCGCATATGGCAAATTCTCGCAGATCATGAGTGGCAGTTTACCAATTTCCCTCAAGAGGAAAGTGTACAACAGCATAATCTTACCGGTACTCACCTACGGGGCAGAAACGTGGAGGCTAACGAAAAGAGTTCAGCTTAAGTTAAGGACAACGCAGCGAGCCATGGAAAGAAAAATGATAGGTGTAACGTTAAGAGATCGGAAGCGGGCAGAGTGGGTGAGGGAACAAACACGGGTTAATGACATCCTAGTCGAAATCAAGAGAAAGAAATGGGCTTGGGCAGGGCATGTGATCCGAAGGCAAGATAACCGCTGGTCTTTAAGGGTAACGGAGTGGGTTCCAAGAGAAAGTAAGCGTAGCAGGGGGCGGCAGAAGGTTAGATGGGCGGATGAGATTAAGAAGTTTGCAGGCAAAGAGTGGATGCAGCTGGCAAAGGATAGGGTTAATTGGAGATACATGGGAGAGGCCTTTGCCCTGCAGTGGGTGTAGTAAGGCTGATGATGATGATGATGATGCCACCTTAGGCAGCTTGCACGGTCGGCAGCGTATATAGTGCCACGAAGAAGGCGAAGCTGACAGTGGCGCAGGACGTGTACTCGCGCTAGACCAGCACCCATTAAATCATATCTTTGCCGTCCGTCATCACCCCCCACTCTTCAGCTGGCCGCCACATAACGCTTAGTGGAGGTGCGGAGAGTAGCGCGCGGGAACTGTGGAAATATGAGCAGAGCCCGTGGAAGCTCCACTCACCACCGAAGGAACGCAGAGTAGGAAGCGAACTCATGACGCGGAGTTTAGCGGGGTTGGGTTGGACATCGGTAGAAGAGACCAAGTTACCGAGAACCTTGAGCTGACGGCGGCCAAATGTACCTTCCTTGGCGTTCAGCTGAAAAGCGGCGTGGCAGAGAAGACAAGCATTATTGAAAGGCGATGCAGGTGGCTTTGAAATGTGAAGGAAAAAAAGATCACCTCGTCTA